>NC_057352.1:2947500-3640000 GCF_016509475.1 Prionailurus bengalensis | reverse complement strand
AGACAGTGCGTTGGGAGGAAAAGATTTGTACCTAAAGACCAAACACACAGAAAAACAGTATGAAACAGGCAGGAAGTCAGCATCCAGTTCTATCCAGAGTGCCGCTTACAGATCAATAGCGTAGCTCTCGTGTAGCTGAAAGACCACCAGCTAGCTCTTCAGTTAGCACCGAGAACTACTCACTCACTAGACAAGGTAGCCCAGGACAGCAAAACTGTATCAGAACTGTGTGGAAAGCAAGGTGAACACCCAAGCCTGAATGGTGCACAGACGAGGTTAGCTCCAGGGACCACCCAGGCGATGGTGCATAACATCTCGAGGGACAGAGTGGATGCAAACCGCGACAAAGTCAGAGAAGGAGGCAAGAGAGGAATTCCTGGTTTCATACGAATGCGTAAGAACATTTAAGACATGCACATTTAAGAACCCCATGACTGGGGAGTATTTTAAGACTTCTGCTTCCCACACTGCCCCTGCTCAACTAACGGTGGATAGTAGGTCATTTAATTCCAGTTCCCATTGATACGCTCCAGCTTTGCGTGGAGCCCTGCGATGCCAGAAACACTGAGGCTCCTTTCCTGGGTCATATGCCCTCTCATCAGGGCAGCAGACGCACCCTTGGTTACGTCTTTCTTTCTGGTGTTGCCACTGTGGACAATGGTTGCTTCCACCCAGAAGGAATGGGTATGTGCACAGACGGAGAGAGGCAGCCTTAGAAGAAGGACAGCAAGAGGGTTGGTGGAGGAACCGAATCCCAGAGGTCTCCAGGTAGGGATCCTCAGCCTGGAGTGCATTTGTTTTAAACTGGGGTCAATGACTTCCGAGGAAGACCAGGCATTGATAAACTTGGAGCTGAACCTGAATAGCCTGAGGGGCTCTGTCCTTGCAAAGTAAAAAGCAAGGTGCCCTTGGCAAGCAAGCAAGGTGGAGCCTGCAGCCTAGAACTACAGAACGGTTAGATGCAGCCCATATAATTAGCAGTAGCCCTTTCCTTGATGCTCTGTCATTACAAGTATTGGGGGGGGGGGTGGATTACAAACCCGTAAATTCCAGGAGCACACGACTCTCCTTCCGTCTACATGACTGACACCACACCCATCTTTGGGGATCAAGGATACCATCCCATACTACAGATGGAATACGGAGGCTCACAGGCAGGGGTGAGGACACCGCATGTGGGCACGAGGGCACATTTGGGGGTGAGGGAGATGCTCTGACGATGGATTGTGGGGATGGTCGCACGACTCTAAGTCTGCTCAAAAATTGCTCACTTAAAATGGGTGGGTTTTACAGGGTAATTTTCACCTCAGCAGAACACTTTAAAATAACATAAGAAAAACATTACAGATGTAATCGCTGGCAGCTGTCTCCTCCCAATCTGTTTTCTCGTACTTAACAGAGGTTTCAGCTCAAGGACCTCCATAACCCTTCCAAAAAGCCTCAGGCTGCCCATGTTAGCTTGCAAAGTTCTGTGGTAGAGACTCAACCGAGCACTGCTGTTGACTTAAATAGGCACGAGAAGTGGAATATATCAATGACACTGTGGCGAACACAGCACAGTGTGTGGACTTGTGGAGTCACCATGGTGTACCCCTGAAAACAGTGCAACATCGTGTGTCAACTACACTCAAAAAAAGAAACACGATACTGTAAATGGGAAGAAACCGAAACCAAAGGAACTGGTACTCACTTCTCTTAGGCTAGGGCTTACCTGCAGCCTGTGGATATTCATTGCAAACAAAATCTCCAAAAAGAATTAGTCTGCTGACTCAAGCTCCATGACCAACGGGCGGGACCCTGGGTGGGGGCATGTCTTCCTGCCCAGGGTAGAATGACTCCCACTATGATTACCAGTGGATGGTTCTCAACCTTTAAAATGAGACTCACACTGAAATTACCTGGGCCCTATTTCAGGGATCCTAATTGAATTGGTCTGGGGTAGGCTTCAGGCAATCAGGAACCTTCAAAATCTCCCCCAGGAAATTCTAATGCACAGTGTGTGTTCTAGACCATCTGGAATCGGGGTTTTCGACTTCCGCACCGTCAACACTTTGAGATGGACAACTGTTTACGGAGGGAACCGTCCTGTATGCTGTAGGATGTTTTGGCCTCCGCTCCCTCAATGTCAATAGCGCCTTCCAATTTTGACAACCAGAAATGTCTCCAAACATTGCCAAATGTCCCCTGAGGGGTGCAGTCACCCCTGGTTGAGAATCGCTGATGTAGCTGCAATTAGCCACCCCTTGCCATCATACCTAGCGTATTGAAATCCATCCACAGTCTATGTTAAATAAAATTTATAGGTCCTAACAGTCAAGCTCATTTGTCCTATGGTTGATGGTATTGATTTGTGTTGACATTTCAATGTGAATTCATTTGATTTATTTTGTATTCAATCTCAGGTGTATTAATTTTGACGGAGGTACAATTAACATTTCAGTTTGACTGATGTTACCTGCAAGATTATAACTGGCTGATCCAGGATTCAAATCAAAAGATAGTGTATAATGACTATCAGTGCCTTGAACTATAAAACTAAGAACACTAGCTGGCTAACTAACCAAATGCATGAAGTGTACAGTTGTTTATTCACACACACACACACACGCACGCACACACACACACCTTCGAGTTCAGAAAAACAACTAGAAAGGCAAATAATCTCATATGTATCTATCCCTGGACTCATAGGTATCATGTGTTGGTCATTACATTTTTTCACTTAGTCACCCTATAATTCTTAGGGCTCTAACATCCTCACTTATAAATGAAGACAGTGAGACAGAACTGATAAGTAACATCCCCAAGTCGATGGGCAACAGGGGAGAAAGATTTAAGCAGACTTCTGTTGGAATAAGTGAGTTTTGGGATGGGCAGACACAGACTAAAAAGGTGATTGAGTACATAACAGAGGAACTATGTGTCCAGAGCAGTGGGTGAACTGATTAGAAGCCACAATCAAAACATAATTCAATAGAATGCCCAGTGCCATTAGAACCTGTCCGAGCCAGGCCATAAGTCCCTGCCAGCAGGCAGGCAGATGAATCTCCTGGACAACGCAGGACTGTGATCCTCAGAAAGAGAAATAGAACCCACCATGTAAGTCACCTGATTCCAAGTAGGCTCTCCAAACCTTGCCACTTGCCACAACATGGGTGGGCCTTGAGGGTCTCATGCTAAGTGAAGCAAGTCAGGCAGAGACATTCAAACACTGCCAACAAAACCTGTCTGCCTCCTCCTCTGGGTTGGAACATTCGATTATCTTCTCAGTCCTTAGGGAAACTCCTTCTCTTCAGCCACAGGCATCTCAAAAATTACAATGTATGCACCATTTTTTTTTAAATTGTCTGATTGTCTGGGCCTAATTGGCCAGGCCCTCATGCTGCTACTGATATATGACAACCAAAGGGAAATCCTAGTGGAAGTAAGAACTGTTTCTGAAATTGAAGAACTGCGTATGATTCTACCGCTGTCTACAAAGGCCACAGAAGCAAATAAATGAAGAGCTGTTGACATGGGGCATATGGACCCGTCCTAGGAACTTTAGCAAGAGATGGCCAAGGTCAAAGGGAATAGAAGACTCTGCGTGATGCAGCTGATTATAAACACAGAGGTATTTTAAATAGGTAAAGGCGATCCCTAAATAAATGGTAGCATGAGTTTGGTGCCATAACATCAAGCATCGCAGCCCCGGCCCTCCAGGGCCCACCTCTGTTCTGAAGGCATAGAACCTTGAGGTAATACAGTGAATATAAAAGTCACATTGACACAACACGCATGCACACACGCACGCGTGTACGCACCCACACAAGCTCAGCCTCTCCTTGCTTATGACACCAGCCTCCACTCAGTAACTCAAGTAAAATCTGGGAGACATCTATCCTTATCTCCCTCTCTTATCAGCCCCAGAACCAACCATTCATTAAATGTGTTGTTTTTAGGGGCGCCTGGGTGGCTCAGGAGGTTAAGCTCTGACTCTTAATTTCAGCTCGGGTCATGATCTCATGGTTCATGAGATGGAGTCCTGTGTCCGGCTCTGCACTGACAGCAAAGAGCCTGCTTGGGGTTCCCTCTCCCTCACTCCCTCTCCCTCTTTGTCTCTCTCTTTGTCTCTCTCTCTCTCTGCCCCTCCCCAACTCATGTGAGCACATGTAATCTTTCTCTCAAAACAAATACATTAAACCTTAAAAAAAAAATCTGTGGGGGTGCTTGGGTGGCTCAGTTGGTTAAGCGACCAACTTCTGCTCAGGTCATGATCTTGCAGTTTGTGAGTTCGAGCCCCGTGTGGGGCTCTGTGCCGACAGCTCAGAGCCTGGAGCCCGTTTCAGATTCTATGTCTCCCTCTCTCTCTGCCCCTCCCCTGCTCACGCTCTGTGTCTCTCTGTCTTTCAGTAATAAATAAACGTTAAGAAAAAATTTTTTTAATCTGTGGTTTTTAAACGGTATCAGCGAAAGCTATCACTATTTTTTTGTTTATTGAAGTATAATTTACAGTGTTATATTAGTTTCAGGTGTACAATATAATTATTGAACAATTCTATACATTACTCAGTACTCATCATGATAAGTGTGCTTTTAATCTCCTTTATCTATTTCACACATCCCACTACATTCCTCCCCTCGGCAATCACCAAATTGTTCTCTGTATTGAAGAATCTATTTTTTCAATTATTTTTTCGTTATTTGTTCATTTTTTTAATGTTTATTTATATCTGAGAGAGAGAGAAAGAATGAGCAAGGGAGGGGCAGAGAGAGACAGAGAGGGAGATAGAGAATCCAAAGCAGGCTCCAGGCTCCAAGCTGTCAGCACAGAGCCCGATGTGGGGTTCGAACCCACAAACTATGAGATCGTGGCCTGAACCGAAATTGGACGCTTAACTGACTGAGCCACCACCCAGGTGCCCCCATTTTTTTTTATTCCACATATAAGTGAGATCATACGGTATTTGTCTTTCTCTGACTGACTCATTTCACTCACCATAATGCTGTCTAGCTTCCTCCATGTCGTTGCAAATGACAAGATCTCATTCTTTTTTGTGACTGCGTAATTTTCCGTTGGACATATATACCACATCTTCTTTATCCATTTGTCTATCAGTGGACATTTGGACTGTTTCCATAATTTGCCTATTGTAAATAATGCTGCAATAAACATAGAGTTCAGTACATCTCTTTGAATTAGTGTTTTTGTTGTCTTTGGGCAAATACCCAGCAGTGAAATTACTGTATCACATGGTAATTCTATTTTTATTTTTTGTGGAACCATCACACTGTTTTCCAGAGTGGCTATAGCAGTTTACATTCCTACCAACAGTGTATGAGTGTTCCTTTTCCTCTGCATTCTCACCAACACTTGTTGTTTCTTGTGTTTTTTATTTTAGCCATTATGACACATATGAGGTGATATCTCATTGTGTTTTTGATTTGCATTTTCCTGATGATAAGTGATGTTGAGCATCATTTCATGTGTCTGTCGACCATCTGGATGTCTTCTTTGGAAAAATGCCTGTTCATGTCTTCTGCCCATTTTTTTTACTGGATTATTTGTTTTTGAGTGTTGAATATACTAAGTTCTTTAAAGATTTTGGATACTAACCCCTAATCATATACGTTGTTGGCAAATATCTTCTCCCATTCAGTAGGTTGTCTTTTTGTTTTATTGATTGTTTTCTTTCCTGTGTGAAAGCTTTTTATCTTGATGAAGTCCCAATAGTTTATTTTGTTTTTGTTTCCCTTGCCTCTGGAGACATATCTAGAAAGATGTTGCTATAGCCAATGTCAAACAAATTACTGCCTATGTTTTCTTCTAGAATTTTTTTTAATATTTATTTATTTTTGACAGAGAGAGAGAGGGAGAGCAAGAGAGTATGAGCAAGGGAGGGGCAGAGAGAGGGAGACACAGAATCCGAAGCGGGCTCCAGGCTCCAAGCTGTCAGCACAGAGCCCGGCGCGGGACTCGAACTCACAGACCGTGGGATCATGACCTAAGCCGAAGTCAGATGCTCAACCGACTGAGCCACCCAGGCGCCCCTTCTAGAATTTTTATGGTTTCAGGTCTCACATTTAGGTCTTTCATCTATTTTGAATTTATTTTTGTGTGTGGTGTAAGAAAATGGTACAATTCCATTCCTTTGCATGTTGCTATCCAGTTTTCCCAATGCCATTTGCTTAAGAAACTGTCTTTTTCCTATTGGGTATTCTTGTCTCTGACATATATTAATTGACCATGAAATCAGGGGTTTATCTCTGGGCTCTCTATCCTGTTCCAATGATCTGTGTGCCTATTTCTGTACGAATACCATACTGTTTTTGTGATACCTCCAGTTTTGTTGTTCTTTTTCAAGATTGCTTTGGCTGTTTGGGGTCTTTTGTCATTCCATACAAATTTTTGGATTATTTATCCTAGTTCTATGAAAACTGCTGTTGGTATTTTGATAGGGATTTCATTGAATCTGTAGACTGCTTTGAGTAGTATGGACATTTTAATAATAATTCTTCCAACCCATGAGCATGGAATATCTTTCCATTTGTTTGTGTCATGGAATCTATCGCTATTGATTCATTTAAAACAAGTATTCAATAACAGTGCGATGTTTCAGATTCATAGGGCTGATGAATGAGACTCAAGCCTTATTCCCTAAATCCCGCCACAGGCCAGGTCATATGGGGTTAATGCTGTTTCTACGACAGACCACAATGTGTTCCAGCTTCCGCTGCTGTGATATCCACAACAGGAGCCTTGTTTCACTGCAATCACTCACCACGGCAGTGCCAGCATCAGCACCCTGCAGCCACGAGGGGCATGGGCACTCCATGTCAAAGCCAGCTTATCTGTTCATGTCCAGAACAGTCGATTTCATGGGATGGAGGCTAGGGGAGGACCACCTAGCATTTTGCATTCCCATGGGGGAAAATGTCATCATCACACCCCAGGAGGAATGCGAAAGTGGACTTGCCTGAATGTGAAATTGGTGTTAGATGCTGGCAAGTATAAATAAACCAGAGATGTGGGAGATTACCATGAAGGGGAGTGTGTCTTCCATGTATCTTTTGCATTGCTCCTGCCTTGTCTCTGTCTCCTGGACCACTACCCTTCTTCATTAAAAAAGAGACTTGACTAAATTTCCAGTTGACTCTGAAGTCAAGGCTTATGAGGCATTTAATGTCATATCTCAGTGATTTACCCTGACAGGTTACCAAAGTAAGAGATTATTCAGCTATGAAAGGATTCGACATCAATGGGTGGATAAAAGACCTTTGTACCCTCCACCTGAGAATAGATCATACATGTCTAGTTGTCTGAAGAGTATTAGCATCATGTCAAGTGAAGCCATGATTTTGTCATTGTCATGTTTGGAAAGGAGGTACGGTTAAAAGGTGTGCATTTGGAAACCAATGTGATGGGAAGCAGACTGGTGGCTCTGCACTAGGTCAATTTAGCTAAGCCTGAATGAAATTTCCTTGAATTTTCTTCCCTCTGTGGTTCTGGGTCAGGGATGACAACAGAAATTGACACAAGACATAGAAGGTGGAAGTGACCCTCAGGTGGTGAGTGTGGGAAGTGCAGTGTCTGTCATGGTGCAGCTCACAGATGTTTTATGGGATCTGCTGGCTCACCCATGGGTGTGAGCCCACCTTCACGCCCACTGGCACCTGCACCAGCACTACTGAAGGTCTATAGTGAAGAGCACCATGCATAACATTGAGGTGGGAGGTGGTGATAGACAGATTGACACTGATTTTCTTGAGGGTTCCAGTGTGCTCATGATCTGCCACACTCCACATGCAGCTTTTCCTGTCAACACCCATCCTGGCTGACCTTCAGTAGCATTAGAGTGATACCAGATGCATCTGCAACCACAACTACATACGTTCTAAGTGTTGCCATAAAGCCCTGTGTCCCACATCTCTCTCAGTAGTCCTCGTGTTCTGATGGAATCCTAACTGGAAAAGGCTTAGATCTACTGTATGATCACATGGATGACTACAAAACTGGGGGCAATAATCCAAGCTACCACCATTTTTGTGAGGACTAAATGCAGACCTGCTTCATGTAATCTACCTGTCTAGAATGAAATGAAAACTCCTAAAAGGTTAATTATAAATTATTTGAGGTTTTTTGCAAAGATAGCATCATGGAGGTATAATAGAAGATTAAAAAATTTTTATTGATGTTTATTCACTTTTGAGAGAGAGAGAGACAGAGTATGAGTGGAGGAGGGGCAGAGAGAGAGGGAGACACAGAATCCAGAGAAGGCTCTAGGCTCTGAGCTGTCAGCACAGAGCCCGACATGGGGCTTGAACCCACGAGTCATGAGATCATGACCTGAGCTGAAGTTGGACGCCCAACCAACTGAGCCACCCAGGCACCTCATGGAGAAGATTCTAAATCACCCCTACATATTTGTCTAGGAGAAAAGATGACCTAGCTAGTCAAGGAGGTTCAGTCAGCGAGAACACTCAAGAACAAAGGTGTAACTTAACCTAATGTAAGTATCTTGTTTACGTTCAAAATCAACACCCATGGATAGATCAGTGTTGACATTGTGTTGGGAAGAGACAGAAGCAGAGTGTGAAGGGGAAATAATGATTATGCTACTGCCTGTCTAGAAAGTTCTTTTGGGGACCATTTACATACCTCATGATTGTAGCTCTTCAGGAACTCATTGTTCCCCCTTTGTATCTTTGTATATATATCTTTGTATATGAAGAAGGGAATGCAGAATTAAGAAGCAAGGGCCATGAGTTCATGGTATCTCAAAGCAGGGCTTTGCCTAGAAATTATTTATTTCTTGTTCTTTATCTTGTGATTTTCTTACCCCTTGAATTGTATAGAAATATATAGAAATATTTAAATGTTGATATGGGATTTGGGAATAGGAAATAGGAATCAGATTAGACTGAGTGTAGTTTGAAGTTCAGATGATTAACATCTTTGTGATGTCAGGCAATTCTGCAAGTCTCCTCTCCACCAAGGGGGGAAGAGAAATAGGATATGGATTGTATTTTCTCCCTGTTGGGAGTGGGGTCACTCAAACTTCCTTGGGGTCTGTGTCACTTGCCAGAGAAAAGTCTGTTCCTCATAAGAGCAGCACTGCTGAGGCCAGGGGGTCTCTGGGATGTAGGCGCGTGTCTGTGGTTCTTCCCATCCTACTCTATCTTGGTGACTGGGAGAGAAGGGTCAGGGTACAAATGAAGTCTACAGGAGTGAAGCAAAATAAATTTACCCCCTTGTGTTTTCTGTCAGGAGGATGTTTGCCAACATCTCATCTCATCTGAGGAATGTGGGGAAATGTTTATCTTTAAACAGGAACGTGCGTGCCTTTCTTCTACATACTGTTTAAATCCATTACAAGTACTAACTCACTTAAAATACTCTTCTCCTGGGGCGCCTGGGCGGCTCAGTTGGTTGAGCATCTGACTTCGGTTCAGGTCATGATTTCATGGTTCGGTTCGTGAGTTCGAGCCCTACATGGGCTCACTGCTGTCAATGCAGAGCCCTCTTCGGATCCTCTGTCCCTCTATCTCATGGCTCATGCTCTCTCTCTCTCTCTCTCAAAAGTAAATAATAAAAGGGGCACCTGGGTGGTACAGTCGGTTAAGTGTCTGACTCTTGATCTCAGCTTAGGTCATGATCTCACGGTTCATGAGTTCCAGCCCTGCATCAGGCTCTGTGCTGATGGCATGGAGCCTGCTTGGGATTCTGTCTCTCTTTCTCTCTGCTCCTCCCCTGCAAAGTAAATAAATAAACTTTAAATAAATACATAAATACATAAATAAAATACTCTTGTCCTATGAGGCAGGTGCTATTGTTATCACCATCTTACAAATAAGGAAACTGAGACACAGACGTTAGGTAACTCAACTGACTTTGCAGTCTAGAAGGGTTCAAAGGGATGAATGGCCCTCTGTGTACTGTGACCTGGAAGTCAGCTCTTGGGTTGATTCTTATATCTGAGGGTTCATGGCTTACCTCCTCTTACCAAAGGACTCTTGATAGATGTATATCAAGACGCTCAGAGAAGTAACCAAATGCTGGAAGACCAAACCTTTTGATCCCTTGACCCTCCTCCTTTTTAAAACCAGAGGTCACTTTCCTGTCCTTGGGTCTAGACCTAACCCATATGATGGCCACTAGCCACTTGTGGCTATTGAACACCAGAAATGTACATGATCTAAACTGAAATGTGCTACGAGTGTGAAGTGCAGACCAGATTTCAGAGCCTTAGAACAAAACGTTGAATGTAAAATATCCCAATTATTATATCCCAGTAGCCAATTACATTGACTACATGTTGAAATAATATTTTGGATATATTGGAAAATTAATATTGTAAATATTGTAAAAATTAATTTCACCTCATTCTTTTTCCTTGTTTTATTTAAAAAAGCTTTTTTAATGTTTTATTTATATTTAAAAAAATTTTTTTTCAACGTTTTTATTTATTTTTGGGACAGAGAGAGACAGAGCATGAACGGGAGAGGAGCAGAGAGAGAGGGAGACACAGAATCGGAAACAGGCTCCAGGCTCTGAGCCATCAGCCCAGAGCCTGACGCGGGGCTCAAACTCCCGGACCGCGAGATCGTGACCTGAGCCAAAGTCGGACACTTAACCGACTGCGCCACCCAGGCGCCCCGTGTTTTATTTATATTTAAGAGAGAGAGAGAGACAGAATGTGAGCAGGCAAGGGGCAGAGAGAGATGGAAACAGAATCAAAGCAGGCTCCAGGCTCTGAGTTGTCAACACAGAGCCTGATGTGGGGCTCGAACCCACAAACGTTGAGATTATGACCTGAGGTGAAGTCGGACGCTTAACTGACTGAGCCACCCAGGTGCCCCGGTTCTTTTTCCTTTTTTAATGTGTCTATTAGAAAATTTAAAATTATACACATGGCTTATGTTGCATGTGTATTATATTATTTATTGTATTAAAATATTTTAATGTATTCTATTTAGTATATCATATATTGGTCTGGAGACTCTTCAGGCTTGAGCAGATAGATGAGAAAGTGAGATGTAGATACATATTCGAAAACAAAAACTTTGAACTCCAAAATTTTGAAATAATTACATATCTACAAAAATTAACATTGTCAGTGTAAAACTGATGAACTTGGCTATTGATGTACCTCTTGTATTTAACGTGCCACTTGTATTTAACATGAAATGTGGGTAGGTTTTAAAATACCTGGTGTGACAGAAAGGGGTGGCCATTCACAGCTGAAGGCTCTAAGCAGATCTTCTCAAGATTGGCTGCAATTACAATCAGCTGGGGATCTTTCAAGAAGCCCAAAGTTTGGGCAGCCCCGATCCGATTCATAAATCAGAATCTCTGGGAACTTGATACTTTGAAATGATGCCCAGGGAGGTGGGTTATGCATGCGGTTGAGATCGAGGAACTCTGGTCTAGGAGAAAATGACACTCACCCTGAGGAAATGGCCACCTCTCAGTAACTGGGGTGGATGCAGCAAGTTCTCTGCAATGGGATTGGGTCCCAAGGTCCAATCACAGAGCTCTGGGCAGAAGGAGAAACTCTTTTAATAGGAGGCCTTCTGTACCCGCAGCACTCACCGTGGGAGAGGAGTTCCTGGTGTTGGAAAGGTGAGTAACACCCCTGCCTCCTTACTTTATTCCACTGTTACATCTCTACAATAAAAATTCCTCCTCCCTTTCTTTCAATGTTTGGATGTCACCCCTCTGAAGGGTTATTGGGATTTCAAGTGAAACTCCTCTTTGTGCAAAAGTTTCTCTCTCCTGGGTTGAGTTTCTACAAGTAGCATTCTACAGCCATATCCCCGAGAATATCATGCATGTTTTTATTCATTACACTCTAGATGCTTATCTTACTATTCTCCTGAAATTGATTTTCTTAAGACTTTGTCTGCTAAACGCGAAGGATTTTTTTTTTTTTTGGTCCCTTTCTGACAAGTCCGCGAAATGTCACTGAATCATTTTTCTATTAAATAGGTCCTCCTACAAATAAAATGCATGCTAATTAGAGACAGAGTTCAAGAGGCTCAACAGGAATCCCCCATTGCGTTGCAATGTAAATGCAACCACTGAGTGTTTAGGTATATATATCCTATTTCCATATAAGATTCTCTTCACTGCTGTAATTGTAAACAACATCGCTAGTTTAACTTTTCTCTTTTCCACTGTAATTATACAGTGAGTATTGTATAATAGTCACCAGCCTTGAAAACCCATCAGGTGTTGACACACTTTGCTTAATCTATCTGTTGGCTTAAGAGAATACTTTCTTCTGTATTTAACCAGTTGACTTTACTCTTCTGCCTGGTCCTCATTTTTTCTGTGTAATCACTGGCAACTTTAGAGTAGCATCTACTTGAATCAACTAGCAGAGGAATTGAGATCACAGGTTCTGGGATAAGACTGCTTTGAGTAGAATATTGGTTTCAACACTTCACAGCTGGGTGAGAATTGGCCATCACTCAACCTCTGTAAATTTCCATTCTCCACGTTTTAAAGGATCATTTTACACAATGACCCCGTCCAACTCTTTCAAAGGGACTAAATTATATGTTGAACACCTGACCTGACTAGCATATAAATGGCACTTGGTGGGGCACATTGCCACCATCTCTTTAAAAAAAAAAAAAAGACACATGAAATCTGCTGGTAAATATAACCTGAAGTCAAATTTGAGGAGATTGTAGGGCCAAGAAGGACTCTACAAACTAAGGTGGGAGGAGGGGGGAGGGAATCAAGGTGTTGAAGATCTTGAGTGAGCAGTGGCTCTCTGCCTTCAGAGGGAGGAAGGTAGATGGGGAGGCAGGATCACAGCTGCCTATTAATATGAGAAGAAACACTAGAAAAAATGTCCTTTTTCTTAAGCTGGCATAAAACTTTAGGCACTCATAAATACCTTAAAATGTTATGTAGCTTTTCCCTTCCATTTAGGTCTTTGGTCTGTTCTGAGTTAGTTTTTGTACATAATGTGTGACTATTTGTGGGAATCTTCCAAACAGGCAAATCCTTGGGGACAGGGAGCAGACTGGTGGTCACCAGAGGGCTGCAGGGAGGGGCATTTGGGGAGTGGGGTTTCCTTTTAGGGAGATGAAGATGTCTGGAACTAATCCGAGGTGGTGGTTGCACACTTGAATGTATCAGATGCCACTGAACTGTTCCCTGAAAATGGTTCATGGTTAATTTTATGTTACATTAATTTTACCTTAAGGAAAATGAAATATATATATATATGCATGCTTACATGAGGAAAAAAAAATGTTGGTCAACAGGATTTGTTTGAAACCCAATACAAACAGAACTACTAGGCATATGTTGGAGCAGGTTTGGTGCATGTGGAAGCTGGGACGAGTCTCCTGGCTTTGCGGTTTGGGGATTCTTCAGATGACCTTATCCCTCACACCACAGTCTGGAGCAAATACAGCTGCCACAGGCTAACTCCCAGAGGGCCCAGCTTCCCTCTTTCAGGTCGACTGCGGCTTCCTGACCACATGTACCTTCTCCACATGCCTGGCAGGGTCGGGGGACAAAGGTCAAAGGATACTCAGCTGTTTCTGCCACTTTTATATCAAGACAAAAATAACATTCTCAGAAGCCCAACCAAAAATGCTTAAGCTAACTTCGTGGGCCAGCAACGTCCCATGACCACCCTTGGCCAAAACGTGGTTTTATGAATGGAGTTGGTGACAAACTAAGAAGCAGGTAGAGTGGGCGTGCACCTCAGGAACACAGTGGAGGGGCTGTTCTTGACCCTAACCCTAGACCCAGCCCCTTCCTCACTGGGAAGGGAATGTGAAAATCCAAGCAGCTGGAAGTGGAAGGAACCCTGTTTAGATGGGTGGCCCTATCCAGGGTGTTTGTTGGGTCCTCATTTTCTTTTTTTTTTTTTTTAATTTTTTTTAACGTTTTTATTTATTTTTGAGACAGAGAGAGACAGAGCATGAACGGGGGAGGGGCAGAGAGAGAGGGACACACAGAATCGGAAGCAGGCTCCGGGCTCTGTGCCATCAGCCCAGAGCCCGACGCGGGGCTCGAACTCACGGACCGCGAGATCGTGACCTGAGCTGAAGTCGGCCGCTTAACCGACTGAGCCACCCAGGCGCCCCCTCATTTTCTTTTCATTTCCCTCCCTTATTGCCCAGAAACCACTGATTTCTCTCAAAAAGATGTAATTCAGTTCTCCACAACTACACCCAAGTCAAACAACCGTCCCATCAGGGTGATTGACACCTGAGCTTCAGAGCTATTTATAATATCTAGTTCAGAGTCCATGTGGTCATGTGACCTTGAATGGTCTATCTTACCTCTCTGGTGCCTCAGTATCAGTATCTGAAATAGGGAGAATATAACACTTGGTGATATCATAAGGATTAAATGAGCTAAGTCTAAAGGGCAGATTGCAGTGCCAGCCACCTTGCAGGGACTACCAACGTGTGACCTGACCCCTCCACCCTCAGGATGAATTCAGAATCCTAAGCCAGGCACTGACAAAGATGGTCTTCTTGACTGAACTGGAGTCAGCATCCTAGGTGCTCTTTTCCACTGGGCCTCGTCCTTGGGCTCTCTCCTTGGTCCACTTAGTCCAACTTGAGCCAGAATCCTGCTGGGTCAGCTTAGCAAAAATTCCCCCACCCTTGCTATCTGATCAAATTCCTCCTCAACCAGGTGACATCTGCTCACCCTGGTCTGCCCTCAGCAGGAATCTTGGTGAATGGATCTAACAAGAATGCCCGTAGCCTTGATGTTTCCTCTCCATGACTGTCCACCCACCGACCCCCACCTCCTTGGATCCACCCACTTGTCCTTGCTGTGTTTGGAGCTGAGCTCCATCTCTGTCCTCTGCCTCCAAACCCCGGCTGTAGCTGCCTCTCTCCAGTAAAGCCTTCCTTACCATCTTCAAGCATCATGAATACATTTCCCTTACCAGCTCTTTGGTACAGCTCTCTATCCTACCCATGCAACAAGACAAAGTGCTTCTGAGTATAGGACAAATGGTGTGGCATCCCTGCTGGACTGTACCTGGAATCAAATTATAAAAATCCCAATTTACCATGCCACTGCCTTCATGATCAGAGATCTGACCCTAGGGTATGAGTTTCATCCTGTGCTCATCTGCTATAGCAATTGTGTACCTGTATTGTTTGGCTCCAACCTGCTGAGCTCCACTCAGCCCTGAGCTTCCATACTCCTTGTTCACTCTGCTTAGAATTTATCCCCCACAAAATTCCCACATCTGGCAGCTCCTTGTCTGCAATGTTAGCGGTTGACCTATTCCTCTGAGAAAATGTCCATGCTCACGTCTTGCAAAATTCTCTTCATTCTATTTCTCTATATCACCCTATCTTCATATTTTGATGTCACTTGTTTCTGTTTATGTGTGAAATGTCTGCTTCTCCCATACCATGTATGTGTACCCAAAATTGAACATAAACCCCAAGTGGGCAGGTTTCTTACCCACCTTTATAGTGGTCCCTTCAGTTCTAAAATTGTTCCCAGCACCCAGCGGGAGCTTCTACTTGAATAAACGAAGGCCCAAAGCCAGTTAATATGGTGGGTGACGGCATACTTGTTTTACAACTGGAAATTCAGGCGTCAGGGACTTTGACTACAGAATGGTCTTGACTTTGAAAGCATCTTAACAGAGGCTCACCAGGCAGTTGAGTGGTACCCCTTCTCAATATACTATTGCTTAAAAAGAGTGATCTCCTGACTTCAAGAGACATGTATTTGAAATTCTATTCATTGAACAGTTTGCATGTTTGAGCATGTTTGAGGGTCCTAGAGAGCTAAAGTCAGTAGTTCTCATTAGCTCATTTGTCCACCAAATTTAATAAAAGTAACAGGTGATCTGCTAAGTCCAGAAGACCCATCAGCATGGACTTCCTACCTACCCTCAGGGATTTGCACACTCTCAAAAGGGTCTCAGGTTCTAAAAACGTGAACCACTGTATCCAGCCAAAAACTAAGGGAGTTTCGTGTGAATTTGGCCTTTTGGGGAGTTTGTTCTTTTTTTTGTTTTTTTTAATTTTTTTTTAACATTTACTTATTTTTGAGACAAGAGACAGAGCATGAATGGGGGAGGGTCAGAGAGAGAGGGAGACACAGAATCTGAAACAGGCCCCGGGCTCTGAGCTGTCAGCACAGAGCCCAACACGGGGCTTGAACTCACAGACTGTGAGATCATGACCCAAGCTGAAGTCGGACGCTCAACCGACTGAGCCACCCAGGCGCCCCGGGGAGTTTGTTCTTAAAGCAGCAGTTGGGCAGTGAGAATTGCCCAGTCCCAACACAGAGGCAACTGGTGTTTGAGAGAGGAGTGCCAATTTGCTCTCTTTCATTTCCACCCTTGATTCTTCTTTAATGCCCAAAGCTTGGATCTCTCACGTAGGACAAGATGGTACCTGCTGCGCAGCTGGGTTTCAACCTGCAGCCCCTTCTGGAACAGCTCAGCCAGGATGAGCTGAACGAGTTCAAGTCTCTGTTGAGGCCCCTTTCCCTGCAAGATGAGTTACAGCACATCCCTCCGACAGAGGTAGAGGAAGCCGATGGGAAGCAGCTGGCAGAAATTCTCACCAACCGCTGCCCCAGCCATTGGGTAGAGATGGTGACCATCCAAGCCTTTGACAAGATGAACCGAACAGATCTGTCTGAGAAAGCAAAGGATGAGCTCAGGGGTAAGTAGAAATGAGTCCACACTGTGTCATAGGAGGAAAGAGTAGTAGCCTCTAAGGTTTCAGATGCACAAGAGTAACACTGAGCTTTGGAGAGGCTACCTGCCCTGAACCCAAATGCTAGACCTTCATTAAGTCTGGTGGTATCTTTCAGCTCTTTTCCACGTCTTTTCCAGCTCTTTCCACTCTGCCCAAGTATTGTATACCTCCCCTGGCCTCCTCGCTCTGCATCCGCTCTGTCCAAAGCTGTTCCTTAGAGAATATATTCATGATCCCATTCTTCCATACCTCCTCCAAGATGTTAAATTATTGTACACACTCTGTTTCACTTTCAGTTCCCACTTAAGGTGTTTGCTTCCATACACTCTGATGCACACTCAATATGCAAACCCCTACCTTCCCCTTGACTAGCAGCACTAACAACGTGTGGGGCTGGGAACCTCCTTTGAGGTATTTGGCAACACCCCTGGGGCCCCAGTGCTGGCATCCCAACACCTCTGCCCGTTAGATGCCAGCAGCATACTCCCCTCATGTGTGACAACCAAAAAGGTCTCTAGACACTGGCAAATGTCCCCTGAGTGGAGAACTGTGTTTTAGGTTAGTGGCTGTCAACTTTCACTGTTAGGGGCAATGTCCTCAGGAGCTTTCAATACGCTGATGTCCAGAACCTGCCACCGGAGATCATTATTTAGCTAAGTGATCTGTGTCTCCCCCCCCAGGTGTCAGGTTCTTAACCGCTTCCCAGGTGACACCTGTGTGCACCCAAGGTTTTATAATATCATCCAGGGCTCTGACACCTAACAGAGCGGCCACATGTGGTTAGTACACACTTCAGGTGTGGCTGGTTCAATTCAGGTGTGCTGCAAGGATAAAATACACACGGGCTTTTAACTGCACAGTTTTACATACTATCTCATGAACAACTCTTATACCGACTACACATCTAAGTGTTAGTATTTTACATAGAGCTACATTAAAAAAGTATGAAAATCAGCTGTACCTCTTCACAGCTTTCATCATGTGGTTCCTAGAAAGATATGAAATCACATACTTTTGTGACAGGTGTTACATTTGTCTTGGAGACCACAGTGCTCTAGAGGACATTTTCTCTCTTGCTCTTCAGCAAGGGTATTCAAAATCGTTTTCCTATCCTACGATTTTAGTTTTCTTAAAAAAAAAAAAAAAAAAGGCCAGGGGCGCCTGGGTGGCTCAGTCGGTTGAGCGTCCGACTTCGGCTCAGGTCACGATCTCGCGGTCTGTGAGTTCGAGCCCCGCGTCGGGCTCTGGGCTGATGGCTCGGAGCCTGGAGCTTGCTTCCGATTCTGTGTCTCCCTCTCTCTCTGCCCCTTCCCTGTTCATGCTCTGTCTCTCTCTGTCTCAAAAATAAATAAATGTTAAAAAAATAATTTAAAAAAAGGCCAGTTTTATTCCATCCAGGGATCCATTTTTAGCTTTAATGTTCCCTATCTTCAAATAGATAGGCGAGGGTTTTCATCCCTAGCTGGCCTTTGAAGATGACGAATTTAGAAATAACTGGAAGAAAGTCAGAGTTGGATACCTATAAGGGTTTGGCTCTGAAAAGTGCAGTTTCTCCCTCCTTTCCTAGAAGTAGCTTTGAAGTCTTTTCTGGGAAATAAGCCTCCATCATTAAGTAAGTTACCTCATTTACAGTCTTGTGTGTGTGTGTGTGTGTGTGTGTGTGAGAGAGAGAGAGAGAGAGAGAGAGAGAGAGAGAGAGAGAGATTTTGGAATTCAGGAGCTTGTCTTAAATAGACAAAATGTGGTGCTGAGCACTAAGGATGCAAAGAAAGCCAAGCCCTCATTTCTGCTGCCATCCAGGTGGGTGAAGAGTTAAGACGTAGGGGAAGGAGCTCAAAAAAGCAGTATTTACAGTAGAAATGAGTAAATACACACAGATGCTGGAAAGAGTGAGCTTTCCCTTGGAATCTGAACTGTCTGGATTTTAGACGGACCTACAGCAAGGGTTGGCCAACCTTGGCTCACAAACCAAATCTGGCCCGCCATGTGCTTTTGTGCATCTTATATGCTAGGAACAAATTGTGTGTGTGGGGGGGGGGGTAGGAATCAAAGACTATTTTCCAGCCTATGAAAACCGTGTGAAATTCAAACATCAGTATTCATAAACCAAGTGTGCTTTGTACACGACATACTCATTTGCTCATACGTTATCTGTGATGGCATTTGCCTCACAAGGGCAGAGGTAGAGAGAGGTGGCCTGAAAAGCAGGAAATATTTACTGTCTGGTCCTTTGCAGTAGCAAAAAAAAAAAAAAAAAAAAAATCTGCTAACCCTGGCCAAAAGGATTTTTGAGTTTGTGATTTTCAACATTCTCTTCTCTTGACATCATCAATCACCAGTACCTTTAACAACATGACCTGGGCTCAAGCCAACAGTAAACCAGAGGCTGGTTTGAAAAGCAAAGGTACAACTATTGATACTCCAGCCAGTTGCCTCCTGGGTATTTCTGCAAGACCCTCCTAGACTCCCCTCTTCATTTATCCAGTGTTGAGTTTGAAGTATTTCCTCTCCCTTCGTGACTCCCCCCTGTTCCTATAGCCCCTCCCAGGACAGTGAAGCTTTAACCACCTTATTAGAAACATGGGAATTAACGCATGGAAGGTTTCTGATGCCCTCAGGAAGAAGTAATGGTGTATACGTGCCCATTTCTCTCACTGTGTGAACTTGACTGGTGACACCTAGGACAAATCCACCATGATGACTGCTCTGTGACCTGCAGTCTTCTTGAGCCCAGCCCCGCCCCCATGTCCACTGTCTTTCCTTTTGTTTAACCACACCCTTAAGTACACCCTCAGTGCATAATGTCCTTGATCTGCTCTGGAGATAGGACTGTGGAACACATCTATTCTCCTCCTCGCCACATGTACTCCCAGCCTCTAGAGCTATAAAAGCAGGGTTCCAAAGATCTCTTGTCTTGTGGATGCTCTCGACATGCTTTTTAATAAGCCATTTCTTGTCAACTGGACTTGTCAGCCTTTTTCTTCAGTCTTAGGGCTCCTTCTGCCTTTGGAGGTTATTCTGCATACACCTCCCTGACACAGAACACACATTGTGTGTTCTGAACTGCATAGGAACCCACTTGCCACAGAGGCATGTAAGCCTGACATCATGGCTTGGCACACTTTGATTTTATCTCCAGTATCACGTTAACATCCTGTTCATGTAATCCGGGCTTAACTATTGAAACCCAGTTGTCAAACATGACCCTTCTTAAAGTCCCACTCTCTCCCCTGGGCAGAAGTTGCAATGCTACATAGTGACAAGCCTACAAATGCCCCCCTTTTTTTCTCAGGGATCACCAGGACTCTGGAACCAAAATGTGCAAACCTGGAAGAGACACAGCAGTGTCCAGGAGAAGAGGAGCCAGGTTGGTCATAGAACGCTCAATGTTGGAGCAAGCTGAGTGACCTCTCCTCTCCCTCCCCCCACCCACCCTTACTGGACTCTCCATCTCTCTCCAACCTCATTTCCCTCCACTATTTATAATCCTGAAATGTCTCTCAGAAAATACCTTCTTCCCTTCCTTAAGAACAAAGCGGGGAAATGAACATTGGAAAGAATTGGAATGTCTTTAGTTCACAGAAAAGGAGTGTATTGTACAGAGTTTCTCCATCATTTTTTTTCAGTTTCAGATGCTCAGACTTTAGTAATATCGAACTCCCAGATGAGAAAATTAAGACCTGCCAGAGGTAGGTGTCTTGCCTCAACCAGTGCTGTGGTCAGTTTAACATCAGTCAATTTCTTAAGTTGGCCTGATGGTATTTTTTTAAATGGCCTTAGTGAAGTAGAATTTAGGTATCATAAATGTTATGTATCCTAAATTTTAATGTACTAATAATGATTTTGTGTAAATGTAGACTTTCGCAACCATGGCCGCTCTCCAATTTTAAAACATTTACATCACCCCATAAAGTCCCCTCATGTCCACATGTAGTCACTCTCTGGTCTCTGTCGCCCAGTTCCAAGCAACTGTTACTTTCTGTGTCTCTAGCATTGCCTCTTCTGGACATATGTGGTCTTTGTGTCTCTTTGTCACTTAGCATAATCTTTTTGAGGTTTGTCCATATTGTTGGATATATCGTGAACTCATCCATATTTATTACAGAATAATATTCCATTGTATGGATGAGTCACACTCACATTGCCCATTCATGGATGGATGGATGCTTGAATTTTTTCCACTTTTTAAAAATATATTTAAAAAAATTTTTAATGTTTATTTATTTCTGAGAGAGACAGAGTGTGAGCAGAGGAGGGGCAGAGAGAGAGGGAGACAGAATCCAAAGCAGACTCCAGGCTCTGAGCTGTCAGCACTCATGTCCGAACTCATGGGCCCCGAGATCATGACTTGAACTGAAGTCGATCAATCAACTGACTGAGCCACCCAGGAGCCCCAAATTTTTTCTACTTGACTGCCTTGCATAATGCTGCCAAGAACCTTCATGTGCTGGTCTTGATGTACACAGATTTTACTCCTAGCTCGGGCAGATACTTAGGAATTCTCTGGCATTCCACACAGGCATAACACTACTGGTTTACCCAGATACTTGAGCAGCTATAATGGGTTGGGCTGCATGGTGAAGGTCTATCCCCTGATATCCTGGTGCGTGTTCTAGTCCGGTGGGGAGAGATAAGTAGTTTCGATGGATCACACTGAGTTTTGAATGAGCAAATAGAACAAACATTGCTTGTTCTGGGTGTCTCATCCGGGAGTTTGATGTTACTAAAGAGGGCTGTCACTTGGTTTAATTTTTTTTAATACAAGTTATTGTCAAATTGGTTTCCATACAACACCCAGTGTTCATCCCAACAAGTGCCCTCCTCAATGCCCGTCACCCACCTTCCCCTCTCCCCCACCCCTATCAACCCTCAGTCTGTTCTCCGTATCCAAGAGTCTCTTATGGTTTAGAATGTCATTTGCTCGAGTCATCTCTTTAAGCCCAGCTGTTATACCTCCCAGCACATGATATGAACAAAGAACTTAGAATCTGAACTCCTTGCAACCTCGTATCTCTGAAAAAAAAAAAAAAAAAAGCAGCTCACCTGTTTTTACATCAAGCTCCATTTAATGTGTATTTTGCAGCGCTTGCACAAATGCAGGGAGAAGATGTCACAGACCCAGAAGAAGCAAAGGAAGATTCGAAAGGAGAGGAGCCAGGTCTGTATCCTGTCTTCCTGGATGAGCCTGGTGCTATTCGTAAACTTCTCTAGTTTTCCTTTCCTACTTAACACACAGTATTTTTTTTTCCCTAATGAATAACCAGCTATCTCCTTCCTATCCCCTACCTCCTATCACCGAAGGTAAACAGGATGAATATAGAAGTATATTGGAAGAGGAGGTCTGGCAAAGCAGGAAGAAGAACTTTTGGCCAGAAGCCAGTGAAAACATCCACATGGTCACCCAGAGATACGAGACACTGGTCCCATCCTGTAATGCTAAAATGCTTGCAGGGCCATTCGCACAGACGGTGGTGCTGCACGGTGCCGCGGGCGTCGGGAAGACAACGCTGGCCAAGAAGTGCATGCTGGACTGGACGCAGGCCGGCCCGGCCCGCGCCCGCCCCGCCGCCCTCTACCTCAGCTGCAAGGCGCTCAGCCGCAGGGGGCCGTGCACCCTGGCGGAGCTGCTGGCCGACAGCGCCCCGGGCCCGCGCCGGGCCCTTCCGCGGCTGCTCGCGCGGGCGCGGACGCTCCTGCTGGTCATCGACGCTTTCGAGGAGCTGCGCGTGCCCGCCGCGGCGCTGGCGCGCGACCTGGGCGGCGACTGGGGCGCGCGGCGGCCGGCGCCCGTGCTCCTGGGGGGCCTGCTCAAGAGGAAGCTGCTCCCCGCGGCCACGCTCCTGGTGACCACGCGGCCCGAGGCCCTGGGGGAGCTGCGGCTGGTGGTGGAGCAGCCGCTCCTGGTGGAGGTCGAGGGGCTCTCGGAGCCGGAGCGCAGGGCGTATCTGCGGCGACAGCTGGGAGGCGAGGCTCAGGCGCGGCGCGCTTGGCAGCTCATGCGAAGCAACGCGGCGCTGCTCCGCCTGGGCTCGGCGCCCGCCGTGTGCTGGATGCTGGGCGCCTGCCTGCGGCTGCCCGCGGACGAGGGCGACGACCCGGGCCGCACGTGCCGCACCGCCACGTCGCTGCTGCTGCGCTTCCTGTGCAGCCGGGTCGCGCCCGCGCCGGGCAGCTGCCCGCGCCCGCGCCCCCGGGCCCCGCTGCGCGCCCTGTGCCTGCTGGCGGCCGAGGGCGTGTGGGCGCAGACCTCGCTGTTTGAGCCCCGGGACCTGCGCAGACTGGGCGTGCGCGAGGCCGACCTGCGCCCCTTCGTGGACCGGAGCCTCCTGCTGGAGAGCGGCGAGTGCGCGGGCTGCTACCGCTTCCTGCACCTGAGCCTGCAGCACCTCCTGGCGGCCGCGCTCTACGTCCTGGGCGGCGGCGAGGGCGGCCCCGGCTGGGGCGCTCGCGGGGTGCGGACGCTGCTCTCCAAGGAGGAAGGGCGCCGGAACCCCCACCTGGCCCACGTGGGGCGCTTCTTGTTCGGCCTCGCCAACGAAGACCGGGTCAGGGAGCTGGGGGCCGCCTTCGGCTGCCCGGTGTCCACGGAGCTCAAGCACAAGCTGCTGGCGTGCACCGTGAGGTCCCCCGAGAACGGCCCCTTCTCCTCGGTGACGGACACGAGGGAGACCTTGTGCCGTCTCTACGAATCGCAGGACGAACCGCTGGTGAAGGAAGCCGTGGCCCAGGTCACCGAAGTGTCCCTGCACTTGAAAGACCCCACGGACCTCGCGCACGCGTCCTTCTGCCTCAAGCATTGCGAACGGCTGCAGAAACTGCGTCTGCGGGTGGAAAAGGGCGTGTTCCTGGACGACGACACCGCGTCGGGGTCCGAGGCCCAGGCTGCCGGGTAAGGAGCCTCACGGTTCACTTTGTCAATTGCCCCCGCCCTCAGCCTCCCACCCTGCGGCACCCGGAACGGGGCCGACTTCCGCTCCCTGTGGCTGAGGGTCAGAACGGGCTTCTGGCCACAATTTCTCCTGCCAGCTTGACACTCAAGGTGGGAAGCGCTATATTCATATTAGGAATGGGGTCTTTGGAACCAGATAGTGTTTTGAGACCTGTCTTTTTCCCTTAGGTGAGCAATTTTTGCAAACGGCCCAGCCTGTCTCAGTTCACGTGTTGGCTGTATAGGTTTCCCATTTCTGGGCGATTGTCCCATTTGGCATGATGGGTAGAAAAGCATTAAAGATGTGAAGTCAGAGGTTGAATCAACAAGGGGTGGGAAGGCTCCATGCCACCATAATGGAAGGGGAGTCCTTCCACAGGCGCCTTGCCCAACAGGACAGAGACCGTGAGGGTGGCCCCAGACAGTTGTGACACGTTATTCTTGATGTAGGCTCGAGTAACATGCAGGAAGCTCCTACAGAGTTTCCAAATGCTGCTGCTCACCCGGTGTCCATGGGTGCTGTGTAATCTTCCGTGTCGAGATGAAGATATTGGTTTTCAGAGAAGGGCGCTTGAGTGGGATTAGACTCAAGTCCGTTGGCTCGTGAAGTCCTACAGTCACAATCCATGATCACTGCTCATGGTCCTGTGTAGGGCCCCCCAACATACTGATGTTTATCTTATCCACTCACCTCTTCCTAACCCCTAAGTTGTCCTCCAAAATCAGTATCTGAAACCCTCATGCACATTCATGGGGCCAGAATAAAATGCCCTCATTGATTTCCTGGGGGAGGTGTCTATTTTCCACATGAAACTTGAGTCACTGCCAAGGGAGCGTTAGGAGCACAACAGGTTGGCGTGAACATCTCTCCACCTCCCAGATCACCAGCAGTACACAGACCGTATCCCTTCATCCATATTCTGATTTTGTTTCTTCTCTCATCCAAGTGTTTAGACAGACCCACATGCTGGTTTATCTAAGTCCTTCCTCTGCAGGAGAGTCCTCCAAGAAATGCTTTGGATGAAAACAAAATTGCATGAATAACCTCCTGTCTCTATCCCATCCAAGATCCCAAGTCAAAATAGTCTCTATTTTCCTGTTTGTTTGCTTGTTTCTTTTTTTTTAGAGTATCAGAGCTTTTATTTTATTTTATTTTATTTTATTTTATTTTAATATAATTTATTGTCAAGTTAGCTAACAGACAATGTATACAATGTGCTCTTGGCCTCGGGAGTACATTCCCATGATTCCTTACTATATACAACACCCAGTGCTCATCCCAACAAGTACCCTCCTCAATGTCGGTCGCCCATTTTCCCCTGTCCCCCTCCCCCCATCAACCCTCAGTTTGTTCTCTGTATTTAAGAGTCTCTTATGGTTTGCCTCCCTCTCTGTTTGAAACTATTTTTTTCCCTTCCCTTTCCCTATGGTCTTCTGTTAAATTTCTCAAGACCCATATGTGAGTGAAACATATGATATCTGTCTTTCTCTGACAGACTTATTTCACTCAGCATAATACCCTCCAGCTCCATCCATGTTGCTGCAAATGGCATGATTTCATTCTTTCTCTTTGCCAAGTAGTATTCCATTGTATATATAAGCCACATCTTCTTTATCCATTCATCCATTGATGGACATTTAGGCTCTTTCCATAATTTGGCTAGTGTTGAAAGTGCTGCTATAAACATTGGAGTGCAAGTGCCCCTACGCATCAGCACTCCTGTATCCTTTGGATAAATTCCTAGTAGTGCTACTGCTGGGTCGTAAAGTAGTTCTACTTTTAATTTTTTTGAGGAACCTCCACCTTTTTGTTTCTTTTTAACCTTGGTTTGGCTAAAACCAGCAATGGCACCAGTGTTAAGTGGCATTTCATTAACCACAGTCCGGCTGCTTGGTTCTCAGAGCTCCCATCGGAGAAAAGGCAGCATGGATGTCTTTAGGTTTAATTATGACCGTTCTGGTCTGTAATGCAAACTCCTGCTTTTCATGAAAGTTCCTTTCACATGCTGTTTGCCACTTTCCCTTCTGTGCTGCCCCATCACAGCAACCCCATAGCATTGCATTGCTGGTTTGCAACTCTCAGAATGGTTAAGTCACAAGACGCCTTCTAATCAAATCGCTTTCTCTACTTAGTGGCTTATCTTTTTCCCCCCCCAAATTTTTGCTTTATTCTTTTTTTAATTTTATTTTTAAAAATTTACGGGGCGCCTGGGTGGCGCAGTCGGTTAAGCGTCCGACTTCAGCCAGGTCACAATCTCGCGGTCCGGGAGTTCGAGCCCCGCGTCAGGCTCTGGGCTGATGGCTCGGAGCCTGGAGCCTGTTTCCGTATCTGTGTCTCCCTCTCTCTCTGCCCCTCCCCTGTTCATGCTGTGTCTCTCTCTGTCCCAAAAATAAATAAATGTTGAAAAAAAAATTTATAAAAAAAAAATTAAAAAAAAATTTACATCTAAATTAATTAGCATATAGTGCAACAATGATTTTAAGAGTAGATTCCTTAATGCCCCTTACCCATTTAGCCCATCCCTCCTCCCACAACCCCTCCAGTAACCCTGAGTTTGTTCTCCATATTTATGAGTCTCTTCTGTTTTGTCCCCCTCCCTGTTTTTATATTATTTTTGTTCCCCTTCTCTTATGTTCATCTGTTTTGTCTCTTTGATGAGTGAATGGATAAAGAAAATGTGGTATATATATACAATGGAGTATTACTCGGTAATCAAAAAGAATGAAATCTTGCCATTTGCAACTACATGGATGGAACTGGAGGGTATTATACTAAGTGAAATTAGTCAGAGAAAGACAAAAATCATATCAATTCACTCATAGTGGCTTGATTATCTTATCTTGATAAGACAGTTGCTGACATTAACCCTACACAGTCCCAGATTCCCCCTCACCCCCCAGAGCACATAGACCATGCTCTTTGAAAAGTCACAGATTCAGGGCACCCAAGTGGCTCAGTCAGTTGAGCGTCCAACTTCGGCTCAAGTCATGATCTCACAGCTTGTGAGTTCAAGCCCCAAATCAGGCTCTGTGCTGACAGCTCAGAGCCTGGAGCCTGCTTCAGATTCTGTGTCTCCCTTTCTCTCTGTCCCGCACCAGCTCACATGGTCTCTCTCTTTCTGTGTCTCTCTGTGTCTCTCTCTCTCAAAAATAAATAAACATTAAAAATATTTTTTTTATTTTTAAAAAAAAAATTTTTTATTTATTTTTGGGACAGAGAGAGACAGAGCATGAATGGGGGAGGGGCAGAGAGAGAGGGAGACACAGAATCGGAAACAGGCTCCAGGCTCTGAGCCATCAGCCCAGAGCCTGACGCGGGGCTCGAACTCACGGACTGCGAGATCGTGACCTGGCTGAAGTCGGACGCTTAACCGACTGCGCCACCCAGGCGCCCCAACATTAAAAATATTTTTAAAGAAAAGTCACGAATCTAGGTTGATAATGGCACATCTTCATGGTGTCTCAAGTTTTACAATAGGTTATTTATTTATTTATTTATTTATTTATTTATTTATTTTAATGTTTAGAGAGAGAACAAGTGAGCACGAGCAGGGGAGGGGCAGAGAGAGAGGGGGACAGAGGCTCCAAAGCAGGCTCCACACTCACAGCACAGAGCCCGATGTGGGGCTCGAACCCACAAACCATGAGAACATGACCTGAGCCAAAGTTGGACGCTTAACCAACTGAGCCACTCAGGCACCCCTAGGTCATTTATTTTAAATGTGTCTGTATTCAGGGCAAGTACCACTAAAAAAACCAAAGGTATAACCTTGTCTTAAAACAGCCAGGGCCCTAGAGCTGACCAAATCTAACTTCTGTCTGGTTTCTTTTTCCTTCCCCTATTTCAAACCACAAACTGTCTCCTGTGTGTAGGGCTTGCTCTTCAGTCAAGTCTACTAACAAAGCTTCCGTCTTTGGAAACTATTTCTTCTCTGGGCTCTTTTGAACCTTAGGAAGATATTGACATTGACCCAAATAAAATTAGGACTCCATTAGTGCCTCTGGGAGAGCATCCCCAAAACACAGTCTTGTATAACCTTGTCCTTCTGCAGGAGGAAGGAAAATTGTCCTTCAGAAGAGAAGGTGACTGGGGCACCTGGGTGGCTCAAGTGGTTAAGCGTCTGGCTTCAGCTCAGGTCATGATCTCGAGGTTTGTGAGTTCGAGCCCCGCGTCGGGTTTTGTGCTGACAGCTCATAGCCTGGAGCCTGTTTCTGATTCCTGTCTGTCTGTCTGTCTCTCTGTCTCTCTCTCTCTCTGTCCCTCTCCTGTTCATAATCTGTCTCTCTCTCAAAAATAAATAAACATTAAAAAATTTTTAAAAAAGAGAGGGTGACTGAGTGACCACCCTCAAAAGGCTTAGGGACGGGGTGGAAATAATAAGTTAATTATTCAGATACATTTTAATGCTCTGAAAACCAACTGCCTTGATTGGAAATCAGTGGAACTCAGTTGCAAGCTGATAGGTAGAAGGTGGTAAGAGGTGAGTACAGGTGCTGGGATCTTATTCTTTGACTTTGAGTCCTGTCTCTGTTAGTGTGTGATGATGTGGGGCAAGTTAGACACTTTCTGCGCCTCCGTGCTATTATTTCCAAGTAGCCACGTACCCACAGGAGAGTAGTAGGTTTTAAATGTCTACTTCTTTTTTTTTAATTTTTTTTCACATGTATTTATTTTTGATAGAGACAGAGCACAAGTGGGGGAGGGGCAGAGAGAGAAGGAGACACAGAATGGGAAGCAGGCTCTGAGCTGTCAGCACAGAGCCTGACGCAGGGCTCTAACTCACCAACCGTGAGATCATGACCTCAGCCAAAGTTGGACGCTTAACCGACTGAGCCACCCAGGTGCCCCTTAAATACCTACTTCTTTTTTTTTTTTTAATTTTTTTTTAAATGCCTACTTCTAAGGGCACCGGGGTAGCTCAGTTGGTTGAGCATCCCACTCTTAATTTAGGCTCAGGTCATGATCTCACGGTTCATGAGTTCAAGCCCCACGTCAGGCTCTGTGCCGACAGCGTGGAGCCCGCTTGGGATTTGCTTTCTCTCCCTCTCTCTCTACCCCTCCCCTGTTCTCTCTCTCTCTCTCTCTCTCTCTCTCTCTCTCTCTCTCTCTCTCAGACTAAATAAACTTTAAAAAATTTTTTTAAAAAGCCTAATTCTGAAATTGTTGAAAGTACCAGCTGCTTCTTTCAGTGACATGTTACCTTTCTTCCTCGGGCGCTTACACCTTTGTCTTTCTCCAGGAAAACCTTCAGATATTAGACTATCCCTTAGGTCCCACAGGATTTCTCCATCGGTAACTAAAATGTTTTAATTTTCTGACACGTCTTGGTTTAGAGTGTTTGCACCATTTTCCTGAAAATCAGTCCCCCCCCCTCCGAATGCGAACGTCCCACACATAAATAGAAAATTAAAGCAGGGGTGCCTGGGTGGCTCAGTCGGTTAAGTGTCTGACTTCAGCTTAGGTCATGATCTCACGGTTCGTGAGTTCGAGCCCCGCGTCAGGCTCTGTGTTGGCAGCTCAGAGCCTGGCGCCTGCTTCAGATTCTGTCTCTTTCTCTCTCTCTGCCCCTCCCCTGCTCATGCTTTCTCTCTGTCTCAAAAATAAAATAAACATTAAAAATTAAAAAAAAAAAAGAAAATTAAAGCAATGTTGAAAAAGATAGGGAAATCGGGTCACCTACACAAACCCTACCCCCAGAACAAAATGAACATTCTCTGATACGTCTGTGTATATGGATATGTAATTACTTAGAGATTGTATTTTCTCTAAACTCAAAATGGATAAAGGACCTGAATGTGAGACAGGAAACCATCAAAACCCTAGAGGAGAAAGCAGGAAAAGACCTCTCTGACCTCAGCCGTAGCAATCTCTTACTCGACACATCCCCAAAGGCAAGGGAATTAAAAGCAAAAATGAACTACTGGGAACTTATGAAGATAAAAAGCTTCTGCACAGCAAAGGAAACAACCAACAAAACTAAAAGGCAACCAACGGAATGGGAAAAGATATTTGCAAATGACATATCGGACAAAGGGCTAGTATCCAAAATCTATAAAGAGCTCACCAAACTCCACACACAAAAAACAAATAACCCAGTGAAGAAATGGGCAGAAAACATGAATAGACACTTCTCTAAAGAAGACATCCGGATGGCCAACAGGCACATGAAAAGATGCTCAACGTCTCTCCTTATCAGGGAAATACAAATCAAAACCACACTCAGATATCACCTCACGCCAGTCAGAGTGGCCAAAATGAACAAATCAGGAGACTATAGATGCTGGAGAGGATGTGGAGAAACGGGAACCCTCTTGCACTGTTGGTGGGAATGCAAACTGGTGCAGCCACTCTGGAAAACAGTGTGGAGGTTCCTCAGAAAATTAAAAATAGACCTACCCTATGACCCAGCAATAGCACTTCTAGGAATTTACCCAAGGGATACAGGAGTACTGATGCATAGGGGCACTTGTACCCCAATGTTTATAGCAGTACTCTCAACAATAGCCAAATTATGGAAAGAGCCTAAATGTCCATCAAATGATGAATGGATAAAGAAATTGTGGTTTATATACACAATGGAGTACTACATGGCAATGAAAAAGAATGAAATAGGGCCCTTTGTAGCAACGTGGATGGAACTGGAGAGTGTGATGCTAAGTGAAATAAGCCATACAGAGAAAGACAGATACCATATGGTTTCACTCTTATGTGGATCCTGAGAAACTTAACAGAAACCCATGGGGGAGGGGAAGGGAAAAAAAAAAGAGATTAGAGTGGGAGAGAGCCAAAGCATAAGAGACTCTTAAAAACTGAGAACAAACTGAGGGTTGATGGGGGGTGGGAGGGAGGGGAGGGTGGATGATGGGTATTGAGGAGGGCACCTTTTGGGATGAGCACTGGGTGTTGTACGGAAACCAATTTGACAATAAATTTCATATATTGAAAAAAAAGATTATTTTCTCAAGTTTTTATGGACTTTTTTTTTTTTGAGAGCGAGAGAGCACATGTGTGCATAGGTGACAGCACATGTGGGCAGGGGCGGAGGGAGAGAGAATCCCAAGCAGGTTCCACGCCCAGCACAGAGCCCAACACAGGATTCAGTCTCAGGACCTTGAGATCATGACCTGAGCTGAAATCAAGAGTCGGACACTTAACCAACTGATCCACCCAGGCACCCTGGATATCCTTTTAGGTCACAAATAGAGTTGTAAATCAGACTGAGAATATCATGTGTATGGATCCACCATCAGACATCCAAATATCCTCTATTTACATGTATATCACTCTCAATGTTTTTTTTTTTTAATTTTTATTTTAATGTTTATTTACTTTTGAGAGAGACAGAGCATGAGCAGGGGAGGAACAGAGAGAGAGGGAAACAGAATCCGAAGCAGGCTCCAGGCTCTGAGCTGTCAGCACAGAGCCCAATGTGGGGCTAGAACTCATGGACTGAGATCCTGACCTGAGCTGAAGTTGGATGCTTAATCGACTGAGCCACCCAGGAGCCTCTCACTCTCAATCTTTATCAATGATCCACGTAGAATTTTGGATTATTCCAACCTTATTAGACTGTTGTGATCTATCTTTCTCTGTTGACACGATTGGTTGTTGGATAGAGATGCTAACTGATTGGTTGTTGGATAGTGATGCTAAGTGATAGAATTACACTTATTTGTTAGGGGTGTAGGCCCAGAGCAACCCTAAATGTCTTCACAATGATGGCGAACTGTTAGTTTTCTCTCCAACAACATTCGGTAAATTCACTCCTTTGCCTCTTCCCAATAGGTCCCAGAATGATGAACATGTACTTCCTTTCTGGATGGACCTTTGTTCCATATTCGACTCCAACAAGGATCTGGTATTTCTAGACATCAGTCAGACCTTCCTGAGTACCTCATCAGTGAAGATTCTTTGTGAAAAACTCTCCTCTGCTACCCATAATCTTCAGAAAGTGGCGTAAGTGGAAGCTAACTCCTGGATTAAGACCCCCATGGCACAGCCAAGCTTCTTACATTTTTAATATTGGAGTCATATTTGAATTTCTTTTTTTTAATCTTTTTTAAAAAAATTTTTAATGTTTTTTTATTTATTCTTGAGAGAGGGAGACAGAGCATGAGTGAGGGAGGGGCAGAGTGAGAGGGAGACACAGAATCCGAAGCAGGCTCCAGGCTCTGAGCCATCAGTACAGAGCCAGATGTGGGGCTCGAACCCTCGAACCGTGAGATCATGACCTGAGCCGAAGTCAGACACTTAACTGACTGAGCCACCCAGGCGCCCCTGAATTTCTTTCCCAGAGTCCCAAGTGGGTACTCAACACGAGGAATTCTACTGAATCATATGAAGTAATTTTTTCCAGTTTTTTTATTGTGATATAACATAAAACTCACCATTATTTTTAAGTGTAAAGTTATGCATTTTTAAGTGTATTTGGCAGCCACCACCACCACCATCACCACCATCCATCTCCAGAACTCCCTTCACATTGTAAAACTGAAACTTTGACCCCATTAAACAATAATTCCCCGTGATCCCTTCTCCCCTGCTCCTGGCAACCACTGTTCTGCTTTTTATTTTTAATCAAGTAATTTTAATACAAAGTGAAATATGGTTTGAATGTCCACAAAACCCCATAAGGAACATCCAGATCCTGGGGGAGGTTTTAATCCCATTAAGACGACCACAGGGCTACACATAGAGCAGGATTTCTCAACCTCTACTGACACTTTGGGCTGGAGGGGGGCTGTCCTGTGCATCATAGGATTTTTAGCAGCAGCCCCGGACTCTGCCTTCCAGATGCCAGTGGCACCCACACACCCCCCATTGTGACAACCTAAAACCTGTCCACACATTTCCAGGTGTTCCCAGAGAGTGTACAGAATCACCCCTGATGGGGAACCCTGTTAGAGATGATGCTGAGACTGGTCTGCGAGCTGGGCTGCGTAAAGTTAAAATTCGCTTGGGCTGGGTGTATGTCGATCTGAATACGATCCAAAAATCTATGTAGTTGAACGAAGTTGGAAAGAAAGGGTGGGGCTCATCACAGAACTTAAACACTTGTACTTGGAACAGAGTGTGCGCCTGTCCACCTGAGGCAGCACTTCCGAGTCTCCCTGGACATGAGGCTCGTCTCCACCTGTGCGGCTTCTGTGCAGGGAGCGTCCTGCAAGCTCCCATGTGGGCGGGCTGCATGGGGTGGTTAGGGAAGGAGAGCAAAGCTGACTGAGTCGGCAAAGGGGCTTTGGTACCAGGGAGACCTTCTCCAGCTACGGGTGTCTTCGTTCATAGATTTCTTTCTCCACTTAGAGAAAAGTTCTTGCTCACTTCCATGGGATCCTGATTCTGAATGCACCATATTTAGCAGGACGTAGTGCTCCTGAAATGTGCCCGTTGGTAACACTTCAGGGAAAGGGACTGCTCCCCTTCCTTGTCTTTTTCAACAAGCCGTAGAAGAAGAGCTGTTGTCTGAAATGTCTGTTGGTGACCAGCTTCCCTTCTGTAAAAGTTTGAGAGGACTGAAATAGTGGAGGCTTCTGATAGCTTCTCAAATTAGATGTTAGGCAAGCGGCACAAAGCTCCAGTTTCTGCAAAATGAGTGAGTGAGTTCCGGAGACCTAACCTTACACTATTGTGACAACAGTTACTAGTGCATCGGATACACGAAATGTGCTTGATCTCAAGGGTTCTCACCACAAAAAAAAATAATAATAATAATAAAATAAAAATGGAAATGGTGGTTATGTGAGGTGATAGGTACGTTAAGTAGCTTGATTGAGCTTGATGGTGGTGGTGATTTCACAAGGCACGTGTCTACCAAAACATGAACTCGTACACCTTCATGTATACAGTTTGACGATGAATACCTCAACGACGGCAAAAAACTGGAACAGTAATTTCTAGTGTTTAAACCTGTTGCCACCCTTTGTTTCTGTGTATGCAGAAACTCAAGATTTCACCTCTGTTCTCATTGCCCTAGCCTCAAAAATGTTTCCCCAGCGGATGCTTACCGGGATTTCTGCGTTGTCTTTGGTGGTCACGAGACACTAACCCATCTGACCCTTCAAGGAAATGACCAGGATGATATGCTTCCCATATTGTGTGAGATCTTGAGACACCCCAAATGTAATCTGCAATGCCTCAGGTATATCTCACCGTCACTGAAAAACCCAGCACATAACAGAGCTGTCTCAAGCTTCTATATCAATTCTGTATAAATTAGGGGTGGGGGGCAATCCCTTGTTTCTGCTTAGAAATAGTACTACACAGGGCACATGTCCCAGGACAGAAAATGGGGTGGGAGTTTAGTTTCCACTTGTATTGATCATTGAACAGCCTGGATAACTGTCCATAAGATCCCCAAGTCCAAAGAAACACTCAGAAACTTGATATCCTCCTCTATCAGAGAGAATTTGTTTATGGTTTATGTTTCTCTTATGTCATGATTCAGAATGCCAGATTTTGTCCAGATTCCTCTGTCCAGGCAAGGATGCTTTGGGAGCATCAGATTTCCCCTTTCTTGGGTTGAGAGATCTCCCATGTGGGGATGTTCTCCACATGATTGCCCTGGCGATGATTTTCGTCACTCATCGTCAGGTTCCATTGGTCCCCACTTGACCACATTTGAGCAGCAATAGCAAGACGTTTAAGGTGATCTGTTGGTCTCAGATTATGGTTTTGCCTCTACCGGTATGACCTTGGGCTGTTGGAGTAGGTCTTATCCCCATCGGTAGGATGGAGTAGTGCACATCTCACGAGGATTTGAGGAATGAATGAAACCAAGTCCAAGCGCACAAGTATTCATCGTGGCATTATTGGTAGTAGCCATTGTCACTATTCACCATCCCTACGACCTTCCTTTCTTTTTCCTGTGAGGATTCACCAGGAAAAGGAATTGTGCCGTGTGAAGATTTTGGTCATTAACTTGTTTCTCAAGGAATAAACGAATACCACGATGGAAGAAGGAGACTCCTATAAATTCAGCTTCTTTTATTGGAAGCCATTAAACATTCTCTTTTGTGTTCCAATGCCCTGGTTAACTTTGATTCCTCTATTAGGGAGGAATCTCTATAGACATTCTCCATAGAGAGTCTATGAGAATACGCACTCTAAGAGAAAAAGTATCTTTGTTGGATTTTAGTAAGTTTTAGCTATTTGATATACAGTCCACTTAGCACTTCCTGTGAATTATCAACCTTAACACTCAGCATGAGGGTAGGACTTATTTTCAACTTAAAGATGGAAATGAGGTTTGATGAAGTTCAGTAACTTGGCCACCGTTTCATATACTGTAAATGGCAGAACTGGGATTTTTTTTTTGTAAGAAACCCCACTCCAAAGGCCACGATACACATAATGCCCCAGTGAAGTTCTATTCGTCCGTGGTAAGAATCTCTCTCTTCAGGAATAGGGTATGGGCGACTTGTTGCCTGATGTGTTTGATTGATTGGATTTCCAAATAAATAGTTCTCAACTTGTGGTCTCCAGACCAGCAGCAGCTTCATCACCTAGGAACTTGTTAAAATCCAGATTCTTGGATCTCACCCAGATCTTCTGAAGCAACTCCTGGGTATGTGGGCCAGGAATCTTCCAGGTGGTTCAGGACCCCCTAAAACAGAGATCAGTGGATTCCGCATCCAGAGCGTCTGAGGACTTGCATTTCTAACTGCTTACCAAGTGATGCTGATGCGGCTGGCCCGGGGACCACACTTAGAGGCTGCTCCGCACAATGAAGGCCAGGACGTGACATGATGGAGTGGAATGAGGGGCACAACTGGAGACCGTTATCCAGGGTTTGGTTCTCAAGAACGACTTGTTCCCCTTTCTCCTGCAGGTTGGTATCTTGTTCTGCCTCTGCTCAGCAATGGGCCCATCTCTCCTCCTCCCTCGAGATCAACCAGTCCCTCACATGCCTCAACCTGACAGCAAATGAGCTTACAGATGAGAGTGCCAGGTTGCTGTGCAAGACTCTGAGACACCCCAAGTGCTTCCTGCAGAGGCTGTCGTAAGTGCCGCCTCCGTTCCCGTGGAGCATCTCCACACTGGGTCTGGGGCCACAGTGGGGAACAGCACTGGTAACACCTGGATTTGCTGGGCGACCCATATGGGACTTCCCCCTGATGTGGATACCTGGTTTCCGCTTCTGGTCCCAGGCGGGTGGCTCGTGCATTTTCTTCTCTCACTCCTGGTCCTTCATGGCTGTGAGGATTAACCGCAGGATGAGAAAGGAAGTGGATTCCCAACAAGAGCTGTATACAGCTGGGACCTCGAGCCTGTGGGGATGGCCAAGAAAATCGGGCTTCGGAAATGTCTTCGCCGTCTTACTGCTTTTATGGGGCTTTGGCAGGTTGGAAAACTGTAACCTAACAGAAGCCTGTTGCAAGGAGCTCTCCTCTGCTTTGATCGTCAACCAGAGTCTGACACACCTGTGCTTGGCAAAGAACGCTCTCGGAAATGGAGGGGTGAAACTTCTGTGCGAGGGCTTGAGTTACCCGGACTGTCAACTACAGATGCTGGTGTGAGTCTATACTGCGTGTATGTGCATTCGTGTATCCTGGATTCAAGTAACACAGATGCAAGCATTCACTAATTCCTCTGATAACCCCAAGTATGGTGCTGACGGTTAGATCTGATGAGACCCAGTGGTAGAAAAAAAAAATACAAGAGGGGCACCTGGGTGGCTCAGTCAGTTAAGCGGCCGACTTCGGCTCATGAACCCTCACGGTTCATGAATTTGAGCCCCGCGTCGGGCTCTGTGCTGACATCTCAGAGCCTGGAGCCTGTTTCCGATTCTGTGTCTCCCTCTCTCTCTGCCTCTCCCCCAGTCACACTCCGTCTCTCTCTCTCCCTTCAAAAATAAACTTTTTTTTTTAAAAAAAAAAAGAAAAAAATATGGGGCGCCTGGGTGGCTCAGTCAGTTAAGCGTCTGACTTCGGCTCAGGTCATGATCTCCTGGTCTGTGAGTTCAAGCCCCACGTCAGGCTCTGTGCTGACAGCTCAGAGCCTGGAGCCTGCTTCGGATTCTGTGTCTCCCTCTCTCTCTGCCTCTCCCCCCAGTCATACTCTGTCTCTCTCTTTCTCTCCTTCAAAAATAAACATTTTTGGGGGCGCCTGGGTGGCTCAGTCGGTTAAGCCTCCAACTTCAGCTCAGGTCATGACCTCACAGTCCGTGAGTTCGAGCCCCGCATCGGGCTCTGGGCTGATGGCTCAGAACCTGGAGCCTGCTTCCGATTCTGTGTCTCCCTCTCTCTCTGCCCCTCCCCCGTTCATGCTCTGTCTCTCTCTGTCTCAAAAATAAATAAACGTTAAAAAAAATTTTTTTTAAATAAACATTTTTTTATAAAAAGAAAAAAATACAAGATATAGTGTCAATAATCTGTAGGGATTTGGGGGATGTCACTGGTTTTGAGGTTTGTTTGAGGTTTTCTTTAACCTTTAAAAAAATTTTTTAATGTTTATTCATTTTTGAGAGACAGAGCACACATGGGGGAGAGGCAAAGAGAAAGAGGGAGACACAGAATTCGAAGCAGGCTCCATAATCTGAGCTGTCAGCACAGAGCCTGACGCAGGGCTCGAACCCATAAACCGTGAAGTCATGACCTGAATCAAAGTTGGATGCTGGGGCGCCTGGGTGGCTCAGTCGGTTAAGCATCTGACTCTGGCTCAGGTCATGATCTCGTGGTCTGTGAGTTTGAGCCCCGCGTCAGGCTCTGTGCTGACAGCTCAGAGCCTGGAGCCTATTTCGGATTCTGTGTCTCCCTCTCTCTCTGACCCTCCCCCATTCATGCTGTCTCTCCCTGTCTCAAAAATAAATAAACGTTAAAAAAAATTAAAAAAAAAAAGTTGGATGCTTAACCAAATGAGCCACCCAAGTGCCTGTGTTTGGGTTTTTTAAATGAATATTTTTGATAACAGGTAACATAAGTTCTATCTGCAACTGGGTGTAGGTGGAGTTATTTGATTCTTAGAAAATATAGGTCAAATCTTCTTTCTGGACCTCATCTGTTTCTGTTTTGTGAGCCATGCCCCCACTTTACTAAGTTGTCAGAGCTTCATTTCATGTGTCTGTCTTGCTGGGGTCTTCCTCTGTTACTCCATAGTCCTGGCAGTTTCCATCAGTTCACAAATCTCCAAGCCTAAGAGGTGTATGTTGGTTCCTCTCAAAGGCTGTCTATGACTGCACATCCCTGGATGTATCACATGACTGTTTCCTAATTGTTTCTGTAATGAATTGTCACAAACGAAGAGGCTTAAAACAACACAAACTCGTTGTCTTAAAGTTCTAGAGGCCAGAGGTCCAAAATGAGTTTCACTGAGCTAAAATCAAGGTGTCTGCAAGGTGGTGTCCCTTCTGAGGTCTCCAGGGAAGGACCCGTTTCCTGGCCTCTTCCAGCTTCTAAAGGCACCTGCATGTTCCTAAAGGCCCCTTCCTTCATGTTCAAAGCCAGCAGCATAGCGTCTTCAAATGTCCTTCTGTCCCTCTTATCCTATCTTCCCCTCCTGGCTATGACTCTCATGTTCCTTCTTTATAAGGATCCTTGTGATTACATTGGCCCACCTGGGTAATCTCCCCATCTCCACATCCTTAGCTCAACGGCACCCGCAGAGTCTCCTTTACATGTTATGTGACGTATTCACAGGGACCAGGGATTAGGATGTAGCCACCTTTGCATGTGTTGGAGTGGGGGGAGGGTGGGGGGGCAGCCTATGTAATCACTTTTGTAGTAATTGTGACTCCATCTGTGATGTCATTTCCACATCTCGTTGTCTGCTAGCTTGTGTACAACCTATGGCTTGAGGTCGGCAGTCCTGGCTTTGGTGCATCTCACCAGGGAGGACTCACAGAGTTCATTTTCCCCGTGTGATTGATTTCTAGGCTTTGGTACTGCAGCATAGGCAGCAATGGCTGCCATCATCTGTCAACACTTCTCCAGCAAAATTCAAGCCTTACGCACTTGGATCTGGGGCTGAATCACATAGGAATTACTGGACTGAAGTTTCTGTGTGAGGCTTTGAAGAAGCCAGTGTGTAACCTCAAATGTCTATGGTAAGTTATGTTTTTTTGAATTTTAATCTGTATCTGAAATAAAATAGTGTAGCAATCCCCCCCACCACCACCACCAGCTTTAGTGTAAGAGATTGGAACAAATCTAATTATTAAAAAAAAAAAAAAAAAGATAGCAGTTTTCACAACTTTTGTTTTTTGTTTTTTGTTTTTTTTTTTAACGTTTATTTATTTTTGAGACAGAGAGAGACAGAGCATGAACAGGGGAGGAGCAGAGAGAGAGGGAGACACAGAATATGAAACAGGCTCCAGGCTCTGAGCTGTCAGCACAGAGCCCGACGCGGGGCTTGAACTCACAGACCTTGAGATCATGACCTGAGCCGAAGTCGGACGCTTAACCAACCAAGCCACCCAGGTGCCCTACAACTTTTGTTTTTAAATCCCAAAATTTGTAGGCATCCACAAAAGACTCCAAATAGCCAAATCAGTTTTCACAAAGAACAACAAAGCTGGAGACATCACACTTCCTGGTTTCAAACTATATTACAAAACTGTGGTATCAAAACAGTATGGTATTGGCATAAAAACAGATACATAGACCAAAAGGACAGAATAGACGGCCCAGAAATACCCCTCCCACATATACAGTCAACTGATCTTTGCCAAGGGCACAGGTACTCAATGGGGAAGGCATGATTTCATCAGTAAAGAGGGTTGAAAAAAAAACCCTGGATATACACATGCAAAAGAATGAAATTGAACCCATACATGATACACAAAAATTAAATCAAAATGGGGCACCTGGGAGGCTCAGTCAGTTAAGCATCATGATCTCACCGTTCGTGGGTTCAAGCCCCGCATCGGGCTGACAGTTCGGAGCCTGGAGCCCGCTTCAGATTCTGTGTCACCCTCTCTCTGCCCTTCCCCCAGTCGCACTCTGACTCTCTCTCAAAAATAAATAAATAAATAATTTTTTTTTTAATTTTTTTTTTCAACGTTTATTTATTTTTCGGACAGAGACAGAGCATGAATGGGGGAGGGGCAGAGAGAGAGGGAGACACAGAATCGGAAACAGGCTCCAGGCTCCGAGCCATCAGCCCAGAGCCTGACGCGGGGCTCGAACTCCCGGACCGCGAGATCGTGACCTGGCTGAAGTCGGACGCTTAACCGACTGCGCCACCCAGGTGCCCCAATAAATAAATTTTTTAATGTTTGTTTACTTTTGAGAGAGAGAGAGGAACCGAGAGAGGGGCAGAGAGAGAGAGAGACACAGAATCCAAAACAGGATGCAGCTGTCAGCCCAGAGCCCAACGTGGAGCTCGAGCTTACTAACCATGAGATCATGACCTGAACCAAAGTCAGACGCTTAACTGACTAAGCCACCGAGGTGCCCCCCAAAATTTTTAAATTAAAAAAATATAAACTCGAAATGGATTAAAGACGTAGGACACAAAACTGTAAAATTCCTAGAAGAAAACATAGGGCAAAAGCTCTTTGACATTGGTCTTGGCAATGATTTTTTATATATGATGCCAAAAAGTACCAGCAGCAAAAGCAAAAATAAACAAGTGGGGCTTCATCAAACTAAAAATCTTGTGTCTACCAAAGGAAACAGTCAACAAAATGAACGACAACCTACAGAAAAATATTTACAAACTATATATCTGATAAGGGATTAATATCCAAGATAGATAAGGAACTTCTACAACTCAACTTTTTTTAATGGGACCTAAATAGACTTTTTCCAAATCAGACAGACAGATGGCCAACAGGTAGGTGAGAGACTGTTCAACAGCACGAATCATCAGGGAAATGGAAATCAAATCCACATGAGATATCACTTCATACCTTTCAGGATGGTTGTCATCGAAAAGAACACAGGTAACAAATATTGGCGAGGATGTGGAGAAAAGGGAATGTTTTTGCACCGTTGGTAGGAATGTACAGCCATATGGAAAACAGTAAGAAGAGTCCTCAAAAAGCTAAAAATTGATGTATCATATGGAATCCCACTTCTGGATATATATCCAAAGGAAATGGAAATGAGGTCTTGAAAAGGTATCTGCACCTCCATGTTTGTGGAAGTATTATTCACAATAGTCAAGATGGGAAACAACGTAAGTGTCCATCAACAGAGGATTGGATAAAGAAGAAGTGAGATATGTATACACAGTGGAATATTAGCCATGATAAAGGAGGAAATCCTGCCATTTGAGATAACACGGATGAAACTCGAGGCTAGTAGGCTAAGTAAAATAAGACAAAGACATCACTTATACATGGAATCTAAAAGAGCTGAGCTCATAGAAGCAAAAAGTAGAGTGATAGTTACCAGGGGCTGAGGGGTGGGGGAAATGGGGAGGTGCTGAGGGAAGCATACAGACTTCCAGCCAGAAGATGAAGAAGTTCCAGGGCACCTGGTGGCACAGTCAGTTAAGCATCTGACTGGATCTCTGCTCAGGTCATGATCTCACAGTTGGGAAGTTCAAGCCCCTCATCAGGCTCTACACTGATGGTGCAGAGCCTGCTTGGGATGCTCTCTCCCTCTCTCTCTCTGCCCCTCCCCCTGCTTTTGTTCATTCTCTCTCTCCCCCTCTCAAAATAAATAAATTTAAAAAAAACAAATAAGTTCCAGACATCTAACGTATAGCATGGAGATTATAGCTAATAACACTGTGTAATATACTTGAAATTTGCTAACATAGATTTTTTTCTAATTCCAGTATAGTTAATATATAGTGTAATATTAGTTTCAGGTGCAATATAGTGATGCCATAATTCCATATAACATCTGGTGTTCATCACACAAGCGCCCTCCATCCCATCCCTTATTTATTCTGTACCCCCACCCACCTCCTCTCTGGTGACCATCAGTGTGTTCTCTATAGTTAACAGGCATTTAAAAGAACAGATCTTAGGGAGCACCTGGGTGGCTCATTTAGTTGACCGTCCAGCTCTTGATTTCAGCTCAGGTCATGATCCCAGGATCATGGGATTGAGCCAAGCAGCCTAACACTGAGCATGGAGCCTGCGTAAAATATTCTCTCCCCCCCCCCCCGCCTTTCTATCTTTTCTCTTTCTCTCTCTCTCTCTCTCTCTCTCTCTCTCTCTCTCTCTCTCTCTCTCTCTCTCTCTCTCTCTCTCTCTCTCTCCCTCTCTCTCTTTTTCTCTCTCTCACCCACTCTTTCCCTCTTTCTCTCTCTCTCCCCCTGCCCCTCCCCTGCTTTTCTCTCTCTCTCTCCAAAATAAAAATAAAATTTTTAAAAAGAATAGATCTTAAATGTTCTCCCCAAAAAAAGAAATGAAGATAGTGTGTCAGGATGGGGGTATCAGCTAACACTACAGTGCTAATCATGTTGTAATATATTAACGTGCCAAATCAGCACATTGCACACCTTAAACTTACACGATGTTTTGTGTCAATTATATGTCAACAAGGATTAAAGAAAATCTCCAGAAACTTCTACATTTCGACAAGAAATAAGATCTACTCTCAGCAAATCTAGTGTTCTCAAAAAAAAAAAAAAAGCAACTATGTGAGAGCTGACAGATGTAGTAATTAACTTGACTGTTGATCATTTCACAGTGTATATTAAATCATCACATCGTATACCTTAAATACATACAACTTTTATTTGTCAATTATTCATCAGTAAATCTGGGGAAGAAAAGTCACTAGTGTGGTTAAAGGGATACTCTCTACTCTAAGCCATCCAAAGGACACCAGTGAAGCATTTTGAGGATGCAATGCCTAAGGCATCGAGAGGCAGTCACTGGTGACCCAGCTCCCAGCCTCCAGAGAGGTAGGGATTTGACATGTTGCCTCCACCGGCAGATAAATGGCCTCAATTCAGTTCTGTCTCACAATTCCACATGAGTTAGGTACCTTCACTCAGATGCACTGGGGTCTGGAACCCTACCTGTGAAGGACCCCCAAATGGTAACCAGTTTTCTGACCTCTACAGCACAAGATGATAAGTCATGGTGTTCAGCCTCTACTGAGTAGTAGAAATGCTTGCAGGTTTGAGAATGCCAACACCCACCCAGGCTGTACCTCAGACCACTCCAGTCAGGATCTCCTCAAGTAAAACCCAGACAACGGTATTGTTAAAGCTCTCAGCATGACTGCAGTTTGCACTGGTAAGGATACCAGCTGAACAAATCCTAGAGATCGCAGGTGGAAAACCACTGGTTGTTATGATTCGTGGCACGTGCCTGTTTGCAGGAAGGTGACGATGTTAACGGTGATGGGGAGGGGGCTCTTCTAACCATGTGCTCTACTGGCATAGGGAAGTATCTAGTCAGCCATAACTTCCTGATGGTATAATCTCGGTTGTACATTTTAGGAGATGGAGTAAGTCATGTCCATCAGGAAAGTTGGTTATGATAATGAAATACATATGCATTTACTGTGCCAGGAAGTATGCTAAATGTTTGATATTACTCATAGCCTCTCCCAAATCCTGGGGTAAATTTAAATACGTGACCTTAACTCATACGTGTGTGTTCATGTATGCACAAACACCTTGAATCTTTGTATAATATTATTTGCTTGGAATGAAATCCTTCATACATCATCCTTTATTCCTTTTTTTCTTTCAAATATCAAATCCAAGCCTTTTTTATTATTTAAGTTCAAGTTAGTTAACACACAGTGTAGTCTTGACTTCAGGAGTAGAACCCAATGATTCATCACTTATATATAACACCCAGTGCCCTTCCCAAAAAGTGCCCTCCTTAATGCCCATTGCCTATTTACCCCATCCCCCACCTACCTCCCCACCAGCAACCCTCAGTTTATTCCTAAGAGTCTCTTAGGCTTTGCCTCTCTCTGTTTTTGTCTTACTTTCCCTTCCCTTCTCCTATGTTCATCTGTTGTGTTTCTCAAATTCCACATATGAATGAAAACATATGATATCTGTCTTCCTCTGACTTACCTCACTTAGCATAATACCCTCCAGTTCCATCCACATTGTTGCAAATGGCAAGATTTTATTCTTTTTGATTGCCAAGTAATATTCCATTTATGTATATACCACGTTGTCTTTATTTTTTTTTTAATTTTTTTTCAACGTTTATTTATTTTTGGGACAGAGAGAGACAGAGCATGAACGGGGGAGGGGCAGAGAGAGAGGGAGACACAGAATCGGAAACAGGGTCCAGGCTCTGAGCCATCAGCCCAGAGCCTGATGTGGGGCTCGAACTCACGGACCGCGAGATCGTGACCTGGCTGAAGTCGGACGCTTAACCGACTGCGCCACCCAGGTGCCCCCACGTTGTCTTTATCCATTCATCCATAGATGGACATTTGGGCTCTTTCCATACTTTGACTATTGTTGATAATGCTGCTATAAACATTGGGGTGCATGTGTCCTTTCAAATCAGCATTTTTGTATCATTTGGAAAAATTCCTAATAGTGCAATTGCTGGGTCACAGGGTAGTTCTATTTTTAATTTTTGGAGGAACCTCCATACTGTTTTCCAGAGTGACGGCACCAGTTTGCATTCCCACAAACAGTTCAAGAGGGTTCCCCTTTCTCCACATCCTCACCAACATCTATTGTTTCCTGAGTTGTTAATTTTAACCACTCTGACAGGTGTGAGGTGGTATCTCATTGTGGTTTCGATTTGTATTTCCCTGGTGATGAATAATGTTGAGCATCTTCTCATGTGTCTGTTGGCCATCTAGATGTCTTCTTTGGAAAAGTGTCCCATGTCTTCTGCCTATTTCTTCACTGGATTATTTGTTTTTTGGGTGTTGAGTTTGGTAAGTTCCTTACAGATTTTGGATACTAACCCTTTATCAGATAGGTCATTTGAGAATTTCTTCTCCCATTCTGTCGGTTGCCCTTTAGTTTTGTTGATTGTTTCCTTTGCTGTGCATAAGCTTTTTATCTTGATGAGGTCCCAGTAGTTCATTTTTGCTTTTATTTCCCTTGCCTCCAGAGACATGTCAAATCCAAGCCTTTTTAAAATCTTGCTACCTGGGGTCCCTGAGTGGCTCAGTCATTAAGCATCTGATCTTGATTTCAGCTCAGGTCACGATCTTGCAGTTCAGGAGATCAAGCCCTGGATTGGGCTCTGTGTTGGCAGTACAGAGCCTGCTTGGGATTCTCTCTCTATCCACCCCAACCCCTCTCCTCTCCTCTTCTCTTCTCTCTCTCTCTCTCTCTCTCAAAATAAGTAAACATTGTTTTAATCCTGCTACCCTCTTCAAGATATCTAGAATCTGTTCTCATACCCCACACACATACTTATAACATGTGGGTTGTTGTCTAGCCTTCAACCTAGTCTGTATTCTGCTCTCTCAGTGCCGCTAGTTTTCTAGCCAAGCACTAAGAATAACTTGTAAGATGTAACTCCCATCATGCTTCTTCTCAAAAGCCCCGGTGGTTCCCCATCTCATTCCAAGTAAAATCTGAAGTTTACAATGGCCTAAGGGCCCTATGTGAGATGGCTCCCTGTTATCTGTGGCTTCGTCTCTTATAACCCTGCCTGATTCACTCTTTTGATTTGCTATTGAATCTAGCTGCCTTGGTATTGTTTTACATGATAATGATACATGACCTCATAGCCTTTGCAGAAGCTATTTCTCTGCTTAGGGAGCCCCCACTCCAGATCTCTCTAAGGTTTGTTCTCTTCAGCCATTGTAGTGAGTGCCCTCCCCAGCTTCTCCCTTTGCCCTTTGCCCTTCATAACCCTTATCAGATATGGCACACTACATACATCTGTTTCCTATTAGTATGAGCTCAGAGGGAAGAGATTTCTGTAGTTTCCTGTTGGATCCCCAACATTCAAGAGTGTGCCTGGCACGTAGGATGGTTTCCGTAAACACTGCTTGAATGAATGAACTAATTTTTGTGTCTCCCCTGCAGGTTGTGGGGATGTGCCATCACCCCTTTCAGCTGTGAGATTCTCGCATCTGCCCTTGGCAACAACCAGAGCCTGATCAGTCTGGACCTAGGCCAGAATTCCTTGGGATATAGCGGAGTGAAGATGCTGTGTAATACCTTGAAACTTCAGAATTCCTCCCTCCGGACACTCAGGTATGATCCTTCTGCTCCTTAGGGTGTTTCCTCCGGGATAGCAGGTGTGCAGGAGGATGCGCAAACCACAGGGACGTGTGAGTCGCTAACGTTCAGCTTTTATCCAGTGATGTTTAGTCGCCAGATAATTCTCCCGTCGGCCCCTTCTGTTGCTTTGGAGAGTACGATGAGTCAAAGGTGAGACTCAAACTCAGTCTGACGCCGGGAAGCTGGCTCTGGGGGCTCCTCTAAGTGAGGGAGAGTCATGGTGGCCGTCTGTTGTTGAGTGAGGAAGATCAGACTCTCGTGTGGTTTCTTGAGTTTGTGTTGGTTACAGAGGTCTGGCAGTGGGTCTGCCTTAGGAGCATGTTCTCTGCTGTGAGTCCGCCATTGAATGAAATGAGTCTCTGTCTTCTGTTGGTCATCGAAGCAAGCTGTCCCTGAGTTGTGCTGTTCACTTGCTCCCATGGCAACAAAGAACCCTACAACTCTTTATTCTTAGGTGCATGGGAACTTTAATTTTTTTCTTTTAGTTTATTTTTGAGAGAGAGAGAGAGACAGAGTGCAAGCAGGGGAGGGGCAGAGAGAGAGAAGGAGACACAGGTTCCAAAGCAGGCTCCAGGCTCTGAGCTGTCAGCACAGAGCCCGACATGGGGCTGGAACCCACGAACTGTGAGATCATGACCTGAGCCCAAGTCAGACACTCAACTGACAGAGCCACTCAGGCGCCCCCAGACGTGTGGAACTTTAAATTCTCAGATGCAACATAGACAGCTGATGGCTCGAAATGATACTTCTGTAGGAGAAACTGATGAAATATTTACTTAATGTGACTCTCAGGTCCCTTGCTAGTCGAAAGAAGCAATGTGTAGAGTCTGAAGTTTGTTTCTGTATTTAGCCCCTTTCTGGCGAGCTAGCTCCTATTTTATGTATCAGTGAGTTCTAATCGAGGTGTAAAGCCCCCCCCCAAAGACATTGAGCTGTTTCTTGAGACCACCCAGTCAGACGTGCTCTCCTGAGTCTGTGAATCTCAAGGGGAGCAATTCGAGATGGGGGCTTCTTGTTCAGTGACAGACCCTAGACAGGCACAGAGACCCCGGGTTCAGAACTTGGCTTTTGGTTCTTTGACTTTATCAGCTACCTCGTATCCTTCTGAGATGCTCTTTTAACTTAACTGGAATCCTTTTCTTTGGCTTAGAGACAAAGAGGCCCTGTCATCACACCTCATTCTTAGAGCAACACCTTTATATATTCCGCTGTGGCTCACGCCCTGTTTCTGATTCCTTCAACACTTTTGACCAGACACAGGTCGACTGTGGGAACTTTTTCTGTCCTTCAACTGCAGACCATGACCAACCTCCTACACTCACGAATAGACACAACTATTTGACCTTGGAGGGTCATGTTGAAAATATTTTTTTATTTTTTTATTTTTTTTTAATTTTTTTTCAACGTTTTTTTATTTATTTTTGGGACAGATAGAGACAGAGCATGAACGGGGGAGGGGCAGAGAGAGAGGGAGACACAGAATCGGAAACAGGCTCCAGGCTCCGAGCCATCAGCCCAGAGCCTGACGCGGGGCTCGAACTCACGGACCGCGAGATCGTGACCTGGCTGAAGTCGGAGGCTTAACCGACTGCGCCACCCAGGCGCCCCTGAAAATATTTTTTTAATTTATTTTTTTTAATTTACGTCGAAGTTAGTTACCATATAGTGCAACAATGATTTCAGGAGTAAATTCCTTAATGCCCCTTACTTATTTAGCCCACCACTGCTTCTGCAATCCCTCCAGTAACCCTTTGTTTGTTCTCCGTTTTTAAGAGTCTCTTATGTTTTGTTCCCCACCCCTGTTTTTATATTATTTTTGCTTCCCTTCCCCTATGTTCATCTGTTTTGTATCTTAAAATTCTCATATGAGTGAAATCATATGATATTTGTCTTTCTCTGACTAATTTCACTTAGCATGATACCCTCTGGTTCCATCCACATAGTTGCAAATGGCACAATTTCATTCTTTTTGATTACTAATACTCCATTGTGTGTGTGTTTATGTATATATGTATATATGTGTATATATGTGTATATATATATATATGTACATATATATATATGTATGTGTGTATATGTATACCCCCACACACACACACATACATACACCACATCTTTTTTATCCATTCACCATCGATGGACATTTTGGCCCTTACTTTAGCCAAAGTTATATTGATTGTGATTTTGATATACAAAAACATTGTGAAATCATCACCATCATCAAGCTGATTAACACATCCATCACCTCATAGAGTTTTACCTTTGTGTGTGTGTGTGTGTGTGTGTGTGTGTGTGTGTGGTGAGAACACCTAAGATCTACTATCATAGCAAATTTCAGGTACCCAATACACTATTACTGTCACCAAGCTGTACATTAGATCTCCAGAACATAAAACTCAAGCCTTGTTGTGTGATTGTGTTGTGACCCTTAAACAGCAAAACAAAAAAATTGGTTAATAAGCTAGCAAAACCAAGGGTTTCTGCCTGGCTCAGTCAGTAGAGCATATGACTCTTGATCTTGGAACATGAGCTCAAGCCCCACATTGGGTATAGAGATTACTTAAAATACATATATGTTTCTTGTTGGCATTGTAGTCCTGTATACACACACAACACACACACACACACACACACACACACACACTAAGAAAACCAGGACTACAATGCCAACAAGAAACATGGCAGCTAATATCTTCAGTCTCTTACTTTTATACATATTTTTGCTTTAATTATTCCCTTTCCCCCACCCCATTCCCCATGCCCGTGAATGAATCTGGTTACCGAAAGGTGAATCCTACAAATGAGGCTGCTATTATCACAGGTCAAATAAAGGTGGTGATCAGCTAATGTCATGTCAAAGGAGACACAAGTCTGGTCTGACTGACTTGGTTCAAGTGTGTATGTCTCGTCCTGGGTCCACCAAATAGAAGTTGCCAACATGAGCTGTGGAGTAGGTAGGTGTTGGAATTGATGGAAATGTCTGTGATTTAGTTCTGTCTCTCCAAGAATAATATGAGAATCATCTGAGATCATGCAGGCATCTTATTTTTTTTTTTTATGAAATTTATTGACAAATTGGTTTCCATACAACACCCAGTGCTCATCCCAAAAGGCATGCAGGCTTCTTAAAGGCATTACGGTGTTAACCTGGAATTATCTCTTGTTCCCTATCAAATCAATATGGATCCCTACTTTGCGGCACAGAATAATCAATAAAGACTGCCTCTCTTCTAAAGCATGACACTTGTAGGCTCTTGGGCATTTGGAATTAGCCTCCTTGAAACAACAAGAAACCTTCTTTTCACTCCTGCTGCACCTCCAGGTTGAGGATAGATGAATCTGATCCTCGAATCCAGAAGCTGCTGAAAGAAGTCCAAGAAAGTGACCCACAACTGACCATTGAGAGTGATAAGCAAGATCCAAACAATAACCGACCTTCTTCACATGACTTCATTTTCTGAATCCCCTGGAGTTCTTGGTTCTCCAGTAAAGTCTGAGGTTGTCAAGGTGATGGGGGAACTTCCTCTGAGCCCTCTCAGTGATGTTAGGTATGGGGCCAGATGTTCTTTTAGCCTTGGGGGGGTGCCTTTGGCTTCCATAAAGCACACACAAGTGACTTACCCCTGTTACGGGTGGAATGTCTATATCTCTAGTCTATCAAGAGAAATAAAGGTGAAAGCATTCATGAAGGAGGTTATGTTTATTAATGGATTCTGACCAAACTTAGACACAAGATACTTAATTTGGGGAGAACCTAACCCAGCAGGGAAAGGGGACAGACATGTTTGTGATCCCATCGGTCCGTTCACTTTGCCAGTCACTGCCTGGCTCTGGCATTTCTTGACCTGCATGGATAGCTGTCTATAGGTCTTCCTCATCAAGAGTATTTCTCCTACAAATCCTATGATATTTTGTAGCATTCTTAAGCACTTCAATGAAGCACATATATGATCACATCATTGCTTTTATTAACTTTTTAATAATTCCCCCCTTACAGAAAACATAAGTTCATGGTGTGCGTAGCCCTTCCCCATCTAGCCCTCCTTATTATTTCATTGTGACCTACAGAATCCCAAAATTCCTTAAGGCAATTAATTGTTAAGAATCACTTTTTTATTAAGTGCTAATTTGTCAATTACTCTTTCAGTCATGCTACTTCCCTGTTTCATCCCCGGGGTTCATCGGTTCATCATTCTCACCAAATACACCACGTTCCCAGATGTCCCCTTCAAACCGCCCTTGAACATGCTTGTGTATCATCTCTGTGATGTCACTGCATACAGTGTGGGCTCCTGGACTTTCCCACAGGTTTCCTTCCTTCTGTTTCTGTCTCAAGGCCTCTTGTTCAGCTGGATGTAGGTTTTTCCTAGAGCATCTTCATTCTCAGGGTCTGAGGTTTCGTGAGTGCCTTTAGTAGGAGCAGATGGGGTTGTTAAAAGAAGAAATAGAGGGGTGCCTGTACGGCTCAGTCAGTTAAGTGTCTGACTTCAGCTCAGGTCACGATCTTACGGTTCAGGAGTTTGAGCCCCGCATCAGGCTCTGCACTGACAGCTCAGAGCCTGGAGCCTGCTTCCAATTCTGTGTCTCCCTTTCTCTCTGCCTTTCCCCTGCTCGCACTCTCTCTCAAAAATAAACATTTTTTTCTAAAATGCTTTAAAAAAAGAAGAATAAATAGAGGCATACTATTCTTTAAAAGCTAGGAAGGAACCTCAGTGTCTGCTAGTCAAGAGTTTCTCAAGATCTGCGCTATTGACACTTGGGACCAGATAATCCTTTGTTATCTTAAGTGTATCTCTCATCAAAAGTATGTTCTGTTAAGAGAGAGAAAGAGAAAGAGAAGCATGTCTACTCTCTACCCGCTAAATACCAGCATTTCCCCTTGCCCCCAAATATCTTCAGATGCTGTGCAAGATGTCCCAAGGTTGACATCCACTGTAATCTAGCCAACCCCCCTTTAAGGGAAAAGAAACTGAGTAGCCTGTGTACATAATTAATTTAGGGACAGATGCTCTGCCCATTCCTCCTGTGAGTTAGAGATTCTGTGAGTGTGGTTGGTTTTTTTTAAATTATTTTTAGTATTTTTATTTATTTTAGAGAGAGAGTGTGTGTGTGTGCGCGTGCATGTGCGAGACAGAGAGAGAGAGAGAGAGTGGGAGAGGGGCAGAGAGCTGTCAGCACAGAGCCTGTTGTGGGGCTCAAACCCATGGGCTGTGAGATCATGACCTGAGCCAAAGTTGGACGCTTAACCAACTGAGCCACCCAGGCGCCCCATCTGTGAGTGTGGTTATTAACTGTGGAGCAAGATAGGAGGAGGATGTGACCATAAATTGATGAATCCAGAGACCAGGTCCAGGGAAATGGCATTTGGGACCAAAGAGAAGGAAATCTCAGGGTGGGAAGGCATGGGTATGGTGGGGCAAGACCTGAGTGCTCACACATGTGACCAGATGTTTCTGGTTAGGAGAGAAGCTAGGCTGCTGGGCTCAGGAAATGAGTACTAGTCTGAATTAACCATCTGAGCTATAGGTTTATATTCGTGGATATGCAGAGAAAGCACAGGGGCTAACGGGGAAGTGTGGGAGGGTTTTATACAGAGGATAGAACAAGGTCAGCTGTGAGTGTTGAGGACATTGGAGGTCAATCCAGAACATGTATCAGAAAAGATTGAAGGAAAAGGTCAGTGTGGTGGTCCCGTTAGATCCACAATGTGCCAGATAGGAGCAAGGAGGTGGTAGCATCCTCTAGATACCTCTAATCCCTAGTGAAGGGAGTCCTCAGAAAGCCATAGATACTGGCTCAACAGCTCTTTGATGGGGCACCAAGGAGGGGCCCCATGGCCCTCCTTCTCCACAGCCCCTACCCTCTTGATCTTACGTTCCACACACGGTCTCCACAATCCCTGTCTCACAGATACAGCCAAGCCTTGGGGTTCTAGTTGTGGCACCCATGGGTATAGCCATCTGGTCGACCCTTGTCCTGCCAACTGTGTGGCTTCTGGGTTTGCGGAAGGGGTGGGAGCGGCCTGTGGACAGCTCTGACCAAGTGCAGCAGGGGTTTCTTTCGGCTGTGCCAGTCTTCTGCCAGAAACCCCACCAAGAGTATTAGGATCACAGCCCCGAGGCATATCCGGACCAGATTGCCCTTGGTGTAGTGCTGCCGGGCAAGACCTGGAGGAGAGAGGAGAAATTAGAGCAGGTGATAAAAGCCCATCTTCAGGACCCGCTTCAAGGGACATCTTGCGTTCCTCGTAGCCATAACCCTCATCTAAGATCCTATTATTCTCTGCTACCTACAATGCCAGTCTCCTTACTAGAGGCCCCCTCCCCTCCTCACGAAAGCTGGATACTTATTCTCTAAACATCACTTCTTCCCATACTTTCCCTCCCCACACACAGTTGCTCTCTGGTTATTTGGCTAATTGCAGAAGAAAAGATTGTTACAAGGGGTAGAAGAAGAGATGGATGGAATTTATCCTTCTCTGATCCTCTAGAAAATCTCAACCTCCCCCCCCCCTCGATGTTAATGATCAATTCTGAGTTCCAAGTGCTGATATTTACCCTTAATATTTTACCCACCAGGACCCAAGATCATAGAGCCTTAGCTTTCATACAGGAAAAGCAGTCAGCTTTAGGGGAAGACACAGGAATGGGAATGGGGAGGGTCCAGGGAGGACCCGTTACTCACCAATTGGAGAGTCTGACCCCTTTGGAAAGATGGTGATATTCCTGGAAAGCTCTGGGAGTCAAAAAGGGGGGGGGGAGTTTAAAGAGATGAGACCATCTCCTCTAGCCCTGTTCCTGCCCCTATCCTGAATATATGCACTTGGGAGGCAAAACCTCATGGCTATAAGAAAAGCATGAACTACAGAGTCAGGCTATCCAGATTTGAACCCCAGATCTGTCACGAATTAGATGTGGAGCCTCTCCCAAGTGACTCAACGTCTTGAGTCAGTTATCCCATCTGTCCAGTGAAAATAATTATAATGCATCACAGGTTAATGTGAAAATTAAGCCAATAACAATAATAACAGCATGAGGCACAGTGCTTGACATACCACAAGCACCCCATACATGCTAGCCCTCCTTCTGTCACTCCACAAGTATCCCCAGAGACTTTCCAGGTGTTCAGCTGTACTCATCAGACAGGTGCATGTTTTAATATACTGTGAAAATCGGTGTAATGGGTAGTCCATAGGACAGAGGAAACTGCATAACCCAGTGTCAGAAAAGGTTTCCTGAGGGACTGAATCCATGAGGAAATGGAAGGAAAGGCAGAGCTAGTGGCTTGGGTGCAGGGTCACGAAGAGATGTCGAGTACCCAGAAGAGCTTCATCTGACTCTGTATGGCTGAGGTTTGCATGAGGAATGAAGACTGAAGGAATCAACAGTGGCTGATCTAACGGCATTGGATTTAAAAGCATTGAACATTAAGCTGAGAAGCCTGAGCTATATCCTAAGGGTGATTAGGAATTCAGAAGGACTTTCTTTTAATTTTTTTTTTAATTCCAGTTTCATACGGTGCAATATATTGGTTTCAGGAGTAGAGTTTAGTTATTCATCACATACCTATAACAAGTTCTCATCATAACAAGTGTCCTCCTTAATGCCCATCCCCCATTTAGCCCATCCCCTCCCATCAACCCTCAGTCTGTACCCTGTCATTAACAGTCTCTTATGGTTTGTTTCCCTCTCTCTTTTTTCACTTCCATATGTCCATCTGTTTTTGTTTGTTAAATTACACACATGAGTAAAATCACGTATCTGTCTTCCTGTGACTTATTTCTCTTAGCATAATACACTCTAAATCCATCCACATCATTGCAAATGGCAAGATGTCGTTCTTTTTTATCTTTGAGTAATATTCCATTGTGTATGTATACCACATCTTCTTTATCCATTCATCAGTTGATGGACACTTGGGCTCTTTCCGTATTTTGGCTATTGTCGATAGTGCTGCTATAAACATTAAGGTGCATGTGCCCCCTTTGCATCAGCGCTCCTATATCCTTCGGATAAATACCTAGTAGTGCAATTTGTAAATCATAGGGTAGTTCTACTATTAACTTTTGGAGGAACCACCATACTGTTTTCCAGAGTAGCTGCACCAGTTTGCATTCCCACCAACAGTGCAAGAGGGTTCCCCTTTCTCTGCATCCTTGCCAACATCTATTGTTTCCTGGGTTGTTAATTTTAGATGCTGTAGCATCTGACTTCAGCTCAGGTCATGATCTCACAGTTTGTGGCTTTGAGCCCCATGTTAGACTCTGTGCTGACAGCTCAGAGGTTGGAGCCTGTTTCAGATTCTGTGTCTCCCTCTCTCTCTGCCCCTCACCTGCTCATATTCTCTCTCTCTCTCTCTCTCTCTCTCTCTCTCTCTCTCTCTCTCTCTCAAAAATAAAAATTTTAAAAAGAAAGGTAATGCTGGCCTTGTAGAAGGAGTTTGGAAGTTTTCCTTCCATTTATATATTTTTTAATAGTTTGAGACTAGTTTAAGAGTTTAATAGTTTAATTTTCTGCTTAGGTGATCTGTTCAGTGTTGTAAGTGGGATGTGAAAGTCCCCTCCTATTGCTGTATTATTATCAGTGATTTCTTTATGTTTGTGGTTAATTGATTTATATATTTAGGTGCTTCCAAGTTGGGGGGGGGGGAATAAATATTTACAATTGTTAGACCTTGTTGGATAGACCCCTTAAATATGATGCAGTGCCTTTCTTCATCTCTTACTACAGTCTTTGGTTTAAAATCTAGTTCGTGGGGGGCAGCTGGGTGGCTCAGTCGGTTGAGCGTCCGACTTCGGCTCAGGTCATGATCTTGCGGTCCGTGAGTTCGAGCCCCGCGTCGGGCTCTGGGCTGATGGCTCAGAGCCTGGAGCCTGCTTCGGATTCTCTGTCTCCCTCTCTCTCTGCCCCTCCCCCCTCATGCTCTGTCTCTCTCTGTCTCAGAAATAAACATTTAAAAAAAATTGTTTTAATCTAGTTTGTTGGATATAAGTATGGCTACTCAGCTTCCTTTTGATGACCATTAGCATGATAGGTGGTTCTCCATTCCCTCACTTTCAATATACAGGTGTCTTTAGCTCTAAAATGAGTCTCTTGTAAGCAGCATATAGATGAGTCTTGTATTCTTACCTATTCTGATACCCTATGTCTTTTGACTGGAGCATTTAGTCCATTGACGTTTAGAGTGAGTACTGAAAGATACGAATTTAGCACCATTGTGTTATCTGTGGATTTCATGTTTGTGGTGATGTTCTCTGGCCTTTTGTAGTCTTTGTTACTTTTGGGCCCCCCCCCCCGACTCAAAGAGTCCCCTTTAATATTTCTTGCAGGGCTGGTTTACTGGTCACAAACTCACTCCTTCAGTTTTTGTTTGTCTGGGAAACACTTTCTCTCTCCTTGTATTCTGAATGACAGCCTTGCTGGATAGGGTATTCTTGGCGGCATATTTTCCACAAGCATTCATCACATTGAATATATACTGCCACTCCTTTCTGGCCTGCCAGGTTTCTGTGAACAGATCTGTGAACCTGATGTCTTCCCTTGTAGGGTAGGGACTTTTTTTCCCTTGCTGCTTTTAGGATTCTTTCCTTTTCTCTGTATTTTGTGGATTTGACTATGATGTGTTGGTGATGGCCAGCTTTTGTTGCATTCAGTGGGAGTTCTCTGTGCTTCTTGGATTTCAATGTCTGTGCCCTTCCCCAGATTAGGGAAGTTTTCAGCTCTAATTTCCTCAAATAAACCTTCTGCCCATTTTTCCTTCTCATCATCTTCAGGAACCCAGAAGGCTATTTTGAAAAAGGATGGTGGAGAATCTCACGAGGGTGTTAGAAAGAGCTTGCTGGCCTCAGGAGTCTACCAGAGAGCTAGAGTTGGGTAGAGCACAGATATCTAACCTGTCCTCAGGGGATCGGCCAAGGTTTTCTGTCTCTACAGAAATGGAGACTTTTTCCAGGAAAAGTGAGGGGAAAGAGAACTACAGAATGAGGGAAGCATGTTGTGTGGGACTGCATTAGTAAGAGGATGCACTGAGCAATAGGAAACAAGATTACACACATGGACCACAGCAAAGTCAGAAGAGCAGTGTGTAGGAATGAGTGATGGTCTTCCCATCATAGCCTTGGCTCCGCCATCTTTGAAATAGCCACATTATCCAGAATGCTCCTCTGTCCCGAAGCTCAGAGCCCACCTCTATCCCACCCTTGATCCTCAGACCGAGGATTTTCCTTGGACAAGTCGGGTGGTTTCCTGAAGCAGACTAAAAGCCTATGGCCCTAGATGATGAGAGAGAAACCAGTTCTCATACTCTTTTCTGCTGGGCTCTGAGTGCCTGGTTACTCACCAGTTGTGGAGCCTTTGTTGATAAATGAGATGTTCAGTTTCCTGGAGGCTTCTGGGAATTCTAAACAAGAGGGTAATAAGACAGTGGATCATGTCAGGTCTTCCCAGTGAGTCCCTACACTCCATACCCCTTCTGAGATATCTGGGCTTCCTGCAACCCCTTTCTCTGACACACTTTGTACAGACACTGAGGAGAAACAAACACAGAAGGGCTGTAAGAACGTGTTGTTTTCTATCAGTGGCTTAGTAAGAAATGGATCCATTCATCCATTGATGGGCATTACGTTATTTCCTCTTTTTTGGCTATTATGAGTAATGCTGCTATGAGCATTTATGTACAAGTTTTTGTGTGAATGAACATCTTTCATTTTTAAATTTGGGGGGGGGCTATATCCCAACAAGTGGAATAGCTGGGTCCTGTGGTAGTTCTGTGATAAGGTCATGTGATAATTCTTCCTGAGGGAGCTGCTGGACCATTTTCCATGGCAGCCGTGGCTCTTTTTATTCCCACCAGCAGTGTCTGAGAGTTCCAGTTTCTCCACATCCTCACCAACACTGTTGTGCATTACTATTATTATTATTATTATTGATTGCCATTCTGGTGGGTATGATGAATTTCATGGTATGTGACTTACAACTCAACTAAAAACATAAGAAATGGATCAGTAGGTCTGTGCAAGATAAGAGGCTCCCCTCCCTCCTAAGGTCATTTTCTTAACCAGGGACATTCCCAATTCCACGGGCACCAAAATATTTCCTAAAACCCCTCGACCTATAAATATATAGCTCCTATTGAGGGTGGGGAAAGTCTCCGAGGTCCTTTATTATGGCAGAGTCAGCTCATCAAAGCCTAGCTTATGCTCGCCTATCTGTGGTATAAAAAGAGCTTGGATATTATGGGTTCTCCGTTATTTCTCTTCCTGTGAGTTTCATTAATAAATTTTGGGTCGTCGGGGCGCCTGGGTGGCTCAGTCAGTTAAGCGTCCGACTTCGGCTCAGGTCATGATCTCACAGTTCGTGAGTTCGACCCGCACGTCTGTGCAGACAGCTCAGAGCCTGCTTGGGATTCTGTGTCTCCCCCTCTCTCTGCCCCTCCCCTGCTCATGCGCTGTGTCTCTCTCTGTCTCTCAATAATAAATAAACGTTAAAAATTTTTTAATTAAAAAAATAAATTTTGGGGGCGCCTGGGTGGCGCAGTCGGTTAAGCGTCCGACTTCAGCCAGGTCACGATCTTGCGGTCCGTGAGTTCGAGCCCCGCGTCGGGCTCTGGGCTGATGGCTCGGAGCCTGGAGCCTGTTTCCGATTCTGTGTCTCCCTCTCTCTGCCCCTCCCCCGTTCATGCTCTGTCTCTCTCTGTCCCAAAAATAAATAAACGTTGGAAAAAAAAATTTTTTTTTAAAAAATAATAAATTTTGGGTTGAATTTAGATTAAACAGGCGGTATGTGCATATCATGGAATACTACTCAGCCATAAAAATGAACACACTGTTGATAATCATAATAACTTGGGTGGACCTCAGATCATCGTGCTGAGTGAGAAAAGGCAGCCTCAAAACATTCCATGCTGGGGCGCCTGGGTGGCGCAGTCGGTTAAGCGTCCGACTTCAACCAGGTCACGATCTCACAGTCTGTGAGTTCAAGCCCCGCATCAGTCTCTGGGCTGATGGCTCAGAGCCTGGAGCCTGTTTCCGATTCTGTGTCTCCCTCTCTCTCTGCCCCTCCCCCGTTCATGCTCTGTCTCTCTCTGTCCCAAAAATAAATAAACGTTGAAAAAAAATTTAAAAAAAAATTCCATGCTATGTGGACCTTTCCATTTATGCAAAACATTCCCCAAATGACATTAAGAAGAACAAACTAGCACTTGCCAGGGGTAGGAGGGGAGAGGGTGCATGTAACTACAAAGGGATAGCCTTAGGGATATCTTTCCAGGATGGAATAGTTCTGTATCTTGAGTGTCGTGGTGGTTACACGGATCTACACATGTGATACATTGCTGTAGAACTGAATACAAATATTGTGTCAGGGTCAGGTTCCCAGTTTTTATGTCGAACTACAATTATGCAAGATGTAACCACCGGGGAAATGTAGGCAAAGGATACATGAAATCTTTCTGTATTGTCTTTGCAACTTCTTGTGGACCTACATCTCGAAAGTTTTAAAATTCCAATGAGAAATACACACACACACACACACACACACACACAGTGTGCCTCATTTGGCATGACAACCCCCATATTGTTCTCAACCTCACATGTCAGCACTTTCTTCTCCTCCTTGGCTCTTTTCAGCCTGCTTCTATTCCTTGGGATTTGGGTCTATCCCCAACACACAGGGAACACTAGAGATGTCACAGCCTGATGTACAATTTCTTAAGGCACAGGCGGGTATCCTACACACTGGAATCCACTGAGATGCCTTTGAAGATGGGGGCACACTATGGCTCACACAAACTTTAATCCAATGGTTCTCAAAGTGACATCCCCAGATCAGCAGCATCACTATCACCTGGAAAAGTGTCAGAAATGGACATAATTGGGCCCCACCGCAGACCTTCTGAATCAGGAACTCATGGGGTCCAGAAACCTAGATCACCTCCAGGTGATTCTCAGGCCCCCTAATCTTTGAGAACCACTGGCCAATGGAATCAGAGACTCAAATACTAGAGTCCAGGAAGGGTGCCTGGGTGGCTCAGTCAGTTAAGCGTCCGACTTCAGCTCAGGTCATGATCTCTTAGTTCGTGAGTTCAAGCCCTGAGTCAGGCTCTGGGCTGACAGCTTGGAGCCTGGAGCCTGCTTTAGATTCTGTGTGTCCCTCTCTCTCTGCCCCTCCCCTGCTTGTGCTCTGTCTCTCTGTGTCTCAAAAATAAATAAAAAACATTTTTTAAAAATGCCTAATATTGTTACATACATTATTATACTCGCCTTCTTTATAAGCAGAAATACGCAATTTTTAAATATATCAAATGCGTGAAAGAGACAAGTGAATTAAATTAAGAAATACAGAGGGGCACCTGGGTGGCTCAGTCGGTTAAGCGGCCGACTTCGGCTCAGGTCATGAACTCGCGGTCCGTGAGTTCGAGCCCCGCGTCGGGCTCTGTGCTGACAGCTCAGAGCCTGGAGCCTGTTTCGGATTCTGTGTCTCCCTCTCTCTGACCCTCCCCCGTTCATGCTCTGTCTCTCTCTGACTCAAAAATAAATAAACGTTAAAAAAATTTTTTTTTAAATTAAGAAATACAGATAAAGGGGAGAAAGAAAAGACGGGGTCTGTAGGTCTATACCCCAGACACCAGGATGAATCCTCCAGAATTTACCTGTCACAGAGGAAGGTGGTTCTGTGGGTAACCAGCCGGGGGTCGCAGAAGTCCCTAGGAAATCAGAAAAAGAGAGACTTCTGTGCTGTGTCAGCTGTGGGTCCTGAGTAAATAATGAAGCATTTCTGTGACCCAGTTTCCTCACCTAGAAAAGGAATATGAGAAAGGTCACATCACTGGACTGTCACGAGTAGTAAATAGCACACCTAGCACATTCGGGGGCTAATTAATAATGACAACCCCTGTAGCTGCCTTCCTTGCTCTTCGAACCCCTGTTCTGTCCCTTTTCCTGGATCTCTGTGATCTGCACCTTACTTTGTCCCTTGGAGTAAAACTGACTCTTGTGTCCTGGGAAAGCAGATAAAGAGGCAGAAGCTATGGATACATGTGGGGACGGGGGAGGCGATACATACAGGGAGAAAGGGTGATGGCTGTATAACAAGACACAGCCCCTTTCCACCCCAGGACATTTGCTCACACGACCCTATATGCCTGCAGCCCATCTCACTACTCCACCCACCTGGTTTACCTCTTCCTCTGCCCTGAGATCCACATCAAACATTGATTATTCAGAGAAACCTTCCCAAACTGCTTCCTCTTTAGCTCCTAACAGCACCACGTACGTCTAATTCATAACGCACATCACAGTCACGACTATACATGTTGTGCTGGATGCATCTCGAAGAGTGTTGGCTCTAATTACTATATGTAAGTATTAGGTGTCTGTGTGTATATATGTGTGTGTGTGAGAGAGAGAGAAATACCATATAGAGTTTCAAGCAGTCCCCAGCAAAGCACCAGCCACAGCATAGGCACTTTTGAAATATATGCAATTAAAAAAGCAATAAGTGAACAGGGACCCAAAAAAGGAAAAAATCTATAGAGGCAGGAGGATTAGTGGTTTTCTGGGGCTGAATGAGCAGTGGGGAGTGCCTGCATATGGCCATGAGGGATGTTACAGGATGGTGGAAATACTCTACAAGTGGATTGTGGTAGTGACCACACAACTCTGTAAATTTACTAAACACCACTGAATTGTACACTTAAAACAGGTGGATGTTTGCTAAGCGCCTGCTGTGTTCTGGGAGCTATTGGTGGTGGTGGGGATACAGCGGAAAAGAAAACAGAAGTTAACGTCTGTGTTTCTGGAGCTCACATTCCAGGAGGCGGGGTCAGACAGATGATAAACACCATAAATCAGTATGATGTATGCACAGGTGTGGATGCCATGGAGAAAAATTAAGGCAGAGAAGGTAGCAGAGTGCATCAGAGAGGCAAGAATGGGACTTTTGACTGAAGGCCTGAGGGAGAAATGGAATGAGCCGTAAGAATATCTGGGCGGGGCGCCTGGGTGGCTCAGTCGGTTAAGCGTCCGACTTGGGCTCAGGTCACGATCTCACAGTTCGTGGGTTCCAGCCCCACGTCGGACTCTGTGCTGACAGCTCGGAACCTGGAGCCTGCTTCGGATTCTGTGTCTCCCTCTCTCTCTGCCCCTCCCCCACTCAGGTTCTGTCTCTCTTTCTCTCTCTCTCTCTCAAAAATAAATAAACATTTAAAAATAAATAAAAATAAAAGAATATCTGGAGAAAGTGTCCCAGCAAGTGCAAAGTCCCTGAGGACATAACGAGCCTGCATATTCAAGGAAAAGCAAGATAGGATGTAGTCAATACTATCCTAACCACTTTATATGGTCACAGACAGTAACCAGACTTATCGTGGAGGCCATTGCATAATGCATACAAGTATCAAATTACTATGTTGTACACCTGAAACTAACACACTATCGTATGTCAATTCTTCAATTGAAAAAAAAATTTTTTTTCAACGTTTATTTATTTTTTGGGACAGAGAGAGACAGAGCATGAACGGGGGAGGAGCAGAGAGAGAGGGAGACACAGAATTTGAAACAGGCTCCAGGCTCTGAGCTGTCAGCCCAGAGCCTGACGCGGGGCTCGAACTCACAGACCGCGAGATCGTGACCTGGCTGAAGTCGGACGCTTAACCGACTGCGCCACCCAGGCGCCCCATAATTCTTCAATTTAAAAAGAGTGAAAAAAAAATTTAAAAAAAAAAAAAGAAAAAAAAAGGGGCGCCTGGGTGGCGCAGTCGGTTAAGCGTCCGACTTCAGCCAGGTCACGATCTCGCGGTCCCGGAGTTCGAGCCCCGCCTCAGGCTCTGGGCTGACGGCTCAGAGCCTGGAGCCTGTTTCCGATTCTGTGTCTCCCTCTCTCTCTGCCCCTCCCCTATTCATGCTCTGTCTCTCTCTGTCCCAAAAATAAATAAACGTTGAAAAAAAAATTTAAAAAGAGTGAAAAAAACCAAGATGCTGGCGTATCTAGAGCAGAGTAAGTGAGGGAGGGGCAGTAGGTCAGGCAATCAGGCAAAGGAGGGGCTTGGAGAGGAGTGAGTGCCAGGGAGTCAAGCAAAGGGATGACCATCATCTGATTTTGACAAGCTCTTCTGAAAGGATTCCTCTTGCTGTGGTTTGGCAAACGCTCAAAAGAGGGCAAAGGTATAAAGTCTTGCAAACCACAACCGGTAGGTAAACATACCTCCTGGAGATTAATGCACAGCCTACTGTCAGCAGCACCGTGTTACAGAAAAGTTGCCAAGAGGTTAGTTCTTTAATGGTCTCGCCACAAAGAAGCAAAGGCGATTACGTGAGGGCATGGAGAGGTTAGCTAATATATAAATGTATCAAATCATCTTGCTCTGACATCTTATACAGTGTGACGCATCCCTTATATCTCCATTTTTACGTTTGTTTAATTAAAAAAGTTAAAGGAGGGGCACCGGGGTGGCTCAATCAGTTGAGCGTCTGACTTCAGCTCAGGTCATGATCTCATGGTTCGTGGGTTCGAGCCCCATATCAGGCTCTGTGCTGACAGCTCAGATCCTGGAGTCTGCTTCAGATTCTGTGTCTCTCTCAAAAATAAACATTAAAAAAAAAAAAAAGATGTGGTAGGAGGCATGTGGTGGGAAAGGACACCAATACTTAGAAGAAAATGCCTCTGAGTATTACAGCAAAAACGCAGAAGTGTCTTCCTTTGAATGTCCGTGTTATTTTAAGGGCAGTTACAATCAGTTAGCATTAAATGTACCATCTTAAACATTTAAGTGTATAGTCAGTGGTATTACGTACATTCATATTGTCGTGCGGGAAGTCTCAGAACTCTTTCATCTATCAAAACCGAAACTCTGTGCCCATCGCACACTAACACCCCTTGTCTCCTCGCCTGACTTGCCAACCCCCTTTCCATTCTCTGCCTCTATGATGCTGACTACTGTTAGATGCCTGATGTGAGTGGAACCAGACAGTATATGTCCTTGTGCGACTGGCTTACTTGACGTGGTGTGACAGCCTCCAGGTTCATCCATACTGGAGCACATGCCAGGATCGCCTTCCTTTTTAAGGCTGCGTGACAGCTCTTCCATTGTGTGTTATATACCCCATTTTCTTTATGAACTACGCTGTCCTCTTTGGAAAGAGGCACGCTTTAGCAATGAAAGACGGATACCTGCTACAATGCACACGAAACTCACAAACATTAGGCTGAGTGAAATAAGCCAGTCACAAAAGGCTGCATGTTATAGGACTCCATATATGTGAAACTCCCCTCCCCCCCCCAAAAAAAAGGCAGATTTATAGAACTAGAACGTAGATTTGTGGTTGCATGGAAAACAACTGCAAACAGGCTCCAGAGACCGCTCAGAGGTGATGGAAATGGATTAACACTGCGTTGTGGTGATGGTTGGACAACTCCATGAACTTACTAAAAACTGTGGACACTTGGGGCGCCTGGGTGGCGCAGTCGGTTAAGCGTCCGACTTCAGCCAGGTCACGATCTCGCGGTCCGTGAGTTCGAGCCCCGCGTCAGGCTCTGGGCTGATGGCTCAGAGCCTGGAGCCTGGTTCCGATTCTGTGTCTCCCTCTCTCTCTGCCCCTCCCCCGTTCATGCTCTGTCTCTCTCTGTCCCAAAAATAAATAAACGTTGAAAAAAAAAAAAGTTAAAAAAAAAAAAAAAACTGTGGACACTTAAAAAGGGTAACTTTTAAAAAAAATTTTTAATGTTTATTTATTTTTGAGAGAGAGAAAGACGGAGCAGGAGCAGGGGAGGGGCAGAGAGAGAGGGAGACACAGAATTCAAAGCAGGCGGGGCGCCTGGGTGGCTCAGTCGGTTAAGCGTCCGACTTCCGCCAAGTCACGATCTCGCAGTCTGTGAGTTCGAGCCCCTCTGGGCTGATGGCTCAGAGCCTGAAGCCTGTTTCCGATTCTGCGTCTCCCTCTCTCTGACCCTCCCCCGTTCATGCTCTGTCTCTCTCTATCTCAAAAATAAATAAACATTAAAAAAAATTTAAAAAAAAAAAAAAAGAATCCAAAGCAGGCTCCAGGCTCTGAGCTGTCAGCACAGAGCCAGACGCGGGGCTCGAACTCATGAACTGTGAGATCGTGACCTGAGCCAAAATCAGACACTTAACTGACTGAGCCACCCAGGCGTCCCAAAAGGGGTAACCTTTTAGGTCTAAAAGCCATACCTCAATAGCACAGCTGTAAAAAAAAAAAAAAAAAGAATTTGCCACAACATGGATGGAACTAGAGTGTATGATGCTAAGTGAAGCAAGTCCATCAGAGCAAGACAAATACTCTGTGATTTCACTCATATGTGGAATTTAAAAACAAAACCGATGAACAGATGGTAAAGGGGTGAGGGAAGAGAAGAGGGAATCAAACCACAAGAGACTCTTAACGATAGAAAACAAACAGGGTTGATGGAAGGAGGTTAGTGGGGGATGAGCTAGACAGCTGATGGGCATTAAGAAGGGCACTTGTGGGGCGCCTGGGTGGCTCAGTCGGTTAAGCATCTGACTTCGGCTCAGGTCACGATCTCACACTCCGTGAGTTCGAGCCCCGCATCAGGCTCTGTGTTGACAGCTCAGAGCCTGGAGCCTGCTTTGGATTCTGTGTCTCCCTCTCTCTGACCCTCCCCCGTTTATGCTCTGTCTCTCTCTGTCTCAAAAATAAATAAATGTTAAAAAAATTTTTTTAAAAAGAAGGGCACTTGCTGGGATGCACACTGGGTGTTGTAAGTGATGAATCACTAACGTCTGCTCCCGAAACCAATATTGCACTGTATGTTAACTAAAATTTAAACTAAAAAAAAAAAAAAAAGAATGGAAGGCAATTTGTAGTGAATAATGACCTCACTAGCTAGATTTCAATGAAAATAAGTCTGAGTACAAATACATTTTCATTTTACCCTGTACCAACTTTATTCATCCACTGAGGACCAGAAGGAGAAGAATCTTCCCCTCGCTAATAGATAGAATCATTACTCTTTTGTACATTGGGGCATTTTAAACAGTTCAGTTGCCGGGTGCCTGGTTGGCTCAGTCAGAAGAGGACGCAACTCTTGGTCTCCCAGTGGTGAGTTCAAGCCCCATGATGGGGCTTGAGATTATTAGAGATTTTTTTTTTTAATAAATGGGCGTTAAGGAGGGCACTTTTCGGGATGTGCACTGGATGTCATAAGTAAGAGATGAATCACTGAGTTCTCCTCCTGCAGCCAAGACTACCTTGTATGTTAACTAACTTGAATTTAAATATAGGTGATAGATAGATAGATAGATAGATAGATAGATAGATAGATAGATAGACAGATGATAGATAGGTAAACAAACTTTAAATAATTCAGTTGCTTCGATACTTGGGAAGGCACATAACCATAAAACAGTGGTGAACATAGAATATCAACAATGGTTTTTACATTTGCATCAGTTGAGGCAAAGGGCTTAGCCGGCAGGCTTTGTCGTGAAGATACCTTGCACTTCGACTATTACGAATAAGAAAGGCTGAAAGGAAGGTACCTGTGTGAAGGGAGTCAAAGTTTCCTTCCTGGAACACAGACATTTTTTAAGTCACTTCCCTATGTTTTTTGCTGCTACTTGCTTGTGTGTGTGTGTGTGTGTGTGTGTGTGTGTGTGTGTTTTAAGTTTGTTTTGAAACCTAGATGAGACACAAGGCATTCTCTGTAGTATGAAGAATTATTTTTTCTAGTGTATATACTCTGTAGTAGAGACAATAACAACCTCTCAAATATGCTCGTGTCCTAACCCCCAGCATCTGTGAACACGGCACCTCGCATGGTAAATGGGACTTTGCAGGTGCACTTAAGGATGTCGGGGTGCAGAGGTTATCCTGATTATCCAGGTGGACCCAGTGTAATCGCAGTGTCCTTAAAAGTGGAAGCAGAAGGGGACAGGGGCAGATGAGTCTGAGACTGAAGGAGTCAGACTGAAGGAGTCAGAGACTGAAGATGCTGCACTGATAAAGCATGATAGAGGGAGGGACCACAGGAGCCAAGGGATGCAGGGGCCTCTAACAGCTGGAAGAGGCAGGGGAGAGATTCCTCCCTGGGGCCTCTGGAAGGAACACAGCCCAACTAACGGCTTTGTTTTGTCCCAGTGGGACCCATTTGGGACCTGACCTCCAGAAGCGTAAGGTGATAATACATTTGTGGGGGGCACTTGGGTGGCCCCGTCGGCTGAGAGTCTGACTTTTGATTTCGGCTCAGGCCACAGTCTCACAGTTCGTGAGTTCAAGCTCCGCGTTAGGCTCTGTGCTGGCAGTGCGGAGCCTGCTCTGTATTCATTCTCTCTCTCTCTCTCTCTCTCTCTCTCTCTCTCTCTCTCTCTGTCTCCCTCCCTCCCTCCCTCCCTCCCTCCCCTCAATAAATAAATACACATTACAAATAAATTCATTTGGGCTATTTTAAGCCAGTGGATTAGTGGTGATTTGCTAAGGCAGCTCTAGGAAACGAATACACCCTCCAAAGCCTCAGACTTCTGCTGGTCTCCCGCCTCCTGTGCACCTGCTGGTCCCTCCCCCCGGAACTTCCAGCAGAGTTTGCAAGGGCTGCGGAAGAAAGGCGGGGTCTGCACCTCCCTCACCTGTGACCACAAGCTCCAGGGGGTCGCTGGGGGCTGACCACAGGTATGGGTGTCGGCTGGAAAAGCTGTAGCATCGGTAGATCCCACTGTGGGCAGCAGTCACTGTGATGATGGGGAAATCGGCCCTGTACCACCTCTCAGGTCCCTTGTAGGGGCCAGTGTCCCCCTCCTTGTATAAAGCAAATTGGTCAAAACCGTATTGGCTGCGACACTGTAGAGTGACATCCCCTCCTGGGGATACGGCCGGGCCAGGCTGGGCTGAAAGCGAGGGCTTGGCGTAAACTTCTGGGGAAGAAAAAGAGAGCTCTGGTATTAAAGACAGTGGCCAGCGTGTCAGGCCTGAGTGTGGGAAGGTCCCCCCACCTCCTAAGAACTAGGGAACTTGGCAGGTGTTTCCCTCCTAGAGAACCCACTCGCCCTGCTACCTGCTCACAAAAAGTTTAAGGGAGTGTGACCAGAGTCACATCACAGTGCCCCGGGCTCAAATCCTGGTTCTGTCACCGAGGAGCTGGGGGGGGGGGGCGCGCCTGGAGATGAGTCTCCCCCTCTCTCTGTGCCTCAGTGTTCTTTAGTATAAAATGGGCGTGGCTGGATGAAGCATTATGTATCAAGCGTTTAGCAGAGTACCTACTGGATCGCCAGCTCCCCAACTATGATGGTGGTAACAAAATGACTGGAGCTCACCTCACACTGCAAGCCAGTGTTACAGAACACAGTCTATGTTGTAAACCTGTATCAAAATGCCAGCTTCCAGGGGTCATTCCAAGCTTACGACTCATATCGCCTCATTGAAGCCTCACAAAAGCATAGTGAATTCGTCGCTATGAATACCCCGGTTTTAAAAAGGGAACTTGGGAGTACGACGCTAAATAGCTTGCCCAAAACCATAATATACTAAGTGGCAGAGGGGCGCCTGGGAGGCTCAGTTGGTTAAGCATCTGACTTCAGCTCAGGGCATGATTTTGCTGTTCATGAGTTCGAGCCCCGCGTCGGGCTCTGTGCTGACAGCTCAGAGCCTGGAGCCCGCTTCAGATTCTGTGTCTCCCTCTGTCTCTCTGCCTCTCTCTCTCTCTCTCTCTCTCAAAATAAATAAACATGAAAAAATTAAACTTGGGGGCAATTGTGAATAGGAAGGGATATACTTAATGAGAAGATAGCATTTGAGTCAGCCCCAAAGGCAAAGCAGGTACCGTTGCGTGGGGCATACGGACCACTGCACTGGCTCAGGGATTAGGCTATGCAAAGTTTAAAGGGGTGCCAAAAAAACCCCTCAGCAATGAAGGTAAATAATATTTCAATGCATTCGTCAAGCCAAAATTAATGCAAATAATTCATAGTGAACAAAATATCAAGATTTTAAACAAAGATTCCAACTGTGCCTAGTGGAGCCTGAGGCAAAACGTTCAAAACACTTTTGTGTATTTCTTTTTTTAATTTTTTTTTAACGTTTATTTATTTTTGAGACCAAGAGAGACAGAGCACGAACGGGGGAGGGGCAGAGAGAGAGGGAGACACAGAATCGGAAGCAGGCTCCAGGCTCTGAGCCATCAGCCCAGAGCCCGACGCGGGGCTCGAACTCACAGACTGCGAGATGGTGACCTGAGCTGAAGTCGGACGTTCAACCGACTGAGCCACCCAGGCACCCCACTTTTGTGTATTTCTATGGTTAATTTTTTCCACACTATTAACATAGTTGAAAAAAATACTGAAAAACCAAGTTATTAAAACTCATGAATTATTCTAAGTTTATTTCATTTGTACCACTCCCCTCCCCCCACCCCCCCCAAAAAAGAATTTATTATCATCAGACTCTCCTGGCTTTCGTGGAAGCAAACTCAGCAATGATATTTTCCAAATCTATTTGGAATAGAACCATTTAAAAAATACATTAGAAATAAAACCCTAAGCTGCAAACACTTTATGCCATCAAAAAATAAAAATGCATTAGAATGTGGCTAGAGCCTACACCCGTTTCCTTTTGCATCAGGCTCAGATATGGCTTGAAAACACACTGCCAGGTTCTGCCTTGACTTAAAAGCATGATATGAGGGCACCTGGGTGGCTCAGTGGGTTAAGCCACCGACTTCGGCTCAGGTCATGATCCCCCAGTTCATAGGTACAAACCCCAGGCCGGGCTCTGGGCTGACAGCTCGGAGCCTGGAGCCTGCTTCGGATTCTGTGTCTCCCTCTCTCTCTGCTCCTCCCCCGTTCATGCTCTGTCTCTCTCTCTGTCTCAAAAATAAATAAACGTTAAAAAAAATTTTTTTAAATACATTAAAAAAAAAAAGAAAGATATTACATAGACATATTATGAGGATCACCGCGGGCGGTCGGCACCTCCCCTAAATGTCCTGGGCAAGGCTAGGGCCCTACTCGCCCCATCCTAACTAATCCGGGGCTCCTGGGACTCGGGGTTCACTGTCATTACCATCCCCCTTTTGGCCTTCCTGGAGCCCCGAGGCCACAGGTGCAGCCACCCCCTCTCCCCCCCACCCCCCCCCACACACACCCATCCAAGTACCGGTAGCCACCAGCTCCAGCCGGTCGCTGGGGGGAGACCAGCGGGTCCCGTTCTGGTAGGAGCAGCGGTAGCACCCGGCGAAACTTTGCTTCATGGCCGGGATGAAGAGGACGGCCTGATCCTTATACTTCCCAGACCTCAGCTTCTCCAGGCGGTACAGGTCCACACCCGGAGGCCCCTGGCATTGGATGGTCACCGGCTTCTCCAGCGGCACTAGGGAGCTAGGCAGGGCACGGAGGGAGGGCTTGGGCAGAGAGACTGGAAGGGAGGGGGAGCCTGGTGGAGGGCGCCTTCCAAACAGACCCCTCCTCCCGGGGCCCTCACCCTGCCCGCCCGCCCCTCCCCCGTTCAGGCTGAACCCACAGGGATCCGGGACTCACCCTGCCGACTTTGCACCACCTGCCCCAGACACAGCCCTGAGCAGAGAAGAAAAGGACCAAACGCTAGGACCTCGCAGAGCCCACACTCAACACCTGCAGAGCAGGTGGTAAGACATTTGCATGCACTAATTTTCTCTTGTCCTCATTTTTTTTTTTTTGAGGGCACACACACACACACACACACACACACACACACATAATTTAAGGGCCGGAAGAAGCCGGCCATAAAAGGCTGCATATTGTAGGGTTCCATTTACCTGAAGCATGCTGAATAAGTAAATCTGCCCAGACAGAGAAAGTAGGTGTGTGGTTGCCAGGGGCTGGGGGCGGGGGAATCGAAAGGGGATTATCACGGACACCGTTTCCTTTGAGAGTGGTAACAACGTCTGGCAACAAGATAGAGCTGGCGGTGGAGGTTGTATACATTGTGAATGTAGTAAATGTTACTAATGATACATTTTATGCTAAGTTTGTTATTTTACCACAATCCTTATATTTTTAGTGTTTTTATTATTTATTTTTGAGAGAGACAGAGTGTGAGAGTGTGAAGGAGAAGAGGGGCAGAGAGAGAGGGAGACGCAGAATCCAAAGCAGGCTCCAGGCTCGGAGCTGTCAGCCCAGAGCCTGACGCGGGGCTCGAACTCACGAGCTGGGAGATCATGACGTGAGCCAAAGTCGGACGCTCAACCGACTGAGCCACCCAGGCTCTCCAACCACAATTTTTAAAAAACCAACCAGAGATTCCTTGCCCTGCTCCTAATGCACACACTTTTGACAACCATAAAGAGAATTACCTTCTCTCTGAAAAGGGCGCTGTGTGCAGGGTATATAACATTGTATAAATTGAAGGGGTGTGTGTGTGTGTGTATGTGTGTGTTGATTTGATACATTTATATATCACAAAATGATTACCTCCACCTTGTTAGCTAACACCTCCATCATGTCACATAATTACCATTTCTCTTTTTTTGTGGTGAGAAACCTTAGGATTTTCTGCAACACGGCATCATTGGCTTTATCACCATGCTGTGCATTAGATACAGATGGGGTCTGTGGCATTATATCTTGTCAAGAGATCTGGAGGTGTGTTAATCATGGATTGCCACTGTTTTAACCCATATCCCAGGGGGGGCACCTGGGTGGCTCAGTCAGTTGAGTGCCCGACTGTTGATTTCGGCTCAGTCATGATCTCATGGTCCGTGAGTTTGAGCCCTGCGTCAGGCTCTGTACTGACAGAGCAGAGCCTGCTTGGGATTTTCTCTCTCCATCTCTCTCTGCCCCTCTCCCGTCCATGCTGTGTGTCTCTCTCTCAAGGTGAATAAGTAAACTTTTAAGTATAATTGCATGATTATGAGTGTGCAAATATTATTCATGCCTGAGGATTGTAGTATTGGCCTTGTATGTTTTTCCTAGAGCCACTATTTGCCTGGCTTATGTCCTTCCTCGTAGTTTTCCTTGACCCTAATGTCTGATTCTTTACACGGTTCCCAATAGTCGCCCATGCCTATTGCCAAATTTAGCAAATAAAAACATAGGATTCTCGCTTAAATGTGAATTCCAGAAAAACCGTGCATGTTTTTTTTTATAGTGTGACCCATGAGATGCATAGGATATACGTAGGCTTAAAAAAAATTATTTGTTGTTTCTCTGAAATTAAATTGCCCTGAGATTTGCTGTGTTTTGCCTGGTAACCCTTATCCTTGCGTGCACACACACACACACACACACACACACACGCACACACTCATGCACACATGCGCACACACTAGAAGGGGGAGTAGTTATCGTTTTGATTATAAACGTAAGGAAGCTGGACAGAGAGGCGACGCAGTTTCTCTCAGCTCACACAGATGGGAAATGGCTGAACCTGGATGATCCCCGACTCCAGGGCTCAGCGGATGACTGCTTATCTCCAGCCCCCCTCTGAGCCCCGGGTTCTGCTCCCTATTCCTATGCTGTACCCACATCTTTGTCCACTGCCCAAGACACAAGCCCCTCTCAGCCTCTCCATGGGTTTCCCTGCAACCTTCTAACGTGACTGGAGGTATTCCAGGTGCCCTTCTGAGCGCTTCCTGTATGCACTCTGAATCACGGCAATCCTACCGGTTAGGGACCGCTGTTAGCCCCACTTTATAGATCAGCCTATAGAGACAGTCTCCTGTTCACTGTCCTGGACTGTAGATTCTAACACCATCAGCATATTTTAGTGGTAAAGAATGTGAACACAGCGCCAGATTCTTTAGTTTATTCAAGTTCTAGATATGCGACCTTAAGCAAGTTCCTTAATCCCTCTGGGCCTCAGTGTTCTCCTCCATAAAATGGAGGTAATAATAGCCCCTACCTAGTCAGACTGCTGTGGGGAAAAGGTGAGTTAAATGCCTGTTTAAAAAAACAAAGCAAAACAAAACAAAACACGGGGGCACCTGGGTGGCTCAGTCGGTTGGGTGCCCGACTTCAGCTCAGGTCATGATCTCACACTCCGTGAGTTCGAGCCCCGCGTCGGACTCTGTGCTGACACCTCGGAGCCTGGAGCCTGCTTTGGATTCTGTCTCTCGCTGTCTCTCTCTGCCCCTCCCCTGCTCATGCTCTGTCTCTCTCTGTGTCAAAAATAAATAAACTTTTAAACATTGAAAAAATTATAATAAATAAATAAATACAGCTGGTTCATGTAGGACAGCAGTGAAAGGCCAGTCTGCATTGGCTTTGAATGATCCTAAGGATTCTATGCTTTTAAGCAAGCACTAGAGAGCTCCTGAAATAGAAGAATCTACCCACACTGCACATTGAGATCTGCCTGCCATGGTGTCTGATAAGAATTGGAGTCGGTGGGGCGCCTGGGGGGCCCAGTCGGTTGAGCGTCTGACTTCGGCTCAGGTCTGAGCTATAACATATACTAAAGATGAGATAGGTGAACATTAATATAATTGTTAAGCTAACTGACTAAAAAAAAATTAGTCGAGGGGCACCTGGTTGGCTCATTTGTTTAAGCTTCCGACTTTGGCTCAGGTCATGATCTCATGGTTCTTGGATTCCGTGCTTGCTTGCCCTCTCTCTCTCTCTGTCTCTCTCTCTCTGTCTCTCTCTCTCTGTCTCTCTCCCCTCCCCAGCTTGTGCTTTCTTTCTCTCTCAAAAATAAATAAACAAACATTAAAAAGAGAAAAAAACCATGGAATAACACCCAGCCCATAGTAAGTGTTACATGAGGGTGTGTTAACGAATGACTGACAGGCGGTTTGTGCTCATGGCGTTTTCTTATCCCCAGGACACAGCTGTTCCTTCCTGCTTGGCCCCTTGGAGCCTCTGTCCTTTTAGCAAGAACGTTCTTCTGGAGAAATAGGAACTCATTCATCTTATAACTGGAAGTTTGTTCTCTGTCCATCTACCTCCTCGTTCCCCCCCTACCCCACCCAACGCCCGGCAACCACTGGTCTATTCCCTCTACCTTAGTGAGCTAGACTTTCTGGGGTGCCACATATATGTGAGATCATGCAGTGTTTTCTTTCTGCGCCTGGCTTATTTCGCTTAGCGTCGTGGCCTCAAGGTCCATCTGTGTTGTTGCGAATGGCAGGATTATTTCCTCCAGTGCTGCAGGGTTTGCTGACAGAATCTAGTCCTGATGTCACCAAGTCCATTTTTAAAACGTGGTACATAGAGACAAAGTTAGAACCCCAAGCAGAAGACCCGTACCGTTTCCAACCGAGCCATGAAGAGAATATAACAGAGTAACAGACAAACACCACCTCCCTGGGGCCCTGTTTTCCCACCCAACAAAGGAAGGCGCCCTCATAGGTCCCCTGAATTGCCCTGAAATTCATTTCCGATCCAATTTTTTTAAAACATTCTGAGTCTCATAGCCCACTGCCTGTCCCGCAGCATTTCCCAGAACAGCCCTCAGGACTCACCGAGACCGAGAAGGGCAGACAGGGACGGGGCCATGGTCCTTCAGCCCGTCCAGAGCTCTGTAGCCCAGGAGGGACGCTGCAGGGAGTGGGAGCAGAGACACAGGATGTGGTGAGGATCCAGAACCCTCTCTTCCCTTCCCCCAGCAGCCTGGCCTTTCCTAATTGCGGCTCATCAAGCTGGAGCCGTCCCCTCAGTAGCGTGACTTGCTCACAAGCTCGCAGAAGCTCGTTTATCTTCTCCCACCAGCCCGTGGCTGTACTGTGTCTGCCTCCTGAGGCATTGAGATGGAATGCTAGCTGAAGGATCTCCTTCACGGGATGGTTTCACGGAGCTTTCCGTTGGACATCTGAGATTATACCCGGCGGTAAGAAGTTTTCACGAAGGAATAGCAGCATGTTTAGCATGCCCCTGAGCCTCGATGAGGCAAAGAGCTTGGCATTTTCGCGTAACCAGGACGTGAACAGTGTGGCTGGAATCGAGAGTGCAAAATGCTGAGGCTGATGAGTTTATCATAGAGGTTATATATACAGGGTGTCCCAACTTCGGTGCTATTGACATTTGGACCAGGTGATTGTCGATGTAGGGACGGGCTGTCCTGTGCTTCTGGGAGGTTCAGCGGTATCCCTGGCCTCCATCCACTAGATATCACCAGCACAACACCCTCTCCAGTTGTGACAACCTGCAAATATCTAGACATTGCCACCTGTCCCTTGGAGGACAAAATCACGTCCGGTCGAGAACCACTGGGTTAGATCATTCAGGGACGCCAAAGGCAAGATAAACTTAGGTGCACAGGGCACCCGGGTGGCTCAGTCGGTTGAGCATCCAACTTTGGCTCAGGTCATGATCTCATGGTTCATGGGTTCAAGACCCATGTTGGGCTCTGCGCTGACAGCCCAGAGCCTGGAGGCTGCTTCAGATTCTGTGCTTCCTCTCTCTCTGCCCCTCCCCCACTTGTACTCTGTCTCTCTCTCTCTCTCTCTTAAAAATAAACAAACATTAAAAAATAAATAAATAAGGGCACCAGGGTGGCTCAATTGGTTAAGTGTCCGACCTCAGCTCCGGTCATGATTTCACAGTTCGTGGGGTCAAGCCCCATGTCAGGCTCTGTGCTGACAGCTTCGGATTCTGTGTCTCCCTGTCTCACTCTGCCCCTCCCCACTCATGCTCTGTCTCTTTCTCAAGAATAAACAAAAAAAATTTTTTATTTTTTAAAAAAATTTTTTAATGTTTATTTTTTTTTCAACGTTTATTTATTTTTGGGGGGGACAGAGAGAGGCAGAGCATGAACGGGGGAGGGGCAGAGAGAGAGAGACACAGAATCTGAAGCCACTCCAGGCTCTGAGCTGTCAGCACGGAGCCCGACGCAGGGCTCAAACTCACAGACTGTGAGATCATGACTTGTGGCAAAGTTGGATGCTTAACCAACTGAGCCACTAGGTGCCCGATAAACAAACATCTTTTAAAAAAAGATAGAAACTTGGGTGCCCAAATATTTCTTTGTAACCTGACTCACTTTTCAGACACTACCTCCTTTGACCCTCACACAAGACTAAGCAGATATAGCTTTAGTCCTACTCAAATGGGAAAACCTGAGCTTAGAAGAAAACGTATTTTTCTACTTGAAGCGTGGATGCCGGGAGCTGAGTAATCGATCGATCACCTCTGGCTTAGCACACGCACACATGCATCCAGGTAATCGACATCTTCTGTGATTTTTCTCTGCCCTGTGGTTCTCATTTCGTTTCTCCAGCTTCAAGGAGCAGCTCTGAAATCACAGTCCGTGCGAATTTGTTCGTGTTTGCAGAACTTTATTTTGCGTCTTGCAAATGTTAATGCTGTGGAAGTCATTCATCTTTCCACTGCACACTGGGGGTTTATGGACCACTCATATGTCTACAGCACAGTTACTTGCTTCAACACAGTAATCCCCACAGTGTCCTAATAAGGGACAGACACATTGTATCCAAATATCTCTGCTGTGAACAATGCTGAGCTAAATATCATTCTGCAGACGCCCCTATGGACACATGTGAGAATATCTTTAAATTATGTTTACATTTCCAACGGGAAATTGCCCAATCTTTTACTCACGGCCAAATGGAACTTCAGACTCACTGTACCAGTTCCTTCTCCCAGCAATACAAGAAGGTGCCCACACGCCCAAAACCTGAGGTGGCCCAGCCTCCTCATCTTTGCCAGTTTCTTTTCTCTAATGCCTAAAGAGGTTAAGCATCTCATCGCCTGCTCACCTGAGCTTGGAGTTTCCCTTCTGTAAATTAAAATTCCAGCTTAAATTAAATTAAATTCCAGCTTAAAGAAGAATGTTTAAATGTATGCACCATCATGCAGCTGGTGGTTGCCAAAGGAGAGTCTGAACCCAGGTGAGCTCATCTATTCCAGAGTCTAAACTCTCACCCGATAGCCCATCCCACCAAGTGTCAACCGTCCCTCCCTCCCCAGCATCATCCACATTGTTTCCTCCCCTCGGTTATTTCCATCAACAAACACACATGCTCAATCCCCCACTACTTCTCGTACCCCTCACTCCAAACCACCTCTCTGGTTCTCACTACACCTGCTGTTAGCTTTCTACTTTACTTCCTTTTGTCAAAAGTTACTGAAAAAGTTATTGTTCCTACCAGCTTCCAGGGCCTCTCCTTCTCATTCATATCTTTTTAAAAACTATGTCCTATTTATTTTAATTGCATAACTGAAAAAGAGAAATTCATCAAAACCAGGTGGAAACCATAAATCCCCCCTCCAAATGCCCTCTACACCATTCCCCTCCCCAGGAGGAACCCACCCATCCTGTGGCCAAATTGGTTGCAACTTGGTTCCCTCACAAAGAAGCTTCCTTATTCAGTTTCAGTACTTTGAAGGCTTCAACTCTCAGCGACACCTAGAACATTGTACCAAAATGCCATTAGGAATGTCCTCTGTGCCCAAACTGACTCTTATTTCTTGACTTCTCCTTGTATTTTATACCAATGAGCGCTCTTTAAACATTCCTAGACATTGTGTCTGCTCAGTGACCCAAAGCATCCTTACACCTGTTCCAGTGTAAGGAACCCCCTTTGCTTTCCAAGGGTCAGATCATGGGCTTGCCTCACTCAATAAATCATGAGTCCTTGAGACTAAAAACTATATCTTCATAATATGTATATCCCCATCACAGATCCAAGGAAAGAGTTGACTTTTGTCGACATATCTTGAATAGGCAACTGAATGGGTAAATATACAAGGGACCAGGAATCTGTTGAGAGATATTTGATGGGGCCCAGAGTTTCTTGACAGTTGACAAGTTGACTCCAGTCTTAAGTCCTTGGGGAGCTCCAAGGTGATGGCTGATGTTGAGGAACATGAGTAGGACACCCCATGGAGCTGACCTTCTTTAAGGAGCACTTGAACACTGGAGTGTACACAGCCAGTCCTGGCTCTAAACTCAGGACAAGTTGAGGGTGGCATACACACAGGGCTGGCCAGAGGAATCCTCATGGGTGTGGGAGAGTAGCGTGTCCACGTTCCCCCTAAGGGTTTCCTGGTGTAGCTGAGCATAGGTCACCTCCTGAGAGTCTTCCTCTATGGGGACCTGTCAGCATGGAGGTACAAAGTGAAAAGAGAGCACCTGTGGAAGGTTACTGGGGCCGGAGAGTGGGTAGGTAGGGAGAGACTCACCTGCATAGCCATCTGTCTGTCCTTCTCAGGCTGGATGTCCTCTAAGACATCATCTGCAAGGAAAGATGTGGGGGTAAGCCTCCAGAAAGAGCCTTAAAACTACCCAGTCCTATAATATGTATATATGTGTGTGTGTGTGTGTGTGTGTGTGTGTGTGTGTTTACTTATTTCAGAGATGGTTGACTGAAACAGGGAAGGGCAGTGATGTCATGTCCAGTAAGGTGACGCCCCCACCTTGTCTGCTTCCTCCAAGTTGCCTTCTGTCTTCCCCAAACACATCCTTTCCCCACCCCAGCTGTTCCTCCTTCTCACTCCCCCTTACATTGATTTTCTTCCTGGAAATCCATGACTGGGAAGGAGCTGAGAAAGAAAAGATAGAAGTATTAAGACAAGTCTGAGAAATAAGGCGGAAGGTTTTCTACTGGGGGAGTCCAAATTTTCCTACCTCTTATACTTCACCTGGTTCTCGGTCTCACAATCAATGTTCCCTAAGGAGAGTCAGTAATCAGAGTCTTGGTAGGGGATCCACCAAGCCCTCTCAGGTTAACCCTCCCACCATCAGGACATACCATGTTTGACCCGATGCCAACATTGGTAAAAGAGGAAGAGAAGGGAGAGAAGAAGTAAGACAACGATGGCCAAGATCCCAGTCACAATGGGAAGGTGTCCATTTCCAGGAGCAGGTGGATCTAGGAATTAGGAAACAGTAAAGGTCTGTTTTTGAGCTCTTGCTGGATTAATGTATCCATTTAATAAACATTTAACGTTTGCCTTCCCTACATGAGGCAAGTTATTGGATGTTTGGGAAACCATAGTAAACACGCCCAACAGTAGAATCTATGGTCCAGAAGTATTTTTACACATAGAGATAAATTATAGGGCAAAACCATTTATGCCGAATTATATTTTTAAATAAAAGGGTTTCTTTGGGGATAAGCCCTGAAAGATAAGAAACACCTAGATCTCTGAAGTGCAGGGAGAATTGCCTCCAGACAGAGGGAACAGTGTAACGTAGCCCAACTCAGAGGTGAGAAAGAGCCCACACACAGAAGGACGGGAAGAGTGGCTCAGAAGAGTCTGGGGTTAGGTCTAAATGTAACAGTGAACCACAAAGGGACTGACAAGCAGAGAGCTATGTATTTTTTAAATACTGCATTTTCTGTGTGACACATGGATTTAAGGAGCCAGGTGGAAAGATAAGGCATCAGGGAATGTGCTGCAGGGTGTGGCTGTGTTTTAACAAGGGGGTGGTGGGAGTGGTGGGAGAAGGAAGGATATGGGCCTGAGGAGTTCCCGAGGATAGAAATGGTGACAGATGAGGTTTGGTGGTGGAGTATGTGGGCACTGGGAGCAGAAGAGGAGCATCAAATATTCTTGGTGACCTGATCATTGGAGAGGATGAATGGACCTTACTGTGACAGGAAGACCAGTATAAGGAGGAGATTTTGAGATTCGCTGATTAACAGCCTTCCTGAGATGTTTAATAGGCATCTGAGTAGATGTACCATAATCCGTAGGTATGAAACCCAGAGGAGCATTTTTGATGGGAGTGATAAGCTAGCCGCCATCAGCAGATACTGAACAACTAAAATGTATTATTTTCATTCTACGCGGCACCCTGCCTGCAGGCTGGTCATGCACAAACTTCTCCAGTCACCACTACCCCCTTCTCTACTCTATCCCTGCCATTTGTTTCTCAGGTCCCTAACTCCTTGTGTCCATCTGTCCATCCCTAGTTCATGCACCCTCCCACAACTAACCTGTAGTTCCCAGAAGGCACCAGGCAAGCTTGTCTCACACCTGTGTGTCTATCCCCTCTGCTCCCCATGCTCGGACATGATCCCCTCCCTTGAAACCCTGAAAAGTGTCAGCCAGCCAGGAAAGTGATGGCTTACAGAACTCCACCCCCATCCACCAAGACAGCTGAGCTGCCCCTGTCTGCCGCGCCCACAGCCTTGTAGGATCTTGATCATAAGCCCATCTCAGACATTCTTCTGTAAATTTTCTGCATTCTCCATTGTGTTGGTGGCTGATGAGAGACACTCCTATGGTCCCAGAATCTTTTTTGGATGATTCAGGGCTTATGAGAATAGTCTTGGATGAAGAAACCAGTATGGTCCTTCCTTTCCCTTTTCTGTCACTATCGCCTAGTGATGATACTCAGTCACCCACTCACCTGCAGATGGAACTGCCTGAGGAAATGATCAAGGAGGGTGTAAAGGATGACCACATGCCCACACACCCACCACTCACTCTGCTTCTCAAGAACCACCACCCCAGATCACAGAGCACTTTCGTGTAGATGGTTAAAGACCTTTCTTCCCAAGGAAAATCTGCCTATATCTATGCCAAGTTGTCCTAATAAATACTAAGTTTCAGAGTCTCTACATTGAATGGAGTGATCTTAGCAGGGGTCCTCTTATACAGTGCACAGGAAACCCCTTTTCCTCATCCCCAGGAGGTGAGAGGCAACTTCTACCAACTCCACTTTGACCTCAGTCTGTACTTTCCGATTGAGTATGTTCTTCTTTCCAGCTTATCTTATTCAGGCAATGTGGGAGAGATTCCCCACCCCAGACATCACAAGGGACGTCCTTGAGCAGAGCGCAGAGGGCTAACAGTCCAGCCTCTTTCCTCACCTGTAACCAAAAGCTTAACAGGGTTGCTAGGCAGTGACCAGCTGTGAGGGTAGATTTTAGAAGAACCATAGCATCTATAGACACCCCCATGGGCAAGGGTCACAGGAGAGATCAGGAAGGTGTTATGGTCCTGACGTAAAAAATCCTGAGGAGAGACATTCCTTCCATCTTTAGTCAAATTAAAGATTTCATAGTACTGAGATGTTTCACAAAGGAGTGTCACGTTCTCTCCTGAGGTCACATTGGGGTCTGGAAGAGCAGTCAGGGAGGGTGTGTCCTTGTATACGCCTGGAAGAGAAGAGAGCCTCTTAACATTATCAGGGAACCACACACAACACCACCATTCTCTTGTTGGAACTAAAAGAAAGAAGGGAGAAGGTAGGTTGAAATTCAACAATTGTTCCTCTACAGGGATTATGAGGACAAGACAAACACTTTTCCATTTTCCCACAACCAGAGACCAGGCAGTGGCCATATATATGGAGAGGGAGCTTAGTATCTGTCCCCATGACAACAGTCCCCTGGGGACTCCAGCCACCTTCCTGAAGAGATATGGGACCACAGTCAGAACACAGAGATTTAGACCCAGATGGATAAGGTGGGAGGGCAGAGACAGAGGGCAGGGGTCCTATGATAGGGACACGTCGGGCCTAGGGTGGTGGGCAGCAGAGATAGGAGCTAAGGATGTGCCCTTGGGGGTGTCTCTTACCTGTCACCACCAGATCCAATGGGTCACTGCGTCCTGACCAGACTCCTTGCTTCCAGTATATACAGTAGTAAATTCCTGCATTGAAGTATGTCACAGACTGGATGAAAAACGTGGAAACTCCCTGGGATCCATCTGAGGTTCTGTCGTACCGTGAGATGAAAGTTCCTATTCTAAGTAGCTGCCATCTGACTACTCCTGGAGGTCCCCTGCAGCGGATGGTCACAGAACTGCCCTGGGGAATCACAGCCCCGGGCAGTGCCCAGATGGAGGGCTGGGGTAATAATCCTGGAAGACAAACGGGACACGAACCCCAAACATGCTGATGTCAGGAAACACCTTTTCTCCATCCCCAGGAGGCAAGAGACAAGTTCTATCAACTCCAGTTTGACCTCAGTCTGTACTTTCTAATTGATTTAAGTTCTTCTTTCTAGCTTATCTCTTAACTCAGGCAAAAGGTCTGGTGGGCAAAGTATCCCATGAAGGAAACAAAAACTATCTCCTCAAGCAATAAAGACCCTGTATGACTGACCCCAAGGCAGTGATCAACCTGGCCTTTACTGCCCAGCTGCGTGGCCCCACCAACCTCTGCCCCCACTTTCCTTATATAAACCTGGAAGTTTCTCAGTGCCCTGCAGACAGTCTGTGACATGTTAGTCTACTGTCTTCTCAGGGTTGGCCTCCCTGAGATAAATCCGTCCACCATTGCTTATGTCTCTGCCTTTGGAGTCTGTCAGTGGTGAGTGGCTGAACCTGGTCTTTTAGGGACCCCCAGAACCAATATTTGAAAGCCTTGCCTGCTGAAGGTGATTTGTCTCCCAGGACCCCACACTCTTGATTTCTGTCCTACACACAATTCTCAGTCTGGTTTGCTGTTTCTCATCATCTCCAAGCCACTAAACTTTGGGATGCCTCTGGGCTTGGTCCTTCAATCTGTTTTTCCTTTCTGTATGTACTCACTCCTGGGTTGTCCCAACGTGGCTTTCTGTCATCGGTCTATACATAGACATCTATATATCCGTAGATACTCGTGTACTATTCCTGTGTGTCTCACACACACAATATAACCAGTCACCAGAACTCTAGACTGATTTATCCAACTGTGAACTTCTCATGTACACTGGGAATTTTCAACTAGTTGTATCCAAATTAGAGTTCCTGATATATCCCCCAAAGATCCAATCCAACTTAGTCTTCCCCATCAATTTAAGAATAACTGGCATTCCTTGCCATCATTGCTGACTGGTTTCTCGCCACGGCTGGTGTCCTATTTGGAAATGAACGTTGTGGGTCTATGTTCTTACCACCTGCTGTTACCACCCCCGGGGTTGAGAAACCATTATCTCTCATCAGATCACTGCATTTACTTTGTCCCCTTCTTCTACAAAACTCCCCAACTGCCCCCCATGCCCTCGTGCAAACACCAAAGACTGTGATCCTGTTTAATAAGTCCCATTAACTCAGTTCTCCACTCACAGCCCCAACAGCCCCATCTCGTTCTGAGTAACCTCTTGCCCTGCTCTACCAAGCTCTTGGCTCCCTGATCTCACCCCCCGACACACACACACACACACACACACACACACACACACACACACAATATTCTCACTTGCTGCCCATCCTCCAGACCCACTGGCCTGCATCTAGATGACCAGCCTAGTTAGTTCCACATCAGCACAACCACATCAGCATTTGTTTCCTGCATGTAAGGGTGTTCTCCCTGATAGCTTCTGCCTCCCTTCCCCGCTCCAGACTTTAGTGTCCACATGGGAATGCCTTCCTCCAATGCACCTCTCCCCAAACACACACTCTCTGGGCCCCCCTTCATTCTTCATGTTTCTCTTTAGCATGAAACACCTCACATGTTATAGATCTTGGTTATCTATTTTATTAGCATTATTTCCCTTCAGTTGGAGGGCAAAGACATTTTTGGGCATTTAAAGCCCTTTCCTCTGACACAAAGTACAATGTGGAGGTCGCACCAAAGGCTCAGTATATCCGCAATATGAAGGAATTAACTTACCTCTTGGAGGAGTTCTAAGATTAAAATAAGATAATGTATGCAAAAGCTGAGAACAACACTCAGCAGGGGCAAAACCCCAATAATTTTTATGTGGCCATTGTTAATTTTACACAATGGTACCTCATCTGAGGCTGTTTTCTGAACTTGGCATGCCTTGTATCTTAACTGGTGCCACGCTCTGTCATTATTTCATATTACAAAGGAGGAGGAACTCAGGGCTCAAGTACAGGAAATTACTTGCAAAAAGTCACAGGACTACCGAACGTTGCGGTCTTCATTCTGCTTCAGGTCTGTCTTCTGAGCAAGGGTGCCATCCTTGTGAGCTGACCCCTCCTTAGGGAAGGGACCTGGAAGCAGCTGAGGGGTTGCCCAATGGAAAAGGACACCCAACACACCCAGTAGGCGACAGCCTCAGATCCACTGGGGACGTGAGGCAAGCTCCCCAGCTCTCTGCGTCTGCCTTCTAAGTGCCAGCCTTGGCTGTGTTTCCTCTCAGCGTTATTAAAGGACCTGGAGGTCCCCTTCCTGACTCACCCGTGCTGATAGGGAAGAGTCAGGCACCCGGAAGCTTTCTGGAGAAGGAAAAAGACTTTCCACCAAAAATGGGTGTGATGATGCGAATTTAAAAATTAGAACTGAAGAGGGTTAGTGAGGGGATGACACAGGTTGAAAGTTGGGACTCAACCAAAGCTGCCTAAGCTCAGCCCATGTCAGAACTGCTTAGGAGGAAACACTCACCATTTTTTGCCCAAATCCTTTGTTCCAGACAAAACACTGAAACAGAGAGAGACCTGGTGAGAGAGGCCTACCCTAGAAACCAGTGATCCCGAAACACCTGATACTGGACACCAGACCTGCGTTCAATAGGAGAATGGTGACCCTACAGGTGATCTCTCTATAACCAACTGGCCCAGGACCTCCCAGAGAAGAATCCCATGGAAGGGACCTCCGTGTCTGCATTCTCTTCCCCTGCCACCTCCCGCACAACCCCCTTTGCAACACTCACCAAGTCCCAGCAGAAAAGTGAACCCCAGGGACATAGCACTGGACCCACAGTGTTCTCAGCAGGACACACCCACGGGTGGAGCAGCCTGGGGCTTTGAGCCTTCACACAGCATGATGTGCACCTGCTAAACACAAAGAGCAACTCTGCTTTTGCAAGACATGGCTCTGCCTTTTGACCCTCCACTGGAACACTGGACTCAGGCAGGAGCTGCTCTGTGGGTTTCCTGCTGTAATCTCAACAACCGCAAAGACGTTGGAGATGTGCGTAATGCTCCTAACAGTGACCCGTATTTTGGCTACAGGACGTTGAAGAAGGTTTAACAAAAAAACAGAAGTGAGATGCAGTGAAAGAAGACTGAATCTAATATGTGGAAATCAGTGAAACTGTTATGGTTGGAGCCACAGACCTAAATCAGTCTTGAAAATTTGGTGGAGGGTAATGTAGAGCCAGGGAGTATGTCTGGGAGACTTGTGGGCGTGGCTTCTCTGTCGTGATCGTGTGTGTGAAAAGTCATGGAGTCAACTAAGTCATGGAGAAAATTTTCCCTGAATTACTGCACCTAAGAATGAAATCTCTGAGGGGGCAATCTTCCCAGTTCACTTGAAAGGACTATTTTAATTTGCTTGGAATGGTCAATGACCTTCTTCTAATCTGAGAAATATGTAAATTCTTAGGCATTTGATATCTTATACAGCCTTTTTTATATATTTTTTAATATTTATTTATTTTAAGAGAGAGAGAGCACAAGCAGGGGAGGGGAAGAAAGAGAGGGAGACACAGAATCCGAAGCAGGCTCCAGGCTCTGAGCTGCCAGCACAGAGCCAGATGCGGGGCTCGAACTCACGAACCGTGAGATCATGACCTGAGCTTAGTCATGATCAGATGCTTAACTGACTGGGCCACCCAGGCGTCCCGGCCTTTTTTTATATAAAAGGGAAAGTATATGTCTTTACTTCTCTTAAGATGTTTTTATTTTTTTTTTAATTTTTTTTAACGTTTGTTTATTTTTGAGACAGAGAGAGACAGCATGAATGGGGGAGGGGCAGAGAGAGAGGGAGACACAGAATCGGAAACAGGCTCCAGGCTCTGAGCCATCAGCCCAGAGCCTGACGCGGGGCTCGAACTCACAGACCGTGAGATCGTGACCTGGCTGAAGTCGGATGCTTAACCGACTGTGCCACCCAGGCGCCCCTTAAGATGTTTTTAATAGCAAGATGATTTCGTATAATAATCTGGTTCGGGGCACCTGGATGGCTCAGTTGGTTGAGCTTCTGACTCTTGATTTCAGCTCAGGTCATGATCCCAGGATTGTGGGATTGAGTCCCACATCAGGCTCTGTGCTAGGCATGGAACCTGCTTGGAACTCTCTCTCTCCCTCTCCCTCTTTCTCCCTCTCCCTCTGCCTCTCTCCCCTGCTTGCACACACTGTCTCTCTACAGTTTATTTTTGTGTCTGTAATTCAAAATGTGTGAATGATTGGGGCACCTGGGTGGCTCAGTTGGTTAAGCCTCTGATTTCCGCTCAGGTCATGATCTCAAAGTTCTTGGGTTCAAGCCCCATGTCGGGCTCTGTGCTGACAGCTCAGAGCCTGGAGCCTGCTTCCGATTCTGTGTCTCCCTCCTTTCTGCCCCTCCCCTGCTCACACTCTGTCTCTCTCTCTCTCTCTCAAAAATAAATAAACATTTAATTAAATAAAACTTAAATTAAATTGAAATAAAATTAATTAATTTAAATAAAACTTTAAAAAAAGTTTAAGATTCCTACTACAACCTCATGAAGTGCATGATCACAACTAGTCTTGCCTTTCAACAAAGCAATAGAGGTTAAAATTTACAAAACAACTCTTTCAGGCATTGGGTAACATCAGTGTTGGATGATGATGCCCAAAAGACGGAAACAAACAAGATTGGCCATATAATTGCTCACGTTCTGTGCTTACACTTGATCTTAGCCAAAAGGCCGAGAAGTGATGTCGTTCTGTGCTTATAAATGTAGGCTACAGTGATATCCCTGAGTCATAAAGCTGCTGCCACAATGGAGTAGAATCAAGTGGACTGAGGGAAGCATGACCCAGCCCCGGGAGGCAGAGCACATGTGAAGGTCAGTGTGGATATTATGGACGGTGGTGAGATGGTAGCCTTTATTCTGGGGACGTTACCGTGGCATGTGGCATTATTGAAGAAAATGCCCAGGCAGTGTGATGAATCAAGACTGCAAAGGGGAGGGCCAATGACCTTGTATCATTTCCTTTGCCCTTGTGGGTAAGATATCCAGAAATCACTAGTAAATCAACTATTGTTAGAGAAACACAGGCTGGATCTAACATTGGTGTCATCATCTGACAAGGAGAGGTAGGGCTGGAGGAAGGGGTGTGGTACCTACCCCAGGTTGATGGGGATAAGAGGAGTGTGGTCCTGAAAAGGAGGGATGCCAGGGGATGTCGAGGGATCGGGAGCTGAGGAGGGACGACAGGCCTATGGAGAAACATCCGCAAAGAAAAAGGATTCAGGAATGACACTGAGGCAGAAGTCAGATGTCACATCAGGCCGTAGAAAGAGAAAGAAAGAGAATATGATCTGGGATTTGGGAAGTCTCTCCTTCTGGCACAATTGCTGGACTCTACCCCATTCCGTGGCATGCAGAGTTCATGGAGCCCAAGTCCTTTGAAAATCTCTAGGTTCCCTCATTCTGATGAGGTGCTATGAGGAGTGACTGCTCAGCCTGGGAGCTCCCTAACTGCACCTTGCAGACCTTCTCTGCTCTTCCGGGCTCCCAGCAGTAGAAGCCCCATAACTAAGAGGAGCAGGCCACCAAGGCTAAACTGGATGATGTTCTCTGTTGTGTAATCTGGGATGTTCTCTTTTCCGTAATCTCGGGGTAACGATTCTGTGGGAAAAAGAAAGAATTTCATATGGGACCAACAGCATATCCCCTCAACCCCAACAATACAAAGATCACACATAAACCACACATCATCCAAATTCAGATAGGCTCAGTCAGACCCCTCTTATGACCTGAAAGTCTCTTTTTTCACTCTGATCAAATATGAGGCTGCAGGTGGTTCCCTGAACAAGAGTGTCTGGGTTAAGGCATAAATAGTAAAACTCAAACCACAATCTGTCTTCTCCCCAAGTCAAGAGTGCTGACGTGGGGTGGTGGTCACACAGAGGATGTAAAACGTAGTACAGAATTTGTTCAGGATCCTAACAAAGACATGGCACCTGCCTGCTGACCCTGACCTCAGTGCCATGATGAGGGGCATGGCCAAGAGAGGGGGAAGCAAAGGGAAAGGTGAGGTCATCAGAGCCTGAGACGTTCTCCACTTCCCTGCTATGAGCTCAACTTCTGGTCACATGACCCTGGGAAGCCCATGAAAGCCTCAGAATGGTAGAGAGGTACAAAGAGTTGCTAAACAGATTACCATCCATAAATGTCTAGTATCACAGGGCTATGAGCAGCTGTCTGTGTTCTCTCAGAAGTGGTAGGAACATGTGGCTCAAGGTCACATGGTTTAGGAGACACTCAACCAGGGACAGCATAGAAGGGGAGCCTGGCCACCTAACTGGTAGAGAGAAATTCATCAAACTTCAGCTCCAACCACAATAATGCCACATTCAATCTGAGACCAGAGACACCCCTCCCCCCACCCCGGCCCAATGAAAAGGGAAGAGGTGATTACAGTGTCCCAGGGAGGAAGGATATTGAGGCTAACGTGGCATAGGATGCAATTGTTCTGCATGTCCCAGTCCCGCAGGGTACAAGGGGTTTAGAAACTCAAGGTCCACCTTCCAACCCCATTCGTTAAAGATTTGTTTCTACCTCTACTCTCAGCATACTTTCCATATAGCCAGAGATGGTTTGAAAATGCAATGAGATTCTACTCTCCATTGGGCATCAGGGAAAGAACTTGAAAGCTGGAGACTTTGGGGTTGCATTCTGAGAGGTGGAAAGGGGAGAAAGACTGGCAAAAAGAACATTCTAGACTAAGGGCAAAAGCAGAGGGAGTATAGCTGGAAAGAAGCGGGTGAAGTGGAAATTGAAGCAGGGGTCAGAACAAACTGGAACTGGAGTCTGTAGAAATAGCTGAATCGTTCACTCAAAGTGCCAAAAAAAAAAAAAAAAGGTTTTGAAGCACTTGCGTAGGCTCATGGTGCAATGGAATGGGTTTTGAAAGGATGGCTTCAAGTGCGGTGAGGAGGGAGCACAGCATCGGGCAGTGGTGGAAGATGAAGACACGTAGGGGGGATGTAACTGGAACCCAGTGATATATGAAGGTACCTGAGAACACCTGAGGGTGTGGAGAAAAATCTACAAACTCCTCATCACTTTCCAAAGTAGAAACAACAGAAAGTGTTCACCCCATTCGGTGTGGATTTTATGGGAAAGAAAGGGAAATCGAGATTGGCACAAAAGTATTCCATTGGAAAGAAAGGGAAGACGGGGATGTCACGGCTGGAGAAGTGGTCTGAGGGCAGGGTTTTTAGTCACAGGTTGTGCTGATCAAGAGCACTTTGTAGAAATGGAATTTTTGATATCGTTTGGTGCGATTCAACCAACATGGAAGACTGCTGACGTAAGACGCATCATTGTTTTACAAGGAGGTGAAAAGAACGGAGTCAGCCAGTCAGACTATAGTCACGTCCTAACTTTAGAGGCGACAGATGTGGAAGACATGCATTTCAGGATATAAATGTGAAACTATATGCTCCCTATATTACGTATATTATATATGCTAAATACAAAATATAATATATAACTGTATATTACTATATAACGTATAATATATTACTATATAATGTATAATGTATATGCTAAATACAAAATATGATAATATATAATGTGAGTTATATTTTTATATATACTTTGTGTTGGACATAATCTAGTACGTGTGTGTGTGTGTGTGTGTGTGTATAAATAAAGTCACATGCTATTCAGGAATTCAGAGGGGCTTTCTGGGCTTCATAAATATATTGAACATTCATCAGCAGATGCTGGAAGTCTTGCACATTTAACTTTCCGTATTCCCGGCGTCCTTGCCAGTCTTCTGAGTGTATTCACCAATTTGAGTCGGTGCCCTGCTGTGTCCCCTCCTCATCCCAGCCTCAGCCTGCTGCCTCCTCTCATATTCCCCCCCGACTCTGATCACCTTGATTTCTTATATATAGTTCCATTTGCTTACCAACGTGCAACATACCTGTTCATCTTCCAAGATTCCACTCCAATGGAATACTTGGCTTAGCGTACTGAGCCCCCCACAGAAAAATGGGCTCGGCACCCCTACCTGTTCACGTGAAGTCTTGAACATAACCCATCACACAGACACTGCTTTCTTGTTTTCTGTGGTCCTCCCCTACTGGACTCAGTTTACTAGAGGTCATTTTCACAACCCAGCATCATCAGCTTGCAGTCGGACAGACAGAAAGCTTGACACAAAGAGTCTTGACATTATGACCTCCCCTGACTTCTGTGTCGTGACCTCTGGAGGTACCAACATCTGGGAAGGGTTTGAGGAGGGTTATGAAAAGCGTCCAATCTCTTTGTGCTCAGTGTTCCCGGGATATCCCCTAGCACCTATAGCGACTTTGCATGAATTGAGAAAAGGCACATGTGCCCTGAGACCGCTTTCTCAACTCAACATGACCCAGAGATTCCCACAGTGACCCTGATGTGGATGGAGCTGCATTCCATGTGGCCCCACACGCTCTGCAACACCAGAAACACCTCACACAGCTGGCCTTGGAGCTCCCTCCCCAGTCACCTTGTGGGACATCCCAGCACACAGACATGGAAGTGACCGGTCTAGGACATTCCTCACCTGTGACTAAAAGCTCAAGGGGATCGCTGGGCAGTGACCACCGGGACTGATTGTTGCTAAAACAACCATAGCACCTGTAGGTCCCCTGATGGGCTGAGGTCACAGGGGAGATGAGGAATGTGTTGTGATCTTGATATAAATAGTCCTGGGGACAGACAGCGGTTCCATTCTTGCAGAGAAAGATGTCATAGTTATGTACATGACAAAGAAGGGTCACAGTCTCTCTGGAGGTCACATTGGCGCCTGGATGAGCAGTCAGGGAGGGTGCTTTCGTGTACACTCCTGGAACATAGTAGAGCTAGTTATTAGAGGGAAGCCATACCCAAAGCCATCATTCTCTTGGTCTGACCTGAGAGAAGGAAGGACAAAGTCAAGGGGAAATTCACCCCTTGCCAGGACAAAACACCCGCTTTTCTTACTTTCCCATGACCCAAGACCAGAGAGTGGTCATATAGGGAAAGATGCGTGTCTGTCCCTATGATGTGTGGTCCCTTGGGGGCTCCAGCCGTCTCCCTGAAGGGATTTGGGATCATATCAGAACACAGACCGGGACCAGATGGATAAAGTGGGAGGGCAGGGGTCTGTGATAGGGGCAAAGCTGGTCCAGTGTCGTGGGCAGCCCAGACCAAGGCTGGGGGACAGTGTCCTTTGGGGTGCCCCTTACCTGTCACCACAAGGTCCAATGTGTCTCTGACTTCTGACCAGACTCTTTGCTTCCCGTGCACACAGCAGTATACCCCTGCATTGACGTAGGTCACATTCTGGATTAAGAACTCAACCACCTGCAGAGCACTGTGTGGTACTCTGTCACACCACAGAGCAGAGGGTCTTTGTCTCTGCAGATGGGAGATAACTGCACCTGCAGAATATGCTCACGGAACTGCCCCAGGGGATCACAGCACTGGGCACTGCCCAGATATCAGGCTGGGAAGTGGTCACTGCAGGAGAAACAGTCTGAGATGACAAGAAACCCAGCATCCCGCTTCCTTAAGAGGCCCTGGAGCAAAACACCATGTGGGTGTGGGTTAGAGTCTAGCACGTGAGTCCCAGATGTGCCCCCACCTCAACCCCGCATCTCTAGATGAAAAGAGAGGTTCAGTCTCTTCATCTGTAAGAAGGAGCTCATTTCTATATTTACATAAAATCATTAACATTTCACAACGGACATCAGCCTGCTTAAAAATGACCTCCACAGGACGCCTGGGTGGCTTAGTTAAGCGTCCGACTCTTGACTTGAGCTCAGGTCATGATCTCACGGTTCATGAGTTTGAGCCTCACATCGGGCTCTGCGCTGACAGCACAAAGCCAGACTGGGATTCTCCATCTCTCCCTCTGTCTCTCTGCCTCTCACCAGCTTGCACTGGTTCTCTCTCTCTCTTTCTCTCTCTCTCTCTAACATAAATAAAAACTTTTAAGAAATGACGTTTGCTTGACTTCTAGCCACTCACGGTCTTGGTTTTCCTATGGTTTCCTTGAATATTCCTTCAACCTCAAACTCCTAAAATTATGCATGGAAACCTCTGGGCTCAGTGCTCCAACCTAGGTCTCATTTCTCTATATACTCGCCCTGTGTAGTCACCGTGAATAAAACGCACACACATACACATGCCCCTCACTTAAAGTCTAGACTAGTTCACCCAACTGTGAGCTGCTCACCTGGGTGAGTCATCTCCTGTGGGACATTCCCCTCCTTAGGGCCAAAATAGAGCTCCTGAAATATTCCAGAATACCTAATCCGATCTCATTCTCCACCAACAATTTAAGAGCAACTTATTCCTTAGTGTTATTACTGAGTGGTTTCCTCTCCACCACCCACATTCAACCTGAAAATCAACCCTGAGGGTCTCTTCCTCATCACTTTCACTGCTATCCTTGTTCCCCTTACTGCCCTTTAGTAATATTTCTTCTTAGCGTTTTTTTTTCTTTTTAAATTTTTTTTCAACGTTTATTTATTTTTGGGACAGAGAGAGACAGAGCATGAACGGGGGAGGGGCAGAGAGAGAGGGAGACACAGAATCAGAAGCAGGCTCCAGGCTTTGAGCTGTCAGCACAGAGCCCAACGCGGGGCTCGAACTCACGGACCGCGAGATCGTGACCTGGCTGAAGTCGGACGCTTAACCGACTGCGCCACCCAGGCGCCCCTTCTTAGCATTTTTTTTTAATTGTTAATGTTTATTTATTTTTGAGAGAGAGACAGAGTGTGAGCAGGGGAGGGGCAGAGAAAGAGGGAGACACAGAATCTGAAGCAGGCTCCAGGCTCCGAGCTGCCAGCACAGAGCCCGACATGGGGGGCTCAAACTCACACACTGTGAGATCATGACCTGAGCCAAAGTCAGATGCTTAACCAACTGAGCCACCCAGGCGCCCCTCTCTTGAGCGTTAAAAACCTTCTAACATAGCACATATTCCAAGTTCTCTGTTATGTTAATTTTATCTTTCCTCCCATTAAAGGGCAGGGATCTCTTTGCCTGTCATGTCCCCATGTAAGGGGGTTATTCAAAGCCATGTCCCCAGTAAGGGGAACAATGCTGAGGTTACAGCAGGAATTCAATATATCCAGAATATGAAGGCATCAGTTTAGCTCATCGAGAAGCAGTAAGCATAAAAGGAGACTATATGTGCAATTGGCCAAGACTAGTCCTTGGCACATGAGAAAATCTCAATAAATGTTATCCAGCAACTGATAACTTTATATGATATCAAATCTGAGCAAAGTGATGTTCCCTGAGCTTTACAGGTGTGTGGTGTCTTCATGGAGGCAACAGCCTATTGCTATCCCCATTTTGGAAAGAAGGAACTTGGCATTCAGGGGTAGGAAACGGCTTGCACACGTTCTCAGACTCGGCACATGTTGAGGTCTGGATTTTCTCTACTGTCTCTTTGCTGAGCAAGAGTGCTTTCTCCCGTGAGTTGGCCTCTCGGTAAATCAGGAAGCTGGAAGCAGCCAAGGCAATGGCAAATGGAAAGTGCCCGGCACAGGCAGAGAGAATTGATCCCTTATCTACGAGGAGACATGGGCCTGTGCTCTGTGTCTGTTTTCAGTGTCACTCTCAGCTATGTTTCCCTTCAATATTATTATTAGTGACCCTGGCAGATTCTTTCCTTTTTTTAATTTTTTTTTTTGAGAGAGAAAGAGAGAAGGTGCACATGAGCAGAGGAGAGGGGCAGAGATAGAGGGGGAGAAAGAAGAGCAGGTTCCACACTCAGCATGGATTCCAGTGCAGGGCTCCGTCTCACGAGCCGTAAGATCATGACCAGAGCAGGTATCGAGGGTCGGTTCTATACACACAGTGGAATATATTCAGCCTTGAAAAGGAAGGACCTTCTGGGATGTGCTACAACACAGATGAACCCTGAGGACATTATCCCATGAAATAAGCCAGACACAAAAAGACACACACTGTCTAACTGCACTTGTATGAGGTATATAGAGAAGTCAAATTCATAGAATCAGAAAATAGAGTGGTGGTTGCTGGAAGCTGGGAGAGAAGAATTGGGGAGTTGCTGGTTAACAGGTATAGAGTGTCTGTTTTGCAAGATGAAAAGTTCTGGAGGTTGATTGCACAACAATGTGAATGTACTTATCACTACTGACACATGCTTAACATCAGCTAAGGTGGTAAACTTATGTTAACTGTATTTTACCACAATTTTATTTTTTTTTAACATTTATTTATTTATTGAGAGACAGAGTGGGACAGAGCGCGAGCAGGGGAGGGACAGAGAGAGAAGGAGACACAGAATCCGAAGCAGGCTCCAGGCTCTGAGCTGTCAGTACACAGCCCGACGCGGGGCTCAAACCAACCAACCGTGGTGAGATCATGACCTGAGCCAGTCAGACGCTCAACAGACTGAGCCATCCAGGCGCCCCAATTTTACCACAATTTTTAAACATAAATAAACAAAATGAAGACTGTGGGTGAGGGATGGTGTAGGTCAAGGGTTGGAACTAGTTCAAGGCTCCTGAGACTTATCCCACAGTGCACTCAGTCAGACTCAACGTGACTAGGTGGAAAGGGGAAGAAACACTCACCATTTTGTGCCCAAATCCTTTGGTCCAGACAACACACTGAAATAGAGACTATGCCTGGTAAGCGATGTCTACCCTATAACTCAGTGATTTCCAAACACCTGAGATCAGGGCATTGCCTGGATGCAAGTTGAGTAAAAGTGACCAGATGGGTGATTCCTCAGTAGTTAAATGACCCTAGGACCTCACAGAGGAAGAGTCCCATGAGAGGAACCCAAGACATGAACCTGAGTATATTCTCTTCCCCTTCTAACCTCACCAACTCTCCCTGCCGCACTCACCAAGTACAAGAAGGAAAATGATCCCCAAGGGCATGGTAGTGTCTCAGTCCACACCTCCCGGATGTGTCACGGCAAACTGGGCAGACAGTCGTCACAAGAAGACAGACCCACTCATGACACTCATGAGTGCTCTGGAGCTCAGAAGCCCTTGTCACAGGGCAACAGCATCAGCTACTACACAGGAAGGGAAACCACCGGTTCTGCAAAGTCAGGCTCTGTCCACTCTCCTCCGCCATAACTGGGTCCAGGCCACGTGTCAGTCTGTGGCCTTCCTACGGGAAACTTCAATTCAGACAGTGACTCAGGAGATGGGGTTAGTAGTAGCCATGATGGTCTGCGTGTGTACCACAGGAGAGTTGAGGGAGGCTTTGACAGAAAGAAAGTCAGAAAAAAAATGAATCAAATATATATAATCCACTGAGACAGTCAACAACCTGGGTGGTGCTGCAGGTGAAGATGACACTTGAAGGGCATCCGGCTGGTTCAGTCGGTGGAATGTGCAATCCTTGATCTCGGGGTTGTGGGTTCGAGCCCCGTGTTGGGTGCAGAGATTATTTAAAAACAAAATCAAAAAAAAAAAAAAAGATCACACTTGATGGTTCAGTAGACCCAGGGAAGATACCTGGAAGAACGATTCTTTTTTTTTTTAATATGGAATTTATTGTCAAATTGGTTTCCATACAACAGCCAGTGCTCATCCCAACAGGTGCCCTCCTCAATGCCCATCACCAACTTTCCCCTCCCTCCCACTCCCCCTCAGTTTATTCCCAGTTTTTAAGAGTCCCTCTTTTTTTTTATTTTTTTAAAGATTTTATTTTATTGTTTTTAATGTTTACTTATTTTTTTTATTTTTTTAAATATGAAATTTATTGTCAAATTGGTTTCCGTACAACACCCAGTGCTCATCCCAACAGGTGCCCTCCTCAATGCCCATCCCCCACCCTCCCCTCCCTCCCACCCCCATCAACCCTCAGTTTGTTCTCAGTTTTTAACAGTCTCTTATGGTTTGGCTCCCTCCCTAACTCTTTTCCTTCCCCTTCCCCATGGTCTTCTTTTAAGTCTCTGAGGATCCACATAAGAGTGAAAACATATGGTATCTGTCTTTCTCTGCTTGACTTATTTCACCTAGCATAATACCCTCCAGTTCCATCCATGTTGCTACAAAAGGCCAGATTTCATTCTTTCTCCTGCCAAGTAGGATTCCATTGTATATATAAACCACAGTTTCTTTTATCCATTCATCAGTTGATGGACATTTAGGCTCTTTCCATAATTTGGCTATTGTTGAGAGTGCTGCTATGAACATTGGGGTACAAGTGCCCCTATGCATCAGTACTCCTGTATCCCTTGGATAAATTCCTAGCAGTGCTATTGCTGGGTCATAGGGTAGGTCTATTTTTAATTTTCTGAGGAACCTCCACACTGCTTTACAGAGCGGCTGCACCAATTTGCATTCCCACCAACAGTGCAAGAGGGTTCCTGTTTCTCCACATCCTCTCCAGCATCTATAGTCTCCTGTTTTGTTCATTTTAGCCACTCTGACTGGTGTGAGGTGATATCTCAGTGTGGTTTTGATTTGTATTTCCCTGATGAGGAGTGACGTTGAGCATCTTTTCATGTGCCTGTTGGCCATCCGGGTGTCTTCTTTAGAGAAGTAAGACCAATTCTTTTGTAAAATACATACGCTCTATAGTAATAGCAGACATGGAAAGACTCAACATAAATGGAGAAAGAAATTTTTCCCAGAATTATTGAATTCCAAAACTTATGTCCTGATTTAAAAAAAAAAATTCTGAAAAACAATACCCATCCCTTGGTCCAATTATCTCAATTTAGGTGAATTGACAGTTTTAATTTTCTTGGGATGGCTAGGAAAGTAGGGATCCTTTATCACTCTCTAATATCCATTTCTAGTATCGTGTGGTTTTCTTTGTATTTGTCTTGAATGAGGTTTACAGAGTTTCTTGCCTCCCTGGGCACATATATTTCATAAATTTCACAAAGCTCCCATCACGATTTCTGCAATTCTGGAGCTCTTTTCTGCATGGCTCCCTGTAGTCGCCTATCCTACTCTGAATTTGTAGAGCGCATGAACCCAGCTTCCTGAATTCCCACAGCTACGTCTTGTTGAAATTGTTGTTTTCTGCTTGGGTTTGTACTCCCTGGGTAGATGTCCAGAGGATACTTCTAGGCACAATGCATCAGCAATCATGTGGCTAGACTTGTTTGTTTCAGTCTTTTGGATACCACAGTCCTGTATCGTGTGTTAGTATTAGTCCTGTACAGCAATATCTCAGAGTTATTTTGTGTATTTATTCACCTTCCCTATTTTTTTTTTTTTGATGAACAGGCAAGATAGGTGATGGCTACTTCATCAAGAAGTAGAAGTCCTAAATATATTTTAATAGTCAATCTTTAAGCATGATTTCAGTTCCAAGGCAGATTTCTTCCTTTTTTATTGGGTCCTCTGTAGCGTAAATCTGAAGGTTAGGTTATTATCCATCTTTTAGAAATGAGGAAGTGGATGCACACTATTGAAAGATGTACTTTCGTGGAGCACCTGGCTGGCTCAGTTGGTACAGCATGTGGCTCTTGATCTTGGGGTTGTGAGTTCAAGCCCATGTTGGGTATTAGAGCTTACTTTTTTTAAAAAAATGTAATTTGGGGGGCGCCTGGGTGGCTCAGTCGGTTAAGGATCAGCACAGAGCCCGACGTGAGGCTTGACCTCATGAACTGTGAGATCATGACCTGAGCCGAAGAGCCACCCAGGGAACCCCTGTATCTGTATATTGAAGAGATATCATCAGGGAGATTCTGCTCTTCAGAGGTCCCTAATGGTGTAAGGGATGGGGACAATTAATGGAAAGACTGCCCCTAAACATGGTCACAGCTTTGTGCCCTCCCTCCACATTAGGGATGGGAGGTGAAGGTCAGTATGGAGGCACAAAAATTGAAGATAGTTTGTATATGAAAGAGAAACAGAGAGAAACAGAAAAAGAGCAAAGAGAGGGGAGATTGAAATTTCCTATGCCTGATACAGTAAAATTGTGAAGGGGGAATACAAAGCCCTTATGTTCCCTCAAGGGCACCAAGCCAAGTACTGGCTCCATAAAGTTGGCGAAATATAATTTTTTTTGAGAGAGAGAGGGCCCAAGTGAGCAAGGGGTAGAGAGAGAAGGAGAATCCCAGAAAGGCCACCAGAAAGAGAGAGAATCCCAGGAGGGCCAGAGGGAGAGGGAGGGAAAGAGAGAGTGAACGTGCGCGAGTGAGCGGGGCAGGGGTAGAGAGAGAGGGAGAGAGGGAGAGAGAGAGAGAGAGAGAGAGAGAGAGAGAATCCCGAGCAAGCTCCACACTGTCAGCACAGAGCCCGACTCAGGGCTTGAACCCGCAGAAACCAAGAGTCAGATGCTGAACCGACTGAGCCACCCAGGTGCCCCCAAACATACAAGTTTTCTAAAGAAATGCTCTAAGAAACAGGACAGACATTTCCCCCCGTATTTTCAGCAGGGAGACTTAAGCTCTTGATTGTAATCAGTTATAATTGCCTTCACGAGGTCAGATATCCCAGGCATCCCGAGGTTATGCTCCCAATTTGGTGCTAGACCAGCAGCCTCCGCGCCTCCCCCGGAAGCTCCCTGCTGGCTCCGAAGTTCGGCCTGGAGAGGTTAATGTCTACTGCTCCAGTCCCAGCACACACTTCCCCCTGGAGGGATTAATGGCTACTGCTCCGGTCCCACCACGCAATCTCCAGACCTTCACCCCTCTGCCGCTGGTAAGCACCATGCTCTTTTCTATCTCTATGAATCCGGCTTCTTTAGAAATGCATGTACGTGAAACCACACAGCGTTTGTCTTTGTGACTGGCTTCTTAGCATAGTGTTTTCAAGGTTCATCCGTGTTATAGCAGGTGTTAGTGCTGCCTTCCTTTTTGAGGCTGAATACCATTCCAGTGGACAGAGCAACTACGTTCCCTTTATCCCTTCATCTCTTGATGGACGCCGGATTGCTTCCACCCTTGGGCTGTTGTAAACCTGTGAAACAGGTGATGCAACAGTGGGGCAGTTCTTAGGTGCGTATCAACTGAGTTTTTGGGTTCTTGTTTCCTGGCTTATTTTGGTGGCTGTGTCTGATACATGTCTGCGCCTGTGTGTTTCTGTAAACAGGGCTGGCTCTCTGGGATGATTTGCACGGCTCCTGTTAAGCGTATGCCTAGCTGATGCTCTTGGTTGCTTCTGGAAAGATTTTTAGTACAAGCGCGCCCTCCGCTGTCAGTGTAGTAAAGTGCAGCTTTTTACTAGCTGGCTCGCGCTGGGAGGCGGAGAATGGGGAGAAAGGTGATGTCCTTGATTTGTTTTTCCCCTTTCTTCTTGAAAAGCCTGAGATCCCCCTTTCTCCTTTTCCCCTTCGATATGCTATGTCCAAAAGCTGCCTCTCTCTGCTTGTACCGCTCACAGACTGCAGTTGGTGCCCTGCGGTCAGTGCCCTGACCTGTCTGAATGCTTTTTTACTATTTGCACAACTTTCTCTTTCTAGCGGTGGTTTTCGCCCAATTTTGGGCCTGCCAATAAGCACCTGCCTCTGTCTTTTACACGGTTTTCCTCATTGTCTTTGTGGCATCCTCGTGATACAGCCAGGTGATGAGATTATGTGCAGGTATTTTTTTTTTTTTTTTTAAAGAATGTTATAGGGGCGCCTGGGTGGCTCAGTCGGTTGAGCGTCCGACTTCAGCTCAGGTCACGATCTCGCGGTCCGTGAGTTCGAGCCCCGCGTCCGGCTCTGGGCTGATGGCTCAGAGCCTGGAGCCTGTTTCCGATTCTGTGTCTCCCTCTCTCTGCCCCTCCCCCGTTCATGCTCTGTCTCTCTCTGTCCCAAAAATAAATAAACGTTAAAAAAAAATTAAAAAAAAAAGAATGTGATAGATCTTTGTGTAGTGATAAAGATCTTCAAGGTCTATTTCTTGCTAAATGAAAGGAGAAAATGCAAAAAGTACATGACAGGATCCCGCCATGGGTATGCATTATTTTCCTTTTATTTATTGAACTTAATTTTATTCTAGGAATACATTCACATTGTTCAAATATAGAAAGTATGAAACCAGAGAGCATGAGAGCTTGCTCACTGGAAATCGGTGAGGTTTTCCCTCTGGCTTTTACTTGGCATTGTTTTAAAGTGTAGGCATTCTCTTCTGTTCTCATGCTAAGATGTGGTTTGGGGCTGTTTTGTCATTCTGCATTGTTTTCATTTTTTCCACTTATTTTGAAACAAACTCACGGAAGAGGTGTTTTTTTTTTTAAGTTAATTTATTTTTTTTTAATTTTTAAAAAATATTTATTTTTGAGAGGGAGACAGAACACAAGCAGGGGAGGGGCAGAGAGAGACGGAGACACAGAATCCAAAGCAGGCTCCAGGCTCCGAGCTGTCAGCACAGAGCCCGACGTGGGGCTCGAACCCACGAACCGTGAGATTATGACCTGAGCCAAAGTCAGACACAACTGACTGAGCCACCCAGGCGCCCCTACATAAGAGTTTATAAATACAAGACAAAGAAAAAATTTGTTTGCTGAACCATCTGAGACTATGTTACAGACCTGATTCAACTCACCCAAATACTGACTGTATTTCCTGCAAAAAGGACATTCTCCTAGTTGACCACCTTCCAGTCCTCAAAACGGGAGTATTAATACTGACCTGCACTGTCTTTGGCCGTCATCGGGGAGACCCATCCATACTTATGCAATTGCCATAGTCTCCAGCTACCCAGAAAGCCTAAAATACTAGATAAAAATCTTCATCACAGGTGACTGACCCTGATGTCCACGGACTCTCCCCAACTTCTTACATGTACGATCCATCCGTCGTGAGCTGGGATCTGCCACAGTCCGGGAGAGACAGTAGAGCCAAGTCTTGAGGGGAACGGGCCTCCTCTCGGGAGACACCTGCGTAAGAAGGAACTGTGACAGGTGACAGGTGCTGGTGTCTCCTTCCCAGGGCATCTCGGGGGAATTTGGGGCTCCAGATTTTCAGGTTTGTCCCCACAAATGACTGAATCCCAGATCCCAGAGGGTCCCAAGGCTGCCTATTTCGCCTCCTTTGAAGCCCCGCACCGTCAGGCTGAGACCCTGGCCTGATTTCAGCGGGGTCGCCCCCTTCCAACTGCTCTAGAGGACTCTGGATTTCGTGGCACGCCTTCAACGGGAAATTGCCGCTCCGGGCCGGTCACTCTGTTCCTACGGTTCACGTCGCCATCAGGACAGACCGCCCCTTGCCATGTGCGTGGTTTCCATGAGGATCTGTCAAGTTCTAAAACCACCGAGTCCCCCGGCGCCTGCCTTTCACCCACACGCCCTCCCAATAATAGCACAGGTGACAGCAAGTGGCTGTGATGTGCCGAGGCTGGTGCTTAGATCCATGGTCGTGGTCATCCGCCGGCGGCTCCTCCCGTTCACAGCCCAGAAAGGGGTCCGCACGGGTCTGCACGAGGGGTTCTCGACTGGAGGTGACTTCCCGCCAGGGGACATCTGGCTGTTTGGGTGGTCACACCGGCAGGGGCGGCAGGGTACCACAGGCATCCTGGTGGGTAGAGACCAAGGATGCTGCTCAACATCCCACAGCGCCAGGCCCCAGGTGCCCCCCTGCCCCACAGCCAAGAATTATTCAGCCCCAAATGTTAACAGCACTGGTGTCGGGAAGCCTGCTTTTCGTCCATTACTTTCTTGGCATTCCCTGGGGGAAGGAGGGGTTTTAAGGGTTTTGAGATGAGCACATAAGCAGAGATGAACCCATTGGACAAAGAGAAGCTCTCCATTCTGTGCCACCGAACAGAACGCGAGAAAGAAGTGGTCCAAATGGGCATCTCGTGACCCCAAAGACACTGAACTAGTGTCCTCTGGCTGTCATTATAAATTAACCTCAACTCGGTGGCTTAAAATAACATCCAGAAGTCCAAAATGAAGGTGTCAGGAGGGCCGCGCAACCTTCAGAGCCTCGAGGGGCGTCTGTCCTGTGTCTCCTGTGGCAGCTTCTGGGGTCCTCCCACTCCCTGGTTTGAGGCTGATGGTTCCACCCACGGCCCTGTCTGCTCACGGCCTCCTCCTCTCTGCTCTGTGTCCCCTCCCCTTCCATCTCTTGTAAGGACACCTGTCGCTGGATTTAGGGCTCCCCGCCCCCCAGATAATCTAGAACGATCTCGGGATCCTTCACTTCATTTTGTCGGCAATGTAACTTTTTCCAAATCAGCTCAGATTTGGACAGATCGTTCAGGGGTTCACGCTTTGACGGGCTAGAGGCCCAACCTCGGGATGAGGTTGACTCTGTCGGTCAGATAGGCAGAAGGAAGCTTGGCTGCATCACTGGGCCCAAAGCCTGCCTTACTTCTGGACTTGTGCTGCTATGAAATAGTGTCCCTTCTTGCTTGTGACTGGGGTGAATATCAGCCCAGCTCACATGCTGCATGTCTGCTCTCATAGCAGGCATGGGCGGCCCACAGAGCCTGGCCGAATCCCCAAAGCCCGAACAGCAGTCTGAAGGGTTTGACACGGTCGTGGGTTTCTTTAAAACAACAAACAAAACAGGGGCGCCTGGGTGGCGCAGTCGGTTAAGCGTCCGACTTCAGCCAGGTCACGATCTCGCGGTCCGTGAGTTCGAGCCCCGCGTCGGGCTCTGAGCTGATGGCTCAGAGCCTGGAGCCTGTTTCCGATTCTGTGTCTCCTTCTCTCTCTGCCCCTCCCCCGTTCATGCTCTGTCTCTCTCTGTCCCCAAAATAAATAAACATTAAAAAAAAATTAAAAAAAATAAATTAATTAAATTTAAAAAAAACAACAAAACAAAAAAACATCCCCAAAGCATTACCCTCATGATTCGTTCTTAGTCTGCTTATTACGTTGCCACCATCCTCTCTGTGGACTTGTGTGGGTTTGAAGTTTTTCTAGGCCAGTTTTGATCATCTTTCATCTATCTGGGGGCTATGTTTAGAGTTATGAATCACCTCAAGGCTTTCAGTAAAGTAGCGGGGGTTACGTTATTTGTGAGTCAACGGCTGCGGTCCTTGTGGCTTCTCAGTTCCCGAAAGGAAGCGGATGTTGCTTGTGAGGGTTTGTGGCTAGAATCAACCCCGGGCCGAGTTGGACTTGTCTCCATAAGAGCTAGGTTCTTGTGGGAGCGGCCACCCCAGTGGGCTGGCCTTCATGCTCTTTCCATTTAGGCCTGTGGCCCCCTGCCACGAATGTGGGCTTCTGCATCAGACTGGATTCCAACTCTTCTTGCTAAGGCACTCCAGGGTTCATTGGCTGGTTGGCCGGTTGGTTTTAAGTCAACTCTACGCCCAAAGTGGAGCTCAAATTCACAACCCCAAGATCAGGAGCCTCACACTCTTCCAACCAATGCCAATTTTGCTTTAATAGAAACAGGAGGACTTGATGGGAAGTGTCAGGGAAGGTCATGGTCCTGGGAAAAGCCGAGGAAGCGGGTTTTGGAGAGGATGGGGCGCCAGGGAGAACGGTGGCTGCCCCAAATCCCGAGAACCTGTTACTTTACGTGGCAAAGGGGCATCGAGGGGGCAGATGGAATTGTTGCTCTTGAGCTGTTGTGAAGGAGAGGTGGTCCCGGATCACTGGGCAGGCCGAATAGCCTCACCAAGTTCCCTAAAAGCGGGGGAGAGGGAGAGCCAGAAAGATGACCGTGTGAGGACTTGGCCTGTCATTGCTGGCCCTGAAGGCGGAGGAAGGGCCACGAGGCGAGGAATGTGGGGGCCCCTAGAAGCAGGAAAAGGCAGGAAGCAGATCCTCCCCGTGAGCCTCCAGAAGGAATGCAGCCCTGGTGACATTTTGACCTTAGCCCAGAGACCCATTCTGGACAAACCTTATCGGTCTTGGTGTCAGCCCCATCGAGATCCAGATTCAGGGAGAGGGTCTGGTTGGTCTTGCTCGAATCACCTCCACGTGCCTGCTGCCCAGATACACAGAGATAAGGCAACCCGATTGAGAAACCCACCCAAACTGGGCAGCAGGGAGCCAGGAAGTCTGTGCAGGAGCTTCCGCTTGCCGAGCCGGTGGAGGCGCAGGGAGTGACGTCCCCAGAGATAGCACGGCTCCGTGCCCTTTGCCCTGTGGGGCTCTGCCCCCCCGGAGGCTGCCTCACCCCTGATCTACTCACAGAGAAGTCACAAACCCAAACTGAAGCACCTTCTATAACATACCTGGCCAGGACTCTTCAGAAGCGTCCCACTCAAGAAAGAGAAACACGGTTCAGTTTAAAGCGGATTAAGGAGACAGGACAAGTGATGTAACGTGTGATTCTGGATTGGCTACTGGGCCAGAAAAGAATTTCGGTGGTTTTCTTTTGCGCTGTAAAGGACATTACCAATGATAAAACTTCAACGTCTGTAGATTAGATATGAGATCCTAGCATCGTCAGTATTATTTTCTGGGTTTTGGTCATTGTACTGTGGTTATGTTAGCGAATACTGTCACCTCCGGGCAAATCCTACACATATATTTGGAGAGCCGGAGGTTTTGAGGTTACGCTCAGACTACCGGACTACCAGAAGTACTTTCCCTGAGACACACCAGAAGGGACTCTTAAATACCGAGAACAAACAGGGTTGCTGGAGGGGTGTTGGGGAAGGGGAGGATGGGCTGAATGTGCAAGGGGGCATTAAGACCACTGGTTGGGATGAGCACTGGGTGTTATATGTAAGTGATGAATCACTAAATTCTATTCCTGAAAATCATTACACTGTATGTCAACTAACTTGGATGTTAAATTTTTTTTAATGTTTATTTATTTTTGAGACAGAGAGAGACAGAGTGTGAGCGGGGGAGGGGTAGAGAGAGGAGGAGGCACAGAATCCGAAGCAGGTTCCAGGCTCTGAGCTGTCAGCACAGAACCAGACGTGGGGCTTGAACTTACAAACCGTGAGATCATGACCTGAGCCGAAGTCGGATGCTTAACCAACTGAGCCACCCAGGGGCCCAGGATGTAAATTTCTTAAAAATAAAAAAAAGAAGTATTTTCCCTGATCCCACAGGGAGAAATACACAGATTATATGAGGATACACACACACATATGTATGTATGTGGGGGGGGTGTATCCCTGTGGTGGACAGGCTTTTAGGGTAAATGCCCCCCACCAACATGATTCCCACCTCCTGGTGTTCACACCTGCTCCTGGATTGCTGCACTGAGGCCTCAGTTCCTCTCTGGCCATCCCGGCCACTGGGATGTCTGCACAGGACAGCTCACAGCTCCTCTCGGCGAGGCAGGGCGAAGGCCAGCACGACAGATGCCGATCAGTAGCCTGACCACAGAACCGGCTGTTCTGTCAGCTTGGCTGCATTCTTTTTGCTGGAAGTGAGTAGCTAGGTCCAGCCCTCTCTCAGAGGGTACGAAGGACATGAACAGGGGGAGGTGGGGATCGTTGGGGTCCATGCTGGAAGGTGCCAACCGGAGTCCGTTCATCCCAAACATACCCTTCAGCTGTTGTGGTCTGATGTGGTAACAGAAAGAAAACTAACTGTACTTCTAAGGCTTTGGGCCGTCTTTAATGCCTTTCCACTCCCTCCCTCGGCATCGTTGGCATCTGGGGCACAATCATGCGCTGTTCTGTGGACGTGGAACGGCATCCCTGGGCTCCCCACGTACCTCAAATGTCACATTTTTTTAATGTTAAAGTATTCGTATCTTGATTACCGAGCTTTTTGGTGCCAGCAAGGAACACACAGCTGCCACTCACCACGCCGGGCGATAACTCACCCACCACCATACCATCCTAGGAGGTAGTCAAGTTATTCTGCACATTCTACAGTGGGAGAAACCGAGGCTCGGAGAGGTGACTGCGGGTGTGCACGGTCCCGCAGGGAACCATGAACTTGATCCTGTCGGGCTGACAGCTTTCCCAGGGGTGTACAGTTCGGCACCGTGGCCGTCATTGGCTCTCCTGCCGCGGCCACAGCAGAGGGAGCGGACTCCTCCCTCCGCAGTTCCCAGAGACATGCACAAGGCAGGCGTCTGATGGCCCCGTGCCCCTGCCGGCCGATGGGCCAGGTGTGCACCTGCAGCCGGGTCCACTGTGCCTGAGAGGAGGCAAGAGCCACGAGGGATCCCTACCGGATGGTGTGGACGTAGCGGCCATTGGTCCTTGAGCAATACTGCCACCTAGGGGGCGCTGCGCGCACGACAGCCTTGGTCTTGAGGCTCACACGGCCAACACTGCCACCTAGAGGGTGGCGTAGGCGTGGCAGCCAGAATTCCTTGGCAAACACTGCCACCTAGAGGGTGCTGCAGACAGAGCAGCCAGCCTTGGTCTGGCTGCGGCATCCAGGTGATTCAGCCTCCCGCGTGCTTTTGACACCTGCTCCCAAAGGTTATTCTGGGAGGGGCTGTCCCCTCACTGAGGAGAGGAACCCCCGGACAGCTCCAAGCCCACCAGGCGGGCACTTTCAGCCCAAAGCCTCTGGGCTACCTCCTCATCCTCAGCTTCAGGGGCTGGAGGCTTCTCTTTGAATCCATCAAAGTACTTTCCAGAAACGCCCTCCAGTTCCTCTGCCACGGCCAGGTACGTGCTGGGCTGGGCTGCCAGCTGGGGGCTCTTGACCAGCAGCCAGAAGATGGGCCCTGCAAGGAGCCACGGGGCATTCAGTCCACACACGTTCTGGGAGGAGGACACAAACAGCCCAACGCCTCCACCACGATGCCCCAGGCCCACAGAGGCCAGAAGTCGGACCGCAGGCCCACACGGCCCACCTCCAGGCCTTTGCCTCCGAGGTTCCCTCCACCAGGGGTTCCCTTCCCCGGCACTGCCCAGCCACCTTTGGGCCAGAGACCAGCCCCAAAGCTGCCTCCCCCAGCAAGCCTCTCTAGCTTTCCCCAAGAACACGGGAGCTCTCCCTCCTCTCCTTGAGCTCTGAGTCCTTACCCTACCTCCTCTTGCTTAAAATAACTTTTATTTATGAAATGTCTCCAGCGCCAGCCTCAACTTAGAATCCTTGATATCCGGCACCCACCCACGAAATGTTTTTCAGGGCTAGTTCTAAAGTTCTAATTATTCAGCCTAAAGCTGGGTCAGACCCTCTGCCGGTTCTTTTAAGGGCCATCTCATCCTCACGACTATGAGGAGCGTGCTGTTATGGCCCTCGCTTTGTCGTTAAGGAAACAGGCTCCGGGAGGGGAGGATGCCTCCCTGGGTGGCAAAGCTCATTTGGGGTGAAGCTGGAGCCACCCCAGGCACAACCAGGAGTCTGCTCCATGGTCTCCTTCTCTGAGACCCGGTTTTCTCATCGAGCAGGATCTGGCCTGTTTCCTGGGGCTATTTCCAAGGATGGCAGGCTGGATCCACATGTACCAGTAACTCGTTCTCAGTACCCCGGAAGATACGAGGGAGGGGGCAGAGCCAAGCCACGGAGAGAGTCTCTGAGCATGAGATACACTCTGAAGGAGTAAAGAGCTCGCCCTTCACCAAGGTGGGTGGGCACCGTGCAATTAGTTGAAGGTGCAAACGGAACAAAAAGCTGGAGGAAGAGCCAATTCTGCCCTCTCTTTGCTTGAGCTGGGACATCCGTCTCCTGCCCTCAGACACCAGGGCCCCTGGCCTTCGGGCTGGGACTGACACCAGGGCTCCCCTGGTTGACAGGCCTCTGGGTTTGGACCGGGATACACCACCACCTCTCCTGGGCCTCCAGCAGACAGAGGGCAGATCACGGGGACTTCTCAGCCTCCGTAAATGCACGAGCCGATCCCTCACGACAGGTCTCTCCGAGCATCTGCATATATCCTATTCTGTTTCTCTGCAGGGTCTGACTGATACGCTGAAGGGAGCTGGGCCCCAGGCGGGGCGGGCAGGGGTTCGGCTAAGGGCCCGCAGGCCAGGAGGGGGCTTACCGAGCGTGAAGCTGGAGAAGGCAGAGCTGTGCATGCCCGTGTGTCTGCCCAGCTCCGTCCTGGCCACGCCGGGGTGCAGAGCGTTGACAGTCACACCCGTGCCTGATGGGAGAGGGAAGGAGAGGGACGAGGGGGTGAGCAGACACCAGGTTCACGCCCCACCTGGAAGGCTGATGCCGCCCGCCCTCAGCTCCAGGGCCATCCCATTCCGCGTCCTCCCCTTGAATCCACATCACCCCCCCCTTGCTCGGAAACTTCCACAGCAAGTGGTTTCATCTTGCAAAGCAGCTCTGTCACGTAACTGCCTAGAGCAGGGCCTCCCGAACCTGAACGTACGTGAAAATCCCCCGGAGGGCCTGAGAGCCCCCAGCTGCCGGGCTCCACCCCCCCACCCCCTGAGAAATCTGAGGCGGTGGCTCGGGGTGGGGCCTGAGAGGCTAGTTACAGCCAGCTCCTGGCTGAATGGGCGTGGCTGGTCCACGGATGCTCTCTGAGAAGCAAGGGCACAGGGCGGACCTTCCGACTTCGGCCCCCTGGACACTGAGGTCAGATCGTTCTTCATCCTGTCCGCGGCAGGAGGCTGGGCGGCTGCATGCCAGCAGCAACGCTCCCCCCACCTCCACTGCCCCAGCGGTCTTCAGATACTGCCGAATGTCTCCAGGGGTGCCGACTCACCCACGGTTGAGGACCGCTAGCCCAGAGCACCGAAGGCTTAGGCGCCGGTGCAGGATGAGCCGGGGAGGATGCCACGATGGATCAGTGACGTCTGCTTCGGGCGCCAGTGAACGTGGTGCCGTGCGTGTCCCGCCTCCACCTACTCTGTTCTGGGACCCGTGCTTGACCTCCCATGGGCCCAGCGTCACAGGAGGACTGTTCCAGGCGCAGAGCCAGAGGAAGAGAGAGGCCGGCGAGGCTCGCCACGCACATACCCTGCAGCCGCCGGCTCAGCTCCTTGGTAAACAGGACGACAGCCAGCTTGCTCTGGCAATAAGCCGCTTTAGTGTCGTACGTCCTCTTCTCCCAGTTCAAGTCATCAAAGTCCACGTGACCTGCGACGTGGGCCAAGGACGAGAGGTTGACGATCCGCGAAGGGGCCGAGGCTTTCAGTGTGTCCAGCAGCAAGTTCGTCAAGAGAAAGTGACCTGGATGCAGGACAACAAAAAGGCAATTTTCCCTGAATTCTTACCTGGCACATAGGACCGTACTGAGAACATTACCTTGTGTGACCCTCCCAGGAACCCGTGGCTCTGGACAGGGGCCAGATCCATCCCCCAGGGGACCTCTGGCAACACCTAGAGGTTGTGGTCGTCACAACTGCGGAGAGAAAAGGGAGGTGCTCTGGCCATCGGGTGGGTGGAGGCCAGCCAGGCACGCTCCTAAATAAACGTCCTGTAGCGAGCAGGGCGGCCCCGCAGGAAAGAAAGATCCAGCCCAACATCAAGCTCTGCACGAATCCTATGAGGTCGGTTGGGGGACGGACCGCCTTCCGTCTCCCCAAATCCTTCCTCCATTTCTCCTTCAGCGATAGAATTTTCGGCTCTGCCCAGGGCTGCCCGGTGAAGGACTACATTTCCCAGACTTCCTTGCACCGGCATCGGTCATGTGACTGGGCCCCAGCCAATAGGACACCGAGTGATAGTCACGTGAGTTATGACCCTCCAAGACCTCGGCATGTGGTCTTATTTGGAGAGAGGGGTCTTCGCAGAGGCAATCAAGTGAAAATGAGGTCATGAGGGTGGGCCCTAATCCAGTGACTGGCACCTGCCCAGTACCTAGTTCCTCCTCGCCCTTGCTAAGGGAACCCCTGTTGCATTCAGGGTGACAACAGGTGGACAGAGTAACTGAAGGGCAGACAGACTGGAGGACAGACAAGGGGTCAAAAGGCCGAGACGGACGACGGATCTGAAAGACTGGCGGAGCACCCGGCTGTCAGCAGGCAACTCCCTGAGCTGCCGGTGACCCCACAAGCGGCCGCCCAGCTGCCCTTGAGAGTGAGGAGGACCCACAGAGGATCCCATTCACATCCCAGGCCGACGTTGACCCCACACAGCCCGCACCCCGAGGCCTCACCCAGGTGGTTAACGCCAAACTGCATCTCGAAGCCGTCCTCGGTGGTCCAGTGGGGGCACCGCATCACAGCCGCGTTGTTGATCAGGATGTGCACGCGCTCTTTTTCTGGAGGACAGGGGTGAGGGCAAACGTGTCAGTCCCACGCCTGCGTGAAGCACGAGCGCAGCTGGGGGGACAGCACCCCCTGCCCTGGGCTGACCATTGTCCCCCAGACATTCACGCCCAGCCGGAGTCTGGGAACACAGCCTGATTTTGCAAAGAGTCTTTGCAAAAGTTATCTAGTTAAGATAAGGTCATCGTGGGGCCCTAAACCAACAGGACTCAGACAGCAACCCGCGGGGGGAATGTGCTGTGGGGACGGAGGCAGAGACTGAGCGATGCGCCTGCGAGGACCGAGGGCCACCTCCAGAAGCTGGAAGATGCAGGAGGTACTGTCCTGTCTCAGGAACAGTGCCGCCCTGCTGACACCTCGATCCTGGACTTCTGGCCTCCACAACCGTGAAGAGACTGTGATCTCAAACCAGTTTGCTATATTCTGAAAACAGACATGCCCCACCTGCAGCTCAGAGACGTTTTCTGAAAAGGGAAGAGGCCACATCTGCAGGGGCCTCGGGGCCTGAAACTGGGGGGTTACTCGTGGGAACTCCAGCTCAGCAGGCAGCCGATTCCCAGCCCTGCCTCTCCACAGGCACAAGCGGCCATCCCTCCCTGGGCCTGTTTCCTTGTCTGTAAAACGGGACGAATAACAGCACCCTCCTCCCTGTATCAGTCAGCTAGGGCCGCGTAACAACGGGCCACGGAAACATACTGCGTCCCAGCTCTGGAGGCGGGGAGTCCAGGATCATCGGGTCTCAGGATTGTCTCCTTTTGAGGACCGTGAGGGACAATCTGTTCCTGGGTCTCTCCCCTCCCGTAAACAACTGTCCACCTTCTGTCTCTTCCCTCAGCATCTGTCTGTTGTCCTCACCTCCCTCTCTACAAGGACTCCAGTCATACCAGAGTAGGGTCTACCCTGCTGCCCTCACTTTCACTTGGATACCTCCGTACAGACCCTGTCTCCAAATAAGGTCACATTCTGAGGTCCTGGGGGCTGTGATCCCAACACATCTTCTTTTGAGGGGACATAGTGGAACCCACAACACTCTCAAAGTGGTTTTTAGGTTCAGTAGAGACAACAGACTAGTTATCCAGCACCTTGTAAACAGAGCCTCTATTTCGTTCTTTATCTGATGGTGGATGGGGTAGCACAGAACTACCTGGAACCATCAGACGAGGGTTCAAATCCCCTGGCTCTACCCTGGCCAAGGCACACAGCTTTGCTCTGATTCATTTCCCCCTCTGTAAAAAGGGAAAACACTAGAACCTGCTGGGTAGAACAGGGGAGAAAAAGCACCACATGTATGACATGCTCCCATTATATCAAAAAGGCCCAGGGCAGGTATATATATCTGCTTGCTTTAGAAACGCACTAACAGGGGCACCTGGGGGGCTCAGTGGGTCGAGCGTCCGACTTCGGCTCAGGTCATGATCGCATGGTTTGTGGGTTCGAGCCCCACATCCAGCTCTGTGCTGACAGCTTGGAGCCTGGGGCCTGCCTTGGATTCTGTGTCTCCCTCTCTCAAAAATAAACATTAAAAATTAAAAAAAAAAAAAAAAGAAATGCACAAACAGTCTCCAGAAGGACACCCAAGAAGGGGTGCACTGAATATGTCTGAGGAAGAAGGTGTCTGGGAGCTAGCGGCAGGGAGATGGTTGGCTGTATCCCCGTTTGTACTTTCTGAACGTTTCCTCCCGTAAATGTCATTCCTGTTCCCAAACATAAGGACGTAAACCAGTTCTGAGGACATCGGGTGGGAAGCAAGACGAGAGAGTCACGAGTGTGATGCGGTGCAGAAAAATGCCAGCCTAGTCCCCGGATCTGCAGAAAGAAACACCCAGCAAAGAGAGCGTGAGGGCCGGGTACCCTGTGCTGTGCCCATCGTCGCGGCCGTGGCCCCACACAGGACCCCACGCAGAGCCTGGATCTGACTCCTCGCTACGTCCCGGGCGTCACCCGTCACCCCTGAGAGCCAAAGAGCGTCAGGAACCCGTGGAGAGTCGGCACCATTGCCCTTCACCAGGCTAACTCATCCCTCATCCCCCCGCACTTCCAACCTCATCTGGGCCTCTGCCTCTGGGGGATCTGATGCCGAAGGAGTTCGTTTTCCGACAGGGCAAGCTTCTCCTGTAAAGGACCAGACTGAACACTTTTGGCTCTGCAGGCCATACCGTCTGTCTCTACTGAACTCCGCCGTCGCGGGACTAACGCGGCCACCGATGATACATAAACTAACGGGCACGACTGTGTGCCAATAAAACTTTATTTACAGACACTGATATCTGACCTCCATACAATGTCCGCATATCCAGAAAGATCACTCTTTTGAGTTCTTCCAACCATTTACGTAAATGGTTGACACGTAAAATACGTTAACGTGACCAGAAGAGATAAAAAGCGTATCATCTTCTCCCGCAGACGTCTGGCCCTGTCCGAAAACACGGGCCACGGTCTACCAACACCCCACGGTAGCCCTAGGACTTGGCTGGTTTAAACTCACTCCTCAAAGCCTGGCCACCCCACCGCGCCCCTCAAGGCCGGCGTCCTCCCTCCTACCTTCGGTGATCTTCGCCGCGAACTCTCGGATGGACTTGAGGGAGGCCAAGTCCAGGTGCCGGGCGCTGACGTGGTGATTAAGGGTCTCCCTGCGAATGTCCCTTGCTGCTGCTTCGCACTTCTCCATGTCCCGACAGGCCAGAATGATGTTGCCTCCTGGAAGCCCAGGACAGGATCAAGAATATTTTTTTTTAATTTTTGTTTTTTTATGTTTATTTATTTTTGAAAGAGAGAGAGCATGAGTGGGGGAGGGGCAGAGAGAGGGAGACACAGAATCCGAAGCGGGTGCGGGCTCCGAGCTGTCAGCACAGAGCCCGACACAGGGATCGAACTCACGAACCTCAAGATCATGACCTGAGCCGAAGTCGGACGCTTAACCGACTGAGCCACCCAGGCACCCGAGATAAAGAATATTTTTTAAATCCTCCCCTCGGGGGACGCCTCAGTGGCTCGGTCGGTTAAGTGTACAACTCTTGATTTCAGCTCAGATGATGATCTCACGTCACGGTTCATGGGTTTGACCCCCCACATCGGACCCTATGCTGACACTTCAGAGCCTGCTCGGGATTCTCTCTCTCCCCATCTCTCTCTGCCCCTCCCCTGCGTGCACACATATTCCCTCTCAAAATAAATAAAGATTAAAAAAAAAAAAGGATAAGTGAGTAACCTGTGTGTTGTGTGGATTAAATCTCAATACGGCCATAAAAAAAAAAAAATTAGAAAAATGACAAGAACCAGGGATTGAAGAAGGACAAGCAGCCACGGTGCGGACCACGTGGATGTGTGTGGCTTACCTGCCCGCCACTGGGCCCCGCTGTCCCTCACATGCTCCACAAGGGAACTCGTGGGACGCGGATCCGTTCATCCTCTGCTGCCTCGGGACCTCAGGACCGCGGTGGGTGTGTCCACCCTCTCCTGGGGGGAGCACGTGCCCCCTCCTTGGGGAAACCCCAGGGCCGGGGGGGGCTGCCCATCACGGCCCCCACCGCTCTCACCTCAGGGGTGGACAGGGGTAGACCCCACTCCGGCCTGGCCCGCCAGGACCCATTCCCCAGCCACCCCAACCCGTCAAGCCCACAGAAAGTTTGCGATCTCCCGCAGCCCTCAAGCCTGCCCCGCCGCAGCCTTCCCGCCCCCACCAGTGGTGGCTCTGCTCCTCCAGCAGCTCAGACGCAAATCCTCGACTCCTCCTTTTCCGGTGCCTGACCTGACAGGATGTCCACTGACTGTAACTTGGAAGGAGACCTTCACGTGCTGAGCGGGGCAGTCCTCCCGCCCGGAAGTCCGCCAGGACCCCAGTCCGACCAGGAGAAAAACACTGACCGGACCCAGATCGAGGGGCCTTCTACAAAACGCCCGACCAGTAAGCCTGGAAGAGCCTGAAGCCAGATCCTCACCCCCAGCCTCTGACCCAGGCCCCAAGCCAGCCATCAGGACGGAGTCGACTACCGTAAGGGAGCGCAAGGCCGTCACCAAGAGAAAAGCCAACACCAGAAACTGCTGGGTGTCCACAGCCTCCTCAGAGACCCAGAGTCTCCCTCACCGCGTTCAGAGAGGAGAACCTTTCCGGCCTAAGCCGACATGACTCTGGACCTGGACAACCAGATGGCCTTAGCGTCCCCCAGGAACGCAAACCCTCCAGCACCAGACCTCACACCCCAAGCCTCGGGCAGAGAAGGCAGGTGCCCGCTGGGGCCTCACCTCTTTTGGCCAGCTCCAAGGCGGTCTGCTTCCCGATGCCCGTGTTGGCGCCGGTCACAATGACGGTCTTCCCGAGAATGGTGGCCTTGCTGGGACAGGACCCTCCGGCAACATAGTCTCTGAAAGCGAGAAGCCACGTGGTCAGTTCTGTCCATCTGCACCCTTTGCTGCAGGTGCCGACATGAGCTTGTGTTCCCCAAACCGAAAGACGGAAAGGACATCTGGTGACTGCATGGGGGCCACTGTGATGTCACAGGTAAAGAAAGGGCTCAGCAGGGCCAGGTGTGGGGGAGCCTCTACGACAATCAGTACTTCCTGAAGACCCGCTGTGTTCGTTTCCTGTGGCCGCTGGAACCAGTCACCACAAGCTCGGGGGGGGTTTAAACTCTGCTGGCGTGATCTATCTAGGGCTCTGCAGGCAGGCGTCCGAAACGGGTCTCACTGGGATAAGGGCAGGGTGTTGGCAGGGCTGTGTTCCTTCCAGAGGCTCTAGGGGAGAGGCCGGTCCATGCCTCTTCCAGCTTCTAGAGGTGCCCACTGGCTCCTGTCCCCAAAGTCAGCCGTACAGCGTCTTCACGTCCCTGACTCGGAAGGACCATTGTGATTGTGGTGGACCCACCTGGACAACCCCCCCATCTCAAGGTCCTTGACTCAATGGCATCTGCAGAGTCCCCTTTGACAGGTAAAGGACCATATTCCCAGGCTCTGAGCATTAGGACGTGCCCATCTTTGGGGGGCAGGGGGACCCTTATTCTTTACCCATGTCCCACAGAAGCCAAATACTGGAAACAACTGAATGTCACCAGTGGGGGACTGGCCAAACAATGCCATCTCCATATGAGAGAAGGGAGCTGTACAAGACGGAAACCACCAGCCACCTGGGGCTAAGTTTTTATTTAAATTAAAAATAAGGGCACCTCTGGGGCACCCGGGTGGCTCAATGGGTTGAGCGTCCATCCGACTTTGGCTCAGGTCATGATCTCATGGTTCGTGGGTTCGAGCCCCACGTCGGGCTCTGTGCTGACAGCTCAGAGCCTGGAGCCTGCTTCAGATTCTGTGTCTCCGTCTCTCTCTGCCCCTCCCCTGCTCGCGCCCTGTCTCTCAAAAATAAAGATTAAAGAACCTTAAAAAAAAAAAAAATAGGGGCACCAGGCTGGCTCAGTTGGAAAAGCAAGCGACTCTTGATCTTGGGGTCGTGAATTTAAGCCTCACGTTGGGTGTAGCAATTACTTAAACAAATAAACTTTTTAAAAATAATGAAGAATAGGGGCGCCTGGGTGGCTCAGTCGGTTAAGCAGCCGACTTCAGCTCAGGTCACGATCTCGTGGTCCGTGAGTTCGAGCCCCGTGTCGGGCTCTGGGCTGATGGCTCAGAGCCTGGAGCCTGCTTCAGATTCTGTGTCTCCCTCTCTCTCTGCCCCTCCTCCGTTCATGCTCTGTCTCTCTCTGTCTCAAAAATAAATAAAACGTTAAAAAAAAATTTTTTTTTAAATAATGAAGAATAGGGGCGCCTGGGTGGCGCAGTCGGTTAAGCGTCCGACTTCAGCCAGGTCACGATCTCGCAGTCCGGGAGTTCGAGCCCCGTGTCAGGCTCTGGGCTGATGGCTCAGAGCCTGGAGCCAGTTTCCGATTCTGTGTCTCCCTCTCTCTCTGCCCCTCCCCTGTTCATGCTCTGTCTCTCTCTGTCCCAAAAATAAATAAACTTTGAAAAAATATATATATAAATAATGAAGAATAAATAGCCATACTTTCCCCCCAGGGCACTCAGCTACCTTTCTTTCTTTCTGTCCCATGCTGTCACTTTATTATTATCACTATTTTTAGTTTTTTCAGGACTGAAAGACAATACTATAAAGAAAAATAAAAACAGCATGAATGAATTTTATTACAAGGAAGAATTATTTCCATTAAAAAAAAAAGCTATTTCCATTTTCTAGAACTTCCAAAACAGTTAATATTACAGAGCCACTGTTCAATGAATTATAAATAGCAAGATACATGGGGCGCCCGGGTGGCTCAGTTGGTTGCGTGTCCGACTTCGGCTCAGGTCATGATCTCACAGTTTGTGAGTTCGAGCCCTGCGTCGGGCTGTCTACTGACAGCTCGGAGCCTGGAACCTGCTTCAGATTCTTTGTCTCCCTCTCTCTCTGCCCCATCCCCACTCATGCTCTGTCTCTCTCCATCTTACAGATAAAACATTTAAGATATTTTAAATAAATAAATAACAAGATACAGGCCAAGTACATGAAAAAGGCTTTATCAGATCAGGAGTAACAACTTCAAAATGAAGCTGCATCATAGCCCCAGCAAATAAACCCAAAGGTAATTATTCAAAGGGATTTACAGTCTATGCTTCATTCCCTTAAAAAAAAAAAAAAAAAAAAAAAAGCATTTCAACATTCCAATCACTTTCAGGCCTCCCAGCCAATCTCTTGTATTGTGTAACTGTAATAAAATGATATATTGCTGGGGCGCCTGGGTGGCTCAGTCAGTTGAGCGTCCGACTCAATTTTGGCTCCGGTCCTGATCTCACGGTCTTGAGATCAAGCCCCTCCACTGGCTCTGTGCTGAGCATAGAGCCTGCTTAGGGTTCTCTCTCCTTCCCGCTGCCCCTCCCCTACTCCTGCACCTCTCCCTCTCAAAAATAAACAAACCTTTTTTTTTTTTTTTTTAATTAGATATTGCTGGGCACCTAGGTGGCTCGATCATTAAGCATCTGACTTCAGCTCATATCATGATCTCATAGTTTGTGAGTTTGAGTCTTGCCCGCATGGCATGGGCTCCAGGCCCTCTTGGGATGAACACGAGCCCCACTTTGGGTGAGCCCTGCTTCTCTCTCCTCTCTCTCTCTGCCCCTTGTTCACTTCGACCCCCTCTCTCTCCCTCTCTCTAAAAAAAAAGGAATTATATATTACTAATTCTTTTCAATTGCGGTAAGAACACTTAACGTGATTTCCACCCTCTTAACAAGTTCTTGAGTGTACAATATAACACCATATTGTTAATTACAGGCACGATGCAACTATACCTTAAGTGCTATCTATCATAACGAACAGCACAAATATAAAACATTTCCATCAGCGCCGAAAGCTCTCCGAAGCAGTGCTGCTATGGAATACTGGGTTGGCTGGGTTTTCTGTGGGGTTTTTTAGTGAGGTCGCCCAGGAGAGACCAGTATATATAATCCATGCAGTTCAATCTGGTCATGCACTGTGTTGGGCAATTCAGTTTGCGTCTCCGATTTCGGATAAGAGAGCTTAAGGTGGCACACATTTTCCTTGCACCGGGGCCAGCACATGACTACAGAGACCGTTCAATAAGTGTCCGCAGGACGGATTCAATAATCGATGACAAGTACGGAAGCAATTAGACCAGCAGGTTCACAAGGGCCCGGATCCGCCCCTTCCTCGGAGTGACCTTGGGCCATGACCTGCCCTCGGGGGCCTACCTAGGTTTGCCCCCCAACACTGTCTGGGGGCGGGCTGGTCGGGTGAGCTGGAGTTCTAGGCCGTCGGCCACCAAGCAACCTCTCCCCAGCCTTCCCCCCTCGCGGCTGCCGGCGGCCCACCAGCAGAGCGCACTCACCGGAGCAGCACGGCGCCACCCGCCACCGTGCCCAGCACGGAGAGCGGCAGGAGGTAGCGGTTCATGCCGGGTAGGAGCGGGGGTCGGACGCGGAGCCCCCCTCCCTACCCCAGACCAGCCGCTGGGTCGCCCCTGGGACCGCTCAGCCCGCGACCCACGTGGGGAAGGCCAGGCCGTCTGGGACTCAGGCTTCCGGGAAGAGGCGGGGGCGTCTCGGGGAGTGGGGCTTCCAGGGGCGGGGCTTCCAAGGCGGGACCTATGAGAATGGGCCCTGGCGCCGCTGCGGCTGGGAATGGTAGTTTCCGGGGCAGTGGGCGTGGCCGTGGCCTAGGGGCGGGGCATGAGGGGCGGGGCCAGTGCGCGGGTTCGATGAAGTCATATTCGCTCAGCTACCAGGCGCGGCGGGGTTCTACTGTAACACGAGGGTTACGATCCTGCTGCTGCGGTTTCTGCCACCGCTTCCAGGCTGTCCTCCTCTGTGTGTCTTTCAGATATGTCAGCCTGTTTCCCACCTAAAATGCGTGTTCACCAGTAGTACCTTCCTCATAGACATTATGAGAGAATTTGAGAACTTCAGTGCTTAGAAACTAGGATTTAGTACCTTGGGGGTTCCCAAACCCCTGGGGTCCTTGAGCAAAGAGTAGATCAAGGCGTGGACTCCTGGTCTGACCGAGGAGGGGGTAGGGACTGGATTCCCAGTTCTGAAGGAGAAGCGTCCGGGGATCAGAATTCCCCGGGTCTGAGGGAGGAGGTGGTGGGGGTCTGGACCCCTGGGTCTGAAGGAGGAGGGGCTGGGGGCCTGGACTCCTGGTTTGAGGGAGGTGGGGATGAGGGTCAGAACTCTTGGGTCTGAGGCAGGAGGGTCTAGGGATCTAGACTGCTGGGTCTGAGGGAAGAGGGGCTGGAGGCTTGGACCCCTGGATAACTTATTGTAAATTCATACTATGGGTCATTATTGCATAAAAAGAATGAACCGCTGGCAGTTGCCGCAACACGGATGAAGGACAAAAGCATCATTCTGAATGTAAGAAGCCAGACACCAGACTGCATGCAGTGTGACTGCAGTTAGAGGCATTCCAGGGAAGGCAAGACTATAGGGGAAGACAGGATCTGCGGGGCCAGGGGTGGAGGAAGTGATCACCAGAAAGGGAACTTCTTCCGGTTTTGGAAATAGTCTCTGTGGCAACCCTACTGGCGGTTATACGCATGACTACATACATTTGTGAAATGTTACCAGCACGTTCACTTAAAAATAGTGAATTTTATTGCATGTAAATCGTCCCACAATAAAGCTGACTGAAAGAAAAACTGAAATTTTTTTTACAATCTGGTTTTGGAAATTACTTGACCGCAAGTAACTCATTTGATTTACGATTAGATCGCGTTTGTCTGCAATCAACAGACATGCTTGAGAATTCTTAGGAGGTGAGAAAAATCTGGCTGATAAATTGTTTCCAAATGTCCCAAGAGATTTTTGAATATTGGATTGGATGACAAATCTGATGTAACATTTTGTAGGTATAGAATGAAATGTATTCACTTGGGTCTGTAGCTTTTGTAGTTTGGAGCTAATGATTTTTCCCCCTTGGGGTGATGTTGCTCATTTCTGTAGTGCCCTGAAAACTGTGAGTTCCATGTGCCCTCTTAGACATAGGGCACCCAAAGGGAACACAACAGCCCTGGGTCCAGGATCTGTGATTGGAGACTCAGCCTAGGAATGTGGAAAAAGTTCCCAGAGGAGGGGAAACCCAAATAGGGGTTTGAAGGATGCATAGGAGTTTGGCAAGTGAAACAAGTGAAGAGGGGCAACCAGACAGGTGTAACAGCGTATATAAAGTCTAAGAGTCATGAGGCAAGTTGTTTGGAGAGAGACGCACGTTTGGGACGACAGGAGGTTGGCTTGAAGGGAGAGGCAGCTGGCAAGAGATGTGGCTAAAGGGAAATTTTAAAAGAAAAAGTAAACAATAATACCAGCAACTATTTATTGAGTACCTACTATGTGTATTTAATCTACACAACCCACCAACGAATAGGTTTGTAAGGCAAGAATAGGGATGTGGCAAAGGTGGCTGAGTCTGGTGAAAAGCCTCTCCCCTTTCTGAGACTGTGGGAACTTGGGGCTCCTGGACCATGGAGGGAACAAGGCGTGGGAAAGGGGAAGGTGCCATTGAGGCTGTGCTAAGGAACCCCAGACCCTGACCTACACAGATCTTGCGTCAAATTCCTGCTCTCCTTCTTAGATGTGTGCCTCGAGCAGTGACTTTCCTTCTCCCAATTTCTGGCTCCTCTTACCCACCACATGGCAAAGAGTTCACATCCTTCATATATAAAGAGCTCTTATGAATCTGCAACAAGGAGAGGGGAGCATAGCCAAAGGGTATGATGGGCAGTTTGCAAAGAAGTAAAGTCAACACACACGCGAAACTACTCGGCCTTCCTAGGAAGCAAACAAATGCTCATTAGGAGAATTACAAAATGATATTTTCCACCTATCAGATTGGCAAGATCGAGACAATGCTCCTGTCCGGTGTTGGCAGGGATGTGGTTAAACACATAGTCACACCCGCTGACGGAAGTTTCAATTAGGACGACCTGCCCGAAAGCCGTTCAGCGATACATGGCACAAATGTGTGTGCATATCTCTGAGCCGGTCATTCCTCCCGTAGGAATTTGTGCTAAGGCAGAATTAGTCATTTGGAAAGAAAGATCCACAGGAAAATGTTCCTCACAGCCCTGTCTCTGTGTAGTAACAAAATGCCAGAGGCAAGTAAAAGCAACCTCAATGCCTGTCAGTAGTAGAGGCGTCCTGCTCTCTACTAGTCCTTATTCTGTATTCCTTTCCGCAATTATTTAATGAGCACCTACTGTGTCCCAGACATTGAACTACACCCTGGGGAAGCCAGCAACAAAACAGACAAGGTCTCTGCCCTCACAGACCTCCTGACGCTGACAGTGAAATTAATTCATCTGTATGTGGCTCCGGACAGACTCTGCCTTCAGCTTTAATGTTTAAGAACACCCATGACTTCCTGGGGGCGCCTGGGTGGCTCAGTCGGTCAAGCCTCCGACTTCGGCTCAGGTCATGATCTCATTGTGGAGCATGAGTTCGAGTCCTGCATCAGGCTCTGTGCTGACAGCTCAGAGCCTAGAGCCTGTCGGATTCTGTGTCTCCCTCTCTCTCTCTGCCCCTCCCTGTTCACTGTCTGTCTCTCTCTGTCTCTCTCAAAAATAAACATTAAAAAAAGAAGAAGAAACCCATGACTTACTTACTTAACCACCAGTATGGGGAGCTGAGAGGGCAGGCTGATTATCTCTCTCTCTCTGTTTTTAAGTTTATATACCAATGTACATATTTTTAGAGTTAAAAAAAAAAGTATAATATTCTGCGTAGGATCTTTGCCAGGCAAAGTGATGGCTGATTTTACTGTTTTTCACCTTCTGTTCATCTGTCTTTTCTCATTGTTCTTGGGTAATGGTTTCTTCCTTGTGAAAGCATCCCATGTGGAGTAATGGGAGGGCAGTGGCTAAGAGCATGGGCACAGCAATCCACGTGGCCAGTGATGGATGAGTAGATGAACAAAATCTGGTATACACATGCAGTATTATCTGGCCATGAAGACACTATGCTACGTGCAGTAAGCCAGTCACAAAAACCCAAATGCCATATGATTCCACTTAGGTGAGGTCCCTAGAGGAGACAAAATCATAGAGGCAGAAAGTAGGACAGTGGATGCGGGAGGCTGGGAAGTCGAGGGAAATGGGGAGTCTGTGTATAGTGGGTGCAGAATTTTGGTTTTGCAAGATGAGAAGAGTTCTGGAGACGGATGGCGGGATGGTTGCACAGCAGCGTGAATGTACTTAATGCCCCTGAACTATGCACTTAAAAATGGTTAAGATAGTAACTTTTATGTCATGTGTATTTTTCCATAATTAAAAAAAAAAAAAGAGGAGGTCCCAAGAGGAGGAGAGAGAAGATGAGCACTGTGTGTTCAGATGCTGGTGCTCTCAAATTTCTTTGGTTTTTGTTGTTGTTGTTGTTGTTGTTTGGTTTTTTGGTTTTGGTTTTTGAGAGGGGGGAGGGGCAGAGACGAGACAGGGGGAAAGAGAGAGAATCCCACCAAGCAGGCTCATGTTGTCAGCACAGAGCTCGATGCAGGGTTTGAACTCGTGGACTGTGAGCTCATGGCATGAGCCGAAGTTGGATGCTTAACCAACTGAGCCACCCAGGCATCCCTGGTTCTCTCAGCTCTGAATACAGCATTTCCTGTCTGAGCCTTTTTCTCCTCTTATGTAAACTGGGCTCCTAATAGCATCTACCTCAAAGGTAGGGTTTTCTGCAAAGGACAAATAATAAATAATTTCATCCTCATGGGCCGTATGGTCCCTATTGCAACTATTCTGCCATTATAGCAGGAAAGCCACCATAGACAAGGTGCACGCAAATGAGCATAGCTGTGTTCTAATAAAACTTTATTTACAGAAACAAGCAGTGGGCCATGGTTTCCCAGCTCATTAGAGTCTGGAAGGATGACATCAAGTAAATCACAAGGACCTAACACACAGTAAGTGCCAGAACATTGCTGCCTGCTAATGTTGTTATTACACAGAAAATAATACATGCAAATTCCTTCCCCTGAGGACCTCCCACCTGGTTCCCAGACACACCCACGGTGTTTAGAAACTCTCTTTGGGGGATCGTTGTTGAGGTTTGTAAATTCTTGATAAGCATTGGGTGCTGTCCCAGGTGCTGAGAGACTTCTCCCACAAAGCCCTTTGCTTTCCCTATGGGGGCGGGGTGGCCCAAATTCATCCTCTCTCTCAATCTCTGTCTCCTGTTTTTAGGAAATACATGTAAAGTTTTTAGGGGTATAAGGACATCAGGGCTGCAAATCATTTTTAAATAGTTCAGAAAAAGCGTGGGAGAGAAAGAGAAGGAGAGAGAGAGACAGGAGAAGGATAAAGCAAAAATGTTTATGTTCACTGTTAATGTCTGGGGAGTAGCTGCTAACAGGTACAGGGTTTTATCTGGGGCAATACAATGGTTTTTTTTTTTCAGTCTTTATTTATTTTTAAGAGAGAGAGAGAGACCACAAGCAGGAGAGGGGCAGAGGGAGAGGGAGAGAGAGAATCCCAGGCAGACTTTGCACTGTTAGCACAGCACCCAACATGGGGCTTGATCTCGCAAACCACGGAGATTGACCCGAGCCAAAAGCAAGAGTTGCACTTTAACCGACTGAGCCACCCAGATGCCCCAAGGAGCAATAAAATATTTTGGAACTAGATGGAGGTGATGGTGGCCCCACACTGAGAAAGCACTAAATGCTACTGGGTTGTTCACTTTAAGATGGTTAATTTTATGTCAATTAAAAAAAAAGAAACTTGGTCAAAACACTTGTATAGCACCCTCAGTCTCTCTGGTCCTTACAGTGACCCTGGGAACCCACGATCTACCCTCATCATCCCTCTGTCTTCACGTTCCACCCCTCTGCCCTCACCCGCTCCGCCCCAGATATGCTGACCTTGCTGATGCACACCAGACAAGCCCCTGCCTCAGGACCTTTGCACTGGCTGTTGCCCCTGCCTGGAAACCCTTCCCCTGGCATCTCCACACCTCACTCCCTCCCTTGAGTGAGGACCTCAGCGAGGCCTTCCCCAACCACACTATGACTTTTCAGTAGTATCCCCAGAGCACCTCCTGGGCCCTCCCCGGCCCCCTTCCCTGCCTTATTTTCCTTCACGGTACTATCACCACTGACATTCTAAACCGGTGACTTTTTATTTTGTTTTCCACCAGAATATAAACTCCACAAGGCAGGTTTGGGGCTGTTGAGTTCCCTGGTCCCTAGAATGGCTCCTGGTGTAGATGCTTGATAAACATTTGTTGGAGGAATGAATGAATGTCTCTGATACACGAGCGGTCACTGGGGGCTCCGAGCGAGGGGGGGGGGGGGCGCTGAGGCTGTTGGTTGCTTTGGATGTCAGAACAGGCACTGGAATGTAGAGCCAGCTGCCGAGCTGTTCCTGGTTCCCGCGTGTCACCTGGGTCATTCAGCTATAGGTTCATCGCTCCTCTCTTTTTCGTGGAGGCTGAGCCTTGAGCCCTGTTCTAAGCATTTTGTCCTCAAACCTCACTCCCCACTGGCCTTTACGGCAGGTACTAGGACTCAACGCTTGTTTTTCAGGAGGAAACCCAAATAGACTGCGAATCACCTGCCCCACCCCGGGATCTAAACTCAAATTGTCTGAGTCCCTTCCTGGTCGCTGCCCACCCCCACCCCCAGGCCAAGCCCCCTCCCGCCAGCCTGGGAGCCAAGCTCCCCCCCCTCCTCCCCACCGTTTCAGGAGACTGACCCGCCCTCCATCCTTCCCAAAGAATAAACAGCCCCACCACCAGCCTCCCTCCCCCACCCTCCTTCTCCGCGGGGCCCAGGCGGGTTCTCAGACCCACCCTGTGTGCCACACCAGGGTGGACCCATCTCAGGGGATGTGCAGGGAAAAACCTAGCCCCTCGCTCTGCACACTTAGGGCAGCCCCGAGTTGGTGTCACCTCCCCAACCAGACCCGGGCTTGGGGCAACCCCATCCGTGGTGGAGTTTGGCCACCCTCTCGTTTGCTGCTGTCACGGTCGTCCATGACCAGGACTCCACTGTCACACGCTCTGGCCAGACGCACCCCCTACAGACCTGACCCGCCAGCCTCCCCAGGGTATTCCCTCTGCACATTCCTGACTCATTCTCGAAATTCAGGTCAAAGCCCAGCTGCCTCTTCCTCCAGGAGGCCATCCCTGACTGCCCCCCCCCACCCATAAAGTGACCACACCTGCCTGCCCGAAGTCACTCCATCTCCTCACCTTTGTTTTCTTTCCTCCACGGCACTTCCCACGATCTGAGAGTCTGTTCACGTGTGTGCCTCCCTGTTTATCTCCTGTCTCCCGCCACGCCCACTGACACAAGGGCAGGGGCTTTGTCTGGCCAGCACTCAGAACTCTCTTGGCACAAAGTAGGTCCTTAAGTATTTGCTACTCCGTGACTCTGGCACATTGCGTCTACCAGTGTCAACACTGAGAATGTCATCCCTTGCCGCACTGTCTTAGGAAAACTCCTATTCATCCTTCAGAACCCCGTGCAGCCATCAGTTAACCAGGAAAGGCTTCTTTCACTGGCTCACACATCCACTATGAGGCTGAAATAAGGGCCCCCTCAGGGGACACGCAGAGCCCTGTGCCACCTTCACTAGTGCACGTGACAGCACAGTCTCATCCCCCAATTAGACTCTCCTCTTCAGGGCGGAGAGTGGGGCACAGATTGGGTCTCAGGAACCATTCACCGAACGAATAAGTCAATTAACACATATGTAAATAAATACAGCTCCCACCTTATTTATAGCTGCCAAAAACCTGCTGTCACCTCACATTTCCTGTGACTTTGTCCCCCCAAGAACGCTCTGTCCTAGGAATTCATCCGCAAACCCTACAGTTGGGGCGTGGAGGTGGGCAAGTGTGTAAGGAGGAGAGGTTGAGGAGACAGATGGGGTGCTTTTAGATATGACGCTGGGGGAGCTTAGCTGATCAAGCCCCAGTGGGGAATTCTGTGTGGTGCCTGGGCCCCCCCGCCCCCACAACCCAGAGAATCAATCCAGTCCCCAGTGACGGAGCTACCCCGGTTTGGGGACACCAGCAAACTCTGACCCACATAGTCTTTGCAGCTCACTTCACAAAAGGCGCTGACCCTGGGGACGGGCGAGGGTTTGGAACGGGTTCCTAGTGACTGGTTTCCTTGGTGAGTCTCCAGGGTTCACTGCCTCCGCCCAGGGCTTACTGAGTCAGACTGCGCAGGGGTGGGAGCCTCCACTGGTATTTGGAAGTCACTTGCTCTGGTTTGAAGAGAGGGAGGGGCCTCCTTTGCGGCCGGAGAAGGAGGAAGGAGGCGCTGGACCCAGAACTAGGGTGGAGGCTCTGGTTTCGGTCTCAACTTCTCACCTGCTGCTCCAGACCTCAGAGCACCTGGAGGCAGGGACTGGGGCACCTGTGCTGAGCCCTGCCCTCCTCCCTCAGACCCCAGCCCCTCCTCCCTCAGACCAGGAATCCAGACCCCCAGCCCCCATCCTCCATCAAACCCAGCAGTCCAGACCCCCAGTCCCTCCTCCCTCAGACCAAGGAGTCCAGACCCCCAGTCCCTCCTCCCTCAGACCCAGGGGTCCAGACCCCCAGCCCCTCCTCCCTCAGACCCAGGGGTCCAGACCCCCAGTCCCTCCTCCCTCAGACCCAGGGGTCCAGACCCCCAGCCCCTCCTCCCTCAGACCCAGGGGTCCAGACCCCCAGCCCCCTCCTCCCTCAGACCCAGGAGCCCAGGCCCCCAGCCGCCTCCTCCCTCAGACCCAGGAGCCCAGACCCCCAGCCCCCTCCTCCCTCAGACCCAGGAGTCCAGACCCCCAGCCCCCTCCTCCCTCAGACCCAGGGGTCCAGACCCCCAGTCCCTCCTCCCTCAGACCCAGGGGTCCAGACCCCCAGTCCCTCCTCCCTCAGACCCAGGGGTCCAGACCCCCAGCCCCTCCTCCCTCAGACCCAGGGGTCCAGACCCCCAGTCCCTCCTCCCTCAGACCCAGGGGTCCAGACCCCCAGCCCCTCCTCCCTCAGACCCAGGGGTCCAGACCCCCAGCCCCTCCTCCCTCAGACCCAGGGGTCCAGACCCCCAGCCCCTCCTCCCTCAGACCCAGGGGTCCAGACCCCCAGCCCCTCCTCCCTCAGACCCAGGGGTCCAGACCCCCAGTCCCTCCTCCCTCAGACCCAGGGGTCCAGACCCCCAGCCCCTCCTCCCTCAGACCCAGGGGTCCAGACCCCCAGTCCCTCCTCCCTCAGACCCAGGGGTCCAGACCCCCAGTCCCTCCTCCCTCAGACCCAGGTGTCCTGGCCCCCAGTCCCCTCCTCCCTCAGACCCAGGAGTCCAGACTCCCACTCCCTCTTCCCTCAGACCCCGAAGTCATAGTCCCCCTAGAACCTCCTCCCTCAGACCCAGGAGTCCTGGCCCCCAGCCCCTCCTCCCTCAGACCCTGCAGCCTTGGCCCCTGACTCTCAGGCAAGGCCTCTGTGAAGACACTCTTCTCTACCTGCACCTGCACGTGAAGAAAGGACCTGGACTTAGATCTGCGTTTGTGTCACATGGCCCAGGGCCACTGTGACCTTGGGCTAGTGGCCTCCCCACTCTGAGCCTCTGTGTTCTCTGCTAGTGGGCACCAGTCCCAGCCCCGCCTGCCTCGCAGAGGGTAAGGGGCCTGCTCCTGTCCGTGGACCCCAACCCAGGGAGGACCAAGCTCAGAAAGTATCTGTGGCATGGATGTGACAGGGACCCGGAGTGACAGAAGCTGGAGACAGAAGCACGGGACCCTCCTGCCTCCCCCTGCAGCACCCTTGGGAGCCGCACAGAGCACACCCTCCCCTCCCCTCCGCCTCTCAGGCCTGGAACACTCTTCCCTCACCCTCCCGGCCACCTCGGGCTGCCAAACTCGCCCTTCAGGTTCAGCTCTGCCTGCCCCTCCTCCTCCAGGAAGCCTGCCCTGACCCTCTTAGCCGCCTCCCTTCCCAGCACACGTGGGAAGAAAGGCCACCACTGACACCCAACCTCGCATCTCTCTTGGCCGGGCGCGCTGAGAGGGCTCTCCCTTAACGCCGCCAGTGTTGCGATCCCCATGTTACAGCTGGCCGGACTGGGGCACAGAGAGGTTGAGGGATTTGCTTAGCGTCCCACAGCTAGCAAGGGGCAGAGTCACGACGCGGCTGCGCAGGGAAGCTAGCACCAGAGGATTCAGGGTGTAGATTGTAGGGCCCGGGTTCCGCCCGTCCCCACCAGGTACCTGCTGTGTGACCGTAGACAAATTCCCTAAAGGTGTGTGTCCGCACTTCCTCAGGTGTAGACGGGAGATAATGGAACCCGTTTCCTAGGATGTTGTGGGGATCACACACACACACACACACAGTACTCAGAAGAAGACCTAAGCACACCCGCATCACGTAGGAAGTAATAAGTATTATCAACTCTATTTCGTGGCAAAGTCAGAACTCGAACCCCCACCCGCCCCGGCTCTTTGCCATCACCCCGCAGGATTGTCTCCCCTTCCCTCTATTCCTTCATCCTCCCCCAACCCAGGACAAAGGGGTGCTTCCTGTGGTTTCCAGCCTCGCTCAGCGTGGACTGTGGGGTCAACACGGGCCGGACGAAACAGTGAAGCATCGTCCACACGAATGCACCGAAAGCCAGTATCACTCCAGCACTGAATGTGTGCTAGACCCTGTTCTAATGTGCGGCAGACGGAGCATGGGGCTGAACGTACAGAAGTCTCTGCCCTCCGGTCACTGGGGGGCTCAGTCGGTTAAATGTCCAACTTGGGCTCAGGTCAGGATCTCACAGTTCCTGAGTTCCATCCCCGTGCAGGGCTCTGCGCTGACCTTGACGAGCCTGCGGGGGATTCTGTTTCTCCCTCTCTCTGCTCCTTCCTGGCTTGTGCTCGCTCTCTCTCTCTCTCTCTCTCTCTCGCTCTCTCTCTCTCTCTCAAAATAAATAAAAAATACATAAAGATAGGAAAATAAAAAATGCATAAAGAAAGGAGTCCTGGCCGCCAGCTCCCTCCTCCCTCAGACCCAGGTGTCCTGGCCCCAGCCCCCTCCTCCCTCAGACCCAGCAGTCCAGACCCCCAGTCCCTCCTCCCTCAGACCCGGGTGTCCTGGCCCCCAATCCCCTCCTCCCTCAGACCCAGGAGTCCAGACTCCCACCCCCTCTTCCCTCAGACCCAGAAGTCATAGTCCCCTAGAACCTCCTCCCTCAGACCCAGGAGTCCTGGCCCCCAGCCAGGATTCCTCACGATGCTTACATTCTAACAGGGGGGACATAAAATGAACGGGTAATACAGTGTGTTACAAGGTGATAAACGCTCTGGAGAGAATTTAGGGAGCAGGGAGAGACCACAATTTTAAATAGGGTGGCCAGGCTTCTCAGAGAAGGTGACACTCAAGCAAAGAGCTGAAGGAGGTGAGGGAACAAGCCAGGAGGATATCTGAGGGAAGAGGCATTCCAGGCAGAGGGCAGAGCAAGCGCAAAGGCCCTGGGGCAGGACTGGCTCTCAGGGCTCGAGGCGCAGCAGGGAGCCCAGTGTGCCGGAACCCGGAACCCGAGTGATGGAGGGAGAGAGGAGGTTTGAAGGATGTTCGTTAAGACTTTGCAGACCTCAGCTCTTATCCCAGAAACGGGGAGCCCCTGAAGGGGGCAGAGCAGGGAGTGCTGTGAGCTGACCTAGGTTTCTGGGGCTCCCTGCAGGGAGACTAGACGAGGGGAGGAAGGGAGCAGGGGCCTGTCGGGAGGCCGCTGCAGGTGCAGGTGCAGGACATTGGCAGGGACCAGGTGAAGGTCACACTGATAATGGGCAAGGCTAAAAGGGGGCTTGCCCGCCCCTCCTCCTGCTCTCCCAGCTTTGGCGTTTGCTGCTCCCGTCCTCTCCCTGCAAGTGTGACCTGGGGTGAGTCTCTTCACCCTCGGTGTCCTCAGTTTCCTCCTCTGTGAGGCAGAGACCCCCGGCCCTCACCTCACTGGGTTTGGGGGAGAAACGACAGGTATGGCTTGGGTAGCAAGGCCCATGGCACAGGGGAAGTTCTCTAAGGGAGATTTCAAGCCTCAGGAGCTTGTTAACGTCAGTGAAGTATTTGGGGCTGGGCCGGGCGCCGAGTGGGTTTGAGTCTCACCAGAGGGGGTTATTGGGGGGAGTTTCTCGGGGAAGAGGCCAAGGGAGGGGTGGGGGCCCAGGGCTCCGCGGAGGCAGGAACCCTGAACAGGAGGTGGGCCCAGGGCAGGCACAGACCCCGGCCCCGGGTTCGAATCCCAGCCCTTCCACTCTGACCGCCCCTCTCTGAACCGCCAGCAGGTGAAATCAGAGCTCTGCCCTCCCACAGGCGGCAGGAGAATCGGAAAGGGTATTGGAGGCAGAGCCCTCGGTTCTGAGGTTCTGACGTGTGAACGGGTGTGACATCAGATGACTGTTGTTGTCCCTGTTCTAGGGTTGTTATGACAGAGCCGGTCCCGGGTCCTGGCTCCCCGGAGGCCGGTCCTGTCCCCCCCACCCCAGCCCGGGTCCCTCCGCCAGCCCCGCCCAGGTGTGTGCCAGGTGAGTGCTCAGGTATGCGGAGGCGGGGTGGCCGGCGGGAGCAGGAAGGACGGGCCGTTGGGAACCCAGAGGAGAGCAGAGAGCCAGCTGGGCCCCTCGTCGCAGCCACTGCCTGGCAGAGCCTGCCCGGCAGGTGAGGAGGGGGCCTAGCCGGGAGGGGCTGGAGGTGGGGACTCCTGCGTCTGGGGGGGGGGGGGCAGGAGCAGGGGGCCAGGACTCCCGGGTCCAGACACCACGAAGCCCTTCAGTCCTGACGAGGTAAGGGACCGGCCCCGTAGCCCGAGGTCATAGTGGCTGAGGAAACACATGAACGGGTCTGGCTCTAGGAGGAGACTTGGAATCAAAATCCTTTGGTCCTTACAGTCGAGAAGCTCTAAGCCCGAACCCCTGGGCCCCTAAGGAGATCAGGCTGGGAGACAGGATCGCTGGAGAGAGGAAGGAAAATGGGGTACACATAGATTAGGGAGCCGAACACATGGATCCCTGACAGATTTGGGGGGGCAGGGTACTAGGTGTGAGGGAGGAGGGTCTGGGGGTCTGGACCTCTGGGTCTGAGGGAGGAGGGGGGTGGGGGCAGGACTCCTGGGTCTGAGGGAGGAGGGGGCTGGGGGTCTGGACTCCTGGGTCTGAGGGAGGAGGGGGCTGGAGCCAGGACACCTGGGTCTGAGGGAGGAGGGACTGGGGTCAGGACTCCTGGGTCTGAGGGAGGAGGGACTGGGGGTCTGGACCTCTGGGTCTGAGGGAGGAGGGGGCTGGGGGTCTGGACTCCTGGGGCTGAGGGAGGAGGGGGCTGGGGGCAGGACACCTGGGTCTGAGGGAGGAGGGACTGGGGTCAGGACTCCTGGGTCTGAGGGAGGAGGGACTGGGGGTCTGGACCTCTGGGTCTGAGGGAGGAGGGGGCTGGGGGTCTGGACTCCTGGTCTGAGGGAGGAGGGGCTGGGGCCCAGACTCTGGGTCTGAGGGAGGAGGGGCTGGGGGCAGGACTTCTGGGTATGAGGGAGGAGGGGACTGGGGGTCTGGACCTCTGGGTCTGAGGGAGGAGGGGACTGGGGGCCAGGACTCCTGGGTCTGAGGGAGGAGGGGCTGGGGGCAGGACTTCTCCCTGGGTCTGAGGGAGAAGGCCACTGGGAGCCTGGACCCCTGGGTCTGAAGGAGGTGGTTGGGCCAAAATCCTAGGTACTGCAGGCCAGGTCAGGCCCTCACTTCTTTGCTGGCTCCCAGGGCACCTCCAGGTGGCAGGAGCCCCCCTATTCTCCATACCATGAGCACCACCACAGGGTAAGTGTCCCCAGCCCCTTCTGGCCACCTTCTTACCCACGCCCCCAGGTAGCATGGACAGCAGCCCAGGCCTGGACGGCCCCCTTCCCTGCTCGGCCTATAGTTACAGCCACTGGCCCAGAGCAGACACGCCCGGGTTCAAATCCAGCTGCCAACACTCAGGAGGTGTGACCCCGGCCCAAGGGCCTCACCTCTTGGAGGCTCCGTTCCTCCTCTGTGAAACAGGGACAATTTTGAGGGCTTGACAGGAAAATGAAGGTAACGGGACTTAGCAGATCATCTGACCAAGAGTAGGTTCTCAGCTCATGGCAACTGCTGTTGCCGTTATCTTGTTATTAAATATTGACCTTTTGCCGAAAAAATCCGGGCTGCTTATAACGAAGGCTCAAGTCTCCTGGAGTGAGCAGGGAAAACAACAAAGGGAGACCCATGGGAATAGCGGCATGGGAGATGGGCGGTAGTGAGCTCTCCAGCACAGAGGTAATCAAATTGTGGGGCGATCTGACCAACAGAACAGGATGAGGAGCAGAGCTTTGACTTGAAAGTGTTCCTCGTTCCTGCTGAGCCCTGAGTTTCCGTTACTTCTGTGCACTTCTTCTTGGAGAAGGTGACCTAGGAGGAGGAGGTCAGGGGCAGGAGACAGAAGGATCAGGCTGGGAAGAGCCTGGCCCAGGGGGACGGAGAACATAAGTCTGTCTACCGCAAATACTAATGCTATTGTAAAAACGCCCATTTATTGAGCAACTACTGTGGGCTGCCCTTTGCATCGTGAAAAGTAACCGTCACTGAGGCCGTGAGGGCCCTCGACTCTGAGCAAATCCACCCACAGCTCTACCAGACGGAGGCTATAGACGGACTCACTCCTATCTCAGAAAGGGACACCGAGGCAGGAGAGATGAAGTCTCCCACCCAGGGTCCTGTGGCAAGGCGGTAGTTGACAGGGCGTTCAAAGCCAGGTCTGCGTGACGGCGAAGACCACACTCTCCACCACCTCCCAGCACCACTCCCGGCCTTACCCGCCTGAAACCGAGCTCTGGCCCTGCCCTCCCCTGCCCCTCCTTGGTTCCCCATTGCTCTCACAATGAAGTCTTTCCCGCTCTGCTTGGCATTCAAAACCCCCATGATCTGCTCCCAATTCGCACGGCCCCTCTCACACTTTTCTCCCGAACCAGCCCAGAAGCTGCCCCCAAACCAAGTGCCAAGTCTATCTATGGTGAGTTTGGGAGCCAGAAAACCCCAGGCTGAAACTGGGTCTGAGGGAGGAGGGGCTGGGGCTCTGGACTCCTGGGCCGGAGCGGGGAGGGGGCTGGGGTCCGTACTGCGGGGTCTGAGGGAGGAGGTGGGTGTGGAATCAGGATCCCTTGGTCTGAGAGAGGAGGGGCTGGAGGTCTGGAGTCCCAGGTCTGAGGAAGGAGGGGCTGGGGAGTCAGGATCCATGCGAGGGAGGAGGGGCGGGGGGTCAGGATCCCTGCCTCCTGGAGAGGAGGGGCTGGGTCTTCTGGGTCTGAGGGAGGATGGGCTGGAGGTCTGGAGTCCCAGGTCTGAGGGAGGAGGGGCTGGGGGGTCAGGATCCTGCCTCCCAGGGAGGAGGGGCTGGGTCTTCTGGGTCTGAGGGAGGAGGGGCCAGGGGCTGGGGCTTCTGGGTTTATCCTCCTTCTCCCCCACAGAGCAGAGGAAGCGATATTCCACTGTGGTTCTGGCAGACGTTTCCCAGTATCCAGTCAATGTGAGTCTGGGGTCTGCATTGCCGCGGGGAGCCTTAGGGGAGGAAAGGCAGGCAGGCCTGGGAAGATGGTGGTGTCGAAGGCGGTCGGGCCTCCAACAGCAAGAAGCTGCAAGCTCAGTTGGCCCATCTGCAAGGCGGGGCTGCTTCTGCCCGCCTGCCCTCAGCGGTGGGAATCCGGCAGAGGCAGTCAATTCCACTTGAATCTGCCAAGGTCCTCCTCCAGACCGACTGTTAGGCCGGACAGGCAGGCCCCAGGGACAAATGCTACATCAACCTGTGTGCGTAGGGGCCAAAGTGTGCCAGGTGCTCTCTTGGAGGCAGGGGTGCTTAGAAGGGACTAGATCCAATCCCTGCCTTCAAGAAGTCTCCAGTCTCGCTGGCAAGACACACGCAGGCGCCAGTCGCTCTGATGAAAACAAAACAAAGGGTCCCATAGGTGGAGCCGGTGACAGGACGCTTTCTGGAGGAGGTGTGGTTACTGTCAGGCTGGAAGGCGGGGGCAGGAGATTCTGAGCCCACCTGGCACCCTCCTGGGGCCCTCCTGGGACTCCCTGCTTTCTCCGCACCCCTGCCAGCACCTGGTGACGTTCTGCCTGGGCGAGGAGGATGGCGTGCACACCGTGGAGGATGCCTCGCGGAGGCTGGCGGTCATGGACAACCAAGGCCGCGTCTGGGCCCAAGAGATGCTGCTGCGCGTGTCTCCGGACCGTGTCACGCTGCTTGACCCCATGTCCAAGGTGTCAGGGGACACGTGGGTGGAAGGGGCAGAGGCATGGAGAGCTTGACTCTAGGGACGTCCGAGTGTGACTCTTGGCCCCCATGCGTCCTTCCTCTGGGAACTTTGGCAAGAGCACTCTGCCCTTCGTTTTTGGAGCGTCACTGGCCTCCTCTGTTAAATCAGAGCTGTGATACTGCAGCCCCGCAGGGTCGCCTGGGCCGTGCTGGGGTCCCAGCTGGCACTGCTGTCACCATTTGGGATCCTCGGATCCGAGCCTCCGTTTACCCGCTGTCCCGCCCCGCAGGAGGAGCTGGAGTCGTACCCGCTGGGTGCCATCGTGCGCTGCGACGTGGTGACGCTGCCTGGCCGGAGTCGCTCGCTGCTGCTGCTGGTGTGCCAGGAGCCTGAGCGCACGCAGCCCGACGTGCACTTCTTCCAGGGCTTGCGTCTCGGGGTGAGCGGGCCGGGGTCCGGGGAGCCACCTCAACGCAGGGCTGGGACCCTGCGGACGCCAGGGGGCGGAGCCGGAAGTGGGAGGAATCCAAAGCTGAGGTGGTGATGGGGCGGGGCCTCTGTGCGGGGCGGGCCTGGGTCAGTGGAGGGGGCGTGGCCTGGGCCAGTGGAGGGGGCGTGGCCTGGAGAGAGGCGCTGGAAGGGATGGGGGGTTTGAGGGCAGGTGGGACCGGGACGAAGTAGAATGGAGACTGAAACTAAGGGCAGGGAGGGAACCTGACAGCACCTGGGGGAGGGTGGATGGGAGCAGCCAGAACTCGGGGCGAGTATGGCCTAGGGGCAGGAAACCCCAGCACCCCGGCTCCGGGATTGGGGACGTGGTTTAGGGCAGGGGAAGAAGTAGCAGAGCGCGGGCGGGCGTGGGCACCGCGTGTGGGCGTGGGCACCGCGTGTGGGCGCGGGCACCGCGTGTGGGCGCCGACGTGGAGGGACTCCGGCACCCAGCCAAGGAATCGACTGAACCGGACCGCGGCTGGGACGAGGGGTAGGTGGGGTGAAGGCCTGGCCTGACCTGACAGCATGATTGGCAGGCGGAGCTCATCCGAGAGGACATCCAGGGGGCTCTACACGACTACCGGTCAGGCCGCGGGGAGTGCAGGCCCGCGGCGCTCAGGTAAGAAAGAGGGCTGGGCGGGGAGCGAGGGGAGAAGCGAGGACGGGTGGGGTCTCAGTCTCGGCATCCGACAAATGGGCTGCCACCGCTCGCCCACAAGAGAACGAGTTTGGAAGCCTGTCGAACAGAGCGTGGTTCGGGTCTTGCCAACCCCCCGCAGACACGTGTACCCCCTCTCCAAGAGTACTTTTCCTAGTGCTGGTCCTCCGTTTCTCCTCCCTCAGGCCTCAGTTTCCCTCTGCACAGGTGCTCGCCCCTCTCCTTGTCTCCAATTTCTCCGCGCCACCTGCAGCCTAGGTTGGACTCGGTTCTGAGCCCCGCTGTCTCCCCCGCCCTGGCCCCGGGTGGACCCAGGCTCTTTCCCCTCGTCCCTCCGCAGGGCTACGCAAGAGGAGCTGCAGCGCCGCCCCTCGCCGGCCGCCGAGACCCCTCCCCCGCAGCGCCGCCCGTCAATCCGCGCGGTCATCAGCACGGTAGAGGCGGGCCGGGGGCGACCCCAGGCGGAGCCCATCCCGGAGGCGGAAGAGTCGCTGAGGCCGCGGCCTGGCCTGGCGGGGACCTCAGGCAGCGCTGCCCCGGCCTCCCCTGACCTGGGGCCCCGCGGCCCAGACCTGGCCAGTCTGCAGGCGGAGCGGGAAGTGGTGCGTGGGGCAGGGCTAGGGCGTGGGGGCGGACCGGCTGTGGATGTGTCCCGCCTCCCGGGAGGGGGGTGGTGTCAGACTTCTGGGGGTGTGGCCGGGGCCGGCGGTGACCGATCTAGGGGGACAGGGACAGGCATCCCAGGGCTCGGCCTGGCCTGGGAGGATGTCAGGGCGCTCGGCCTAAGTAAGGGCTTTGCCTGGGGTGATGAGGGGCCTGGACTCCGCATCCCCGAGTCCCACGCGTCCCCTGTTCTGTCCCCCAGGACATCCTGAACCACGTGTTCGACGACGTGGAGAGTTTCGTGTCGAAGCTGCAGAAGTCTGCGGAGGCGGCCCGGGTGCTGGAACACAGGGAGCGCGGCCGCAGGACCCGGCGCCGGGCGCCTGGGGGTGAGGGGCGCCCCCTAGTGGGATCCGGAGCATCCAGTCCATCCGAAATACCGTCCCTCTCCCTACGGCCTCCCCCTGCCCCCTGTCCCCTGTCCCCTGTCCCCTGTCCCTACCCCCCGCCCAGGTTTGATGCCCCATCACCGGGGATCCCACTGGGCCCCTGCCTCCCCCCACCCCCCTGCAGAGGGTCTCCTGACGCTGCGGGCCAAGCCGCCCTCCGAGGCCGAGTACACGGACGTGCTTCAGAAAATCAAGTACGCCTTCAGCCTGCTGGTGAGAACGGGTCCAGCCTGGGCCAGCGGGGGCGGGGGGGGGGGGCCAGGGGCACGGCGAGCCTGCCACGTCCGAGCTCTGAACCCGGCACCTGCCCCGTCCCTCAGGCCCGGCTGCGTGGCAACATCGCCAACCCCTCGTCCCCTGAGCTGCTGCACTTCCTGTTCGGACCCCTGCAGTTGGTGAGGCACCCCATCCTTAGGTACCCCCTGTGGCAGGAGGAATCGGGGTTCCACTTCCGGAGGGGGGGAGGTGATGGCGTGCTCACTCCTGCACCCCCGGCAGATTGTGGACACATCGGGAGGCCCCCAATTCGCAAGTGGAGTGCGGCGGCCGCACCTGACGTCCGAGGCGGTGGCGCTGCTGCGGGACAACCTCACCCCACGGGAAAATGCGCTCTGGACCTCTCTGGGGGACGCGTGGACCCGCCCGGGGTGAGGGGCGCCGCGACGGAGGGGCGGGGCCGGCAGGGAAGGGTAGTTGCTGGGCTTAGCTAGAGGTTGACCAAAGCAATTGAATGAACCCAGGACCTATGCCGGGACCCGGCTGGAGGAAAGGCCAGAAACTCCTGTGAAGGAGAGGCCTAAAACTGACCAAAAGACCGGGATTGGAGGAGTGGGGTGGGTTGTACCGGAGGGCTACGGCTTCGGGAAGGACTAGCCTGTAGGTTGGGGAAGGCGGTAAGAGCAGAGCCGGAGGAGACTTGGGGGAAAAGAGGCGGGATGTGCTTAGAATCAGAAGGAAGATTCAGAGGCTGGGCGCAGCGTTAGAGTGGAATCCGTGTGTTTGCAGATACAGTGGATGCCGGGGGCGGGGCTTGGGCAGGGCTTAGGTGCAGGGGCGGGACTTCGATGCCGGGGAGAGGCTTGGGGCGGGGGCGGGGCTGGGCAAAGGGGGGCCAGGTAGGATAGAGCCAGGCCGACAGGAGGGGGAAACCTTACTGAGGTTAATAGGGCTGGAGGCTACCCCAGGAGCCCTGAGCCCCGAGCCCCTCGGCCACAGGCTGGAGCTGCCCCCAGAGGAAGGATCCCCGTACAGCCCTGAGTTCTCCAGCGGCTGGGAGCCCCCGGCCACTGACCCGCAGGGCCGCGCCTGGGGGGACCCAGTCGAGAAACAGCAGCAGCACGAGCGGCGGCGCCGGCAGGTGAGCACCGGACACCCACCCCCGCCTCCCCTGCCCAGGTGACACAGCGGGGCCGGGACCGGGCAGTCTGGCCCTACCTGAGCTACTGCTCTCCTCTCCCCTGCAGCAAAGTGCCCCCCAGGTCGCTGTCAATGGGTGAGTGCCGCCCCCAAGGTGGGACAGGTGGGGTCGAGGAGGGGTGCACCCTGGGGGCTCCTGGCACTGACTCCGTTCCTTTTTTCCGTCTTTCCTTCTGTCTTTCCGGCTCATCACAGGTGGGTGAGGTGGTGAGGAGGGAGAGGGGCCCGGGCTGGGAGGGAGGGGGCGCAGATCCCAGGGCTGGAGGGAGGAGGGGGTTGGGAGTGGGTAAAGTCTGAGAGGCTGTGAGAAGGCAGTAACTTCCCAGGGCCTGGGGAGCTCCCTGTCTGGGTCCCTAAGAGGATAGAGCCCCAGGTGTTGGAGGCAGAGACTGGGGAATTGGGCCTTTGGGGTTGGCAGAAGAGCCCGACTTTGGTGCTTGGGGCCTTGGAGACCCAGCCAAGCCCTGGGCCTTCAAGGGTCACGGGGCACGTTTCTGGGAAAGTTGGGAAGTGGTAGTATTTCCAGGCCCCTGAAAGAGGTGAAGACGGAAGCTGGACCCTCACTCTCCCAAGGCTCTAAAGCCCTTGTCTCGTTTCCTGCTGGAAGTGTTATACTGAGAGCCTTTAAGGGTTAAAAAGTTGGGGAAATTGAAGTTTGAGACCTGGACTCCTGAGTTTCTGGGGGAGGAAATATCGGGGGGGGGGGGCTGAGTTCATGATTCCAAAAAGCAATGGGGGCACAGACTCTAGGGTCCTGGGGCATAAGGGGCATAGATGACCCAGGACTCCAGGGTCCTCGCGCAAGTCGGGGGGCAGATGTGAGGAAGCTTCATGGGATAAGAAGACGGCAAAGCTGCAGGAGCAGAAGGGGGGTCTGGGTGAGGGCCCCGGCAGAGGGTCTCAGCAGGGACAGCGTGCTGGGAGCTGCCAGCCCCACACAGGGGGCGCCGCGGCCCTGAAGACCCCCCCTCTCCTTTGCACAGGTAGGCCTGATCCGGGCTGAGGTCCTTCTTCCTGGGGCATCGGAGCCCAAATCTTGCTCCCTGCCACCCCGGCTGCCTGGTCTTGCAGAACTCCCCCCTGCTTCTGACTCTTTGGGCTTGACGCCCCCAGCTTTCACCTTCCCTTCTCTGAGCCTCCCTTCTCTGCAGGGAGAACGAGAAGAATAATCCCTTCCTGGAAGAGAGAGAAGTCTGTGAGGTTATACAGGCTAGCAGTTAAGAGCTCAAGGCCCTGGTAGAGCTCGGGTTCATATCCAGCTGCGTGCCCAGGAGACCAGAATTACTCGGGGCATGGACTGCGGGGCCAGGGTGGCAGCGCCTCTTTCTTGCTCTGTGACCTTTACCTCATCGTGCCACCTCGTGTCCCTGTTCCCCGACTTCCTCACCTGTAAAATAGCTGACGACAGGGTCTGCAGTGGGGGAGAGGGGTTCCAAATTCGTGGTTACACCGAGGGCTGTGTTAAAAATCAGATTAGCCAATCTATGTAAGAGACTGAGCAGAGGCTGGCACCTAGTCAGTGCTATATAACCACTGTTTGTATCCTAACTATGGGCTACCCGAAGCATGAGCCCATTACGTATAGGTGCTTAGTGAACAGCTGGCTCTAGCTGTGTGATCTGGGGCAAGTGATTTTCTCCCCCTGAGCCTTAGATGTCCTCATCTGTAAAAGGGAGGTGACATCACTGCCTGTAGTTTGTGCGGCAGCACGGTGGCCGGGCACATAAGGAGCGAACTGCATTCAAGTTGTTACTCCGATTTCAAATCTCTATTAACAGTATTAACCTGGCCCCCTGCGTTGACCTCTGCTTGGCTCTAACCCCAGCTCACACCAACCCCCTACTGCCCAGAGCAGGGAGACTGGCTGCCTCCTTATCCCCAACCTGTGTTGTTCTCCACAGTCACCAAGACCCTGAGCCAGAGGCTGAGTCCCAGCTGGAGCCTGAGGGAAAGTGGGTCCTATGTAACTATGACTTCCAGGCCCGCAACAGCAGTGAGCTCTCTGTCCAGCAGCGGGATGTGTTGGAGGTTAGAGGGGTGGGGGGGTGGGGCCAAGGGACGGCAGGGGGCCCAGCTGTAGCTGCAGACACAGGCTGTGAACCATCCTCTCCTACCCCCCTCAGGTCCTGGATGACCAGCGTAAGTGGTGGAAGGTTCGGGACCAGCGAGGGCAGGAGGGATATGTACCGTATAATATCCTGACACCCCACCCGGGGCCTCGGGCAAGCCGCAGCCTGGTGAGTCTGGGCAGATTTTTGGGGACGATCAGGTGTCAAGGGCACTGACAGAGGAAGTAGCTGGAGGTGGGGGTGGGGGGATGCAGAAATTTACCTCCAAAAGGCGGAGGAGCTGGGACTAGGTCCTGTCTTTGATCCCAGTGCTCCTCTGGCTCCCTCTCCAGGAGAATAGCACTCCTCCTCCCCCACGGGCCCGGGCTCCTGCCTCCTCTCGCCCCACCTGGGACAGCTGTGATAGCCTCAACTTGGACCCCCTAGAGAAGGGTGAGTGGTGCAGGCACCTTCGGGGAGCCGTCCTTGTCCTCGCTTTCCAGTCAGGGGAACCAAGGTTCGGAAAGACCAAATGGACTTCGAGCCCATCATGAGGACGCTGGAGGTCTCCCTTCTGGCCCCAGGACCCTTCGTCCTGAGTCCGCCGTCTCTCCCGGTTTCCCCGCCTGCAGAGAAATTCTCCCAGATGCTGTGTGTCAACGAAGAGCTGCAGGCGCGCTTGGCCCAGGGCCGCTCAGGCCCCAGCCGCGCAGCCCCGGGTCCCCGCGTCCCGGAGCCGCAGCTCAGCCCGCACTCGGACGCCTCGGAGGTCCGCGCCTGGCTGCAGGCCAAGGGATTTAGTGCTGGGTGAGTGACTGGGGTCGGCCGGGGAGCCGGAGGCGTGGTCGCAAGAGGGGGAGTCTTGGGAGTGGCCTAAAGCGAGGGTCGCTCTGGTGGCAGTGAACGGCAGTGTGACTGGCACGTTACTGCGGGCTTGGATTAGGCGCGCCCGGAGACCCCGCCTCCGCGGGAAAGCTGGGCACGCGCGCCCCGCCCCCTCCCACAGCGCACTGTGACTGGGGGGCGGGAGCCTTCAGCTCAGAGCAAGAATGCTGTTCCGATTGGACAAACGGCGGGACAGAAGTGACGTGATTGGCGGGGCTGAAGGGCTTGGCGCTGTGATTGGCTGGCGGGCCTGACCGCTCTCCCTCCGCTCGCCCAGGACCGTGGACGCGCTGGGCGTGCTGACCGGCGCGCAGCTTTTCTCACTGCAGAAGGAGGAGCTGCGAGCCGTGAGCCCGGAGGAGGGGGCGCGCGTGTACAGCCAGGTCACCGTGCAGCGTGCGCTGCTGGAGGTGAGCGGACGCTCCCGGGCCGACCGGGGAGGGCACCCAGGGCTCGGAGACCAGGTGTCTGATTTCCACCCCGCCCTCCAGGACAAAGAGAAAGTGTCAGAGTTGGAGGCGGTGATGGAGAAGCAAAAGAAGAAGGTGGAAGGCGACATGGAAACTGAGGTTATCTGACCCTTCCCGGCTCCCCTGCTCAGTTTTTCGAGGAAGCCCCGTGGCAGAACGGACTCTGCAGACTGCTGCCACCCATGGAAGTAGACCCCTCCCGAAGGCCCCAGACCTGTTCCGGTGGAGCCTCCTGAGTGAGCGGACTGGCCGTGAGTGGGAGGGAAGGGCCATACTCGGGGTCCCCGCGCATTGGGATATGCTGCCCAGTCTATAAACAGCCTCCTTGTAGCAGACATTTTCAAACTGCTGTCCCTTCTCTACCGGGCCACGAGGGGTCCAAGAGCCTCTCTCACCCCCGCTGCAGCCTCAGGAGGACAAGGAATCTGCAGGTCCCCACCTTTTCTGGTTTCTTTCTCTGAATCCCTCTCCTCCCTTCCCACCCCCCACTCACGTCCCCACCCGACATGCTTTCTCCTCACCTCTCAGCCACCAGTCTGTCCTCTAGGTCACTCCAGAGGGACCTTCTGAACGGCCAACATCCCAGGCTTCCCTTGCTCAAACTCCTTTCCTGACTCCCCACGGCCCTCTTAGCCCTAGAGCCGAGCATCTGAGGTTTGATCCCTACCCACTCTCCTCATCCCCCCATGCCCTCCTCCAAATGCCCCCAAGCTCCCTCAAACACCGGGGTCCTGCGCTTGCTTTCTGCGGGCTGGAAGGGATCTTCCGCTTGGTGAACAGCTTTCCTGGCCCAGCTCCAATACCCACTTCAGGGAAGCCTGCCCCATCCCCGGCATCCATGTCACTTTGTCCCCCACTAAGTGCCAGGGACCCAGCCACAAAGTGGCTGCCTCCTGAATATGCCACAGGCCTCCTGGTCACCCTTCTCCTGGGAGAGGACATCCTCAACGGAGGCTGTCCCCTTGTTCCCTCTGACCGGCAGTAACTTCCTCACGTCCAGACAGTGAGCAAGGCTGGTTCGGGACTGGTTTTCTTTCATCCCACCCGCATTCAGACTGGTTGTCCCCCAAGCTTTAGGAACAAGTCCCTTTCCTCCTGTGGCCCCAGAATGCCCACCTCTACCCCTGGAGCTGAGTGGCTTCCTCAGCCACACTCTGCCTTCCAAAATCAGATGAGACCAGACACAGTGGGGGCAGGCAGGAGCTCCGACCCTGGCCCCACTTTGCCCGCCTCATGCCTCACCCCTCTCCTGCCTCCCCCAGATCCAGGCTCCAGCTCGGCAGCTGCGGGCCTGGGGCTGGTCACACTCCCAGCTCCCCTCTGCCTGCCTCCAGGCTTCTATGTGCTTCCCACCCTGACCCCCTCGGCCCCACTGGGTGTGTAAATGTCCTCTAACCTCCTGCCTCCTCTCCCAGCCCTGGTTTCTGACAGAAACCGGAGACGCGAGTGGCATCCCCAACCTGCGTGCCCCACATTCCCACGGCACCCACGGCCTGCCCGCCAGGGCCACACAACCCCTCGTCAGGAGCGAGGCAGGCCTGAGCCCTATCCCAACACCAGCCAACCTGTCAGGACGTGCAGGCTGCCGTCGCCTCCGCCACTCCCACAATCTCACTGTGGCTCACCAGCTCTAACCACCCTCCCTTCCAGCACTTATGCCAGCAGCCCCATAAGCTGGTCTCCCTCCTTCTGTCCCTCACTGCCCTCCCCCAGACTGTTGTCAACGCAGCTGCCAAAGGGACCCGTGAAAACCTAGGTCCCACCTCAGTTCAAGTCCTTCCCAGGGCTGGCCGTTACCGTTCCAACCTCATGCCCTACTATCTCTGACCACACTTGCACCCCACAGACTTTGTACCTGCTGCCCTCTTCATCCAGAAAACTCTTCCTTTAAATGCCTACATGGCTCACTCCTTGACGCCTTCAGGTATCTTCCTGTGCCAGCTTTTCGATGGGGCCTGCACAGAAGACACCGTGTATGTTCTCCTGTGCTCACACCCCTGCCTCCCTATGCCCTTCCCCTGCTTCTCCATGGCACCACCGCCTGGGATTTGCCTGCCTCATGCCTCACCCCCTCAACTGTACCCGGTCTTTCCCATTTCATTCACGACTGTATCACCAACAGGTAGGACGGGGCTCGGAGGATGGCAGAATGCCCCATCCTCCTACTCAGCACCAGCCAATCGTTACCACGCAGGGCTGAAAAGTTCATACTATCACATTCCTATTTCTCCAGAAAAGTCAAAACCATAGGTTTTTCTTCTCATGAATTACCCCCAATTTGAAATGTCGGCAATTCAAATTTGTTTCAAAAACACGGCTGGTAAGACCCAGGCTCCTTTGGGACCAGGTCCGCCCTGGTGTGGGGCCACTGCCCCAGCCGGCCGCTCCTGGAACCCCTTCCCAGCCCGTGAGCACTCACCGACCCATCGCTCATGATCCTGTGGTCTGGCCACTGACAAGGGAGGAACACAGAAGTGGTGCCCCACCTCGAGCCGGGGACACGGTCACTGAGTGGCAACTTCACGACTTTTATTTGTGGTGCCTGTGCTTTGTCCGAAAATATCTTCTCCCCCTGCCCCTGACAGTGGGCGGGGCGGGGGCAGCAAAAAATAGAGATCCCTCCCTATTGCACATGGGCCCTACATAGAGGCCCACCTGGCCCAGGCTGGCGGGACTCTTGGCACATTCTCGGATCCCTGTTCAGGAGCGGGAGGGGTGACTGGGGTGGCATCACACGGGAGGGGGTACCTCCGGATGGCCACTCCGGTCCTGGCACTTCCTGGTCCGCGGTTCCTCCGTGGTCCCACCTCCAGTCCCGGGCCCCCCTCAACCACGTCCCCCTACCTGGCTCGGCCTCTGACCTCCATCCTGGCCTCGGGTGGCCCCCCTCGGCTCCTGGGGATTCTGCTCCCCTCCCAGTCTGGAGGCCCCGAAGGGAGGCTATGGCTTCTCAGAGACCCCCTGGGAGCCCTGTCACTCGTGCTCACACAGGGGAAGGGGTGCGTGTGGCAGAAGCAGCTGTATAAATACGGGTACGGGGAAAGGTCCTCCGCCAGAGTCACTTAGAAAGTTTGCTGATGACGCGGATCAGGGCTGCGTTCTCATCCTTGAGCCTCTGGTTGTCAGCCCGGAGGTCGGACAGGGCCTGGGGGATGGGATGGGGAGGTCAGCTGGGTGGCCCTGGGTCACCCGGGGTCTGCCTAGAACCCGTCCACGGCGCCCCCTTAGGCTCACCTTCAGCTCCTCCTCCAGCTCGGCCGCCTTCCTCTCCAGGGCCCTGCGCTCCTGGCATAAACAGGAGGGGTGAGGCCCAGGGCCTGGGGGCGGGGTTGCTGGCTAGGGGCCAAGTAAGGCTGAGAAGAGTGGGGAGAGGGCAGAGGACCCTCTTCAGACCCCCATGGGACACCCACATGGCCCCACCCCAGCTGCCCCTACTCACGAATCTCTCCAGCTCCAGGAGGGCGGGCCTCTCTGCAAAGCGCTCCTGCCTCTGGGGACAAGAGAGCCCAAGGCTCAGAGAAGTGGCCAAGCCACAAAGACCAGGACTGGGACCCCAGCCTGGGAAGGGGGCTGCGGTCCAGCCTCCCCGCCGGCCCCCCCGCCCGGAGCAGGCCCACTGGGGCCACTGCGACCCGGCTCCCAGGTCGGGGCATCTCACCTGCGTGGCGCGCTCCAACTCCACCTTGAGCTGCGCCAGGCGGAGCGTGGTCTCAGTCAGGGCCTCGCGAAGCCGCTCGTTCTCGCTGCGCAGCTCTGCGTACAGCTGGGGGGAACCGGACAGGGAGCACGGGTCAGTCCTGCCGGCCCACGTGGGGAAGGGTGGAGAGCAGGGATACACAAGCAGAACCACAGAGAGAGAGCTGCAGGGCAGGTGGATAAAGGCCGACCGCGGGGGCAGATCGAGGGTGGGTGGTGTCGCAAACCTTCCTGAAGCCTCCATCGGGCTCGTCTGATTCTGGCTGGGAGTCACGCTGCCGCTGACCGCGAGGTGAAGGGCCGCCCTCGGAAGTGCTGGGGTGGAGGCAGGCAGGGCGTCAGCGGGGCTCCCTGCGGCCCTACAGAAGAGCCCAGACCCTTCCCTGCCCACCCTGTACCTGGACTCTGGGCTGCGGTCGGCCGGCTCCGCCTCCTCCCCCTGCGGGCGGAGGTGGGGTTCAGCCTGATGCCGGGAAGGGAGTCTGGCCCACCACCCTACCTCCAAGGCCCACCCGTAGCCCAGCTCGCCCCGCCCCTCACCTCCGCAGGCCCCCTCCACTCTTTGCCGACTTTGCGGTGCTCCCTGGCAGCCTGTGGTCCCTGACCCTGCCCGTCAGGCGCCTCTGCTGGGGGGGAGGGGCAGGAATCAGCCCAGAAACCTGGGGAGCGGCCCCTCTCTGCGGTGTCAGGGTCCCTAGGCCCGACCCCTCGGGAAAACAGACTGCAGCGGGAGAGATGGGGAGGCCAGGGGGCAGGAGGTCGACCTCCCAGAAACCAGACCTCACCTCTCAAGGCAGGGCCATCAGAGTTCTCCACCCCCGGGACTCGGGGCCTCCGAGAGGGGTCCTGTCCGAGAAGGGCAGGGAGGTCAGAGGGCAAGGGCATCTTGGACCACCCACCACCTGGTCACCTGACCCCTCTCACCAGGCACGATTTCTCTGGCTCTGGAGTCTTCCCTGCTGCCTTCTCTGCTTCCTTCAGGTCGGTGAGAGTCACACCCTGGGAGAGCGAGAGCGGTCAGGGGTCCCAGAGGTCAGGGCCCAGGCTGCCCAGGATGCAAGTGTAGGCTCCCAGCCCCTCCTCTCTCAAACCCAGGAGTCCTGGCCCCCAGCCCTTCCTCCCTCAGACCCAGGAGTCCTGCCCCCAGCCCCTCCTCCCACAGACCCAGGAGTTCTGGCCCCCAGGCCCTCCTTCCTCAGACCCAGGAGTCCAGACCCCCAGGCCCTCCTCCCTCAGACCCAGAAGTCCTGCCCCCAGCCCCTCCTCCCTCAGACCCAGGAGTCCTGGCCCCCAGCCCTTCCTCCCTCAGACCCAGGAGTCCAGGCCTCCAGCCCCCTCCTCCCTCAGACCCAGAAGTCCTGCCCCCCAGCCCCTCCTCCCTCAGACCCAGGAGTCCTGGCCCCCAGCCCCTCCTCCCTCAGACCCAGGAGTCCTGCCCCCAGGCCCTCCTCCCTCAGACCCAGGAGTCCTGGCCCCCAGCCCCTCCTCCCGCAGACCCAGGAGTCCTGGCCCCCAACCCTTCCTCCCTCAGTCCCAGGAGTCCTGGCCCCCAGGCCCTCCTCCCTCAGACCCAGGAGTTCTGGCCCCCAGGACCTCCTCCCTCAGACCCAGGAGTCCTGGCCCCCAGCCCTTTCTCCCTCAGACCCAGGAGTCCTGCCCCCAGGCCCTCCTCCCTCAGACCCAGGAGTCCTGGCCCCCAGCCCCTCCTCCCGCAGACCCAGGAGTTCTGGCCCCCAGGACCTCCTTCCTCAGACCCAGGAGTCCAGACCCCCAGCCCCCTCCTCCCTCAGACCCAGAAGTCCTGGCCCTCAGCCCCTCCTCCCTCAGACCCAGGAGTCCTGGCCCCCAGCCCTTCCTCCCTCAGACCCAGGAGTCCTGGCCCCCAGCCCCTCCTCCCTCAGACCCAGGAGTCCTGCCCCCCAGCCCCTCCTCCCTCAGACCCAGGAGTCCTGGCCCCCAGCCCCTCCTCCCTCAGACCCAGGAGTCCTGCCCCCAGGCCCTCCTCCCTCAGACCCAGGAGTCCTGGCCCCCAGCCCTTCCTCCCTCAGAACCAGGAGTCCAGGCCCCCAGGACCTCCTCCTTCAGACCCAGGAGTCCAGGCCTCCAGCCCCCTCCTCCCTCAGACCCAGAAGTCCTGCCCCCAGCCCCTCCTCCCTCAGACCCAGGAGTCCTGGCCCCCAACCCTTCCTCCCTCAGACCCAGGAGTCCTGGCCCCCAGGCCCTCCTCCCTCAGACCCAGGAGTTCTGGCCCCCAGGACCTCCTCCCTCAGACCTGGAAGAGTCCACTACCCCAGCCCTCCTCCCTCAGACCCAGGAGTTCTGGCCCCCAGGACCTCCTCCCTCAGACCCAGAAGTCCTGCCCCCAGCCCCTCCTCCCTCAGACCTGGAGGAGCCCAGCCCCCCCGCCCACCCCCACACCTGTGTGGACCTCCGAGACTGACGCATGAGCCGAGAGCGAGCCTTCCGCTGAGATTCAGACTCCTCATCCCGCACAGGCATCTGGTAGGACCTGAGTGAAAGGTTCCCAACCTCAGTAAGGGTTCCTTTGGGTCCTGTTCCCGTCCCACGGCTAACACTTTCCAGGGAAGGAAAGTTCTGCCAGAGAACATCAACTCCCAGCAGACCCTGGGACAACCTCCCCCTTGGGAGCACTGCCCGAGGCCCTGGGGCTTCCTGGGCAACGCAGTGTCTCCCTGCTGGAGAGAAAGAGGCTCCTTCCCCCCACCCCCGCCTTCCCCCCCCCCCCAGCCTCTTTACCTCCGCCGGTCCCGGGAGTCGGCTGGGGGCGCCGTGGGGGCCGCAGGGACATTTGGCTTCACTGGGGATTCGGGCCCCGGAATTCTGGAGGGAGGAGTGGGATCATCCGAGGGAGGACGCCTGGAGATCTCAGGCCTGTGAAGTCATTCATTCAGCAAATATCGTTACTCAAGCTCAAGTTACGCGGCAGGTGCTGGATATGCCACACTGAGCCACAAAAAGAATGATCTCTGCCCCAGTGAGTCAAACGTGTGCGGCAGAGACGCAGAACCAACAAGCGCGAGAGGAGCCCATCACAGAACAGGCCAGAAGGCTAAAGTGCCTGGGAGGAAAGCGCGAGCCTGACAGCAGGTGGGAGGGTGTGTGTGTCCGGACACTGTGGCAGCATGGGCGCGAGGTCCGAGCAGGGCCTCACAGACAAGGTGACACTCACACACAGACCCGAGGAAGGGAGGAGGCAAGCCGGGGTGGGGGTGGTGCAAAGGCCCTGGGGCAGCTGTGTGACTGTGTCAAAAGGGACGGGGTGGGAGGTGGGGACGGAGGCAACAGGAGGCCACCGCGACCTTGGAAGCTTAGCTGTGAGCTTTTATTTGACGCGCCACGAGGAAAACTGAGGCAAAGAGCGGTCGGTCGGGGCAGAGACCCCAGAGGGCAAAAGCACTTGCTCGGGATCAAGCTGACAAGGTTGGGACCCGACCTGCCTCCCACCCGGAAAGGCTCAGGCCCCCTGGCTGGCACTCACAGGGCACAGGGCTCCGGCACCTTACGGGAGGGGGTGGGCGTAACTCTGGCGAGGCGGGGCTCCTCAGCCTGTGGGAAGAGAAGACCAGAGGAGGACACTCTCCTCACCGAGGCGGGCCTGGCCCCGGCCCCCGGCCCCCGCCCCTCACCCCACTCACCTGCGGGGAGGTCCCTTCCAGCCGAGAGGACGAGGCTGAGCGCTGCAACCCAGCCCCAGGGGTGCCCTCGGCCCCCCGCCTGTCTGTGGGACCCAGGGCACCAGAGCTTCCCGTCTTCTGGAGGCCAAAGCGCCTGGAGAGGGGGGCCTCTTCTGGGGGCTGGAGAAGAGAACGGTCTCAGGGAGAAAGGATCCTTCTCGGCCACTTCAAGGGTTGCCCCCAGAAGGACCACAACAAACCACTATTCCCATCAGCCCCCTGGGCAGATGCAGCCAGAAAAAAAGCAATCAGTTGTTCTGGAAGATTCTGGAAACTGTCATCTTCACCTTACATACCCTGAAAAGAGGTCTACAGATTCATGACATCTCTCCCCTCCCTCCCCAAATAGTATGACCTCTAGAGCATCCAAACTCACCATGGGGCTCTGAGGACTAGCGGGTGGTGGAGAAGACACTCCGTTGAGAGTTCTGGATTCTGTGGAGGGTGGCTCTACGGTGCGGGAAAACGGAGATGCCAGGTGCCTCTCAGAACCAGCCCCTCCTCCCTCAGGCCCAGGAGTCCAGGCCCCCAGCCCCTCCTCCCTCAGACCCAGGAGTCCAGGCCCCCAGCCCCTCCTCCCTCAGACCCAGGAGTCCAGACCCCACAGCCCCTCCTCCCTCAGACCCAGGAGTCCAGACTCCCAGTCCCCTCCTCCCTCAGACCCAGGAGTCCAGACCCCCAGTCCCCTCCTCCCTCAGACCCAGGAGTCCAGACCCCCAGTCCCCTCCTCCGTCAGACCCAGGAGCCCAGGCCCCCAGCCCCCTCCTCCTTCAGACCCAGGAGTCTGGCCCTCAGCGCCTCCTCCCTCAGACCCAGGATCCTGAACCCCAGCCCCTTCCTCCCTCAGACCCAGGAGTCCTGCCCCCCCCGCCCCTCCTTCATAGATCCAGAAACCCAGACCCTGCCCCGCACCTGTGGGGCCTTCTTCTCCCTCATCCTCGTCATGTATGGGGGGCCCCCCTGCCCCCCCAGGCCGGCGTTCCTTGGACAGATCTTGGAGAGAAATCTTCTCTCGGCTGCTCAGACGACACACAGAGCTCCTGGTGGGAAGGGGAGGGCATGGGGTTCCAGTCCCTGGGACCCTCCACCTGCCCACCCAGGCGCCTGTCCACTACCTTCGGTGTTTGCCGCTGGAAGGCACCTGGGGCTCCTGGCTTCTGCTCTGAGAAGCTTCCTTTTGGTTACGCAGCTGCAAGGGGACAAAGGAGGGGACAGAGGAGGCTGCTGGGAGGGCCCCACATGGCCCGCTGCCCCCACGTCCAGGGCCAGCACGCACGGCTGTGCAGGTCTGGGTGGAGGAGGTGCCACCCACGGGGAGGGCCGCTCCCAGCGGACACGGGGGCTCTGCGGGCCCCTGCACACGGCTGTGTGGCATCTGGGTCCTCCTCACGGCTGCCTCCTGGCCTCCCCGCTCCGGTGTCCTCCCCTCCCAGGGTGTCCCGCTCACCGGGGACATTGTCATCCCTGCCACCTCCCTAGGGCGGCCCGCCCAGCCTTGGCACAGAGGTTCCTCCACCAGGTGAGCCCGTCATCCCCGCCCCTCCTGAGAGGCAGGGCCGCCTTCCCCCGCCGCAGGCTGAGAGCGCACCCATACCTGTGCTCCCTCCTCGCCGAGGGCTGACCCTGCCTCACCCTCCACGAAGCCCTAGGCGGCCCCACTACCCTCACCCTGCTCCTCAGCCTAGCGTTCAAGGCCCTTCAGGTGCCCCCCCCCCCCCCCGCCCAAGGCCTCCCTGCCTCACACTCCCCTCCGGGCCCCACCCATTTTCCCACCCCCTAGCCTTTGCACATGCTGTGCCCTCAAACCCGAGCGCATGCCCTGAGTCTGAGAAGCTGTCCACACAGCCAGAACTATGACCTTTCCTCTCAACGTCACCACGACCGACCTTTAAACAGAGGGATCTGTGTGCATCTACCCCCCCACTCACTGGAAGCTCCAGGCAGAGTGCCCGGCCCCCAGGAGGCCTCAGGAGATGCTTCTTGCTCCCAGTCGGCTTACAGTCCGCCAAGCAGGGTTCCAAACGTTCTCGTGCAGTAACACGTATACTCCCCGTAGCATAACAGATACTCTGCGTGACTCCTCATAAAGGTGCACACACCGTTATCCCCACATTACAGGTGAGGAAACTGAGGCCCAGAGAGGTTAAGTGACCAGCCCAATCTCACAGAGCAAACGCATGCCAGAGCCGGGATTCAGAGCCCAGAGCCCATGCCGTCCAGCCCTTCACTCTGCCTTTTTCCAGCAACAAGGCCTGGCCCAGTGCTGGCTGGGTGGCATTCCGGGGCTGATGAGGCCCAGCCTCCTCCTGACCCCTCTTCCTGACTCTGACTGTCGCCAGCTGGGCAGGAGCAGGTCCCCTGCCAGGGGGCACTGGGGTAGCAGGGAGCCGACGGGAGAGAGGGAGCCCCCGAGACTCACATCCTCCTGCTTCCGGGCCAGTTCCTCCAACAGACTCAGCACCTCCTCGTCAGCCAGGTCGCAGGGACGTTGGCCCTGGCGGCGGAGGAAGAGAAGGGGCAGAGGACGATGGAGGGGAGGGGGCCTCCCGCCCCTCAGCCCCACCGGCCCGGGAGCAGCCCGGCCCTCACCGCGTGGGTCAGCGAGTCCATGCCCCCACCGTGCTCGGCCAGCAGGCGGCAGGCGTCCTCCACGCCCCAGTGGGCCGCGGCGTGCAGGGGGGTCCAGCCGTCCCCGTCCCGGAGCTCTGGGTCGTAGCCAGCCTGAAGGAGCAGCCTGGGTGCGGGGAGGCTCGGAGTCAAGGACCGAGATGTGGGTTCTGCCCAAGGCTGCCGTCGCCGGCTGGCCGCGCTGGGGCCCGGTCGGGACAGGCAGGTGGCGAGGGCCTCTTTGTGGAGCCCCTCCCCCGGCCCAGTGGGTGGCTTCAGGAACCCTGCCCCTTGTACCGGGCAACTCTCTTGACTGTCACCCCTGGGTGTGGGACACACAGCCCCAGAGCCTGTGAAAGGGCTGAGGCCCCACAAGGGGCAGCCCTGGGGCAGTGATGTTCTAGGAACCCGCCAGCTCAGGGAGGTGGCCCTCAGCCAAGGCGATGCTGCCCGCCAGGCGACATCTGGCAGTGTCTGGAGACGGTCCGGGAGGTCACAGCTGAGGGGTGGGTGCCAGGGATGTTCCTAACACCCTACGGCGCAGAGGACGGCCCCACGGCAAAGACTGACGTGGTCCAAAACCCCGCTAGTGGCGAGGCCGAGGAGCCCCGGCTTGGAGGACGAGCACAGGATCTGGGGGGCAGGCAGGGTTAGAAGCCCAGGCGGGTCCCGCACGCGCAGCTGGCGGCACACAGCCTGCCTCTGCAGGACTGGCATCGGGTTCCGTGCCCGTGGGAACAAGCGAACACGAGGTGGGAGGTGCACAGAGTTCATGAGACTTTTCAAATAGAAGGGCCTCTGTGGGGCCCTGCTGACCTCTTCGCTCACTCCCCAGAGCTCACTCGCTGCAGCCACCGGGGCGCCTGCACATGGTCCCCAGGGGTCCCCAGGCTGGAGTTCATGCAGCCCCCCTCCCACTCCTCCCACCGCCCTCTTTATGCCTTTCTAGGCCCACGGTTCTCAACTAGGGGGGGCACCTGGCCATGTCCGCACATGTTTGGTCGTCCTGAGTTGGGGGGGGGGGGGGCGCTCCTGGCCTCCAGGCAAGAGCCCAGGGATACTGCTCAGCACCTTACAACGAACGGGCACACCCCTCCCCGGTCACCAGTGTGCACTCAGGCCCACATCACGTGGTCTGCTGCCCTGGTCACTTGTCTGCCTCCCCGGCGAGGCTGGGGGCTGCACGTGGGCCCAGACACGTCTCGTGTGCCAGCCACCCCGGACCTAAAAGACGGCCCGGCCTTCGGCAGGTGCTCGGTAAGTAAGTGCCGAGCGCCACCTCTCTGGGCCTCTACCCTGCCCTTCGTCGGTGATGAGGGGAACGTTGGTTACATCCTCCTACAAACGCAGCTGTCCTGAGGGCGGTGATAAAATGGGAGTCGCTGAGCCTTCCCGCGGCCAAAGCACTTCGTTCCTGTGCCAGACAGTGAGCCACCCCCAGACCCCGACTCTCCCCCCACTTAGTAACCATGCCCAACTCTCAGCTGGACACACTGTCACCTGGCTCACGAGGGATCTGCCGGGCTCCCTGGTGGGAGCCCCGGGCAGGCGAGTAACTGGGATGGTGGAAACGCCAAGAAAACGCCAGGTGGTCTGGCAAATGGGACATCAGTGTTCAGCGTGCGGGTCACTTCAGGATTGTTCTTTTAAAAGGAGTCAACGGGGGTGTCTGGGTGGCTCAGTCAGTTAAGCGTCTGACTCTTGATTTCAGCCCAGGTCAGGACCTCACAGTCCGTGAGCTCAACAGTGCAGAGCCTGCTTGGGATTCTCTCTTTTTCCCTCTCTCTCAAAATAATAAACTTTAAAAAATAATCAAGTAAAAATAAAGGGAATCAACATTTGCTCCTTTTGTCCTCTCCTCCTCCGGGCTGTGTGGGATGCAGATGCAACGGCAGGAGGCGAAGCAGCCACCTGAGACTCAGCGGTGGAAGCCACGGGCAGAAGAGGACAGGGCTGGGCACATGACTGGGCCTGACCATTTACATCCCAGGCCCCTTGCCACTGGGATTAGCTCTGGGATGGGCAGGTGCCCAAGGCGGCCCAGTGAGCATCAGGCCAGGACTTTTGCTACAAGAATGGGGGACGAGGCATTCTACTTTCACAGCAGGCAAGCAACTAGGTCATGAGCCTGGAGCCACTAGGGGCCGTCTCTAGCACCTCACTGGAAAACCTGCCTAAAAACCCAACACAGAGGTGAGCAGAGCTGAGGGATTCATCTCTACTCCACTTCCAGACTGAAAATAAAGGATAAATCACAAAGAGAGAGGACTCAGAGAGGAGAGAATCTGAGGATGAGAATCGGAACCAACCACCCCAACATAAGAGGGTGAGGCAGCCAAACACGGACGGCAGCAAGGGAACACATGCTGTAGCGATTTAAAATACATATGCGCTAGATAACTTGGCCTTCAAATACAGAAATAAACACCGCGGGCACTACAAGGATAAACAGGCAAAATCCACAAGCATCGTAGGAAATTTCAGGGGCACCCGGCTGGCCCACTCAGTGGAGCATGTGACTCTTGATCTCAGGGTTGCAAATTCAAGCCCTGCGTTGGGTGTAGAAATTACTTACACATAAAATCTTAACGACGAAAACAAAAAAAAAGTATGTCTCTCGCAGTAACTGACAGAGTAGGCAGAGAGAAAAACACCCACTAAGAACATAGGAGGCTGAAATAGCGTGACTACAAAGGTGATCTGATAACCTACACGGAACTCTGTACTTCACAGCATGGTTCTTTTCCAGCTGACACATACCGGGGTATAAAGCAAACCTCAGAGAATTCCGAAAATCCGATGGAAGCATATGGATTCTCTGACCACAGTGCCATCAAGGCAGGAAATGGGCATCGAAACAATGACTGGAAAAATCCCACGCATCTGAAATTAAGGACATCCTTCTAAATAATCCAGAGGTCAAAGAAGAGAGATTACAAGCCGGAGAATGTTTTAAACTTACGGACAACGAAAAGCCTACACATCGGGACTTGTGGACACGGCAAAGGCTGTATTTAGAGACAAATACTCCGTCCACATACATAAATTAGAAAACCCACAGGAAGGTGGAAGACAGCGAGAAGGAACAGATCAGCCCAGCACAAAGAGCAGGGAAGAGTGGGGACACCAGCCCCGCTCACCTCATCACTTCGATGTAGCCCTTAGCGGCTGCCACGTGCAGGGCAGAGGCCCCCGTGCGGGGGTGCCGGGCCTCGGGCATCGCGCCCCCGTTCAGCCAGCATCTCGTGTCACGAAGAAGCAGTTCCTCCTCGGCCCGTTTGGCCGCCTCCACGTCCACACCTGGGAAGACGAGAAGGGGCAGTGGTAGGACTCACACCCGGAGCCCCAGAGGCACGGGGTCCCCCTCGTTCCACATGCTCCTCCGGGACGCAGGGGACCCGGACTTCCCAACGGGGCCTCCGAGGCACTGCTGGGAGAACGGGGATCGCAGGCCCTTCTCCCATTTCAACCTAAGTATCACCTTTATCGTTACTCTTAAGTATAAACCCAGCACCTGATTACGTCAAACCCTCCCTAGCACCACCAGTAAAATCCTGAGCCCACGTCTTCACGCACTCTGTCGGGACCCTTTCTATCACCCTGAGTAGGATAAACCAGGCAAAGGGCCACCAGACCAAGGGGCCGCATTACTGGGGCAACAGCCTCTTTCCTAGCCAGCTGCGGATCCCTGTTCACAGCTGTGCCGTCACCTAGAGCAATCAGAAGAGAGCCAAGCACGCGGCCTCGTCGGTCAGTTTCTGTACATCTTTCAGTTTCTTGCAAAGCTGTTCTGCATTTGGGATGCCAAGGGCAAGTTAGGACTTCACGTGTAAGTGGATTTTGGATCAGAACAGGCAGCCTTGCTGAGGCTGTATTAGTCATCTGGTGACCATCACCGAGAATCTGTATGTTGCCTGCCCCCTATTGAGACAGGAGCCAGAAAGGGTCTCTTCCAGCCAACGTTCGATCTCTCTCCTGGAAAGTTTATTGGGGTCTGTTGCTGCTCCAACTGTGAGATTTCTCACACCAAAGCGCTGGCTTGGAGCTGAGCCGTCCTGCCCCATAGCTGTCGGCCACGTGCAGCTACTGAGCGCCTGAACTGTAGCTGCTCCAAACCGAAACGTGTCACGAACACAAATACACGCTGGATTTCGATGTGTGGGCGGGAAAAAGTGTGCGGCACGGGGTGCCTGGGTGGCTCAGTCCGCTGAGCACCCAACTCTTGATGTCAGCTCAGGTCATGATCTCACGGTTCGTGAATCCGAGCCCCAGCTGGGGCTCTGTGCTGACAGAGTGGAGCCTGCCTGGATTCTCTCTCCCCCTCTCTCTCTGCCCCTCCCCCACGCGAGTGCACTCTCTCTCCCTCAAAATTAATAAACTTAAAATACAAAAGCGCACAGCAACCCATGAATGGTTTTCTTTATGTTGATTAATGTTGACATGATAACGTCTTGGGCACACTCAGTTAAGTAAAATACGTTACTAAGTTACTCTCACCTGCTTCTTCTTACTCTTTTAAGTGCACCCACTTAAAAATTTTCCATTACGCTGCGGCTTACACTGGCTTTCCGCTGGGCAGCACGGGCAAAGGACCCCCGTGGCGCCACCACTTGGGCTTAAAAACTTAAAACACGACAGAGGCCGCAAAAACCCCCCGTGTGCCCCCCACCCATCTCATCTTGCTTTCGTGACGCTGCGTCCTGTTGCACCCTGTTGCACCCTCACTACACACACACACACACACACACACTGGGAGTCTGCCCTAAGCCTGCCCCGGGGGTCCCAGAGGGCTAGCCGCCCGGAACCGGCTGCGCCACCTGCTGGCACCCGGGGAAAGCACGACTAAACTCCAAGGGGATCACCTCTGGCTGCCGTCTGGCAGCTGTCCAAGGAATGTTTGGCTGGTCGGAGCCCACCTGGTGGGCCCAGCTTGGGGCGGAGAGGCCGGGACAGTGCTGGGGACTCAGGGACACCCTCCCCCCCACCGCCGCACACAACTTCCTTAAAGGGAATCACCTTCAATCCTACTACAGATGCGTGTGCCTTCCTTAGGCAGCGAAGGGTGGGGTTTGCTGACCTTTTTCCAACCACTGCTAGTGTCTCTGGCATGGTCACACACATCCTTCTGCACTCTGCTTTTTGCCGAGATTTGCGTTTGTTGATGGAGCTCTCGATCAGGGTTGGCAAACCTGTCTGGTTTTTGCCTGTTGTTCTACTGATGGTAAAACACAATACCTCATACCCATTAAGCAGGCATTCCCTGTACCTCCCTCCCCAGCCCCTGGCAACCATCAGTCTACTTCCTGTCATTAAGCTTTGCCTGTTCCGGAAGGCCCCCCCCCCCCCCCCCCCGGTGTTTGTGAATAAAGCTTTATTGGAACGCGGCCACGCCCACCACGGACACAGGGCCCCTGGCTGTGCTGGGGAGGGCGGTCGCAGGGCCCCCACCCCCACCCCCTGCCGGCTGCAGCGTGACAGCACCTCCCACAAAGTCTCGTCCTTCACAGAAGCTGCCAGCCCACCTACAGATTAGTGATTTACCCAACCTCCTCTGCTGGAGCCCCCAGCCTCTCCCGCTGCCAACAACCGCCCCCGCCCCCATGAAGATTCCTGTCCGAGGGCGGGAGGGCCTCCGTCCGGTGGCCTAGCAGCAGAACCGCTAGATGCCCCCTTCCCGCCCAGTTCTGTGTCCCTGCAGCCCGTCCTGCAGCTGGGCTGGGGGCAGCTCTACAGCGCGGATGGGCGGCCACATGGCCTGGCCTAACCACCCATCCATGTCGCCCCAGCTAGGGCTGGCTCAGGCGGAGGGTGGCGCTCAGGTGGCTGAGGAAATCTAGTCCTAGATCAGCCGAAGAATCAGCCAGCACTATTAGCAGCGGCGCTTCATACCCGGTTGAGAGAATCTGCCTGAGAATGAAGTCCGTGCAGGGGCGCCTGGGGGGCTCAGGTCATGACCTCATAGCTCAAGGGGTTCGAACCCCACGTAGGGCTCTGTACTGACATCTGAGAGTCTGAAGCCTGCTTTGGATTCTGTCTCCCTCTCTGCTCCTCCCCCACTCATGCTCTGTCTCTCAAAAATAAATACAAATTAAAAAAAAAAAAAAAAAGAAAAGAAAAGAATGAAGTCAATGCAGAGTTCAGTACAGTGATACTTTCGAGTTGGTGCCCCTGGATCAAACCATGCCTGAAGTCTGTGCAATTCCTGGACTTCAGTTACATGGCCCATAAATTGCCTTTTCATTTTAAACTGTGGTAAAAATAGACATCAAATTTACCATCTTAACCCCTTTTAACTGCAGTTCTGTGGCATTAAGTATATTCACGTGGCCAGGCAGCCTCCACCATCCGTCTCCAGAACACTTCATCTTGCACAACTGAAACCCCGTCCCCATCAAACAGCATCGCCCCGCTTCCCCCTCCCCAGCCCCTGCGCCCACCCCTCTACCTTCTGCCTCTACGAATTTGACCATTTTAGTCCCGTTCCTCATAGAGTTAGAATCACACGGAGTTTGTACCCTTTGTGCCAGACTCTCTCACTGAGCACACTGTCCTCAGGGTTCACTCACACTGTAGCACGTGTCCGAACCTCTTGCCTCTTTAAGGCTGAATAACAGTATTCCATCGTAGCACATGCCACACATTGTTCATCCATTTCTCGGCTGGTGGACACTTGGGCTGCTTCCACCTCTGTGCTACTGTGAGAAACGGCCGCTTCAAACACGCTGCACAAACCGCCTCTTGGGCTGGGCCCTGAGCCCGGCTGCAAGGGGTTCCCACAGAAGCGGCCCGCCAAGCCTCACCCGACAGATGACTTTTTAATCACAAAGGGAGGCGGACTCCATGGTACAGCCACCTGGCCAGTGCCCCTCCGTGAAGTTCAAGGCTAACAGCAACACGACAGGCAGACAGACAGCACCTGTCTCCCGAACAACGCACTAAGAAGTTCCTGCCACGAACGCAGACCTCGATCTCCTGGAGAAGAGGCAGGCGGGTCCAGGCCGAGGGACACGCTGTGTACAGAAGGCAGGGTGAGGAGGGCAAGGGGAGACCAAGGGCAGGGCAGGGCCACAGGAGGCGCAGAGGGGAGACTACAATGTGCCACAGGTAACAGCGCAGCACCAAGGCCAAGGTTCCGATGCCCACAGAGGAGTAACAACGTGACATCCTGTGTCCTTGTTCTAGGAGACACAGGCTCCCACGTCAGGGCCAGGGTTACAGTGTCTGCTTCGTGTTCTTGAGATGGCTGGGAACAGAGAGGGAGGCAGCTGGGGAGGGAGAAAGAAAAGGAAGGGAGGGGGTGGGGGAAGAGTGCTATTTATGTATAGTGGGGGGAGGGGGGAGGCAGGACGAATGCAGATGGGCCAAAATGTTAAAAACTGACGAATCTATACCGTATGACCCCATTTATACAAAACGTTCCAAAACGTGTAGGGACAGGAAGCAGATGAATGGTGTCTCAGGGCTGAGTGGGAGTGGGGTGCTGGTTGAGGGCTCCGGTTTCTTTGGTGCGACCGAAGCCCTCTGAGTCCATGTGGTGAGGCAGGCACAACACTGTGAAACGCTAAGAAACCAGCGGACCGCACGCTTTCGAAGAGAACCGAATGGGCTACGAATCACATCTCCACAAAGCTGCTAAAACCACCGGCCAAGCTCAGGGAGGGTCATGTGGCCGCCCCCCTAAGGCTGTCCCAACCTTTGTCCACATCTGAAGTTTTTCAGGGTGAGAAGTCAGAGAGGAGAGAAGCAGCTCAGCTCTGCCTTAGTGCCCGCCCCCCACGTCTGCCATGACCCCAGACGTCCACCTGCACGCGGCTCTCTGACCTTACCAGCAGTCAGCCTGCCCAAGCCAAGCCTGGGGATCTGGGCATCACCTTCCACACCCCAGGGCCTGCTCTTCAGCAGCCTCGCTGAACGAGCCACGGGGCCTCCAGACCCCCAGGCCCTGTGCCCACACCTTTTCGGCGGCTCCCTCGCTGAACCTAGACCAGCACCCCACGGCCCGTGCCCTCCAGGTCAGTCAGGCCACAGCCTTCCTCGCACACCCCACGCATCAGCTGGTTCTAGGTGGCTGCTTTGGGGAGTATGTTTGGACATGAGCTCCTCTGAGAACTTGCTAGAAGCAATACACGTTCTCCCTAGAAATATGAACATGGCCACACACAGAGTTTCGGGGGTCCTGGGCCCCATGTTAAGGACCCTGCGGTTCAGTGACCGTGCACACGGGGAGAACAGTCCCCCTCAGGGAACACTTCCGAGAGGACAATCTCACCTGAGAGACCCCGGGACAAGCCCCCCGCACCTCATTTCCTCACTCACTCCTGGGGTAAAATGACAATTTGGGTCAACGTCAGGTTGGGCTCTTATCCGTGTCCAGCGGTGGCACATGCACTTTACACGATCACTCAATGTTCCAAGCAACCCGAGGATGGGGACCCGCATGCCCACCTCACAGGGAAGGAACCCGAAGCAGACAGGGTCAGAGAGCCCTGGGAAAAGCAGGGCTGGCCTCCGAGCCCCAGCAGTCTGTTCCCCGTGCCCGCAGGCAGCACCCAGGCGCCCACCTCGGTAGGCAATCTCCGCCTTCAGCAGCCCCTCCATGGCGTCCGACTCGGCCAAGTCCAGGGGCAAGTCCCCATCGCTGTTGACGGCGGCAATGTCAGCCCCGTGGCTCAGGAGGTACCTGGGGGGGGCGGTGGAGGGGTCCAGGTTAGGGCCGCGGGGTCTGAGCTCCGGTCCCCATGCGATCCCACTTACCCTCCCCCGCCTCACCTGGCGATGTCCAGGTAACCACAGGAGGCAGCCACATGCAGGGGCGTCCAGCCCTCGTTGTCCGCCTGGTTCACCGTGGCACCCTGCTCCACCAGGAAGCGCACCACCTCCAGGTTCTCATCAATGCAGGCCTGGGGCGCAGGGGACACAGCTGTCAGCCCTCACCTCACCCAGGCACCACACGCCCAGCAAGGCAGGACTCCCGAGGGGCCGTGAGACAGACCCCGGGAACACGGAGTCAGACATTCAAGGGAAAAAACCAGATGACCCTGGGACAGACCCCAGAAGGCACCAGCCCTGCTCCTGGAGGCCCATTCAGCTACCCAGCTATTTAAGACCTCTTGGCTTCCCAAAGGTTAGGTCAGCTGGGCCTCTGGAGCTCAGTGGAGCCCATGAGAACAGGACACCCAGATCCTTGCAAATACGAACTGGATAAAGGGAGGGGGCTTTTCTCCAGCGTGGGAAGTCCTGGATGTTAGATACGATGTACCCCAGTCATCACCAACAGGACAAGGCTTCCAATGACGAAGACCTCCTCCTCCCTCAGACCATGGAGTTCTGCGCCCCCTGCCCTCTTCCCTTAGACCCTAGAGGCCAGGCCCCCAGCCCCCTCCTCCCTCAGACCCTGCAGTATTGACCCCAGCCCCCTCCTCCCTCAGACCCAGGGATCCAGGCTCCCAGCCCCTCCTGCCTCAGGCCCAGGAACCAGGTCCCCAGCCCCCTCTTCCCTCAGACCCAGGGATCCAGGCTCCCAGCCCCTCCTGCCTCAGGCCCAGGAACCAGGTCCCCAGCCCCCTCCTCCCTCAGACCCAGGGATCCAGGCTCCCAGCCCCTCCTCCCTCAGGCCCAGGAACCAGATCCCCAGCCCCTTCCTCCCTCAGACCCAGGGATCCAGGCTCCCAGCCCCTCCTGCCTCAGGCCCAGGAACCAGGTCCCCAGCCCCCTCCTCCCTCAGACCCAGGGATCCAGGCTCCCAGCCCCTCCTCCCTCAGGCCCAGGAACCAGATCCCCAGCCCCCTCCTCCCTCAGACCCAGGGATCCAGGCTCCCAGCCCCTCCTCCCTCAGGCCCAGGAACCAGATCCCCAGCCCCCTCCTCCCTCAGACCATGGAGTTCTGAGCCCCCTGCCCTCTTCCCTTAGACCCTAGAGGCCAGGCCCCCAGCCCCCTCCTCCCTCAGGCCCAGGGATCCAGGCTCCCAGCCCCTCCTCCCTCAAGCCCAGGAACCAGGTCCCCAGCCCCCTCCTCCCTCAGACCCAGGGATCCAGGCTCCCAGCCCCTCCTCCCTCAGGCCCAGGAACCAGATCCCCAGCCCCCTCCTCCCTCAGGCCAAGCAGATGCTCCCCAGGATGCTGACCATGGCCCTGACTCCCACCCTGAGGGGACTGGCCTGGCCCCTGGGGCCCAAAGCTGTGCACGGGGTACTGTGCCAAGGGATCTCCACCTGGGAAGACCTTCCCTAACCCTCCTGCTGTCAAGGCTCTGTACTGCAGAGGAAGAAATCCATCTCAAGGAGACAGCAGCCCTTGCCTGAATAGGGACAGCAAGGGGACAGAGAAGGGATTTAGCCCAGGGCACATGAAAACCCGGGTGGGCGCTGGGACCTGAGCAGGGTCCAGGCAAGGGGTGGGCCTGGCTTCCTGGGTCCCTGGGCTAAATTAACTCCCCAATTCCCTCACCTCTCCAAAACCCGGCCATCTGGAGAAGGGGGGAGGCAGTGAGGGCCAAGAGCATGAAGTCATGGAAACTCAGGCTGGGGGGGGGGGGGGGCACACGTGCCCTGGGAACGGGATGAACTGGGCTTGGTTTATTTCCACCCAGTTGTCATGGTGATGGGGGGGGTCGAGGAGGGAGATGGGCCTTTCCCTTTCAAGGACCTGGCCGGGCACAGGAATCCATGTGAAAGATGCCCGAGGCCTGGGCACCAGGGATCCAGGAATCCAGACAACAGCAACCTCCCCCACCAGGAGTCTAAGCCGCTCCCTCCACCCAGACTTAGTCCCCGCTTCCACCCTCCCTATTCAGATCTAAGAACTGTGGCTTCTAGTCCCTCCTATGCCAGACCCCAGACCTAGCTGCTAATTCACAAGGCAATTTTGACGAGTGGGGGGAATATACCAGCTTTATCATGGGGTTAACAAGCCCACCTGAGGTAGGTGCCGGGGTGTGAGAACTCCTGGGCACACACAAGGGCAGGGGGCTGTCGCCTGGGGACCCACTCCAGGGAGGACTCAGAAAGGAAACCACAGCCCCAGGACGCACCCAGACAAGGTGACCAACTGTCCCAGTTTGTTTGGGACGGGGGCTGCCTGAGACCTGGGACTTTCACTGCTAAAACCAGGCCAGTCTAGAGCAAACCACTCTGCGTTGGTCACCCCACAACAGACCTGACCCAAACCCCAGGTCGCCCGCCTGCTGGCCATGTGACCTGAGGCAGGAACTTCCCCTCTCTGAACCTCCAAAGCCCTAATCCTTCAGGCTTCCTGCAAAGCCCCGGAAAGTGGGTTTACCAAGGGCTTGCCTGAGTGGGAAAGGGATTTCACCTGAAAAGGCAGCCTGATAGGCAAGGCCTAGGGGGATGCCAAAGAAGGGGGCTCAGCCTGGAGAGCAGGGCCAAGAGCCCCTGAGGAAAAGTCCAGGAGAGCCCAGGCCTGGACGGTGGCAGAGGAAGGGAAACAGAAGCCTGAGGCCCCTCTCCCCTGGGCTTGCCCAGTACTCTGACACCTTACAAGGCTCAGGGAAGCAGGCCCCTCCTCTGGGTGGCAGAAAGCATCCTCGCTAGCACCAGGGACTCTGTAGGGGACAGGCCTGGGGGTCAGAGGAGAGAAAAAGAGGACAGGTAGCAGTTAGACCAGGCAGCAGCCTGCTGCATCCTGAAGGGTTTTCCACACATCTGACCTCCCTCCTTCATCAGAGCCCTGCCACGGAGGGACCGACTACTAGCCCTGTTGTACAGATGAGGAAACTGAGGCACAGAGAGAAAGGACGCTAACTTGAGGCAACAATGCTAAGGACCTGCGACTTGAACCCAGGACCATACTGATTTTCCTGAACTGCTCCTCTCCTCTTCCTGGGAGACCTGAGAAGTGGGCCTCTTCAAACATCCCTGCCTCCCCAGTCAAGCTTTCCACAGGGTCTTTTCTGGTTCCATCAATGACCAAACTCTATGGGTTCTGGCGGGAGGAGAGGGCTGAGGACTGGACCAGTATCAGGAGACAAGGAGGGAGATGATGGTCTCAGGGATGAGACAGAGGGTGGTGGCTCTTCTGTGGCCAGTCCTATCCCTGGTGGTCCCACTGTGGGAGGATAGATAAATGCATCCAGAACCAAAGAGGGTCCTGCGGCATAAGGTGGTCCTGGTTCTGGGACACACAAACACTGGAGGAGACAATCAGGGAGTCCTGGAAAGGCATGGGGGCCAGGTTATGGACGGAGACCAGCAGGGCTGTAGTACCCTTGGGAAGCTGACATACCCAGAGCCAGACAGATCACAGTCTCTAGGAGAGAAGCTGCCAGATGCCCAGGAGAAGGCATCCGGGCAGAGAGAGCAAGATGACCAAGGATAGAGAGGCAGATGCATTGAAGCCCCCCAGGAAAAGGGCAAGGTTACAGGCACAGCCAAAGGAAGGGGCGGGAGGCAGAGAAGGTGCCTGGAGAAGGAGAAACGTCCCTGACACGAGGCCTACGGTGGAGGAAAGAGGAGGCACAGCCTCCAGAAAGAGAATGAAGACGGTCTGCGGGTGGAGACAGCAGGAGGTGCCCCAGACAAGGAAACGAGGTGGTACAAAGCCTAGAAAAACCTGAGCCAAGAAAGAGCATCCTTATACAGCAACAGACGGTACTGCCTAAGGGCGAGAAGGACTAATCGGAAAGCAGCAGCACGGAAGATATGCCCCTAGCCAAACAGGTAGTCCGGGCCAGGGGCCAGGGGAGGAAGCCCCACAGGCGCAGGCGCGTGCCTGCACAGGACGATGCTTGCTGCTCAGCGAAAGCGACACCTGCCTGGAAAGGGGAAACAGTGGGCTGGAGGACGCAGAAGTATTGCTAGAAGAAGTGCACAGCCTCGGGCAAGGTGGCAGCATTAGATGGCACAGGAGAGGAGACACAGAGACTACTGAAGGGTGCTCAGGGTCGGGAGAAGGCAGCGCGAAGTGACAACGACCGGGACCAGTGGCATGGACCAGACCGAGGCCGTCAGCAGTGGCTCGGGTCCAGACTGAGGGCGGCGCAGGGCGGCAGAGACCAGGGCCGGTTGAAGAGGCTCAAGACTGGAAACAGGGAGTTGCAGGTGGGTGGCAAGGGCCAGGGGGTCGGAGAGGGCAGCAGCACAGGACGGCGCGCACCGAGACTGACGACCGTGAGTGACTCAGGGCCCGGAGGACGCTGGAAGAGGCTCGGACCCTGGGCGGACCAGGTCCGGGGAGGGGCCGGGGGCGCTGACCTGGTGCAGGGCGCTGATGCCGTCGGCGTTGGTGGAATCGAGCACCGCGCGGGCGGGAGGCGGGGCGGCGGGGTCGAGCTCGGCGCCGGGGCCGGGGTCCGCGGCGCGCAACATCAGGCGCGCCTCGTCCAGGTCGCCGCCCGCGCAGGCCGCCAGGAACTCGGCGGCGCGCTCGAAGCGCACGGTGCGGGCGCGCCGCTCCCCGGGGCCCGGCTCGGCGCCCGCCCGCGCCCCCCACTGCCGCAGCTGCTCCCGCCGCCGCTCGCGGGCCGCGGCCGCCGCTGCCCCGGGGCCCGCCCCCGGGCCGTCCTCGCCCGACATCGCGCCGCCCGCCCGCCGGTAAGCGAGCGAGCGACCGCCGAGCGCCTAGCCCCGAGCCGCCGCCGCCACCGCCGCCACCGCCGCCCGCCCGCCGGGGGCCGCCGGGAACTGCCGCTGGCCCCGAGCCGCCCGAGGATCTGCCTGCCCCCGCCCGGTGCGTCGACGTCACACGCCGCCCCGGGGCGCGCTGGGAAATGGAGTCCGTGAGCCGAAGTTGCTAATGGCAACCTTCGGGCCTCGCTCAGCCCCGAGGCACGCTGGGAAGTCCGCAGCTCCCGGGCAGCTGATGTAGGGGAGGGTCCCGGGAGCGCCGGGAAGCGGGGTCTCCGGGCTGGAGGCGCGCCCCGGGGTGTGCTGGGAAACGCAGGGACCAGTGGCACGGGGCCCGGGAGTCGGAAAAGATATAACGCTCATTTTCCCAGCTAATTCTTTGTGGGCTCTTTGGTCTGCTTGCTTCAACTAGAAATAGGAAGACAAGGACGTTTGTCTTCTGTCCGCAGCCCTTACGCCCAGCGCCCAGAATGGAGCCTAATAGAACGCGACCGGAGATAGTTTCTGCATGAATGAATTACCATTAATTCATTAATTCCCGACCAGCACGCCCCGCAACCCAGAACTCCCGCGGGACAATTCTGCCTCCCTGGGTGACCGCCCAGGTCATGCAGGGAGATAAAATCTGTAGCCAGAAGTCACGGCCTTCGGTCCACAGCCCTAGCGCACGCCGGGAGGTGTAGTCCTTAAGGCCACGCCTCTAGTGACACGGTGGGTCCTAGGCAGAGCCCCAAACATCGCAAATGACCAGGCTCAAGGGGAAGAAAAGCCCAAAGTCCCTTACAGTAACCCCTGGATTACATCCGGGAAAGGAGCCCAAGGGGCGGGGTCCACAAGGACGCCCGTCCTTCTCGCGCTCGCACGGTGGGAAATGTAGTCCAGGCTCTACATCCTCGCATGTCATGCTGGGATTTGTAGTCCTGGGTGAGGCGTTCCACGTAGCACTTTCAAAGCAAGAAATAATCTTCACCTTAAGTGTCCTGTACCTAAATCCTGGATGGGAAAGATGCAGGCACTTCGAGATCGGAAGAAAGACCCGTACAAACCGTACAGAAAGGTGCTGAAATCTGGATAGATTTTTTTCCCAAGGGATGTTGGAGTTACCCACCCACTCCAAAGTCCTCGGCCCTGTAGGAAGATATAAACTACAAATCCCATGAGGTCTGCGGAACGCTGGCGGTAGAAATAAAGGGAATAGGTGTCCCGGTGGTTCTTGGGATGTGTAGTCCCTGAACTCGCACCCTTCCCACAGTTGTACACACCCATCCTCCTTCTGCAGGGGGCTTAAAAGACAAGCAGTAAATCAGCCCTACAGTTGTTACGTGTGGGTGTGTATGTGTGTGTCTCGGTGCCTGTGCACAACTGTGACACATTATAGCCTTGTGTTTTTGCGATCCTGTGTGTGCCAAGGTGCATGCTGTTTATAAGGACTCGTATTATGTCTGTAAGTGTTCATATAAATATGCCTGTAAAGTTTTGTGACTGCGATTGTTTCTCTGGAGTATCTGCTCAACCCACACAACGAGGTGTGAGACGTGTTCCTACCATCAGCTCAATTAGCAATCTTTACACTGTCTGTTGTATTTAGGCTCCAGCCTCTATTTTAAAATTCTCTTCTGCTGCAATGGTGAAGAATTCCAGCTCTGATCTAGGCAATCATGGGTTTGACACTTGTTTCTGCCCACTTCCCAGCTGTGGGGTCTGGGGCTAATCTCCGCCTCCTGGGGTTGTTGAGTGTGTACATGTGATATCTGGTAGGTTTCAGACATTGGCTGTGTCTACCTTCATAGGCACTCGTTGAAGTTCTCTTCTTCCCTTTGCTTTTCGGTGGTGAAGGTTTTTTCACTTCCCAGGCCTGCTGCTGGCTCTCAAGGCTAACACTGGAACTGAAATGCTTAACCTTAGAAGTACAGACCCCCCCTCCCTGCTGGTGAAAATAACATCAGCAAGATAAGAAGAAGATGTTCCCTGCAATGGCAGAAAAAACAGACGCTGGTCTGCGTCATAAAGATGGTCCAGATAAAGGAATAAACTAAAGTATCAGGTTTACTCTGTTGTCCAGTGTGAAAACAGGACTAAGCATTTATGATATTTGAAAACTGTCCTCGGCAGAGTTATTTGCACAGAGGAAACTTTTCAATTTAAGGGAGAAATGTGCTGTGAAAGATACTGCATAGCTGACCTTCTTGTGACTATCAGCACATCTCCTGGGCCCTCAAACTCACAGCAACAGGAAGGAGGCTTTGTATTTGTTAACCGTGCCAAGAATGGTGTTCTCCCAAATATCATCCTCAGATGTGGGCACAGGGAGAAGCCCTTCCCTTGCAGGGAGTGTCGGGGGCCAAAATGAGTACAGAGGAGGGATTTTGCCCCAATGTGTAGAACCATGTCTTCCAGATCTGGTAACATATGATCTCTTTTTCTACCCAATGACTTCCATGTGCTTGATTCTCTTTCTCTTCTTTTCCTCATGGGAATGTTTGTCTGAATTGTTATTATTACAATTCCCTGCGCCTTCCCCATTGCGGATTTGTTAGGGAGGGAGGAACTGTGTATGTGGTTTACAGGATGTCAAACCAGTGGGAGGCACACCCAAACCTGACTGAAGGGGCTGGTCTGACCCCAAGAACCCGATCTGACCACCAAGACCCTGGGCTTTTGTCCTTGGGGAGTGGGTCAGTGTGTTCCATGTCCAGGATCTGTATATGTGGGTTGGGTAGTCAGAGGAGTGGAGCATGTCAGAGACAGCTAATTGCCTGCCCATAACTCTGTCTCCTCCTCAAAAATAGAGCACTGGTTGGGGCACCTGGGTGGCTCAGTTAAGAGTCCAAGTTTGGCTCAGGTCATGATCTCACGGTTCGTGGGTTCAAGCCCCACATTGGGCTCTGTGCTGAGAGCTCAGAGCCTGGAGCCTGCTTCGGATTCTGTCTCCCTCTCTCTCTCTCTCTGCCCCTCCCCTGCTCACACATTGGCTGTCTCTTTCTCAAAAATAAATAAACATTAAAACACACACACACACACACACACACACACTGGTTTTATTTGAAGTAGCAAAACACCCAGCTAGCTAAAGGGCAAGCCAGAGACCTAACCCTCTCTGCAATTAGGAGAGGCCAATAAGATGGGATTGAACATTGCTGGGTGGGGCTTCCAGAAAGGCTCTAGAAAGGGTTTTGGTTAGCTGAGAGGTGCACCGTTCTGGTCCTCAGCTTTCTGCTGTCTTCCCTTCCTGGAAGCGGATGTAACAGCTAGAGCTCCAGAAATCATGCTGTGACCACAGTGTGACCTCGTGGACGGAAGCAGAGCAGAAAAGCAGAAGGAGTCTCAATTCTTGATGGCACTTTGGACCTGCCTTTCCTGCCCAGGACTGCCTACCTCCTTCCCTTAGGCCGTGTGTGAGGAAAGCAAACCCCCAATTCAACAGAACCAGTGTTATTTTGTGTCTCCCTTACCAGCAGCCAAACATAACTCCTAAATGACATTGTTGGCGTAGTGCTGGCATTATGATGGGAAGGGATCTGAGTCAAGTGCAGAAATGTGAAGAGGCATTCACAGGATGACCATGAAATAAACAAAATTCTGGGAGCATGAGATTAGGCTGAAACGCATGAAAGAAAACCACATATGTCCCTCCTTAGAGACCTCCAGGGGCGCCTGGGTGACTCAGTCGGTTAAGTATCCGACCAGCTTAGGTCATGATCTCATGGTTCATGGGTTCGAGCTCCACGTCAGGCTCTGTGCTGACAGCTCAGAGCCTGGAGCCTGCTTTGGATTCTGTGTGTGTGTGTGTGTGTGTGTCTCAAAATAAACATTTAAAAAAAAGTATATAGAAAGACAATTATTTTAAAAAGAGAGAGAGACCTCCATAAGAGACCACATGGAGAGAGGTCCCAGCCACCCCAAACGGGGCCACCCTAAGCCAACCATTCCCACTGAACCAGCAGAAGACCGTGGATGCACAAGCAAAAATCCCAGACAAGAGGCGTGCCTCCATGGCCCAGTCGGTTAAGCGTCCAGCTCTTGATTTTGACTCACGTCATGATCTCACGGTTTTTGAGTTCGAGCCTGTCAGGCTCTGTGCTGACAGTGGGGAGCCTGCTTGGAATTCTCTCCCTCCCTCTCTCTCTCTCTGACCCTCCCCTGCTCACACACTCTCTCAATCTCAATATAAAGAAATAAACTTAAAAAATTAAAAAAAAAAAAAGCCCAGACAAGATCAGCCATGCCCAGAAGAACTGCCCAGCTGAGCCCAGCACAAACTGCCAACCTCATAAGCTAAATGAAAGGTTTCCAAGGAGCGCCAGTCAGATGTGAGGTGGTTATTCTGCACAAGCAAACGGATACAGGCAGGCAGCTTCCAAGAGGCCCTCGAGTTCGCTGATTGCAAGCTTCATGCTGTGTGGATAGAGAAAGTGGTTTCACTAATGCGCCATGTGGGGGAGGGTAGAGACTTAGATGTCCCGTATTATTCGTTTTCCCCTTCTTTCACATCATAATAGAACTGCTGATTCAAAAAAAAATTGGTAATGTTTATTTTTGAAAGAGAGAGAGAGGGAGGGAGGGAGACAGAGTGCAAGTGGGGGAGGGGAAGAGAGAGGGAGACACAGAATCCGAAGCAGGCTCCAGGCTCTGAGCTGTCAGCACAGAGCCTGATGTGGGGCTCGAACTCACAAATGTGAGATCATGACCTGAGTTGAAGTCAGACGCTTAACCAACTGAACCACCCAGGCGCCCCTAGAACTGCTGATTTTTTTTTAAGTTTATTTATTTTGAGAGAGAGAGAGAGAGTACAAGTGGAGGAGGGCCAGAGAGAGAGGGAGAGAGAATCCCAAGCAGGCTCTGCACTGACAGCGGGGAGCCTGATGCAGGGCTCGAGCTCATGAACCTTGAGATCATGACCTGAGCCGAAACCCAGAGTCGGATGCTTAACCGGCGGAGCCCCCCAGGCACCCCTGGAACTGCTGATTTTAAGTTGAGCTTAACAGTCCAGTGAGGACAAGCAAACAGCTACAGACACGGCAACAGAGCTAAGTTCTGCCAGGAGGAAAGAATGGGCGGGGACGTGTCTGTCTCCTGCTTTACCCTCCACGGCTGTCTGGAACCAGAACTGGGGGAGCCATCACAAGGTCCCCGTCGACTCAAGCCCCCAGGACGAAAAGGCCATAGGCCCCAGGGGGGCTTAAACAGAAACCATTCACTTCTCACCGTTCTGGAGGCTGGAAGTCTGGGTCAGGGTGACTGTGCGGTCGAGTTCTGGTGACAGCCTGTCACCTCCGTGCTGTGTCCTCAGATGGTGGAGAGACAGTGCTCTGGTCTCTTCGAGTACTCACAAGGACACTAATCCCATGACAGGACCTCCACCCTCATGACCTCATGGAAACTTGGTTACCTCTCAAAGACCCCACCTTCCACAAACCATCACACTGGGGATTAGGGCTTCAACCCACGGATTTTGTGGGGACATATCAGCTATGTGTGCGGGATCAGCCATCTTCCCCAAGCCACTGATATTTGGGATTCGGGGGCCCAGAACCCAGGCCCCTATGTGCTCAGGAATGTGTGCCCATCCTAAAGGTCACAAAGGTGGGCACTGCTTTGTCACTAAGAGCGGATCCCTCTCCAGTGAGCAACTTGAAAATTGTTTTGTTTGGGTTGGTTTTAAAATTCAGATATAGATCAGTTAGGCATCCGACTCTTGATTTCAGCTCAGGTCATGATCTCATGGTTTGTGAGTTCGAGCCCCGTGTTGGGCTCTGCGCTGACAGTGTGGAGCCTGCTTGGGATTCTTTCTGTCTCTCTCTCTGCCCCTCCCCTGTTCACTCTCTCTCTCTCAAAATAAGGAAACTTAAGTAAACATAATGAATAAAGTAAATATAAGTAAATAAGGAAAATAAGGAAACTTAAAAAAAACATAAAAATAGGGGTGTCTGGGTGGCTCAGTTGGTTAAGCGACCAATTTCAGCTCAGGTCGTGATGTCGCAGTTCATGGGTTCAAGCCCCGCGTCTGACTCCGTGCTGACAGCTGGGAGCCTGGGGCCTGCTTCGGATTCTGTGTCTCCCTCTCTCTCTGCCCCTCCCCTGCTCATGCTCTGTCTCTCAGCAATAAATAAATGTTAAAAAAAAAAAAAAAGAAAATTAAAAAAATAATAAAATGTACAGTTCAGGAAGTGCCTGGCTGGCTCTGTCAGTGGAGGGTGTGACCCTTGACCTCAGGGTTGTGGGTTCAAGCCCCATGTCGGGCTCTCTGCAGGCGGCACAGAGCCTGCTTTGGATCCTCTGTCTCTCTCTTTCTGCCTCTCCCCTGCTCATGCTCTCAAAAATAAATAAATATTTTTAAAAATCATAAAAATAAAAATAAATAAAATGTGGTTTTTTTTTTTAACTGTATAGCTCAGGGGCTTTTTATATTCACAAGCTGGTGTGTGATACCATCACCACTAAGGCATTTCCACCCCCCCCCTCCCCCTCCCCCTCCCTCCCCTCCCCCAGCCCCTGTAACCCACTCATCTACTTCCTGCCTCCGTGGATTTGCCCTCTGCACAAGTCATACAAATGAAATCACACAACCTGTGGCCTCTTGTGTCTGGCTTCCTTCACCCAGCGTCCCGTTTCTGAGACTGGTCCACACTGCAGCCGGTGTCAGGACCTCCTCCCGGTTTATGGCTGAATAAGCCGCCTGAGCATGCGTTCCTCGGTTGCTGGACATTTGCATGTGTCTCCACCTTCTGGCTGTTGTAATGTTGCTGCCAACATTTGTGCACAGTGTGTGTGTGTGTGTGCGCGCGCGCGCGCGTGTGTGTGTGTGTACGGACGTATGTTTTCAGTTCCCTCGGGCAGACCCCTGGGAGTAGAATGGCTGGGTCATCCGTTAACCATGTTTAGCCTCTCCAGGACCTGCCAGAGTGGTTCCCACACGCTGTGTGACATTCCCACCAGCAGGGGGGAGGCTCCACCTTGACACCTCACCCTATGGAGCGTTGTAAGTCAAGGGGACCGGACAGGCTGGCTGCGGGGTAATAATGATAGAACTCGGTAAGTGTCTGTAAGCGGAGCATTTATTTCAAACCGCAGAGACGGGACAGGTCCTCCCAGGGCTCCGGCTCCAGCCCCAGGGCCTCACTTCCAGCGGCCTCCAACGCGGCCCTTCCCTGCCCCCTTCCGGCTGTAGGAGAAGAGAGAGGGGGCGTCAGGCAGGACGGGCTCCCCCAGCGTCTGAGGTGGGCCCTGCCCGCAATTCAGGAAGGCCCTCCCCCACCCCCCAAAAAAATCCGGCTCTCCCTGCCCAGAGGAAGCGGCAGGCAAACGCGGCTTGATGGCATAAGGCCGGCTCCCCCGACCTGAGGGAATTGATGTCCGTGGGTGCGCTCAGGGTGTCCCTGTGGAAGCTGATAAATGTTTAGCAGGACGGGCTGGGGGAAGGGAGGCACGGGTGAGTGAGCGTGGGTAGCACGCAAGATGGGGCAAGGCTGGCGGGAAGGACGCAGACGGTGGAGGCATGGAGAGAGGAACCGAGAGCTGGAGAAAAGGAGGCTAGGGACGCGGAAATAGTCACGGCCGTTACAGCGGTTACAGGCACTCAGGGCGGGCCGCGCTGGGCACCGCAGGTTTTGACCGGCTTCCCCGGCCTCCCTCCACCACGGGCCGGGAGCACCGACCCCTGCCCCTGCGACAGCCCGGTGCGCTCCAGCCATCGTCCACCCTCCCTGGGGGCAAGATGGCCTGCCCCACTTGACAACCCGGAGAAGGACACACAGAGAGAAAGGGACAGATGCCAAGAGGGGGTCGAGGGACTGGAGGGGAGCCACAGGGAAGGAAAGAGGAACCCCAGGGTCGGAGCAGGGGCGTGGGGCTCAGCGGCCCAGGCACACTTACAACTTCTGGGCGTGGCTGATGCGGTTGTACAGCACGTTGATCTGCAAGGGGAGAGAGGGGGATGATGGGGCGGGGGCACGCCCACCCACCACGCCCGCCCACCCCTGCTCCACGCCAGACACGCACGCACGCCCCTGCCCTGCGCAGGACACGCCAGACACGCATGTACGCCTGCCCACCCCTGCCCTGCACCAGACACGCCCACCCGCCCCTGCCCTGCGCCAGACACGCACGCATGTACGCACGCACGCCCCTGCCCTGCGCAGGACAGGCACCCAGGCATGCATGCACGCCCCTGCCCTACACCAGACCGCCCCTGCCGTGCGCCAGACACGCACGCACGCCCCTGCCCTGCGCGGGACACGCATGCATGCACGCACACACTCCCCTGCCCTGCACCAGACACGCCCACCCGCCACTGCCCTGCGCCAGACACACACACACACACACACAGACCCCTGCCCTGCGTGGGACACGCACGCACGCATGCCCACCCCTGCCCTGCGCTGCCCTCCGTGGGACACGGGTCTCACCTCATACTTCTGCTGCTTCAGCTTCGCCATAAGGTCAAACTTCTCGGACTCCAGCTGGTGGATCCAGTCCGACAGCTCCTGGGCCTTCTCCCTGGCAGGGGCAGAAGGGCTGTCACGCACCGGGCCAGCCCACAGCCCAGAGAGAACGGTCCAAAGCCACACGGCCAGTCTCCTCTAAGTTGGGCATTATTGGTACCATTTCGTTAAGAGGTGTGGCCAAAATATTCAAAGTGAACGGAAGAAAGGGGGTTTTTAAGTCTCTGCCCCGTGTCTCCACATCCAAAAGTCATTTCCGTAGGGGAGAATAATGTCATGGTCAGGAACTCGGGCTCTGGAGTCAGGAAGCCCCGGTTCAAATCCCCTCTCTGCTCTCTTCTGGCGAGAGTGATTCCCTAGGATCCGGTTTCCCTCTCCATAAAATGTACACAAAAATCTGTGGCTGCCTGCTCTATATCTCTTCTCCCTTTCTTCCTTAGACACAACCTTTGGCAACAGGTCCAGTTAAAAAGCTACTCTCCCAGGGGCGCCTGGGTGGCTCGGTCAGTTAACCGTCCGACTTTGGCTCAGGTCATGATCTCGCCGTCCGTGAGTTCGAGCCCCGCGTCGGGCTCTGTGCTGACAGCTCAGAGCCTGGAGCCTGTTTCAGATTCTGTGTCTCCCTCTCTCTGACCCTCCCCCATTCATGCTCTGTCTCTCTCTGTCTCAAAAATAAATAAACGTTAAAAAAAAGAAAATTAAAAAAAAAAAAAAAAAAAGCTACTCTCCCAAATCTCCCTGTGCGTGAGGGTGGGGGTGACCAGTGGGGTGAAGGCAGTCATTAGGCTCGGCTTCCGAGCAAGTCTTTTGTGGCTCCTTCCTTGCGACTTCTTCCTGCTGCTTGGATGTGTTGGCTGGAGCTCCAGCAGCCACGTTAGACTATGAGGTGATTTTGAAGATGGAAATATGGGGCTAAATGTGGCAGAGCAGAAAAACAGGAGTCTGGGTCTCCAGTGATTTTGTAGAGGTCCCATACCAGCTATGGACTACCCTAGTGTCAGATTGCTTCTCTGTGACAAAATCAGCCTCTGTATTTTAGGCTGCTATGGACAGATCTCTTTACTAGAGGCCAAACTTATCCTTTTTTTTTTTTTAAGTTTATTTATTTACTTAGAGAGAGCGCACACGAGAGAGAGAGAGAGAGAGAGAGAGAGAGAGAGAGAGGCAGAAAGAGAGAGAGAGAGAGAGAGAGGGGGGCGCCTGGGTGGCACAGTCGGTTAAGCGTCCGACTTCAGCCAGGTCACGATCTCGCGGTGCGTGAGTTTGAGCCCCGCGTCAGGCTCTGGGCTGATGGCTCGGAGCCTGGAGCCTGTTTCCGATTCTGTGTCTCCCTCTCTCTCTGCCCCTCCCCCGTTCATGCTCTGTCTCTCTCTGTCCCAAAAATAAATAAAAAAAAAAAAAAAAAGAGAGAGAGAGAGAGAGAGAGAGAGAGGATCCCAAGCAGACTCTGCACTGTGAGCCCAGAGCCTGAGGTGGGGCTCAAACCCATGAACTGTGAGTTCATGACCTGAGCTGAAATCAAGAATTGAATGCTTCGGGGACTGCGCTGACAGCTCAGAGCCTGGAGCCTGCTTCGGATCATATGTCTCCCTCCCTGCCCCTCCCCTGCTCGTGCTCTGTCTCTCTCTGTCTCTCTCTGCCCCTCTCTCTCTCTCTCTCTCTCTCTCTCTCTCTTAAACATAAATAAACATTAAAAAAAAATTGAACATTCAACTGACTGAGCCACCCAGGCCCTGAGGCTAAGCATATTCTTAACTGACAAAAATCTGCAATAAAGCTAGTGTCACTATTCATTTGATCATTACTAGCCTTCCTGGTTTTCTCTCGCTAGCTACCGCCCTCTGCTCTGGGGCATGTTTTTATCTAAAAAAATTGTATACACCCTCAAGACCTTTATCTGACGAATACAGTTGAGATAACAGGGCCTAAATATTAGCGGACCCCAATGACAGTGGCTGTGTGCTGGTGGACAGGGGAAGAAGAGGACAAGAGGGAAAAATTAACACCAGCTGCGTATTATTTTATGCCCTGTGATAACGTGCTCAGAAGGCAGGGCACATGGTGAGCTGCAGGCTGGAGCCATTCAAACACCTCCCAGAGCTGACCCCGCGAGCCGTGTCCTCACGCTGGTAGTCTGAAATCCGCATGGTGAGAGTAGTTACGTCGCAGAAATGGGCAAATGCTATAATCTGGAGTCTCTGCCCCCGGAGACCCAGGTGTTAACCATCACCCCATTTTATACCACAGCGAGCCCAGGGTTCAAATCCCAGCTCTCAAGCTTGCACGCTGTGCAGCCCTGGAAAGCTCACTTAACCTCTCTGTGCCTCAGGTCCCTCATCTTTAACATGAGGATAATGATAGGATCTACCTCACAGGGTCATGAGCCCTGCAGCCATCCCCTTCACTATCGTCGCCTCACCGACCTTTCCCAGGCGGACCAGGTAGGCTGTGTCCTCCTATCCCCATTTTTACCAGTAAGGAAAGTGAGGCTCAGAGAAATTACCTAACGTGCCTAAGATCACTCAGCAGTGAGCGGTGGAGCGGGCACTGAGCGCTGAGCACTGACGTCAGAGGCTGAGTTGCAGACCCCATCACTGTACAGCCCCCGGGGTGGTGGGGGTTCCTGGCTGTATGAGCCACGTCCCAGGCCAGAGTACATCAGCACAAATGACGCCCCCGGAGGAAAAGTCCTCCGCAGACTTCCCTCTGACGGCTTGTCATGAGATGTGGGCTGTCCGTGAATGGGAGGTGAAGGGGGAGGTACAGTCTGGTGGGGCAGAGACGTGGCTGGAAAGTTCTCACCGGCACGTCTAGCTTCGATTCAGAGAAAAGACGGGGCCTTCGTAACTTTCCACAGGACATCAATGAGTCAACATAATCTCCTAAATTTGGGGCAGTTATTTCATCTGGCCTTATTACCTCCCAGGCTCCACAGGTCACGGTACCCACAAAAAGTGGGTCCTATACCAGTGACATGTTTCACAGGGAAGACAGCAAGGGGCCCAGAGAGGGGGAGACACTTGCCTGAAAGTCACACAGCACGAGGGCTCAGACCCGGGCTTCTGCCCTCCCAGAGCTGGTCCCCTTATCTCCCTGTCTTACAACAAGCCCGTCCCACGCTGAGGCCTCCAGGACACCTACCGGAGTTGGTCTTCTCCCATGTGGTCGATGTTCAGAGGCTTTTTACGCTCAGACAGGATGCGTAGTTTCATCTCCCGGCCTGTCTGGCGCTTACCACGCTTTTGCTCTGCCTGAGGGTACAGAAGGGGAGGTACTCAACTGTGGGACACATCAGAACACAGGGGGCTGAGCTCCTCGCCACCTGTCCCTACACCCAGGAATCCGAGCCCCTCTTCCCTCAGACCCAGGAGTCCTGGCCCCTAGCCCCTCCTCCCTCAGACCCAGAAGTCCAGACCTCCACCCCCCTCCTCCCTCATACCCAGCAGCCCAGGCCCCCAACCCCTCCTCTTTCAGACCCAGGACCCAGACCCCCAGCCCCTCCTCCCTCAGACCAGGCCTCAGGTCCCCAGCCCCTCCTCCCTCAGACCCAGGAGTCCTGGCCCCCAGCCCCCTCCTCCCTCAGACCCAGGAGTCCAGGCCCACAGCCCCCACATCCCTGAGACCCAACAATCTGGGCCCCCAGCCCCTCCTCCCTCAGACCCAGAAGTCCAGACCTCCACCCCCCTCCTCCCTCAGACCAGGAGTCCAGACCCCCCAGACCCTCCTCCCTCAGACCCCTCAGCTCTTCCTCCCTCAGACCAGGAGTCCAGACCCCCAGCCCCTCCTCCCTCAGACCCTGAAGTCCTGACCCCCAGCCCCTCCTCCCTCAGACCCAGAAGTCCAGATCCCTCCCCCTCCTCCCTCAGACCCAGGAGTCCAGGCCCCCAGCCCCTCCTCCCTCCTCCCTCACACCCAGGAGCCTAGGCCCCCAGCCCCTCCTCTTTCAGACCCAGGACCCAGACCCCCAGCCCCTCCTCCCTCAGACCAGGCCTCAGGTCCCCAGCCCCTCCTCCCTCAGACCCAGGAGTCCTGGCCCCCAGCCCCCTCCTCCCTCAGACCCAAAAATCTGGGCCCCCAGCCTCTTCCTCCCTCAGACCTCCCCTATCAGGAACCAGAAGTCTAGGCCCCCAGCCTCTCCTCCCTGGGAATGTAGACCTTAGGTCCCAGGGGACTGAACTCACCTTGACCAGGTAACCTCCAAAATGGGCTCCCATGTTGGACAGAACCTTCTTCTTTTTGGCATCATCCTCAGCCCGCTTCTTGGCCTCTTCTTCCTCCTTCCGCATTTTCTCCTCCTAAGGGAAGAAAGGGGTTAACCCCAAGGCCACCCTCTGGGGGGAGGGGTCTGAGATTCCAGTGGGGGAGGGGGGGGCTCAGGTGTGAGCTGATGGAAGCAGCAATCAACCAGACCCAAGGCACGGGACAAAGTCAAGGTCAGGAAAGGCAAAAATGCAGGCATTCTGCTCCTGGCCCTTCCAGGCCCGGCTCTGTGACCACCTGGGCTCTGTGACCACCTGCGGCTCTGTGACCACCTGTGAGTCCCTTTCCTCTCTGGTCCTTAATATCCCTCAAGCAAGAATTAAAATGCAAGGGATGTGCCTGCTTGTTTTCTACATTCCTGAAGCCTGAAGGCCGATGGTGAGCGTTGCTGTGTGGCCTCAGTGCAGATACTCACCCTCTCTGGGCCTTCATCTCCCTTATTCTCAGGAGACAAGAATGTCTCAGAGGATGAAGGAGGGTAACTGGTGACGGGGCGGGGGGCTTGGGGCACTAGAAGGGGCTGAATGGCCTCGAGCCTGAGGAAGGGGTTCTGACGGCATCCCCACGTTTCAGAAAGTCTGCACCGCATGCCCCAGAAACGGTGGCTTTCAGACTAACCCCTCTGCCCCCTGGAAGTGCTGGTGAGGTGGGCACGATGGGTTTTTGCAGGCCCCACCTGAATCAGTTTCCTCCTGCTGCTGTAATTGGCAAACTGAGGGGCTTAAACCAGCAAAAGCTTATCACCTTACAGCTCCGCGGGTCAGAAGTCTGAAATGGGTCTTACGGGCTAAAACCAAGGAGTGAAGAGGGCCGGTTCCTTCTGGGGGCTCCCGGGGAGAATCTACTCCCTTGCCCTTGCTTCTAGGCACCGCATGCAACCCTTGGCTCCTGGCCCCTTCCTCCCTCTGCAAAGCTAGCAGAACAGTATCTTCAAGTATCTCTGACTCTGACCCTACGGTCTCCCTGTTGTAAGGACCTTTGTGATAACACGAGGCCGATCTGGATAATCCAGAATCATCTCCCACCTCAACGTCCTTAACTCGATCGCACCTGCAAAGTCCCTTTTGCCATGCCAGGTACCATATTCACAGACTCTGGGAATTGGGACATGAACATCTTTGGGAGACCAGTATCTTGCCGACCATGTCAGTCTACTACCAATCTTTGAAAGTGGTTCAGGCGGACCACTCCTTGATTCCAAGTCAGGTCGTGCCTCCAAGGCCCTACACCAACGGGAATATTCTAACCAGGGGCCTACAACTAGCCAGCAATTTGCTCCAAGATGGACAGGTGACCAGTCTGAACGCACCCCAGGATCATGCAGAAGACAGACAAAAGAGTTTGAGCCCAAGTAGCTGGTGGTCATTTGTCACCCCTGCCTGAGAACGGGATGTCCAGTAGGGTGACCAACAACTCCGTTCGCCTAGGTCTGATGAGATACAGGATTTTCAGGGCGCCGACCAGGAAAGTCCCAGGCAAACCCAGGATGAGCTCACCACCCGCAATGTCCATAGAAAGGTGAGCCCGGGGGATGGGAAGAGAAGAGCTGGGAGAGTTTGCTTAAGTTCCTTGATCCAGCCATACCTGAAGCAAGTCACACTCTACACTTGTCTAGTTATGTGAGCCAATAAAATTCTCTTTCTGCTGAACCCAGTTTGGGCTGGGGTTTCTGCCCCTTCCAACCGACAGATCCTTGAATAACACAGCACAAGGGCTCTCTCAGGACCGCAGACAATATCATGACTGGGAAATGGAGCAACCAGCTGAGGAAGTACATTTGGTCTCCCAGGGGAGGGGAGACACCCACCGCCAGCTTAGCCTGACGCTCGCGCTCCTTCTCGGTTCTGAAGCGCTGTTGTTCAGCTCTCTCTGCCCGGCGCCGCTCCTGGAGGAGAGCGAAAAATGAGGGGGTGTAGGAACCCCCAGCCCTCCCCACCCCCTGCAAAGGAGGTCAAGAGCAGAGATGAGCTAGTTTGCGTGCGACCACCGACTTAGGCAAGCGCCCAAAGATTCGGCCTCGGGCCTGCCCTGGACCCCAAGGAAGGCCCCGGGGGAGGGAGGGGTTCACCGCACCCCAGTCGCCCCACTCACAATGCGCTCTTTCAGCGCTATGAGCTCCTCTTCCTCCTTCTTCCGCTGCTCAAAATGCACGTCAATGAGCGTCTGCAGCTCCAGCAGATCCTTCTCCATGCGCTTCCGGTGGATGTCCTACGGCACGGAGGGTGCGGGCCCCCGTCATTCCCGGGCAGGGCGGGGGAGGAGGCACCCGCCTGCGGGCACCTCTGCGCGACGTCGGGGGCGGGGCCCCCTGCCGGCCGGGACGGGCTTGGACAGTCTAGAGAACCCGGGGCGCCTTCGCGATGTTTCCAGCAGGTGGCACTAGCGGCCCACTCGGTTCATTAGGCGCCCTCCCAAAGGGAGCGGGACGCTGCGCCTCTTCCTAATTTGCACAAAAGCGCCCCGGGGACCGGATGTCCAGGTACTTACATCGAAGTCCACACGTTCCCCTTCTGGGATCTTCGGGGGAATCAGCGGAGGGACCACAGGCCTGTCGGGCGGAAAGGGGGGAAAACTGGAGCTCCCGGGCTGCGCCGACCAGCAGGTGGCAGCCACGCGCGGTTCGGAGCACCAGGCAGATGGCTGGCTCGTCCGAAGCCAGATTCTGTGGGCTTGCCAGTGAAATTTCCAAAACTTGCCTCCAGCAAACGCATGTAAAATAGTTCACTAATAATGTTTCCTACCGATTACATGTTCAAATGATGAAATTTCAGATATAATGGGTTGAATTTTAAAAATGCTGTTAAGATGAATTTTACCCGTTTTGTGTTACTTTTTAAAACGTGGCTTGTAGGGGCGCCTGGGTGGCGCAGTCGGTTAAGCGTCCGACTTCAGCCAGGTCACGATCTCGCGGTCCGTGAGTTCGAGCCCCGCGTCGGGCTCTGGGCTGATGGCTCGGAGCCTGGAGCCTGTTTCCGATTCTGTGTCTCCCTCTCTCTCTGCCCCTCCCCCGTTCATGCTCTGTCTCTCTCTGTCCCAAAAATAAATAAACATTGAAAAAAAAATTAAAAAAAAAAAACGTGGCTTGTAAAAAATATATAGTTACAGACGCGGCTTGCGTTGTATTCGTACAGGGCGGTGCATTGGCGGTGGAGCATGGTCAGCCCTCCATCCGGCCTTAATCGGAATTCTCTCTTCTGTTTTTTTTTTTTTATGTTTTTATTTATTTTTGAGACAGAGAGAGCATGAGCAGGGGAGGGGCAGAGAGGGAGGGGGACACAGAATCCGAAGCAGCTCCAGGCCCCGAGCTGTCAGCACAGAGCCCCACGCGGGGCTCGAACTAACGGAGTGTTCTATCATGACCTGAGCTGAAGTCGGACGCTTAACCGACTGAGCCACCCAGTCGCCCCTCTCCTCTGGTTTTTAAGACAGCACGTTCACCTGATTTCTTCCTGCTCCTCTGAAGGGAGCTCTTCTGAGAGCTTTGCCCTTTTATTCATCCATGGGACACTCTCATGACCCGTGTCCCTCACTCCCGGGGCTTTGATTATCATTAATTATGGGGGATTCACCGACTCCGTCTCCAGCCTGGACTCGCTTCTAAGTCCCAGACTCAGGTTAACAGGAGCCTCCTGAACATTTCCCGCTTTCTCACATGTCACGCCCTCGCTGAACTCATCGACTTCCCCAAGACCGAGTGGGGTTCCCAGCCCAGACCCCAGACCGTGGTCCTTTCCTCCTCCCTCCCTTCGCCCCAATGGCAAGTCCTGACCCCTTTGCCTGGCAATCTCCCCAGTCTGTTCCCTCCTTTCCACCCCTTGCCCCCTGCCCCAGCTCAGGCCTCAGTCCCTCTCACCAGAACCTTCCTGCCAGCCTCCTCCTGGCCTCCCAGTCTCCAGCTGTCCACCTTCGGTTCCTCGTCTTTCATGACTTTAGAGGGGCATTTCTAACACCCAGATCTCATCCTTAAGACAAAGTCCAAGAAACTCAGCATTCAAAGCCCTTCTCCATCCGGCCCCAGTCAGCTCCTCCAGCAACTTCTCTCCTCCCTCACAGACACATTTCACGGTTCCCTGGCTAAGCCACGTGCCTTTGTACCCCTGGGCCTTTCATATGCTGTTCCCTCTGCCTGCAATGCCCTTCCCCTGAGGCCTTCCCTCCTCCTGAAGCACACCTATGATCTCTTGCTCCCCCTTACTCTCTCACTCAGGTCTGTCTCCTCTACTCAAAACCCTTCCAGGACTCCCCAGGGCCCCCGGCCTTCAGGGCCCCGCCCCTTCTTGTCCTCCACACTCCAGCCACAATGGAATTGGTGTCACTGCCCAAACCAACCCAGGGAACTCTGCTTCTAAGTTATTTCTTATGCTTGCGTTGCTGCCTCCTTGCGTCTCCAAGCTTGGGCCCCGATGTCACTTCCTCCAGGACCCTCTGCCCCCATGAGCTTTCATGGCCTCCACAGAGCTGCCTAGTTTGGAACCTCATCATCAGAATGAGCTGTGTCTGCGTCGGTTCCCTGAAAGCCTGGCCTAGATCCAGCCGCCACACCCTGCAGGCTTTCTCACCTACAATACCCCTCCGGCCTCCTTCAGCTAGTGAACTCTTCATCCCTCAGGACTGAGGCATCACCTCCCCCTGGGAAGCCTTCCCTGACTGCCTAGGGCAAACATAGGGCCCTCTTCTGTGCTACCATCACTGTAACGGGGTCTGTTGCCCCAACAGAGCAGACAGGGTCTGACTTGCCCAACACCACGGGAAGGTCTCTGGAACGTGTGCTGAAAGAAGGAAGCCCTGTCCTTTCCCGTTTCAATTGCCCCAGCTCCTTTCCTGCTCCCCCCCACCCCACCCCCACCCTATCTCTGGTGGGGCACACATTAAGGAGGATAAGATTGGGACGCCCCCCCACCTCCACCCTCCTAGGATCTCACCTTGGTTTGGGCCGCTCCTCTTCTAATGGGGAGACACAAAGAGATAATTAACAAGAGTTCATAGGGGCGGGCCTGACACGCCCAGAGAGGGAACGCCCCCCTCCAAGCTATGGCCCCCAGGAGCAGCTCTAGGGGAGAGGCATGAGTGGGGGGCAAGAGGGGGGAAGGAAATCAGGGTGGCCGTAAAGGAGGAAGAGGGTCACACGCATCAGATATACATTCAGAACTGGTGTGGGGATCCCCCCCCCACAGGGGTCCAAACCCCCAGACCTTCCTCCTATCACCTGCCCAGAGCTCAGCTCCCCCCCCCGCACCCCCCTCCCCCGCATTAAGACCTAGCACTGCAGGGTGTCCCCAGCCCCTCCCCCTTGGGGACACAGGAATCCCGGGCTCCCAGTAATAGCCCCTTCTGCAACTCGGGCCCCAACCTTTGAATGTATATGGAGGAAAAAAATAACAGACAGGGTCGGGGGCGAAGATGGGCGGGAGGGGGAGGGTGCCTGTCCGCAAACATCCAACCCTTCTACAAGTATTCCTCCAGGTTGGGGAAGAAGGCTTGGGTGTCGGTCCCTTTAAGAAGGAAGGGAAAGGGTTAAAGCCTCAGCGAGGCCATTTCCCTTCGTGGACACCAGAGGGCGCGCGAGCTCTCCGGGGCTTAAAGGACCGGGCCTGGGCGGGTTACAGGGGGCGCAGGGGTTCCTCGCGGGGGTCAGGGCCCGAGGAAATCGGTCTCGGCAAGCGAAGCAGCCGCGGTTACCTCGCTCTGCCACCGGCTCCGGCTCCTCGGCGGCTGGGAGGAGGCAGGGGGGAGGGGGAGAGGGGAGAAGCGAGGATGGGGGAGCGAGGGGGAGCGGCCACGCCGGGGAGTGGGGGGCAGAGAGGAAAGAGAGGGGAGAGGCTGTTAAAGGACCTGAAGCCGGGGCGGTCGGGAGCCCCGTCCCCGCCGGCCTCTGCCCTGCCCAGCGCCCCCTCCCCACCCGGCCCCGCGGGGCAGCCCTCGAGGCTGCAGCCCCGCGGAGTCCAGGCCTCACCTTCCTCCTCCTCCTCCGCAGCCTCCTCTGCAGGTAGGGGTGGGGACAGAGAAAGCAGGGTTAGGAGCCCTCGGGGCCCGCGCAAGGCGCCGGAACCCCGGAGGGTGGGCGTGGGGGCGGTGGGTGACCCCGCCTGTCCTCTCGCCTCCCCGCCTCCCGCCTGCGTGTCCCCAGGCCACCAAGGCCGGCCCACTCCCCACTCACCTTCGGGCTGCTCCCTGAGGGCAGGGATGGGAGGAAAGAGCGAGAGGGACGGTTAGACGTCTTGCAGGTGGGAGAATGTTCCCACATCTCCACGCCCCCAGCCCTCCCGCCTGCCACTCACTCCTCATATTCCTGCTCCTCGGCGTCAGACATCCTGTGTGACCTGAGGACCAGAAAACGCAGCAGTGAGCTGGGGTCCCGATGGAGGAGGGGCTGAGGACCTGGACTCCTGGTCTGAGGGAGGAGGGTCTGGAGTTCAGGACTCCCGGGTCTGAGGGAGGAGGGGGCTGGGGGCTGGACTTTCGGTTCTGAGGGAGGAGGTCCTGGGAAGTCAGGACTCCTAGTTCTGAGGAAGGAGGGGCTGGGGTTCAGGACTCCCGGGTCTGAGGGAGGAGAGGCTAGGGTCAGGACTCCTGGGTCTGAGGGAGGAGGGGCTGGGGTCAGGACTCCTGGGTCTGAGGGAGGAGGGGCTGGGGGCCTGGGGCCTGGTCTGAGGGAGGAGGTCCTGGGGGTCAGGACTCCTAGGTCTGAGGGAGGAGGGAGGAGGAGGACTTCCAGGTCTGAGGGAAGAGATCCTGGGGGTCAGGACTCCTAGGTCTGAGGGAAGAGGGGCTGGGGGCCTGGGGCCTGGTCTGAGGGAGGAGGTCCTGGGGGTCAGGACTCCTGGGTCTGAGGGAGGAGGGGCTGGGGGCCTGGGGCCTGGTCTGAGGGAGGAGGTCCTGGGGGTCAGGACTCCTGGGTCTGAGGGCCTGGGGCCTGGTCTGAGGGAGGAGGTCCTGGGGGTCAGGACTCCTAGGTCTGAGGGAGGAGGGAGGAGGAGGACTTCCAGGTCTGAGGGAAGAGATCCTGGGGGTCAGGACTCCTAGGTCTGAGGGAAGAGGGGCTGGGGGGCAGTACTCCTGAGTGGGGGCCTGGACTCCTGGGTCTGAAGGAGGTGGGGCTGGGGGCCTGGACTCTTGGGTCTGAGGGAGGAGGGGACTGGGGGCCTGGGTCTGAGGGAGGAGGGGCTGGGTGTAGCTGGGCTCTTAGGTCTGACGGAAGAGGGGCAGGGGGGCGGCAGGGGGCCAGGACTCCTGGGTCTGAGGAAGGAGGGGCCGGGGGCCCTGACTGGGAAAGGGCTTTGGGCGGTGTGGTCAGGCACAGCCCCAAAGCCACCACTCCTGCCCCTCCACCACCACAGCTGTCCTCTTTTGTCTTATGACATGTCCATGGGAACCCGATCTGAGCTGGGATTAGGGAGAAGGTATTTGGGAAGGGACTGTGGCCTGAAGACAATAGCTGTCCCACCTCCAAAGGCTATTTCGGGGGGATGTCGTAGATGGTGAAATAGAGGACATTTCCTAAGAAGGGATTCAAGGGGGGAGGCTCCTGGGAGACTTAGTCACACCCGCTCCCTCCCACCCCTCCCCCTCCCCTCTGGCTGGTTACCTTCCCACCTTTCCCCACTGCCCACAGCCTAGGAGGAGGCAGGATGGGACAAGAGCAGCCCCGTCCACAGACCTCATCCTGACCCCTACAGGGACACCACCCCAACTTTGAGGTCCTCCAGGCTCCACAGTACCCAGGTTAAGAGCATCCCTAAATCCCGATACCCGCAGATCCTGAGACCCCAATTTACGACGTCCCTGGTTTCTGGGGACACGCAAGTCCTCATGTCTCCAGATTCCGAGACCCCAATACTTGAGACCCCAGACTGTGGGCTCAGACTTCCTCAGATCCTGACGCCTGAGGTCTTAACACCTAAGTTCTGAAGCCTCAGCATCCTGAGACCCCCAATTCCTGAATCCCCAGAGTCTGAGGCCCCCAGTCCTGACATTCAGATTGTCTAATATCCAAGCCCAGATACCCCCCAATTTCTGAGGTTCCCTCAGACTCAGACCTCCCAGGTCTGAAGGTGTGCTCCTCTGGGACGCCCCAATCTCGGCACCCCCAGACTCTGTAATTCCCAAATCCTAATACTCCATCCTAGGTCCCCATAAGGGCTGAGCTTCCCAAATTCTCAAGCCTTTATTTGGTGCTCCCTCCACCTCCGTGGCTCCTCTCCACACCCCTCCCGTTTCCCTCCCGTCCCCTCCTCCAAGTACAAAGTCCCTGGAGACAGCAGGACCGTTACCTAAGGCTGGGTCTGCAGGAGCGGAGAACGGCGGGGCAGAGCCTGGCTGACCGAGCTGCAGCACCCCTGGGTTTATAGCTGAGGCTCAGCCCCGCCTCCCAGGGGACAGGGAGGGGGAGGAATTCCTTTCTCCAACCGGGAGTCCCAGCTCTGGGGCGGCCCTGCCCCCACTCGGGCTCCACATTTAGGATCCTGGCTCCTCCCGGCTGCTTGGGGACCCCTCCACCCCATCAGCACCGCCCTGATCCCAGGCTGGGTCAGGTGACCCCGACCTCTGGGCTCCCCACCTCCCGTACAGCACGCTGCACTCTCTGCTTTGGAGTCCCTGGGCCCAGCACACAGTAGGTCCTTGGAGAATAGTTATTGACAAAAGGGGGACCGTGGGGCGCTTTCTCCCTTGTGGTTTCTGTCTCTGGGCCTCCACCTCTCTGACACTGTCTGCCTCTCCTTTGTCCCTGTGACTCTCCGCCCGTGGGTCTGTCTTTCCCTCTGTCTCTGTCCATCTCTCTGTCTCCCCCTCCCCACCCCCACCCCTTTGTCTGCCACCAGGATTCCACCCCGGTGACAACAGGCGCTAAAGCGGGGAAGCAGGTGTGGGTGGGGGGAGGGGAGAGGGTGTGGTGTCAGGCCCGCACCACCTCACACTCCCCCACCTCCATCTGACACTGATCTGTTTTGGTGTTCCTCCCCCCCCTCCTTTCCCTGCCAAGCCGTGACCTTGAACTCTAGGGGAGCCAGCCCCAAGGGCGGGATTCCTCACCCCTCCTGCCTCCCGGTGTCTCTGTCTCTCACTGTCTGCCATCTGTTTCTATTTCTGTGACTTTCTCAGAGGGGGGGGGAGGGTCTCTTTGGGTCTGTTCCAGGCTCTCCCTGGAGCTCTCTGCGTCTCTGTGGTTTTCACTCTGCACGTCTCCCCATGCATTTTTGTCTCCACATTTCTGCGGGTGTCTCGGCCAATCTGCATCTCTCGGTATCTGTCTGTTGGTGTCTGTCTGTGACCCCGTTTCTGTCTCTGTCTGGCTCTGGATCCGTGTCTGTGTCTTTCTAGCTCTTCCCGGGGAGGGGTCTGTGTCTCTGCCCTTCCCCCTACTTGGGCCCCTCTTTTTGTCTCTTTCCACGGCCTCTGTGTTTCGTTGTGTGCATCTGCCTCTCCATTTCCCCTTTCTTTGCAGATCTTTCTAGGAATGGCTGTCTCGTCTCCCTCTCTTTGGGTCTCTGGCTCTCTCTGGGCCTGTGACTCAGTCTCTCTGTGTCTCTGTGCGTGTCTCTCTCTGGGCCTTGGTCGGGGCATCTCCGTGCACCCCCATTCTCACTCCCAGAGGAGCTGTGAATGCCCGCACGGCCCCTGGCCCTGCTCCTGCTGTGTGGTGTGGCTTCTCCGTCTCCCTCACACCAAAGCCCCCGCCCCGGTAGCAGACGTGCAGCCACTCTTAGCTCAGAGAGAAGCTTTATTCCTCAGGGACGCCTTCTGCCTTCAGGGCCAGGGCGGCGGGGCAGCCGGCTCAGCCCTCAAACTTTTTCTTGCGGCCCTCCATGCCACTCAGCGCGTCGATGTTTTTCCGCCAGTCTCCCACCTCCCGGTTTTCCTGGAGGAGTGGGTTCAGAGGTGAGGGGCTCTCAAGTATCCTCCGCCCACCCTCCAGCCTCTCCTTGGGATGTCCAGCCCGGGATCTGGTTCTGGAACACTCCTTGTCCCCTCAGGCAGTCCCTTCAAACCCCCCCCACCCCACCCCATCCTGTCTCCTTCAGGCACTTCTGGCCTCCTTGCTTGCTTGTTACTTCCTATTATACCCTGTGGCTTCCCTTCTTGTCTCCCGCGTGCTCTATTCTTCTATTCCTCTCTAGTGGGGACTTCCTGTTGTAGACCTCAGGCGCATTTTGACTCCTTGCTACTTCGTTTCTCCACAGTGCCTGTTGAGGCTCCCTGGCCAGATTCTTCTCCCCATAACCCAAGTACCATCTGTCCTGAGCTTAGGCCCCAGGAGTGCTCCCCCCACACCCTCTCCTCTGAGCACCCCCTTTCCTGGCCCTAGCCGCACTCACCTTCTCTGTGTCCTCCTTCTTCACCTGCTTGAGGTGGGCCCGCAGGTCTAAGGACTCCTTAGCCCTAGTGCCCAGCAGTGCCTGCATCATGGCATCTGCAGAGATCCTCACCCTCCGCAGGGTGGGCCGCTTAAACTTGCCCCGAAGGTCAAAGATCTTCTGGGTCAGATCTGCGATCTGGGGGCAGCCATAAGGGGAGTGGAGACTTGCCCTCCTCCGGTTCCCCCCCCCTCCCCCACCCAGCCCCACTCTTGCACCCTACACCTCCCTCCTATCTCCCTCCAGGCCTCATCCAGGCTCCCCCTCGCTCAGCTCCCACCGCCTTCAGGAAAACATCCAAGCTCCTCATCCAGGAACTGTCAGCCCTCCCGGATCTGCCCAGACTCATCTCTGAAAAACACTGACACTTCCTGGCCCAGCTGCACGCGTCCCACAAAATTCCCTGTGCCATGCGTGAGCTTGCTCGTCAACCCTCCGCGCTCCGGCGACACATTTCCGAGAACACATCTTCTGTTTTCCCACCTCCTGGCTGCTGCATGCTGTTCCCTCTGCCTGGAACAGCCTTCCCTAACCGCTTTATACTCATTCTTCTGCTCCTGTCTGCCAGGCCCACAGGGCTGACCCGGGTCTCTCGGTGTCTGCCACCACAAGCAGCTGCAAGAGATCAGGCTGAGACCACAGCCCCAGGCACCACACCCTACCCTGGAAGGAAGAAGACTGCCCAGTGCCTCCCACCTCTGTGATGTTCTTGGTGACTTTTGCCTCCACGTCGTATCTCTCTTCATCCACTTTGTCCACGCGGGCGTGGAGTTGTCGGCACAAGTCCTGGTCAAGGAATGTGGTGTATGTGGTGGTGCTGGTGGGGGCGGGGGGGGTGTGTCCCGATTCCTGCATCTGAGGGAGGAGGGGCTGGGGGCCTGGACATCTGATCCTGCAGGAGTAGTTTGAAGCCTGACTCTGGAGCGGTTGGAACAAAGGGTGCTAGGAGCCAGGGGTCCTGAGAATCTGACGGAATCGGGGCTGGAGAAATCAACCTCTGGCTTTTGGGACTTGTAGGCAGCTGCGGGCCGTATTTCTGAACTCCTGAGGGGAAGGATTGGGAGACTGGACCCCAAGGTCCGGAGCAGAAGTGGGGGAGAGTGACTAGACCTGTGAGTCGTCCCAAGGATGCAGGACGGGACACTAGGAACCTCGGATCCCGGGCCGGGCCGGAGTCCCCGAGGAGTACCTGCAGCTCCGCGAAGCCCAGCCCGGCCAACTCCAGAGGCTGGCACCGCGTGCTCAGAGCGCGCCCCTTCTCTCCGCGCCGCTCCTCCGCCTCCCGCTCAAGCTCCTGCTTCGCGATCTGCAGCATCAGGGTCTGCGGAGGGGAGGCCGGGGACCGCAGCCCGTCCGGGGCAGCGCATGAGGGCCGTGCGGTACCGGGAAAGCAGCGCCGGCCAAGTCGGCCTTCCAGTCCCCAGCTAAAACGGTCTTCTGGAGACACGCCCCTCCGGGGCCTGTCCATCATTCCAAGGCCCCGCCCCCTCGTGGGGCTACCCACCACACGGCCACGCCCACCCATACAAGCACGACTCTCCAACCCTGCTCGCCCCCCGCGAGGACACCGAGGCGCCCTCTCCAGGCCTATCCTCACCTTCAGCTGCAGTTTCCTCGAGGCGGAAATCTTGGACTTTTTCTGCCGGGGTGAGACGGAGCAAGGAGCAATCAAGGCGGGGAGGCGAAGACGGGCCTCACGGCCGCTCCCTCAAGCCCCGCCCAGATTCGGCCCGCCTCCAACGCCTGCCCTGAATCTACCGGAGGCCACGCCCCTTAGTCCCCTCCACCAATCCGGACTTCTGACTGATTAGGCACCGCCCCTTACGCCCTAAGCAATCGCAGTTCCCATGGGCAACGGAACTCCGCCCATACGCAGCTTTCACCAATCCGAGCCAGGCCCTCGGCAAAGCTCCGCCCCCGAGGTGCCCCATCCGCCTTGACTCCGCCCACCACCGGAGCCCCGCCCCTCCTTCCCCAGGTTCAGACAGCCTCCGCGGACTCTGAGCCCAGACTCGTGGAGCTCGGCGCTCACCTTGGCGTGCGGCTCCGTGGCGTACGCACGGTAGTTAGCGGAGGACCGGCGTCGGACCGGGGCCGGCGCGGGAGGCGGGCAGCCCGCCTGCGGTTGGGGGAACGGAGCCGCGTCACCGCCGGATTCCCCAGCCCCCCTGCACAAGGTCTCCTGGGGCTGCAGCCTCCCGCCCCAGGTCCCGCCCTGCTGCTCCCTCCCTTGCCGGGCGCCTCCCGCCCGCGTCTGCTCTCACCGCATCGTCGCTGCTGGAGGAAGAGAGACCGGGAGCGAGGGGTTAACATGGGCCTGTGTCCTGTCCTGCCAGCCCAACAGCTCCCCCGTCCTCGGGTCCTAGGAGGTCTGATTCCCAAACTTCCGTCGTACAGACACCCGGGAGTCCTGTCTCCACCTCCCCTCTCAGGCTGTGTGCCCAGCCTCGCAGGTCTGGACCCCGGGAGATCGCCCCACCTCTCGCCGCCTCGGACCTTGGGATTCCGGGTTACCAGGCTGCACTCACTTGTCCGCCATGCTGAGACTCAGGCCAGGGCTTGCAGGAGGCAGAGAAGGGGCAAGAGGCGCTTGGAGGGTCAGTAAGGAGGCGTCCGGGGTGACCTTGAAGGCCCCCGGGACTTTGGTCTCCTCCGGCCTGCCCAAGCTTCCCGGAGGACACTGAGATAAAGGGCGAGAACTGAGACTAAATATACTGCTGCCGCCTCCTCCCCCTGCCCAGGATGCGAGATAACTGGGGCGCGTGAGGGGTGGGGTGGGCCATGCTCCAGCTGGATCACCCTTCCACCTTGGCCTGGGAATCCAGACCCCTCCTCCTTCCGACCTAGGAGTCCAGGCCCCCAGTCCCCTCCTCCCTCACACCCAGGAGTCCAGGCCCCCAGTCCCCTCCTCCCTCACACCCGGGAGTCCAGGCCCCCATCCCCTCCTCCCTCAGACCCAGGAGTCCAGGCCCCCATCCCCTCCTCCCTCAGACCCAGGAGTCCAGGCCCCCAGCCCCTTCCTTCCTCAGACCCAGGAGTCTGGGCTCCACCTCCACGCTAAAGTGCAGTCTCCATGAGAACTATGGTCAGTTTCACTGCCCCAAACCTCTTAGCCACTCAATAAATTTTGATTTATTTCAGGATCCAGGTGTGGCCCAGACTCTCACAGGCAACAGCACAGAGAAACCCACTTCTAGTTTACTTGGAACAAGGTCTCCTCTCTTGACCACCCTAGGCCCTCCCCTTCCCCAGCCCTGGAGACAAGACTGAGGACAGGAAAGCTACACGGGCACACGGAGAAGAGGACCCCGCTCTCTTTACTTGGACCACGTGGGTGCTGACTAGCCCTGGAGAGCAGACCACCCCAAACCCCAGTTAAAACAGGACCTCTGGCGACAAGGGGACCACACAGAGGGCCTGAGCCTCAGGGCCAGATCGCCAGGCTGTGTGTAGAGGCTCAGGAATGAAATGGAGAACTCTGAGAGAACCATCTAGAATTCTAAGAACAGACTATAGCATTCCAGGAATGTAATCTGAAATTCTAGCAACACCTCTGAAGCTGATTGAGAATGTTGAGAGTGTAACTGAGTATCCTACAGGCGGGCTCTACTTCCAGGACCTGACTAGAGGTCAGAGATGGGGGGCTGGGTATCTGGCAGTCGGGGCAGACTCTCTGGTTTTGGGGTCTGACTCCCTGTGGGCGGAGCCTGAACCTCTGAGAGTGAAGCCCGAGACTCTGAGGGTAGTTTGAGGCGCTCAGAGGGTGGGGTCTTGCCTTCCGAAGGCTGGGTCAGGCCCTCCGGGGGCGGGTTCCTTGCCTCAAGGGGCGGGACCAGGGCGTCAGGGGGCGGAGTCGCGGATTGTACAGAGGGCGGGACCAGGGCGCCAGGGGGCGGAGTCGTGGATTGCACAGCGGCGTGGCTGCGGAGGCAAGCAGAGTCCCCGGACTTGCAGAAGCGTGCGAAGGTCTCAGAGGGCCTGTCCTGGTTCTGCGGGGTGAATCCAGCCGCCTGAGCTAGCTCCCCGACCCGGGCGGAAAACCCCTGCAGCTGCTCTTGCCGCAGGTCTACCAGGTACCTGCAACCAGGAAGTGGTGTGTTAGGGGTCCTGGCTGACGGCCGTCAGCCTGGACGTTCCCTGCCCTGTCCTCTGCCGGCTCACCGGGCTAATTCCACGATCAGGTGTCCTCCGGGAGCCACGCAAGCCCCGAGGTCGGGGCTGAGAAGATGCACCATCCTGGGCAGAGAAAAGGGGAGGACTGAGGCTCAGACTTGCAGGTCCCGAGGGAAGAGTGGGGCTGGGGGATCCGCCCACTGATTGAGGACGGTCTGGGGGCCAAGATTCCTGGGCCTAAGGGAGGAGATGTTGGGGGAGAGAAGTCCGGGAACCTCCCTCTTACCCACAGGCCACGTAGAGAAGCTGGAACCGTCCCTCGTAGCAGCTCTTGTGGTGAAGGGTTTGGGCAGAGCCGAGAGGCAGGAAGTGAACGGTGAATTCCGGGGAAGGGGCAGCTGGGGAAGACTCGCAGAGTTAGACAACAGACAAAGCTTGGAGATAACACTGTTTGCTTGTCTTGAAGCCCTTCCTCACAAGTGGGTTCCTGGAAAATTCTGGGAAAGTCAGCCCGGCAGATAGAGAGACCCATCTTACAGACTAGGCAACTGAGACTCAAAAGAGGGCAAGAGTGGGTGGCCCTTCCTGGTGCCACAGGACATCCAGGAAGAACCAGGTTGGGGGATGGTTACAAGGAGGCAGACCGGAATTGAGGTGTGGGGGAGGGGGGGCGGGGTCTCTCCAAAAGTGAGCTGGGACACAGCACCTTGTTAGAATGTTCTCGTCTCTTAGTCTTCTGCAGGTAGGATTAGAATTCTATCAGAATGCGCAAACCATAAGAGACTCTTAAATGCAGAGAACAAACTGAGGGTTGATGGGGGGAGGGGGAGAGGGGAAAGTGGGTGATGGGCATTGAGGAGGGCACTTGTTGGGATGAGCACTGGGTATTGTATGGAAGTCAAATCGACAATAAATTATATTTAAAGAAAATAATTCTATCTGAATGACAATAATGGTGTTAGGATTTAGGAAAGGGAGAGAAATACAAAGAGAAGAGAGAAAAATCGACAACCACAGGTACAAGAGACCATTTGTCCAGGCACTGGAGGCCGTATCAGTACACACTCTGGGCTCGAAATCCCTGGAACCCGAAGCCCAGGATGGGGGTCCGGGTCCCACTCCTCCCCGGAGGATGATGTGAAACTCGCATTTCAAGAGGGTGAGCTGACTGGCACGCTTACCGCGCTCCGGGCTTCCAGGGCCCTCGCCGTGCACCTGCTCAGGGGTTCCGTGGTTGGCTGTCGGGCGCCCCCAGCCGGCCACCTCTCGGAACAGCTCCGTCACGTTGTGCTGGGTGATCTCACTCGCGGTCTGGGGAGAGAAGGGGCGCGGCCAGGGTGACCTGGCAGGGCCTAGAGTACAGCACCCCTCCCCCAACGCCCAGCGCAAGCATGCGGTGACGGATGGGATGCGGGTTAGTTTGGATTTCCAGACTGGGCTGAGAAAGTATGGGGGAGGAGGGGGGCCTCGAAAACCCTCTCCCAGAACCCAGCACCTCCAGGCGCCCACCTTGACTGGCTGTCCGTTGCTGGTCCGCAGGAGGCTCTCATCGTCCGCTTCGATGCCAAAGGCCACGAATGGTCCCGTGGCAATGTCCCCCCAGTACCCGCGCGCTGCGACACGCTCCCCGTGCTTGAGAAAGCAAGGAGCGAAGAGGCAGGTAGGGTCAACGTCCAAGACCCCGGTTCCTATGTCCCCGAAAAGAAGGATCGGCCAGGGCAGGGAGGTAGACACTCACATGGCTCAGGAGGCGGCCGGACGCAAGGGTCCGGTTGGGCACGTGGTAGGCGCTGGAGTCTCTGAGTTCAAAGGCGACGCCTGTGTCCCTCCAACGCCGGAACTCACGAGTGTGGATGACTCGGGCCTGGGTAGGGAGAGGAATGAACAGAAGCCTAAATAAATCTGGCATATGGCTCCCCAGCGTCCTCCCTCGGACCCAGGAGTCCAGGCCCCCAGACCCTCCTCCCTCAGAGACCAGACTGCCAGTCCCTCCTCCCTCGGACCCAGGAGTCCGGCCCCTCAGCCCCTCCTCCCTCAGACCCAGGAATCAGGCCCCCAGCCCTTCCTCCCCCGGACCCGGGAATCAGCCCCTTCTCCCTCAGACCCAGAAGTCCAGGCCCCCAGCCCCTCCTCCCAGGCCCCTGACCCCGCGGTCGTGCAGCTTCATGTGCAAATCCCAGTCGCTGACACCGCGCCGGGCGTCGTAACGGGAGCCCAGGTAGTGACGCAGCCTGGAGTCCCAGAGGCGGCTCATGGGGAAGACCTCAGGACCCTTCTCCCCGCCGGCCCAGAAGCGGAACACAGCCTCCAGCGCGTCGCGCTCGCGGAACTGCACGGCCAGCACGCGTGGGGAGAGAGCGACGGAGAGGCGGCTGCAGCGAGAGCGCTTCCTTCCGCTTTACCCTCCCTGCCATCCCGGGGCGTGGGAACGAGTCTCCCATTTCTCAGACGAAGAAACCGAAGTTCTGAGAGTACCCCCCTAGCGCACATCCCACAGTGGGCGCCGGGGAGCTGGGGTTCGACCTCCATTTACGAAAACCCCTTTGGATCGCCCAAGTGCATTGTTCCCGTGGCCGTCCGGATCCTGGGCGGTGACGCCACCTTGAGGGCGCTCAGGCTGAGCCAGGGCAGCTGCTCCGCCAGGCGGTGGGGCTCCGGGACCAGGCGCGCCAGGCGGTCGGCCTGCGCGCGCACGAAGGCAGCCACCTGGGGGCGCAGCAACGCGTTCCCCCACACCTCCAGGAAGGTCTCGCTCCTCTCTGGGGAAAGGTGGGGCTGGATTAGCGGGGACAGCAGAGGAGTGAACCCAGAAATGAGACCCCTGTGGGTGACGCATACCTTCTGTAGGGCAATCTCATTATTTTATAGTCACACATGCCTAAGGGACACTGGCAGACCCCCCCCCCCCATCCATCCCTCAAACGGGAAGAATTACTTAGACCTAATCTGGGCCTCCTAGTCTTCCCCGCCCTCCAGGTGAGCCCAGTCCTGAATTTCATGTTTAAATTTTCCTCCCCTTAAAGAAGAAAAGGTTATAGAGAGAGATGGAAATGGAGATTTATGCATGTTAAAATACCATAGCGTCAAATTGTTCCATTTTAGTAGGAATCTTTTTCTTTTAAGGTTTTTATTTGTTTATTTTTGAGAGAGCGAGAGTGGGAGGGGCAGAGGAAGAGAGAATCTTAAGCAGGATTCACAGCCGGCACAGAGCCCGACACAGGGTTCCATCTCACAACCAGGAGGTCCTGACCTGAGCCAAAATCAAGAGTCAGAGGCTTAACCGACTCAGCCACCCAGGCGCCCCTAGTGAGGAATCTTATAAGAGAACTGTATGCCTTTAGTTGGACACACATACACATCCGTATCAATGCATCTGTATCAATATATGAGTTGTTTAAGAATCTTATAATAGAAAACTATATACCTTAAGTTAGATTAGATTAGTTCTAGTTTCAGAACCTTCTACAAGGTGCATTGTGAAATGTGTGCACTGTATTCTGAAGGCTCTGGGCTGTTAGCGACAAGTACCATCCATAAGTATGACAACAAAGTCTATATGACAAACCAGGAGATATACATTTTTTTTAAAATCCTCACAAGAATTCTATGCGGAAAGAATTTCTAGGATCCTCATTGCATCAGTGTAGAAACTGAGGCCCAGAGAGGGGCAGAGACTAGCCCCAGGCCACTCAGGAAATAGAGCTGGGATTTTTTTTTTTAATAATTTTTTTCTATGTTTATTTTTTAGAGGGAGAGGCAGAGTGTGAGCAGGGGAGGGGCAGAGAGAGAGGGAGACATGGAATCCAAAGCAGGCTCCAGGCTCTGAGGTGTCAGCACAGAGCCAGATGCGGGGCTTGAACCCACGGACTGTGAGATCATGATCTGAGCCGAACTTGGACACTTAACCGACTGAGCCACCCAGGTGCCCCTGGAGCTGGGATTTGAACAGACTGTCTCAGTCCAGACTTTGCTCTAGGCACTAAGCCGAAGTCGAAGTCATTGTTACTGAGAAATTATCCTTTCTGCCTCCCCACCCAAATCCTCCTCCCCCCTTCAATCTCACTTCCAAGGCTGCCTCCTCCAGGCAGACTCTCTGGGATTCATGTCTCTAACTGAGAAGACTCAGGCCCATGGGAGGCTCTGGCTGAGCTCAGCCAAACCTTCCCCACATCTGGGAGACTCACTACCTCTTAAGAAGTCCTTTGATCTTTTTTGGACTTCTCCTGTGGTAGGAGGGTTTCAATGGTTATCCTGTGTCATGCACCATACAGAGAGTTTAGGTGGATTTTCTCCCGGAATGCTTTCAATGGCTCTAGGAGGTGGTATATTTAGCCCCATTGTACAGGTGGGTAAAGCTGAGGCTCTGAGACTATCAAAGAATGAGCGAGTAATGGAACAGGCAACTGTGACCCAGAGGTGTAATTGCACCATTGAAATGCCAGAATCCCTGCGGGGTGGGGAAGAGCCGCTGGGGGCCAGAATGTCTGGGTCCTTGTAACTGACCTTGCAGCCCCATCTTCTCAGGTTCCTCCAAGGCTAGGCTGAAGATCAGCATGTGTCGGGCTACAGCTTCCAGATTATTCTCAAGCACATAGAACTGGAAAGACAGGATGAAATGATTCCCTGCCTCCTAGGATACCCAGGAGTGGGAGCCGCCATCCTCGTCCCTCCACAGGACCCAGACATCCTGTACACTGGCTTCCTTCAAACACAGGAGTCTGGGCACTCACCTTCATTCTCCTCTCGCCACCCACCCCACAATCCCGGCTCACATGTAACCTCCTGCGAGGCCAGAGAGCTGCCCGGGCCAGAGTCCGAAGCAGGTGCCGCCCATCCACGGATCCCACCAGCAGTACATCTAGCTCGGGGGTCGTGTGCTCTGTATCCTCCCGCAAATCTGGGTCCACAGGAGGACCTAGTAAGATGACACAGGCTCGGGTTGGAGACCTGGAGAGCCTCCCCCTGCAGCCGCCCCAGAACGATGGACTACAACTCCCAGCAGGACTCGCACGCCTGGCCTAGGTTCCCGAGGGAGCTGTGCCTCTAAGCATTCTGGGAATCGTAGTCCTCAAAGGCCGTTTGGGACGCCCAGTGAAGGGCGGCGCCGCCGTTGGAGCCTCAGAGAACGTTTGCGCGCCGCCTGCCGGGCTGGGAAGGCAGCCGCCGGGTCAGATGTGGTCCGGGGGGGGGGGGGGGGGCTCACTCTCAGCCTGCAGGTCCAGCGCTGGGGACAAGCCCCACCAGGACACGGAGCCGAAGCCTGTGCCAGAGCCTGCCGGTGTGGTCATCGCCCTGCAGGACAGACATCCTGGGAGTCCCCAAACATCGTCTCTGCCTCACCCACCCATTCCCCTGTCACCGCCCCTCATTTCTCGTCCCTCTCCTCCATGTGACATCCCCTCACCTCTATCCTTTCAAAGACTCCGGGTCGCCCCCTCCCTCCCTGCTCGGTGCTGCGCGGCTGCAGTTCTGCACCCACTACACACAACTACCTCTCGCCCCCTTCCTTTTCGACCAATCACCCAATGAGAGTACGCGGGTTGGCACCGGCGCGATCAACTGACCAATGAGAGTGAGCGGGACCGGCCCGCTGCGAACTTTTGGCCAATGGGAGCGCTTGCAGGAGCGGAAGGCGTATGGACGCGGTTGTCATGACGACGGCGCTGGAGGAGAAGGGGCGGGGCCAAGACAGGCTGGGGCGGGGCAGGAGAGGCGGGGGCGGGGCCAGGAGAGGCGGGGGCGGGGCCTGGGGCGATCCACATATCTGGGATGGGGGAGGCCTAGGCACATTCAAATTGACACAGAACAGGAATAGAATCTTGATTAATTCGAATTAAAGTGAGGCGGCCTAGGGGCGTCTGGGTGGTTCAGTCGGTTAAGCGTCCGACTTCAGCTCAGGTCATGATCTCATGGTCTGTGAGTTCAAGCCCCGCATTGGGCTCTGTGCTGACAGCTCAGATCCTGGAGCCTGTTTCGGATTCTGTGTCTCCCTCTCTCTCTGACCCTCCCCCACTCATGCTCTGTCTCTCTCTGTCTCAAAAATAAATAAACATTAAAAAATTTTTTTTAAAAAATGCATTACGTTACAATAAAGGTAATACAGGGGCCCCTGGGTGGATCAGTGGGTTAAGCATCTGACTTCAGCTCAGGTCGTGATCTCACAGTTTGTGAATTCAAGCCCCACATCTGGCTGTTGGCACAGAGACTGCTTCAGATCCTCTGTCCCCTTCTCTCTCTCCCCTCCCTGGCTCATGCTCTCTCTCTCTCTCTCTCTCAAATAAACATTAAAAACTTTCTGAAAACAAATAAGAATTTTATATTTTACCCATCGTGGATTTCTTTTTGGATCAATTTTAATCTTTCAAAAATATTGTATTAAAATGCTATTTATCTTGATTGCTGATGATTTTGTTTTGTCGGCTTCGTCTTAGATTTGGGAACCTTCATCCTGACCCTGGGAAATACTATATTACTGCATGATGGCATGCTAATAGGCCTCTCTTCTCGGCTTTGTATTCAGTGACTTCACATCGGTGGCTTGAAATCAGCCATGCTGGGAGTATTTACACCATGGAAATAGGCAGACTACACAGCAGGGCTTCATAAAGTTGGTAACAGCACACCGTGGGAGGCACACCAAGTCTCCTCTGGCCTCCACGTCTGAATCCTTTGCGTATTTCCCTCTGCTACACCAATTCCCTCCTCCCCGACCCCCAAAATGTCCAACTCCAGCAGGGGATCTTTCTCTGAGTTCTCTCTTGCCTTCCCTTTCCAGCAGAATGGCCACAGCAGTCTATACCCTGTGACTCCCAGTACTTTATATTCAGGGAACCCAATGGTAGGATGCTGGAGAATATGGCTTTGGGTGTCAGACATGCCTGGCTTTACATCTTGCCATCACCTGCTGGCTGAGAGACCTCGACCAGGTGAGTTAACCTGCCTTTGAGTTTCACAAGGGCAGGACTCCAGACCAGCCCCAGCACCCAGCACGGTGTGCAACACCCAAGGAGCCTGGCTCTCCAGCTCCACGACCTGAGGTAAGTCAGTCACCCTTTCTGTGCCTCAGTTTTCTGCTCTGTAAATTGGGAACGGTAACATGCAGCTGGCTGTGGTGTCAGGGATTGAAGGGGGTCCACCCGCCATCCAAGGACAGTTCTGGGCACTGGGGAGTGAAGCTGGGTCTCAGCAGTCCCTGCAGGACTCACTGGCCTCCTGGCTCTTTTGAGAACATACCAAGCCTGCTCTTGCCCCAGGGCCTTTGCAACTTAGGGTTCCTTCTGCCTGGGATTCTCTTCCCCTTCATCTTTATTTTATTGTGGTAAAGTACACCCAACATAAAGTTGAATGACACTTAGGATATTCACAATACTGTGCAACCATCACCACTATCCAGCTCCAGAACTTTCTCATCACCCTGTGCTCATTAACCAGTCTCTCCCCATTTCTCCATCTCCCTAGTCCCTGCAAACCACGAATCTACTCCCCCCCCCCCTTTGGATTTGCCTCTTCTGGATATTTTACACAGATGGAATCATACACCAAGTGGCCTTTTGTGTCTGACTTCTTTCACTTACAATCACGCTCTCAAGGTGCATTAAGCTGTAGCATGAATCAGCACAAAAACTCCTTCTTATGACTGAATAGTATTCCATTATACGTCCCCCTCATCTTTGCGAGCCTCATTCCTTCTTGTCGTTCACAACACAGCCCAAACATTACCTCTTCAGGAAAGCTGTCCCTGACTGCCCTTTCTAAATCATCTCGGCCCTCACTAGCTCACTGCCCACACGGATCACCATTTGTAATGATTTTGTTCTTCTCATTTGTCGGCTTTCTTGTTGAGACGTGGAACCAGGGACTCTAACTCAGAGCAGATTCGATCCCAGGACTTAGAGACAGACTTTCTGGCTGTATGATCCTCAGAGGTCATACTACTTCTCTGAAGCCCAGTTTCCTTATTTGTCGACTGGGAATAATAATCACGTCCATTTCACGTGATGGCTGTGAGGATTATTGTTACCGGCAGTAGCAGTAATAATGATAATAGTAATGCATAATGCTGTTTTCATTAAGATGTCCCCTAACTCACTCACACATACGAAATTATTGCATTTTTAAAAGAAATTTGTTAAATCGCTTAACGGGGCATCTGGGTGGCTCAGTCAGTTAGGCGTCTGACTTTGGCTCAGTTCATGATCTCACAGCTTGTGATTTCGAGCCCCATGTCGGGCTCTGTACTGACAGCTCAGAGCCTGGAGCCTGCTTTGGATTCTGTGTCTCCCTCTCTCTCTGCCTCTCCCCCACTCATGTTCTCTCTCTCTCTCTCAAAAATAAATTAAAACATTTAAAAAAAGAAAAAAGGAGAAATTTGTTAAATCGCATGGACATCACAACCTGTGTAACATCAGATTTCCCTTTTCCCATTGGCTATCAGGAAGCTCAGTGCAAGTTAGTACTCTGCCTTTTCTTTAGTATATGGGGGAATCTTTTGCCTCATTCTCCACTTAACCTGCTGGTCAGAGAGCTTTCTTACCAGGACACCTGGGTGGCTCAGTTGGTTGAACATCCAACTTTGGCTCAGGTCATGATCTTGGGGTTCGTGGGTTCGAGCCCCACGTCGGTCTCTGTGCCGACAGCTCAGAGCCTGGAGCCTGCTTTGGATTCTGTGTCTCCCTCTCCGTCTGCTCCCCCCCCCCCCAACTGCTCGAACTCTGTCTCTGCCTCTCTCAAACATAAATAAACATTAAAGAGAGAGAGAAAGAGAGAGAGAGCTTTCTTACCAAATTGCATGGACCTCTGTCTGCCACCTGAAATCCTGTCCAGGATAAGAGGAAGGAGAAGCCAATGTAACGATCATCTTTCCTAGACACAGATCAGGAGGCAGACTTTGTTGAAGGAAGACAGGGGTGTAGTTGGAGGCATTGGCTTGTGTAACTCTGTCCTTTCTGCCCGTCGCTGGGAACTTCATTCCCAGACTCTGCGTCTCTACTTTGTTTCCTTGATGAGAGTAAGTCGTTTGGAGGTAAAGTCTGGATTTGCATCAACTCGGGGTTCCCAGCGTCCAACAGAAGCTGCCACACGGAAGACATCATGAAAAATAGAATGGATAAACGGTGGAAGAAGAAAAGGAAGGGAGGGAAATATGGGCATGGAAATCTATCTAAGTCATGGGTGAGGGAGCGGATTAAATTCATGAGCAAGTAAGTGATTCATGGACTCCTCACAACGAGCATAAAGTAGGTGTTGTCATTACCACAATTTTTTCAGGTGAGGAAATTGAGGCTTGGAGGGGTAAGTGGTGGATGGTGGGTGGGTGGGCCCGTTTCCCTCAGTGTGTTTCCAGGATGGGCAGCCCTATCCTTGCCCTTGTGCGATCCCACCTTCTTGCCAGCCCTGCCCCTGCCCGGCCCCCATCGGTGAGCATCAGGTCAAGCCACCAAAGTTGCTGAGTATTTATTTGGTCCTGGAGCAGTGCAGGAATCCGACTAGGGACAGGAGCGGGTGATCCTGTGCAGGAAGAGGGGCACTTGGGAGCGAAGGGGGTAGTAGGCTGGGTCACTGATTGTCAAAGCAGAGCGTGGGACCCTGGGGGTGGGGGAGACCAGATGGCTCCCCTCCCCCAGGGGTCCCTGGGGCTTCTGGGTATGTGCTTGGTGGGAGAGTTGGCAATTACCACGACTGGTATGATGGGGGATGGGACGGCAGGACTGTGTCAGGTTGGGCGGAGTGGCGGTGGTGAGCGGCCAGAGAAGGCTTAAAGGCAGGCCCGGGCCTGGCTTTGGCCAGGAGTCTGAGGTCAGGGGCCGAGTCCGGGCTTGGCAAGGGGCTGGAGTTGGGGATCAGGGTGCAGGCAGCGGCCTCGCTCGGTCGGGGGGCCGCAGGGAGTGCCACTGGGCAATGGGCCGCCGGGGGCTGGCCAGCATGTCCGCCCAGTGCCGCAGGCCGGCTCCCCCTGCCGCCGCCCCTACCGCCACCCTCCCGATGGCCTCGTTCTTGCCCAGCTTGTCATAGTCCAGCACGGTCAGCTCCACCTGGACCTTCTGCACACAGGAAGGGCAAGGGGAAGAGAGAGGAGAGTTCAGGAAGGAGGCTTGGCGGGGCGGACCTGGGGTACCATTGCTCAGGAGACCCCTCTCCCTAGCAACCAGAGTTCCGGGGGGACTTGTTAGCGCCCTGGGCTAAGACCTCTCAGGGGACTCAGACGGGGGATGTGGTGGGAGGTGAGGGGGTGGACAGCCTCTGTTCGAGTGATGGTCTGGATGCTTTCTTCCTCTGGAATCAGCTTTCAAAGGAGATAAATCCTAAGTACCTCCTCAGGGAACAGCCTCCTAAGGGGGACAGACCTGGAGGGCTCTTAAATGCGTGCAGTGGCCAGGCCTGGGTCCTGCTAAAGAGTGCTGTGGGGATATCTCTTTCTTAGTACCCATTACTCCTGAGGGGGCGGGGCATCCTGTTGCTTGGGGGCGGGGCATCCTGGACTTAGTTGGGGGGCGGGGCATCCTGGTCTTGCTTGGGGGGTGGAGCATCCTGGTCCTCCTGGGGGCGGGGCATCCTGGTCTTGCTTGGGGGCGGGGCATCCTGGACTTACTGGGGGGGGCGGGGCATCCTGGTCTTGCTTGGGGGCGGGACATCCTGGTCTTGTTTGGGGTTGGGGCGCCCTGACCCTCATAGGAGGAAACTGAGACTGGGAACACAACCTCAGGCCCCCAGGACCTGGAAGTTGCTAAGGAGTCTCCCTTCCCCTAGCAATAGGGGTTTCTAATGGCCCGGGACCCTGGGGGAAGGGCTGTTCTGACAGAGGCTTTGGGCAGTCTGAGCTCACCTGCACCTGGTCACAGGGCACCTCAAAACTGAAGGCCTCATTGTAATAGGGGTTCAGAGTGTTCTTCTTGATGGTCGTTTTCTTCTTCCGCACCTTTTTGCCGCCTTGAAGCAGGTGGACCTTGACATATGGATCTGGGGAGAGAAAGGAGTCTTACAGCCCCACCGTCAAGTCCAGGGGATCGCGTTAAGGGGGCATGAGAGTCCGGAACAGCACACCCTCTGCGCACCCCTCACGCCTCTCTGTCTCTCTCTCTTTCTCTGACCAAAGCAAATTTATATCCTCCAATGCAGTCTTGGCCTCCCCCTCCCCCAAGGGACCCTCAGGACCCAGAAAACAGCCAGATCCTGTGCTACTGAGCCTCCGCGCCACCACCGAGATCATTTCCTTGCTTCCCACACACCGGAGAGCCCCCCTACGTCCATCTTCTTCAGGTTCTTAGCCTCCAGGACGATGACGGTGAGTTTCCCGGCCGTAGGGACATAGCGGAGGGAGAAGCAGATGTCACCTAGTTTCTCCTGCTAAAAGACAGAGGAGGACCCATCGCCGGAGCCCCTGCTTCCCATCCGTCCCCTCTCGGACCTTTCTTCCCTCCCCCTCCCCTTAGAGTGGAGTTAAGACCACAGAGGCACAACCCAAGGAGTTGGAGAGGTTGTACCAGGAGAGCCCCCGGGTCTAGCCCTTCGCGGCAGGTGCAATGGCTAGAGCCCCGAAGGTCCAAGAAGCCTGTGATCTGATTGGCCCGGGCTCGCAGTGGGCGGGCCCAGCCGTGGGGGCGTGGCCACGCCTGCTCACCTCCTCCCGAGGAGCTGCCTGCAGCTCTCGCCAGGCCAGCACCGGCCGCCCCAAGTCGACGGAACTCATGGGGATCCGCACCTCCCCAATGGCATCGTTGCGGGAGAAGCGGTCGAAGTCGTACACCGCCATGACCAGTACCCTGCCCCCCAGCTCCACGTAGGGGACCTAGGTGAGGAGGCCACAGAGAAAAGAGCACAGGGTGGAGAGTAGAAAGTCAGACAGACAGGAAGTGGGGCGCAGCACATCCAGGTAGAACACAGCGGGGGGGCGGGCAGCAAGGGTTCAAGGGGACCGGTGTGGGGAAGTCTGTGGAACCCAAATGGGACAGCCCAAGGACCCAAGGCACAGCCCAGGGGTCAGCAGTGCCCCACAAGGGCAACCCAGGGTCCAGTGTCACAGTCTCCAGAGCTGGTGGCTGCCAACAGGAAGAGCTGAAGCGGTCGGTCCCCAGGATTCCAGGTACGGGGGTGGGGGTGGGGCGCAGGTTGCCAAGCCGGGGGCACGGAGGCCAGGAGCTCACCTTGAACGCAAAGTTCTCCCCAAAGTGTGGGTTGAGCGTCTGCCGATGCACCTTGGTCTCATACCGCCGCCGCTTGTCTGGCAGCAGGTAGACACGCACATAGGGGTCGGAGGAGCCGCCCAGGTCCAAGGCTGCCAGGCCCTCTGCTTGCAGGATGCCCACCAGCAGCTGAAAAGTGACGAGGAGGCTCTAGTCTTAGCCTCCTTTTTGGCGCCTCCTCTGAGAAGGGGCTAGAACCCTCGGGCCCTCCCCTCCACGCCATGCCCCTCCCCCACACCCACCTGTCCACTCTGGAAATCGTAATCGAGTGAGTACTGCAGTCGTCCTAGCTCGTGCTTCTCTGCCACCTGCGACCCTGGCCCAGACGGTGCTGGCTCCAGCTCCTCCACTTCCGGCTGCACCTTAGGGAGCCGGGGGCAAGGGCAGGTGAACTCTTCCCCCTGACAGTGGGATCCTCCACGCCCAGAAGCCAAGGGAGACTCACAGAACCCTCAGGCTACACCTGAGCACTTGCAGGGCAAGCGGAATCGGTGTTTGATTAGTGATGTCTGGCAGAGGCAGGGAACAGTAAAGGCGTGATTCATGATGTCTGCTATGGGGCAGAACAGACTTGGGGACACGTGCAGTGCGTGGTGCCTAGACTAGAAGAACGCAGAAGGTTCTACTTCACACGCTAAAGGAATATTGGGGTTGCTGTCCAACTTGACGTGTTGACTAGTGATGTTGCCACAGAAAAACATGGAGGAGAAACAGTATATTTAGCCTGTCCTGGCCATTCTGAACTGGAACAAGACTTCTTAACCTAAGCCATCAATTTTCAAAATTCAGTGTGAATCAGAACTCTCCTGAGAAATCCGACTTCAGAGGTTCTGATTCAGCAGGTCCGGTGCAAGATCCAGAACTTGTGTTTCCACAAGTACCTGAGGTGATTCTAATGTAGATGGTCTTTGGGCGTCATTGGCTTAAGGGATAGGGACTGAGGGGTGGAGGCTGGCTCCCAGGACTCTAAAGGTCATGCTTCATGGGTGATAATTATAACAGATAACAGCCATTTGTTGACAAGGGAGGAGGGGAAACACGAGTTACAGACCACAAACTTGAGGCTCACAGAAGGACAGTGAATTTCCCTAGGTCACAGAGCTGGGGAATGGTTCCTCTCGGTTGGAAACCTAGGACAGCCTGGCTCCCAGGTGAGCATCATTTCACTCTGCACTCAGAGGCCTAATGCTCAGACCCTCACACCTGTTACCTTTCATTTTCGCTCCAAGGACCTCTTTCAACTCATGTTTCTTTCATTCTCTCGAGACAGCCACACCAGCCTCCTCTCTGGCCTCTTTGCCTCAACTGTGTCCTCCACATGGGTTCCGGAGGGGTCATTCCAACACCCGCGTGACCCTGTTCCTCGCCTGCTCACAAATCTTCCATGGCTCCCAATTGCCCTTGTGACATGGATACTACTGAGCTCTTCAGACACTCACTCTGGAGTGCAGTATATTTACACTCTATGCTCCAGCACAGAGTGAAAAATGACTCGTGGTTTCTCAGATATGCCTCAGAATCTGGATTCCAGGCCTCAGCACATGCTGTTCCTTCTCTCTGTTCTTGGCTAACTCTGTGTGTTCCTTGGGTCTCAGCACAGAAGATGCCTCTACTGGGAAGCTTCCTTGGACTCTCTGGGTTACCAGGTGGTTTTTCTGCACTCCAGTATGCTCTGTGCTGCCCCTGATATGGCACATAACACCCTGAATTGTGAATGTCTGTGTGAGTGTCTGACTTCCCCACCAGGCTGGTTCTCATGAACAGTGACCGGCCCCGGCCCATCTCCAGGTCCCCAGCGTCCCGGTTAGGGCTAAACACACAGGGGACATGAGTGAATAAGATGGGCACAGGAGGGGGGGAGAGCACGGACTGAGGCTGGGGGTGCAGGGAGAGGCAGGGCTGAGGGGCTGGGCCAGGCCACACCTTGTCTATGTAACTCCGTCCCAGCTCCTTCACTTCCTGAAGGTGGACCTGGGCTTGGGCCTGAATCTTCTTGCCCGACCGCCTCCGACAACGCTTCCGGTAGAGGCAGAAACAGCAGCTGAAGACGAGCAGGGCTGAGACCAGAACGATTGTGGCCAGGGCCCAGGGGGGTACTGCAGAGGGCATGGAGACAACACTCAGTGAGGCCCTAGGAAGCAAGCTGGCTGATTCAGTCCGGGTTACATGTACAAGCCTTAATCCTGGCCAGGTTTTCCCTCCAGCCATTTCCATTCCATTTTATTCCCGTATTTTCCTTCCAACTGATCTCACCTATAAAGCGATTTGATGCCCTTATTCTAGGCTGACACCGTCCAGATTTTCTTGCCTGTTAACTGCACCTTCTCTTCCACCCCCTTTCTAATTTCTGCTCGACCCACTAATGCATTTAGAAGCCATGCCCCTCCCTGGCTTCAGTTTCCCTATCTTTGAAAGAAGGGAGAGGTGGGCCTTCCAATCCACAATCCGAGATCCCATTCCATTCCACACTTTCTGATCTGGTTCTCTATTTTCTTGCAAACCTGTCCCTCTTCCGTTTCACTCGAAGTCCAGAATTCCAACTACAATACCACCCGGATTTTCCAGTCCGCCAACGGAGGACACCCGTCCGAATCCCGCCCCTGAGAATCCTAGCCGGGCTTTCCCTCCACTCTGGCCCCGAGTCTCGCTCACCAGGGCCCTGGCCGATGCGACTCGAGTCCGGAGGCGTGTCGGGCGCTGGAGGCCCTGGGGTTGGGGGCTCCGGGAACATGGCGGCGGGGTCTCACGGTCCTTTCTGTGGAGGCACCCAAGAGCCCTAGCCCCCCACGCCCACCCCGTGCATTCATTGACGCTTCCGAACAACGAAGAACTCCAACTCCCATCGGCACCCTGGGCGACCAGCGGCATAGGAATCGGCCAGCAGCCGCGAGGCATGCTGGGGGTTGTAGTGTCAGCCTCTCAGCGATGGAGGGCGGGCGCTGGCGTGGGCTCGAGGACCTAGTTCCATCCCAAAGGGATGCCCCCGCCCTCCAAGGCCCCCGAGGAATCCCGCCGACTTCTACCCCTTCGGTGCCAGACTCCACCGGCGTGAACCGGAAGTGGGCGAAGGCGGGCGTGGGAACCGGAGACCTGGGTTGTCCCGAGCACCGGGTGGCTCGGCTCGGGCGGGGCTGGAGTAATGCTGGTTGCCCCTGGCAACGAGCTGTTGCCGAGACAACAGGCGGGGCTGACGTTCAGATGCGGAATCCAGGCGCGGCCAGCTCGCTCTACGCGCGGTCAGGACCCCAGCCCCGGACCCCCAGCCCCGGACCCCAGGCGGAGCGAGCTTGGGGAGACGGCAGCCTCGGCCGTCGCTCCCCGCGCCCACGGCTGGCTCCTCCCTCCACATCTGGCCCTGCGAGCCTCTCTCGCTCCTGCCGGGGGCTACCTGCTGCCACCGCCGGGGGTGGGGTGGGCTGGGGGCCCACATCTTCTCGGCCTGTCTGTCTCTCCCGCGCATCCCGAGCTCTGTGTTCACACCTGTCCTCATGACCGTCTCTGCCTCCACACCTCTCCCTCCACTCCCGATTTCTGCCCATTCCCCCACCGGCCCCTCGCTGCCCCCCTATCTGCGTCTCTCTTGCCCTCGGCCTGTGGTCTGGTCTGTGTCCCGGGGTCTCCCACCCTCCCCCCTGCCTGCTCCTCCCTCCCCTCTGCTCTTTGTTTCCACACCTGTCTCTAAATCGCAGTCTCCCCGTTTCAGCCTCCAGCCCTCCCACTCCTGTTGGGCCCTCCCTAGTGTCCCCCCACGCCATATGCCCTGTCTCTCTAGGGATGAGGATGAGCAGGGGCCTTAAGGAGGGGGTCCCAGAGGCTCCTACCTGCTCAGCGGCTGGACCGGACCCTCCCGGGAGACGCCCAGGCGCTGGCCCCGCCCGGACCCCGCCCCCGCACGCGGGCGGGTGGCGCTGTCCTGGGTGCTGATCACTGAGCCCGGTGGGGCGGGGGCGCGGCAGAGCTGTGTGTGTGTGTGTGTGTGTGTGTGTGTGTGTGCGCACGCGCGTGCGTATTAGGTCTCGGGTAGATGGAGAGCCCGTCCCCTCCCCTTGTCCTGCCCCCAGCCAGGAGCCACCAGGGTGCCCAGGGATATTCACCCTGGTCCCAGTGGATTTTCTGCTTTCTTGTCCAACTGTCTGGCATCTAGGCCCCCTCTGTCCGCCCCTACCCCCACCAGGATGCCCTGTCCTAGGACCCCAGAGACTGTCTCGGGAGACCCAAGTACCCAAGTAGTCAGGTATCCAGACACAAGACTCAGCGTGAAAGTCTCTAGTGAATCCGCCCTAGACATCACCCCACCCTCTAGGATCTCCTAGCACCAGGCCCAGGAAGCAAGCCCCTATGCTCCTGGCTTCAGGAACCGGACAGACACTGGAACACAGTGTGGACCTCCAGCCCTCTCTAAGAGACTCAACCATCCAAACACATTTTTTTTCGGGTGCAAAATTATGGGTCTCGCTTCTTCCCTAGGACATTTACCTCAGTGCTTAAACATCAGGAATCCAGCCCCACTCCCACCCCAATATTATTTCCAGACCCAGAAATCCACTATAGCAAGCATCTCTGGGGGAGAATAGTGATTTAATAAATTATGGGATAGAAGAAAAAGATATGTACACGCAGTGGGCTGCAGGGAAATCTCAAATCCTAGAAGACAGATTTGGTTTCTGGAATAAAAAATGGGATGGATCCTGTCTGCCTTTGCACCAGGGGTAGCTAGAGTTCCAGACGCGAATTTCTTCCTTTCCCAGAATCCAGCAGCCTAGGCCTCCAGCCTCCTCCTCCCTCGAAGAACTAGGAAAGCCTAGCTCCCATCCCTCCTCCTCCAAGGGACCAGGAATCCAGGATACCCGCTCCCACCTGCGCTCTGTCCTCCAGGGAAACAGTTTAGACACCAAGGCCTCCCCTCCTCCTGCAAGACTCAGGTGTCTGGGACCCCAGCCCTCTGCTCTCCCAGGGCTCCAGGAATCTGGGCTCAAGTGGAGATCCAGAGTCTGAGTCTCCACTGGGGTCTCAACTCTCTTGTGGCTTAGACATTCTCATACAGCGGGTTCACGTACGAAGCCCCTTTCTCTGCTGGGGCTAGGGGTGACTGCTGGAGACCCTGCAGGATGCACTGGTGCAGGAACACGTACTGGGCCTGGGGAGGAGCACGGGGTAGGGGGTGAGGAGTGCCCTTCTGAGCCTGGGCCTGCTTTCCCCCCAGGCCCCACCCCCACCCCCCTGTACCCTCGGGAACCCCATCACCTCAGTCTGTAGCATGAGAGGCCTGCTCTCCCTCATCTTCCGCACGTAGCTGAAGGCTCCCACAAAACGCTCACGCTCCAGCTGCCGCAGCAGGACGTCCAGGGCAATGAAGGTGCCTGTGCGGCCCACGCCAGCACTAGGCAGGAACAAGAAGGGGTCAGGCCACAGGAAGGGGGAGTCTTGGCTGATTGGAGGGATCTATTTTTGGAGCACCCGGGATCAGAGTTTTTTATTCAGCAAGATAGCATTCTGGGGGGATACCGTGTAAGTGGTAAAAGCCACTGTGTGTGACTCTGCCTGGAGCTCCTTCTGTCTGCCCGGCCCTGCCTCCAATGCCCTATGCGCCCTTGTCACTTTTCCCAAGCCTGAGAAGTAGGAGCTAACAGCACACCCATTTTACAGATGGAGAAATGGAGGCTGAGAGCAGTGAGGTCGCTTGTCTGTCCCTGGAGACTCTGGAGCTCACACACGAGAAAAAGGAACTCCCAAGCTGACCATTCAAAAATATTTTTTAAACATAAACCCATTTTAAAGTAAACAGTTCAGTGCCATTTAGTACATTCGCGATGTTGTGTGACCACCACATCCAATTAGTTCCCAGACACTTTCGTCCCCCCAGAAGGAGACCCTGTACCCGCTAAGCAGTCGCTCCCCACTCTCCGCTCTCCCCAGCCCCTGGTGACCATCAATCTGGCTCTGTGGGCTTACCTATTCGGGACATCTCCCATAAACGGGATCCTACTACATGTGACCTGTCGTGTCTGTCTCATTTCACTCAGCACCGTGTTATCAAGGTTCTTCCACATGGTGGAACGAACCAGTGCTTCGATCCTTTTTCCGGTTCAAATCAACCGCCTTAACCATTACGCAGGAGTCCCTTCTGTGCTTGGGGGAGGGGATGACCCCCTGCTGGGGACACCTCCAGGGGGTGCTATCCGGGACAGGGCGGCAGCAGAGAATGTAAGAGTGCCACCACAGGCATCAGCTTGACCCCTTACGCCTTGAACCCAAGACGTTCACTTTCTGACTGGGTTTCCCCAGCGCTGTAATGGGGAGGAAACCCTTTTGGTCATGAGGTTGCCCTGAGGACCAGCAAGACCGTGACTGCGGAGTTTCCATCACGTCACTGGCGGTACGTGCTCCCCGAATGCAACTGTCACTGTAACCAGAGCCCCCATTTCAGAGGCTGTCGGCCACTCTGGAGCAAGCCTCTTTTCGTCCCCCCCCCCCCCCCCGCCCATAACCTCCTCTACAGTCTTCAGTATCAACGACAGGAGAGTGATGGGCGGGATGAGGTTCCCGGCGTGCACTGGAGGTGTTTCAAATGTTTCTCAAAACCTTTGACTGTTTCTCTCTCCTGCCCCTCACCCCTTCCTCCCTTCTCTCCACCGACGCATTCCCCTCCTCCTCTCTTCCATCTCCTGTAGAAGGTTCTGGTTCCCGAAACCGGCAGGGGCTGTTCTCTTAGAGCCAGCGGGTCCTCACCTGCAGTGCACAATGGGGGGGCCTCCCTCCACGGTCTGGTCCAGCCACTGCCGGACCATCTTCCAGAAGGCCAGCAAGGGGTCTGGGGAGTGGGGGACGCCGTGGTCTGGCCAGGTCATGTAGTGGAACTGACGTACACGTAGTGTCTTCTGCTCTTGGATCTAGGGAGAGGGAGGGGAGGCTGGGCAGGGAGCGCTCAGCACCCCAGGGTGGGCTGGTTTCTGACTGGTGGGGGGCATCCCTGGGCACACTGTGGTCCCCTGAGACAGTGACGCAAGTCTAGGCTTCAGGAGGGGTTCTGAGGAGTCGACTGCCCAGATAGTTCTGGGGGAGGGAGCGAGGGTCGGGGTGGGGCTGACAGGGTGGAGCAGACTTACGTGCCGGACCCTCAGGTCTCGTACTGTCCAGTTCTCCAGCACCTTCTCACCCTCCAGGGCCACTTGTAGGTGCCCGTATGTGCATGGCTGGGCGTCTAGAGGCCAGTAGTACTCACACTTCACCTGGGGAACGACTGAGAGGTCAGAGAACCTGTCCTGATGCCCGTCTACACCGGGGCTCTTGTACTCAGTGCCTGGTGATGAGGCGAGACCTACAGGCAGCCAGGTGTAGATTCATCCCAGCCAGGAGGACCCCTCCTTCTCAAGGCCACTGGGTTATATGGACCAATGGATGGGCTGAGGGTACTGGAGGAGGTTGGGGTCACATGGGAGGTCAAGGCTCAACACCTAGACCCTGCGGATCCCTCACCCGGCCGGACTCCACACAGTTGGTCAGCATGACCAAGGTGCGGCTCTGCTGCTCCCACACCAGGCGCCAGAAGTCAGCCACCGTCTGGGGCAGGGGGCCCTGGGCTGCAATGAACTCGCGGGGGCCCCAGAGACCCTGATGGGAGAAAACAGGCAGGTCACAACCCCCTCCAGTCCTTCTCTGCTCAGCTTTGCTCAACGCCCTCCCGGTTCGCAGCCACAACCTTACAGGTATGAAGCTGGCGTTGATGTAGTCGGAGCCTGGTTCCTCCTGCTGGGGCTTCAGGGACACCCGGGACCAGTCGTCTAGAGGAAGAGGCCAGCATTAGTTAGTGAAGCAGAGACAGGCGTGGGAGACCCAGGAAGGTGTGGAGACAAGACTGAGACCCAGGGACTGAGGGCACACAGGCTCTGGGAGCCCTAAGAAGGGTGGATTGACTTCAGCAGGGAGGAATGGGCTGGGTGCCCTCCTCACAGGGGGTAAGAGCTTTGTGTCCCATAGGGAATAAGGGAAGGGGCCAGGGATGGGGTATTGACAAAGTCACAGCCAGGGGTAAAGTCAGCAGAGGCTTTAAAACTCACAGGGCAGCACATTTCGGTAACGGTTCTTGGCACTGTTTTCGAGGGCTGAGGCCACCATTTGAGACTGCTTGGTGCCCTCCAGAGCCAATCGCTGCGGGCAGAGGCAGAGAGGGGGGTGGGGAGCATGGACCCTGGAGTCTCTCCATCTTCCCCGGAGGGCACCCCCGTTCAGCATCGCCCCACTCACCCCCGCGCCCTGGCATTCTGTAGCACCCGCAGAAACGTGTACCATCACCCCGCAGGGCATTGGGGAGGCTTGGGGGACAGTGGGGACCAGAGAGGTAGGCAACAGAAGACACAACTCGGGGAAACCAACGTGTTTCCTTAGGGCTGACCCGAGGGCGCGTAACGGTGTCACAGGCGAAAACATAATTGTGCCTGAATTTTTTTGCATACGCAAAGAAAGGTGTGGCGAGGTCTGGGGTGGGCACGTGGGGCTCAGCTCAGCCCCTCGCTCGTCACCACACCTGGTACTCCACCGCGAAGCCGCTGTTGGCATCCTTCTCGTTCTTCCTCACGTGGGCAGCAAAGTCTTGTGCCGGAATGTTCTCCAGGAGGCTGTGGGAAAAGGGCAGAGTTTAACTTCCCTTGGCCCTGTGATCTTGGGATAAAAGAAAGGGCTTTTTTTTTTTAAGTTTATTTTTATCTATTTTGAGAGGCAGAGAGCAAGCGGGGGAGGGGCAGAGAGAGAGACAGAAGCCCAAGCAGGCTCTGAGCTGTCAGCAGAGTCCGCCGTGGGGCTTGAACTCACAAACCGTGAGATCATGACCTGAGCTGAAGTCACTGAGCCACCCAGACATCCCTGGGCCTTTTTTTTTGGGGGGGGGTCGCTCTTTATTTCTTTTGACCCTCTTCTCCCGACTCAACTACCCTCCACCCTCTGCCTCGGGCAACCAGTATCTGTTCTCAGGTTCTATCAATTCAGTGTTTTAAATTTTTTTCAAATATGGGGCACTTGGGTAGCTCAGTCAGTTAAGCATCAGACTTAACTTCGTCAGACTTGATTTCGGCTCAGGTCATGATCTCCCAGTTCAGGAGATCGAGCCCCGCTGACAGTACGGAGCCTGCTTGGGATTCTCTCTCTCACCTCTCCCTCTCTGCCCCTGCCCTGGTCACTCTCTCTGTGTGTCTCTTTCAAAATAAATAAATAAACATTAAAAAAAAAAAAAAGGCAGGACATTGGGACACAGGCCACATCATGGGTGAATCTGGGGAACATTATGCTAGCTCAGATAAGCCAGTCACAGAAGGACCAATACTGTGTGAATCCACTTCTGTGAGGTAGGTCCCTAGAGGAGTCAAATCCAGAGACAGAGAGTAGACCGGGCGGGGCACCAGGGGCTGATGGAGGCGGAGGGGGGATCCTGTTCAATGGGGACAGAGTTTGGGTTTTGCAAGATGAAAAAGTTCTGGAGACAGACGGTGGGGACGGCTGCACAACAGTGGGAATGTGGGGGCGCCTGGGTAGCTCCGTCAGTTCAGCGTGAGCTCGTGAGTTCGAGTCTCGCTTCGGGCTCTGTGCTGACGGCTCAGAGCCTGGAGCCTGCTTCCGATTCTGTGTCTCCCTCTCTCTCTGGCCCTCCCCTGCTGGCTGTCTCTCTCTCAAAAATAAATAAACATTAAAAAAATTTTTTTAAAAAGTCTTTGACCTCACGCAGCTCCAGCTCCTTCTTGCTCATCCTCTTGTAAGACAGCTTTATAAACACTGTCTTGGCCCAGTTCGGAGGCCGGGGGCTAGAGGCCAGTCCGCCCTTCTTGAGCAGTGGTCAATCCCACAGGCCCACCACCTCGTGCATGTGGCTGTCACACGCTGAGCCACTATGCAGCTGCCCTCAGCCCTCAGGCCCGGGTGCCTGACAACCAGAGGCAGCCCTTACACCCCGGAGCTCGCCCAAATCATTGCACTGGCCTCGAGCTACCCATTCCTTCCCACGGAAACCATAACTAAGGCTCTTGCCCACCATTGTCCCCACTTCCCCTGCCTCCCGACTGAGCCTGTGTGACTTACTGAGGACTCCCCTCTTGGGATCTGTTGCCTTTATCACACCTAAGCAACAACAAAGCCTGTTAACACAGCCCGTGCACGTTTAAACTGCTCACACACACCAGTTTTCTCTGCTTCTTTTCTCCACATCACCAATGCCTGGTGTCTGCAGCACCACTCCACAGGGGAGTGACCCCTTTCCCCAAAGTCCCCCTATCCTATTTGCCTCCTTATCTCCAATTCTTTTTTTTTTAATTTTTTTAATGTTTATTTATTTTTGAGAGAGAGAGACAGAGCATGAGTGGGGGAGGAGCAGAGTGAGAGGGAGACACAGAATCGGAAGCAGGCTCCAGGCTCCGAGCTGTCAGCACAGAGTCCGACGCGGGGCTCGAACCCTCGAACTGGGAGATCATGACCTGAGCCGAAGTCGGACGGACGCTCAACCCACTGAGGCACCCAGGTGCCCCTCCTTATCTCCAATTCTAAGGGCCGCCTCTCAGTCCATCCTTGGAGGGATGGCTCAGCAGCATTTAGTTCTGCTCCTGTCTTCTTCCTGGACCCGCTGCCCCCACGTGACACTCTGGTGCCACTCTGCTCAGTCGCCGAGATACCCAACATTCTCTAAATGCTCCCAGCATGCTCCTGCCCCAGGGCCTTTGCACCTGCTGGCTCCTCTTCCTGGAACGCCATTTCCCAAGATGTGCACATGAGTCTGTGCACAAATGACTTCCTCTTAGTCATCTTCTTGGTATGGCTTTACCTGGACAATTTTCTCCAATTTTCTCTAATTTTAACACCCTATCTTAAATATTCTTCTACCTTTTCCGGGGTGCCTGGGTGGCTCAGGAGGTTAAGTGTCCAACTCTTGCTTTCAGCTCAGGTCACGATCTCACGGTTGGGAGATGGAACCCCGCGTTGGGCTCTGTGCTGGGCATGAAACCTGCTTGAGATTCTCTCCCTCTCACTCTCTCGCTCTCTCTGCCCCTCCCCTGCTTGCCCTCTCTCTCAAAAACAAAAGGAAAAAATAATAAAATAAAATCGGCTTCTACCTTTTCTATCGCCACTTCTTGCTCTACTGCCTCCTGTATCACAACCTCTATTATCTTGTTTATTAATGATTTTTTTTGTGCTCGAATGTAAGCTTCACGAAGGCAGGAATCTTTGTTTCTCTCACGGTGTCCTCTGTGCCTAGAACAGTGCCTGACACATGATACACGTGCTGAGTGAATCTTTTGTTGGAGGCACATAATCCCAGAGCTGGAGTTGGTTCCAGAGCCCCTGGCCCAGGCCGGAGGGGGGCGATGAAAGGCTTGCGATCCTTGGGGCAGAGAGCATTGCGTGTCGGGGTTCGCTGAGCCCACCCGTTGACCTATCCGGTGACCAGCAAGCACCCCTCGATTTGACCTGACAGTGCTTCTTCCAGATACTTCTCCAACTCTTTCTGCTTACCTGGAGCCCAGAACCTTGGGTGCCGGTTTCCTCTGGCTCTTCTTGTGCCTGGGAAAGAGACATTGGAACAGAAGGCTTGGGGGGTCAGGCCGGAACAGGGATCCTCACCCTCTCCCTGCCACCCCGTCCCCACCCGAAGATGGTCAGTCAGCCCTGTGACGAGTCCCACCTCTTCTTCAGGAAGAAAATCAGCAGGCCCACCAGGATGAGAAACAGGACCACGCCAACGATGGCTCCGGCGATGACCCCTGGGTTAGGAAGTACGGGGACCGTTGGAGTCAGCCTCTTCCACTGGCAACCTGTCTCTCCTAGCTCTGTCCTCACCCAGACTGTGACCGGAGGGCTGACAGGGCAGATGCGAGGGCAGAGAAAGGAGAGGAGAAGGCCTCTGGATAGAGCCCCACCTCCCACCCAACTTTCCCGAGGAGCCTGGTCCAAAGATATCATTTGCTCAGGTAACCTGGCTGCCAGAGTGCCTCTTCCCCTCCTTGGCCCAGATTAATGATTCTCGGCGTGGGCGATTCTGTCACCGATGTCTGGGGACATTCTGGGTTGGCACCATGGGAGTGGTGTTGCACTGGCATCCAGCAGGCGGGGGTCAGGGGCACTGCTCAACATCCTACAATGTACAGGACGGCCCCCACAGCAAAGAACGATCCATCCCCAAATGTCAGTAGGGTCAAGATTGAGAAACCACATTGACGGCATTGATGCCTCCCGCCAGAACAGAGACTCGTGTTTTCAGAGGTTCTGTTTGCTAGCAGAAGGGCACCCCTGCAGTGGTGGTGCCCACGGTCTTGGCCCCAGGCTCTAATGGGCACAGATCCCTCAGGGTCTGTCCTTAGACATCTGGTCTTGGAGCAGACTCCAGCCTGCCTCCATCAGCTGTCGTGGCCCCAGGATGCAGCTTCCCAACAGCCCTGGTTACGAGGACCTGTCAACAGGCTCTAGAAGGGTCTCACACAGCCCGTTCCCCTAATGGACCTGGTCCCCATGGACACAGGGATCTTTCCTCTCCCTTCCAGAGACCCTCTTTGCTGCTAAGCAAGAGACGTTCCTGGGCAGCAGGAACCAGAGAAGCCCAGTTGGGCATCTATCTATCATTGCCCCAACCTGCCATCTCTCTCCAGATAAGAGACGCAATCTTATAAGAGGTCCTGATTCATAGAAGGTGACAGATGGGGCCCAGTGAAGCTTATGGCCACCATCAAAGGTATATGATCAGAGTTTTACTAAGTATGAGGCCCAAACCTCTCCCAAATACGCCACCAATGAGTGGAACATGGTGCAGTCGTGTTGGGGAAAAAAAGTTTGGCACTTCTCCAGAAGATAAACACAGAGTTAAGTACTTGATCCCACAACTCCATTCCTGGGGATATACCCAAGAGAAAGAAAGTTCCTTTCTGCACAGGAATGGGTACATGAATGTCCATAGCACCATTACTCATAATAGCCAAAGAGTGGACACCACCCAACGGACCCATCCACAGACGAACAGATAAACGAAATGTGGTCTCTGCATACAGTGGAATATTATTTAACAATAAAAGGCAATGAAGCACCGATACGTGCTACAACATTGATGGACCTTAGAAATGGTACAGCAGGTGAGAGAAGCCGGCCACCAAAGACTGATGACACACATCACAGAAGGATGATGATATTTTTAGGAGACGTCCAAAACAAGCAAATCTATAGAGACAGAAGATAAATTTGAGATTACCGAGGCCAGGTTGGTGGGGAAGTGAGGGAATTAGGGGCTGATGGTGTAAGGAGGTGATTTTTCTTTAGTGAGTAATGAAAATAGTGTAAGAGTGATGGGTTGGCCAAGTCCTGTGGGTGTAGTGAAGCCATTAGCTGTACACTGTCAGTGGGTGAATTGTATGGTATGTGAATTATATCTCAAGAAAGTGGTTTTGAAGAAAGCAGCAAAGAAAGCAAGCAGGGAAACACAAAGGACCCCTTGTGTAGGTAAGACTCCTTCACAACAGAGCCCGATGGGATCTAGAGAGTCTTTCACCGTAGCTCTGTCCCCGTGGGGATCTGCTTACCTGCATTCTCCGTGTGGCAGGTCACAGGGGCAGACGGGGCCCTCATTCCATCCCAGATGGTGGTGACGGTGGCTGGGTAAGACTGAGCTGGCTGGAGATCCCACACAGACACGCCCCTCCCACAGGACGATCCATTTTGGCAGTCCCGCTGTCCACCCACCTGCAACTCAAAGGCCTCGTAGCCTCCCATGGGGCAGGACCAGGTCAAGATGACCCCGTGGCCCCCAGAGGTGCTGATGCAGGAGGTGATGGTGACTGGGCTCGGGGCTGGGTGGAGGAGACAGGAGGAGTCAGTAGGAGCCATACAGGGTGCCTTTCCATCTCCCCACCCTACCCCCGCTTCCCGCCGCTGGTGCCAATTCTCTGAGAACTAGCACATCCTTTCCCTCCCAAAACCAAAACACCTCTCTTCACCTCTCATTTTCTGTCCTCCCCCAATGGACACGCAACAGATCCCTTCGGACTACCACTCCCATGAGCCCTTGGGCTCTCTGTATCACTGCAGCTTAGCAAGGCATGACCCCATGGCCTGATGGGATTTGGAGTCCACTCTTCCCATTGCCCCCGGACCCCACCTCAGCTCCCACCAGGTAGAAGGGGGCCCATCTCACCTGTGGATGCAAGGAGGCTCTGCGCATAACTGGTCACGTTGTTCCTGTCTGCCCACACGCTGAAGGTGTACAGAGTCCCGGGTTCCAGGGTCTGCACCTCATACCAACTGTCATTGGTCCTGCCTGTGTGGTTGGTCTGATGTCCCTGGGGGTCTTGCTGTCCCTGGGGATGTCCCCCAGGGGTCCACTGGACCCAGTACGTGTAGAGCTGAGAGTGAGGGTCTGTGGGGACCTTCCACCGCAGGATGATTGAGTTGCTCGTCTGGTTTTCCTTGTGTAGATCCATGACTGTGTTGGGAGCTGAGGAGGGAGGACAGGAGGTCAAGGGGGTGGCTGTATCCTCAAGGACCCTCCCGCCTGAGCCTGCCCACCTTCCCTGACCCCTCAGTCACCAGACGAGTCCACTTCCTAAGAAGAGTGAACCTCAGAAGAGAGGCCAGGTAGGGACCAGGATCACCAGGGCCCTCTCTGTCCTGAGTCTATCGCCCTGGGTCCTACGCATCACCTTTCTCAGGTGAGCAGACCGAGGCAGGGTCCTTCCTTACTTCTGGGCCCTTCTTTTTTTTTTTTTTTAATTTTTTTTTCAACGTTTTATTTATTTTTGAGACAGAGAGAGACAGAGCATGAACGGGACAGGGGCAGAGAGAGAGGGAGACACAGAATCAGAAGCAGGCTCCAGGCTCTGAGCCATCAGGCCAGAGCCCGACGCGGGGCTCGAACTCACGGACCATGAGATCGTGACCTGAGCTGAAGTCGGACGCTTAACCGACTGAGCCACCCAGGCACCCCCGGGCCCTTCTTTCTTGACGGAGCTGTTGTCTTTAGTCTTCTTAGCCCAAATAGCCGAAGACTAAACAGTTCCAGGCTCCATGCACACACAGTGAACCTAGTTCCTGGGGGTAATTTTGGCTCCTGTCACACTTGGAACCCTTCACATATAGGCTGAGAGCTGGGTTGCTTGGGGTTCAGCTAGTATACTGGGATGAGCCGTGCCCTTCTGTCTTCTGGCTTTGTTGGTTCCTGAGGGGTGGTGCTGGATGGTCAGGGGCTCTCTTCATCCCCAAAGACAGACCTCACAATTAGAAAGTTCTGGCTGCAGAGGACGGACTCTTCCTAGAAGGCAGACTTACAAGCTCAAGGTTCTATGAGGCTACGTGGGGTCACCAAAGTCTCCCCAACCCTCTCTCTCTCTCCCATCCCAATAGTACTGGCTCTGTCTAGAACCAGCGCGAGTCTCACCAGTGGCTCCAGTGAGTGTCCGGTTGTCACTGCTGACCTCATTCCTCTCTGCCCAGACGGTGATGATGTACAAGCTCCCAGCTTCCAGTTCTGTTAGTATGATCCCGGTATCTGTGGTGTTCCGGATGCTAATGGCGCTGGTGCTCTCCTTGACCCATGAGACCCCGTAGGTGTAGAGAGGATGATCTGGGTCCGAGGGAGCTGTCCAGCTCAAGGTGATGGAGCTGTTGGTCTGCTTCTGCACACTGAGGCTCGTCACTGCGTTGGGGACTGGCAGAAGGAACAGAGGGTCAGAATATCCTCTCCCTGGTCCACGAGAGTCCAAAACACACGGACGGACCTCCTCCTGGGGCAGCCAGCCTTGTTAAAGAGCATTTCTAGACAGGGAACCTGGGGGTAGGGACGGGACACCTGCAGCCTTATGCTCAGCCGCAGACTCCCAGACAGGCCCGTCCCCAGAAAAGGCCACCTGTCTCCTGTGGACTCAGGATTTGGGCACAGCTCGGCGAGACCGTAAAGACGGTGGCTGCATCCCAGAACCCAAAGGTGGTGCGATCTTTGCTGGTTCTTCAGCTCTCACCAAAAGAGAGAGTGGGCATTGATGTTTGTCATCGGGGGACTTACTGGGGTTCTTGTCTGGAACCAGCACAGAATTCATTCTTTTCTGCCCACACAGAGACAAGTTATACAAGGTCCCAGTTTTGGGTCCCTCTACCGTGAAACTGAAGCTTTGGATAAGTGTTAGGTCTCAATTCTGTCTCCCTCTCCAGTTCACTGGACCCAATAAATGTAGTCCCAAAGGCCAGGGCCCAGGGGGCACCTCCCAATCTGAGTGATGGAGTTGGTGGCCTGAGCTTCCATTCTCAAGACCGTGATACACTTGGGAACCAGGAGAAGAAGAGTCGGAGGGTCAGAGTGTCCACATTCCATGGTACCTAATGTCCCCACAGTTGAGGCAACGTGCCTGTGCTCCCTACACAGTCCTGGTGGCTAAGGAGAGACATCCCCTAGTCTTAATGTCTGTATTCTAGAGGGTCCCAGACCCTGACTGATCCCAGCTCAGAACCTGTGATGTTCTTTCTTCAACTCCTGGTCAACATGACCCAAAGAGATGCTCAAAAATAAATAAACGTTTTTTATTTATTTTTATTTTTTTAAAATTTTTTGGTAACGTTTATTTATTTTTGAGACAGAGAGAGACAGAGCATGAACGGGGGAGGGTCAGAGAGAGGGAGACACAGAATCTGAAACAGGATGCAGGCTCTGAGCCATCAGGCCAGAGCCCGACGCAGGGCTCAAACTCACGGACCATGAGATCGTGACCTGAGCTGAAGTCGGACGCTTAACCGACTGAGCCACCCAGGCGCCCCCGGGCCCTTCTTTCTTGACGGAGCTGTTGTCTTTAGTCTTCTTAGCCCAAATAGCCGAAGACTAAACAGTTCCAGGCTCCATGCACACACAGTGAACCTAGTTCCTGGGGGTAATTTTGGCTCCTGTCACACTTGGAACCCTTCACATATAGGCTGAGAGCTGGGTTGCTTGGGGTTCAGCTAGTATACTGGGATGAGCCGTGCCCTTCTGTCTTCTGGCTTTGTTGGTTCCTGAGGGGTGGTGCTGGATGGTCAGGGGCTCTCTTCATCCCCAAAGACAGACCTCACAATTAGAAGGTTCTGGCTGCAGAGGACGGACTCTTCCTAGAAGGCAGACTTACAAGCTCAAGGTTCTATGAGGCTACGTGGGGTCACCAAAGTCTCCCCAACCCTCTCTCTCTCTCCCATCCCAATAGTACTGGCTCTGTCTAGAACCAGCGCGAGTCTCACCAGTGGCTCCAGTGAGTGTCCGGTTGTCACTGCTGACCTCATTCCTCTCTGCCCAGACGGTGATGATGTACAAGCTCCCAGCTTCCAGTTCTGTTAGTATGATCCCGGTATCTGTGGTGTTCCGGATGCTAATGGCGCTGGTGCTCTCCTTGACCCATGAGACCCCGTAGGTGTAGAGAGGATGATCTGGGTCCGAGGGAGCTGTCCAGCTCAAGGTGATGGAGCTGTTGGTCTGCTTCTGCACACTGAGGCTCGTCACTGCGTTGGGGACTGGCAGAAGGAACAGAGGGTCAGAATATCCTCTCCCTGGTCCACGAGAGTCCAAAACACACGGACGGACCTCCTCCTGGGGCAGCCAGCCTTGTTAAAGAGCATTTCTAGACAGGGAACCTGGGGGTAGGGACGGGACACCTGCAGCCTTATGCTCAGCCGCAGACTCCCAGACAGGCCCGTCCCCAGAAAAGGCCACCTGTCTCCTGTGGACTCAGGATTTGGGCACAGCTCGGCGAGACCGTAAAGACGGTGGCTGCATCCCAGAACCCAAAGGTGGTGCGATCTTTGCTGGTTCTTCAGCTCTCACCAAAAGAGAGAGTGGGCATTGATGTTTGTCATCGGGGGACTTACTGGGGTTCTTGTCTGGAACCAGCACAGAATTCATTCTTTTCTGCCCACACAGAGACAAGTTATACAAGGTCCCAGTTTTGGGTCCCTCTACCGTGAAACTGAAGCTTTGGATAAGTGTTAGGTCTCAATTCTGTCTCCCTCTCCAGTTCACTGGACCCAATAAATGTAGTCCCAAAGGCCAGGGCCCAGGGGGCACCTCCCAATCTGAGTGATGGAGTTGGTGGCCTGAGCTTCCATTCTCAAGACCGTGATACACTTGGGAACCAGGAGAAGAAGAGTCGGAGGGTCAGAGTGTCCACATTCCATGGTACCTAATGTCCCCACAGTTGAGGCAACGTGCCTGTGCTCCCTACACAGTCCTGGTGGCTAAGGAGAGACATCCCCTAGTCTTAATGTCTGTATTCTAGAGGGTCCCAGACCCTGACTGATCCCAGCTCAGAACCTGTGATGTTCTTTCTTCAACTCCTGGTCAACATGACCCAAAGAGATGCTCAAAAATAAATAAACGTTTTTTATTTATTTTTATTTTTTTAAAATTTTTTGGTAACGTTTATTTATTTTTGAGACAGAGAGAGACAGAGCATGAACGGGGGAGGGTCAGAGAGAGGGAGACACAGAATCTGAAACAGGATGCAGGCTCTGAGCCATCAGGCCAGAGCCCGACGCAGGGCTCAAACTCACGGACCATGAGATCGTGACCTGAGCTGAAGTCGGACGCTTAACCGACTGAGCCACCCAGGCGCCCCCGGGCCCTTCTTTCTTGACGGAGCTGTTGTCTTTAGTCTTCTTAGCCCAAATAGCCGAAGACTAAACAGTTCCAGGCTCCATGCACACACAGTGAACCTAGTTCCTGGGGGTAATTTTGGCTCCTGTCACACTTGGAACCCTTCACATATAGGCTGAGAGCTGGGTTGCTTGGGGTTCAGCTAGTATACTGGGATGAGCCGTGCCCTTCTGTCTTCTGGCTTTGTTGGTTCCTGAGGGGTGGTGCTGGATGGTCAGGGGCTCTCTTCATCCCCAAAGACAGACCTCACAATTAGAAGGTTCTGGCTGCAGAGGACGGACTCTTCCTAGAAGGCAGACTTACAAGCTCAAGGTTCTATGAGGCTACGTGGGGTCACCAAAGTCTCCCCAACCCTCTCTCTCTCTCCCATCCCAATAGTACTGGCTCTGTCTAGAACCAGCGCGAGTCTCACCAGTGGCTCCAGTGAGTGTCCGGTTGTCACTGCTGACCTCATTCCTCTCTGCCCAGACGGTGATGATGTACAAGCTCCCAGCTTCCAGTTCTGTTAGTATGATCCCGGTATCTGTGGTGTTCCGGATGCTAATGGCGCTGGTGCTCTCCTTGACCCATGAGACCCCGTAGGTGTAGAGAGGATGATCTGGGTCCGAGGGAGCTGTCCAGCTCAAGGTGATGGAGCTGTTGGTCTGCTTCTGCACACTGAGGCTCGTCACTGCGTTGGGGACTGGCAGAAGGAACAGAGGGTCAGAATATCCTCTCCCTGGTCCACGAGAGTCCAAAACACACGGACGGACCTCCTCCTGGGGCAGCCAGCCTTGTTAAAGAGCATTTCTAGACAGGGAACCTGGGGGTAGGGACGGGACACCTGCAGCCTTATGCTCAGCCGCAGACTCCCAGACAGGCCCGTCCCCAGAAAAGGCCACCTGTCTCCTGTGGACTCAGGATTTGGGCACAGCTCGGCGAGACCGTAAAGACGGTGGCTGCATCCCAGAACCCAAAGGTGGTGCGATCTTTGCTGGTTCTTCAGCTCTCACCAAAAGAGAGAGTGGGCATTGATGTTTGTCATCGGGGGACTTACTGGGGTTCTTGTCTGGAACCAGCACAGAATTCATTCTTTTCTGCCCACACAGAGACAAGTTATACAAGGTCCCAGTTTTGGGTCCCTCTACCGTGAAACTGAAGCTTTGGATAAGTGTTGGGTCTCAATTCTGTCTCCCTCTCCAGTTCACTGGACCCAATAAATGTAGTCCCAAAGGCCAGGGCCCAGGGGGCACCTCCCAATCTGAGTGATGGAGTTGGTGGCCTGAGCTTCCATTCTCAAGACCGTGATACACTTGGGAACCAGGAGAAGAAGAGTCGGAGGGTCAGAGTGTCCACATTCCATGGTACCTAATGTCCCCACAGTTGAGGCAACGTGCCTGTGCTCCCTACACAGTCCTGGTGGCTAAGGAGAGACATCCCCTAGTCTTAATGTCTGTATTCTAGAGGGTCCCAGACCCTGACTGATCCCAGCTCAGAACCTGTGATGTTCTTTCTTCAACTCCTGGTCAACATGACCCAAAGAGATGCTCAAAAATAAATAAACGTTTTTTATTTATTTTTATTTTTTTAAAATTTTTTGGTAACGTTTATTTATTTTTGAGACAGAGAGAGACAGAGCATGAACGGGGGAGGGTCAGAGAGAGGGAGACACAGAATCTGAAACAGGATGCAGGCTCTGAGCCATCAGGCCAGAGCCCGACGCAGGGCTCAAACTCACGGACCATGAGATCGTGACCTGAGCTGAAGTCGGACGCTTAACCGACTGAGCCACCCAGGCGCCCCCGGGCCCTTCTTTCTTGACGGAGCTGTTGTCTTTAGTCTTCTTAGCCCAAATAGCCGAAGACTAAACAGTTCCAGGCTCCATGCACACACAGTGAACCTAGTTCCTGGGGGTAATTTTGGCTCCTGTCACACTTGGAACCCTTCACATATAGGCTGAGAGCTGGGTTGCTTGGGGTTCAGCTAGTATACTGGGATGAGCCGTGCCCTTCTGTCTTCTGGCTTTGTTGGTTCCTGAGGGGTGGTGCTGGATGGTCAGGGGCTCTCTTCATCCCCAAAGACAGACCTCACAATTAGAAGGTTCTGGCTGCAGAGGACGGACTCTTCCTAGAAGGCAGACTTACAAGCTCAAGGTTCTATGAGGCTACGTGGGGTCACCAAAGTCTCCCCAACCCTCTCTCTCTCTCCCATCCCAATAGTACTGGCTCTGTCTAGAACCAGCGCGAGTCTCACCAGTGGCTCCAGTGAGTGTCCGGTTGTCACTGCTGACCTCATTCCTCTCTGCCCAGACGGTGATGATGTACAAGCTCCCAGCTTCCAGTTCTGTTAGTATGATCCCGGTATCTGTGGTGTTCCGGATGCTAATGGCGCTGGTGCTCTCCTTGACCCATGAGACCCCGTAGGTGTAGAGAGGATGATCTGGGTCCGAGGGAGCTGTCCAGCTCAAGGTGATGGAGCTGTTGGTCTGCTTCTGCACACTGAGGCTCGTCACTGCGTTGGGGACTGGCAGAAGGAACAGAGGGTCAGAATATCCTCTCCCTGGTCCACGAGAGTCCAAAACACACGGACGGACCTCCTCCTGGGGCAGCCAGCCTTGTTAAAGAGCATTTCTAGACAGGGAACCTGGGGGTAGGGACGGGACACCTGCAGCCTTATGCTCAGCCGCAGACTCCCAGACAGGCCCGTCCCCAGAAAAGGCCACCTGTCTCCTGTGGACTCAGGATTTGGGCACAGCTCGGCGAGACCGTAAAGACGGTGGCTGCATCCCAGAACCCAAAGGTGGTGCGATCTTTGCTGGTTCTTCAGCTCTCACCAAAAGAGAGAGTGGGCATTGATGTTTGTCATCGGGGGACTTACTGGGGTTCTTGTCTGGAACCAGCACAGAATTCATTCTTTTCTGCCCACACAGAGACAAGTTATACAAGGTCCCAGTTTTGGGTCCCTCTACCGTGAAACTGAAGCTTTGGATAAGTGTTGGGTCTCAATTCTGTCTCCCTCTCCAGTTCACTGGACCCAATAAATGTAGTCCCAAAGGCCAGGGCCCAGGGGGCACCTCCCAATCTGAGTGATGGAGTTGGTGGCCTGAGCTTCCATTCTCAAGACCGTGATACACTTGGGAACCAGGAGAAGAAGAGTCGGAGGGTCAGAGTGTCCACATTCCATGGTACCTAATGTCCCCACAGTTGAGGCAACGTGCCTGTGCTCCCTACACAGTCCTGGTGGCTAAGGAGAGACATCCCCTAGTCTTAATGTCTGTATTCTAGAGGGTCCCAGACCCTGACTGATCCCAGCTCAGAACCTGTGATGTTCTTTCTTCAACTCCTGGTCAACGTGACCCAAAGAGATGCTCAAAAATAAATAAACTTTTTTTTTTTTAAATTTTTTGGTAACGTTTATTTATTTTTGAGACAGAGAGAGACAGAGCATGAACGGGGGAGGGTCAGAGAGAGAGAGAGACACAGAATCTGAAACAGGCTCCAGGCTCTGAGCTGTCAGCACAGAGCTCGATGTGGGGCTCGAACTCACAGACCACGAGATCACAACCTGAGTGAAGTCGGCCGCTCAACCGACTGAGCCACCCAGGCGCCCCTAAATAAACGTTTTTTAAAGGGGAGAGAGAGAGAACTGCAGCAGGTGGCACTCACCTGTGGTGGCGTTGCAAATTGTGGCGTTGCTGGCGACTCCATTTTTCTCTGCCCACACAGCAAATTCATACAAGGACCCGGGTTGCAGTCCGTCCACCACGAAGCTGGTGTTGGTTGTGTTCTGCGTCTCACTCCCATTCCACTGGATCCAGTAGACGTAGTTCTGAAAGTGAGGGTCACCTGGCTCCTCCCAGATCAGGGTGATGGAGCTGGTAGTCTGAGCCTCTACCTTCAAGTTCCTGACGGCATAGGGGCCTGAAAAATTAGGGAAAGGGGTCCGGTGTCAGCAAGGGAGCAGATCAGGGGTACAGTCAGTGGACATTTTTAGCCCTCAAAGTGTCCAGTCCTGCCTCAACTTCTGGTCCCAGGAGAGGTAAGGCGTGTGGTCTAGACCAGCACTTGTCCAACTTTAGTGTGCGTACATAACACTGGGGATCTCGTTAAGATTCGGGTTCTCGTTCGGTGGGTCTGAGATGAGACCCAGACTCTGCATCTCCAGCCGGTTCTCGGCACACGCCGGCACTGCCCACCCATGGACCAGAGTTTGAGTAGCAAGGGTCTAGACCAGCAGTTTCCAACAGAGCTGTTGCAAAGATGGAAATGCTGTTCCAAAGCCCAGTATAAGAGACACTATCCCAGGGGGATACGGAGGGGGACTGGGACCCCCTCATCTGAGCTCTTGAGCTCATAAAACATGAAACTGGATTTTCCATTTTAGTGAACTGAATTTTATTTTATTTATTTATTTATTTTTCAACGTTTATTTATTTTGGGGACAGAGAGAGACAGAGCATGAATGGGGGAGGGACAGAGAGAGAGGGAGACACAGAATCGGAAACAGACTCCAGGCTCCGAGCCATCAGCCCAGGGCCCGACGCGGGGCTCGAACTCACGGACCGCGAGATCGTGACCTGGCTGAAGTCGGACGCTTAACCGACTGCGCCACCCAGGCGCCCCAGTGAACTGAATTTTAAATAGCCCCACGGGGGCGCCTGGGTGGCTCAGTCGGTTGAGCGGCCGACTTCAGCTCAGGTCGTGATCTCGCGGTCCGTGAGTTCGAGCCCCATGTCGGGCTCTGTGCTGACAGCTCAGAGCCTGGAGCCTGTTTCGGATTCTGTTTCTCCCTCTCTCTCTGTCCCTCTTCAACTCGTTCTGTCTGTCTGTCTGTCTGTCTCTCTCTCTCTCTCTCTCTCTCAAGAAATAAACATTTAAAAAATGTAAACTATCTTCTGGTTCTTTTATATGTCGATTACATTTCAAAATGATAATATTGATAATATTTGGGGGCACATGGCTGACTCAGTCAGTAGAGCACGCGACTCTTGATCTCAGGGGTGTGGGTTCGAGCCCCATGTTGCTCGTGGAGCCTGCTTTTGAAAATGGATAAGCCTGGGTGACTCAGTCAGTTAAGCATCTGACTCTTGATTTTGGCTCAGGTCATGATCTGACCTGGGCTCGAGCCCCATGTCGATCTCTGTACTGACAGTGAGGAGGCTTCTTGGGATTCTCTTTCTCTCTCTCTCTCTGCCCCTCCCCCACTTGCTCGCACATGTGCTCTCTCTCTCTCTCAAAATAATTAAATAAACTTGGGGTGCCTGGGTGGCACAGTCGGTTAAGCGTCTGACTTCAGCCAGGTCACGATCTCACGGTCTGGGAGTTCGAGCCCCGCGTCGGGCTCTGGGCTGATGGCTCAGAGCCTGGAGCCTGTTTCCGATTCTGTGTCTCCCTCTCTCTCTGCCCCTCCCCCGTTCATGCTCTGTCTCTCTCTGTCCCAAAAATAAATAAACGTTGAAAAAAAATTAAAAAAAAATAATTAAATAAACTTTTAAAAATGATAATATTTTGGATCTATTGAGCGAAATAAATTCTCATTTTATAATTGATTTCACGTTTCATTTTACTACTTTTAAATTTCTTTGTCTTTTTAAGTAATCTCTACACCTCATGTGGGGCTCAAACCCACAACCTGGAGATCAAGAGTCACATGCTCTTGATCTGAGCCAGCCAGGCACCCATCTTTTTACTTATTTTTAAAGTGGTTGACATTGGGGCACCTGGGTGGCTCGGTCGGTTAAGCGTCCGGCTTCCGCTCACGTCGTGATCTCACGGTTCGGTTCGTGGGTGGGAGCCCGGCTTTGGGCTCTGTGCTGACAGCTCAGAGCCTGGAGCTGCTTGGGATTCTGTGTCTCCCTCTCTCTCTGCCCCTCTCTTGCTCATGCTCTGTCTCTCTCTCTCTCTCTCTCTCTCTTTCAATAAATAAACAAACAAACATTAAAGTGGTTGATCGAAAACTTAAATTTACACATTTGGCTTCCGTTCAATTTCTCTTGGGCGACAGAACCTGCCATGTCCTTGTCGCTGCCGGCCACCTTTTGGGAAAAGCAGAAGTCGAGAACATGGCCATGACTGCCTCTCACCTGTGCTGTTTTGCAGAGTCTGCTTGGAGCTGTTGGTCTCTTCCTGCTGCACCCACACGGAAGACTCATGCGGAGACCTGGGCCCAAGTCCGTCCACCGTGAAACTGGTGTCGGTCGTGCGTGGGGCCTCAGTTCCGCCATCCCGTCCGCTCCACAGGCCCCAGGGGGTGTGGTGCCTCCGGTCCAGGCCACGGGGCGTCTGCCACTGCAGGGTGATGGAGCTGGGGGTCCGGTCCTCCGCAGTCAGGTTCCTGCCGGGGCTGGGGGCTGAGGATCAGGAAGGAGGGCCCAGTGTGAGCACAGGAGGTCAGTACTGGGCCTTCCACGACACCCAGCGCTTGCCTGAGTCCAGAAAGGACCGTTTCCTTGAGTGCCGGCCATGGATCACCGTGCCCTCCGTGAGACCACCTCCCCACACCAGAGCTCACACGGGTTTGGGTGCAACCTCTCCGTGTGGGCGGTAGACTCAGCAGGGGTCACTCACCAGCCGCCCTGGCCCCTGTCCAGCTGCACAGGCCCTGGGAGAACACAGAGGGGAGAGTCAGACTCTGAGCCTCGTCTCCCTTGACCCAGGGGAGACTGCAGGGCTGGTGGCAGGGGGGAGGGGGGAGGAGGGATCTGGCCAGCCACCCTCCTGTCCTCTGCCCTAACCCAAGTCACTGGGGCCTGAGGGAGAGGAGGGACACAGCCAGCTGTCTCCTCCCTCGAGGCTCTGCTCTAACAAAGGTCACTGCAACATCCATCTGTCTTTTCTTGGTGTGTGTGTGCTGCAGCCGGGAGTGTGGCAGGGGCGGGGCTCCAGGGACCCAGGAGCTAGGGTTGGCTCCACTGATAAGGCCAGGGGATAATGGTTACACATTCAGAAAACTATGGCTCTGGAAGACGAGGGGCAGGAAGTTAATCAGCAAAGTGGTAATGGGGGAAGATACTGAGGTTGGGGACCAGGAGCCAGACACCTGGTCTGAGGGAGGAGGGGCCGGGGGCCTGGACCCCTGGGTCTGAGGGAGGAGGGGTCTGGGGACCTGATTCCTGGGTCTGAGGGAGGAGGGGGCTGGGAGCAGGACTCCTGGGTCTGAGGGAGGAGGCGCTGGGGGCTGGACTCCTGGGTCTGAGGGAGGAGGGGCTGGGGGTCTGGACTCCTGGGTCTGAGGGAGGAGGGGGCTGAGGGTCTGGACTCCTGGGTCTGAGAGAGGAGGGGGCTGGGGACATAACTCCAGGATCTGAGGGAGGAGGGGGCTGGGGGCAGAACTCCAGGATCTGAGGGAGGAGGGCGCTGGGGGTCTGGACTCCTGGGTCTGAGGGAGGAGGGACTGGGGGCCTGGGCTCCTGGGTCTGAAGGAGGAGGGGGCTGGGGGCCCAGACTCTGGGTCTGAGGGAGGAGGGACTGGGGGCCTGGACCCCTGGGTCTCGGGGAGGAGGGGCTGGGGACAGAACTCCAGGATCTGAGGGAGGAGGGGGCTGGGGGCAGAACTCCAGGATCTGAGGGAGGAGTGGGCTGGGGGCAGGACTCCTGGGTCTGAGGGAGGAGGGGGCCAGGGGCTTGCACTCCTGGGTCTGAGGGAGGAGGGGCTGGAGTCTGGATTCCTGGGTCTGAGGGAGGAGGGCACTGGGAGCCTGGACCTCTGGGTCTCAGGGAGGAGGGGCTGGGGGCCTGGACTCCTGGGTCTGAGGGAAGAGGGGCTGGGGGCAGAACTCCAGGATCTGAGGGAGGAGGGGGCTGGGAGCAGGACTCCTGTGTCTGAGGGAGGAGGGCACTGGGATCCTGGACCTCTGGGTCTGAGGGAGGAGGGGCTGGAGTCTGGATTCCTGGGTCTGAGGGAGGAGGGCACTGGGAGCCTGGACCTCTGGGTCTCAGGGAGGAGGGGCTGGGGGCCTGGACTCCTGGGTCTGAGGGAAGAGGGGCTGGGGGCAGAACTCCAGGATCTGAGGGAGGAGGGGGCTGGGAGCAGGACTCCTGTGTCTGAGGGAGGAGGGCACTGGGAGCCTGGACCTCTGGGTCTGAGGGAGGAGGGGCTGGAGTCTGGACTCCTGGTTCTGAGGGAGGAGGGCACTGGGAGCCTGGACCTCTGGTCTGAGGGAGGAGGGGCTGGGGGCCAGGACTCCTGGGTCTGAGGGAAGAAGGGCTGGGGGCAGAACTCCAGGATCTGAGGGAGGAGGGGGCTGGGGGCAGGACTCCTGGGTCTGAGGGAGGAGGGGGCTGGGAGCAGGACTCCTGGGTCTGAGGGAGGAGGGGGCTGGGAGCAGGACTCCTGAGTCTGAGGGAGGAGGGGGCCAGGGGCTTGCACTCCTGGGTCTGAGGGAGGAGGGGCTGGAGTCTGGACTCCTGGGTCTGAGGGAGGAGGGCTGGGGGCCTGGACTCCTGGGTCTGAGGGAAGAGGGGCTGGGGGCAGAACTCCAGGATCTGAGGGAGGAGGGGGCTGGGGGCAGGACTCCTGGGTCTGAGGGAGGAGGGGGCTGGGAGCAGGACTCCTGAGTCTGAGGGAGGAGGGGGCCAGGGGCTTGCACTCCTGGGTCTGAGGGAGGAGGGGCTGGAGTCTGGACTCCTGGGTCTGAGGGAGGAGGGCTGGGGGCCTGGACTCCTGGGTCTGAGGGAAGAGGGGCTGGGGGCAGAACTCCAGGATCTGAGGGAGGAGGGGGCTGGGAGCAGGACTCCTGTGTCTGAGGGAGGAGGGCACTGGGAGCCTGGACCTCTGGGTCTGAGGGAGGAGGGGCTGGAGTCTGGACTCCTGGTTCTGAGGGAGGAGGGCACTGGGAGCCTGGACCTCTGGTCTGAGGGAGGAGGGGCTGGGGGCCAGGACTCCTGGGTCTGAGGGAAGAGGGGCTGGGGGCAGAACTCCAGGATCTGAGGGAGGAAGGGGCTGGGGGCAGAACTCCAGGATCTGAGGGAGGAGGGGGCTGGGGGCAGGACTCCTGGGTCTGAGGGAGGAGGGGGCTGGGAGCAGGACTCCTGGGTCTGAGGGAGGAGGCCTGGGGCCGGGACTCCTGGGTCCGAGGGAGGATGGGCTGGGGGTCTGGACTCCTGGGTCTGAGGGAGGAGGCCTGGGGCTGGGACCCCTGGGTCTGAGGGAGGAGGGTCTGGGGCCCGGACTCCTGGGTCTTCGAGGGCACGCCTGAGTCTTGCCAGAAAGCACAGTTCACTCTCACAGTGGACGGCAGTATCTGAGAGCCCAGGTGTGAGGCTCACTGACAAGCCGGAAGCCTGCTTCCTTCTCTGGGAAGCTCCTACTCCCTCAGGATCCCAGCTCCCCACCCCTGTTTGGGAGCACTCACCAGCAGCACCAGGCTCCCCCAGGCCCCGAGGCTCCCTCCGGTCCCCATCATGTCTCCAGACACTGCCGAGGGACCCAGGTGTCCCAGCCCTGACCTTCCACCTGCTGGACTTTAAACGCGAGAATTTCCCCTTTCTGAGTCTCATGGTGGTGAAGCCACGGGCCAGGGTGGGAAGGGAGGAGGAGGAAGTGGAGGCTCCCGGCCCCGCCCCACCCCTCAGCCCGGTCCTCACCTCTGCGCACTCCTGCGCCCCGGCCCCGCCTCTCAGGCCTGCCATGGGGTCTCCCCTCCCGCGTCCCCTCACACTGCCCCACCCAAATCGCCTGGGTCAGGGGCCGCTTCCCCGCCGCCTCCGCCATGAATGCACAGAGCAGGTCCTGAATGGTCAGGCCGGAGTCAGGCCTGGGAAAGAGACACCTCCAGCTCCATCTGTCAAGGGGCAGAGGAGGCTGGGTCCAAAGCCCTGTCCTGAGGTGGGCTCTGTGCATTGACTCAGGCCCCGTCACCTCTCCCTGCCTCCACAGCACAGCGGCCCTCACGGTGTGAGCCCTGTTCATTATCACTCCTGTCTGCCTATCACATATGACATGGCATATGGGCCCCCCCGTCCCCCCCCCTCCCGCCAGGTGCACCCTCCTCCTGTCCTCCAACCATCTCCCTCCTCCCCTTCCCTGGGGATGCAGTCAGAGATGGACCACACTGGGTTGGACGGGGTCAGGACCCTGTGCTATTTCCGTCACAGGCCAAACTGTTAGTATTTGCTTATTTGCCTCCCCCGCCCCGTTTGACCTTGACCAAGTGGCTTAGACTCGCAGTGACTCAGATTCCCCAGCTGTAAAAACGTGAATACAACTGCTTATCGATATACTGTGGGTAAGAAATGACTGCGTACATATAAAATCTTAGAATGATGGCCGGCCCTTTTAAAACGCTTGATAAATCATAGCCACATTTATTTATTTGTAATCGTTGTTCGTTTATTTATTTTGAGGGAGTGCAAGTGAGCAGGGGAGGGGCAGAGACGAAAATCCCAAGTAGACTCCACACTGTCAGTGCAGAGCCCGACACAGGGCCTGAACCCACAACCGTGAGATTGTGACCTGAGCCAAGATGGAGTTGGATGCTTAACCAACTGAGCCACCCAGGCGCCCCAATTTTTGGGTCATCCCTAAGACCTCCAGAGTCCAGAAGAGCTTTTCAGGGCATTTTTGTTGACTTACTGATTCTGTTCATTCCTACCACCAACCGCCTGTGTGACCTTACCAGCCTCCTCCAGAGCGAAGGACCTGAGAGCAAGAACAACACAGAAGTCACACTATCCTTGATGACCTTGCCTCAGAAGGCACACACCATCATTTTCAGCACATCCTCCTCAGGATGCCGGTCAGCCCCTTTCATGTGGGAGCGGACCGCACAAGAATGTGGAAGCCGGAAGCATGGACCCCTGGGGCCATCTTGGATGCAGGCAGCGACCCCATCATGTGCACGCATAGTAACGCGTTGGCCATTTTTACCACTTTCTGTAACATGAATCCTCGTTTGTCAAGCACATGGGATAAAGTGGGAAACAGGGAGAGGCAGTTACCACTTTACTGCTGGCTCTGGGAGCATCTCAGTGCTTCGACACCATCCCTGCCCCAGAGGAGGAGAGGGGGCTCAATTCTGTGCCCCAGGCATTTCATCAGCCTGTTTCTTTTAGGATGAGTCTTCTGTCCAAGGTGTCCCCAGGGTACCCAGGGCATTTGCACCTACCCTATTTCTAAAGACAATGATCTTGACAGTGGGGTTCAGCTACCCATTCATTCCAGGTACCTGTCTCCGTGGGGCTCTGCTCACCTGCGTTCTCCCTGTGGCAGGTCAGAGGCAGACGGGGCCCTTATTCCATCCCAGACGGTCATGACCATGGCCCGGTAGGACTGAGCTGGCCAGAGATCCCACATGGACAGACCCCTCCCACAGGAAGATCTGTCCTGGGGGGGTCTAGCCAATCTTCTTCCCAAAACCAAAATACCTCTTCAGCTCTCATTTTCTGGCCTCCCCCAATGGACACGCAACAGATCCCTTCGGACTACCACTCCCATGAGCCCTTGGGCTCTCTGTATCACTGCAGCTTAGCAAGGCATGACCCCATGGCCTGATGGGATTTGGAGTCCACTCTTCCCATTGCCCCCGGACCCCACCTCAGCTCCCACCAGGTAGAAGGGGGCCCATCTCACCTGTGGATGCAAGGAGGCTCTGCTCATAACCGGTCACGTTGTTCCTGTCTGCCCACACGCTGAAGGTGTACAGAGTCCCGGGTTCCAAGGTCTGCACCTCATACCAACTGTCATTGGTCCTGCCTGTGTGGTTGGTCTGATGTCCCTGGGGATCTTGCTGTCCCTGGAGATGTCCTCCAGGGTTTCACTGGACCCAGTACATGTAGAGCGGAGAGTGGGGGACTGTGGGGACCTTTCACCGCAGTTCCCTTGTGCAAATTCGTGACCGTGTTGGGAGCAGGCACGTGGGGGTGCGGTTCCTGGAAACATCTCCCTCACCTGCTCTCTGCCCCAGAGCACCTGTAGATATCTTTACTCGGTGAAGGGGTATGTGTCTCAGCCTCCCAGGCCCCCTTCCTCCAGTGGAGCGTCCATGATGTTGGGTCTCCCACCTGTCACATCCTCCTAGTCCGGGGGACCCAGTAGGTGGAGGGTGAATGGAGTCTTTTGGGTGAGGCCAAAGTCCGGAGCTGGCTGAGTCTGGAGACCAGAAACTTGGACGTGGATACTTTAGGGTATGTCTTGTCTTCTAAAGCTCTCTCAGAGGTAGATTGGGAATGTGTGGTGATTGCCCAGCCCTGTTGCTAAGGAGGGACACCCCCTAGCAACAGGGCTCCATCCCTTGAGCTCAAATGAACTGTCCAGATCCTCGAAAAGAGGCCCAGAGCAGCCCCTTCCTACCAGCCCAGAAGTGCCAAATCCCGAACAGTTGTGTGTCTCACCTGTGGGCAGGTCAAAGACTTGGGTATCACTACAGACTCCACTCCTTCTCTCCTGGATGGTGAAGGTGTACCAGGCCCTCCTTTCCAGTCCCCCCACCATGACCCATGTCCCTGAGATGTTCAGGATCTCACTGGCGAAATCTGGCTCACAGCACTGGACCCCGTAGGTGTAGGGTGGATGGTCAGGGCCCAGAGGAGCTGTCCACATCAGGATGACAGAGCTCATGGTGTGGTCCTGTGTCCCCTGGTCTGTCACCGGATTGGACACTAAGAGACGGGACACGGTCAGCATTCCCAAATCCCTGAGTACCTGCACCACACCGGGACAGACCTGGGTGCTGAGGACGTTCTCTAGAACGAGGGCCCAGAAGCTAGAAGCCTAGGATGGGATGTCAGTCTGGGGCCCTCCGCCCCTGATCTGTGAGTCAGGAGGCCCCACAGACATCATTTCCTGTTCTCCTCGTTAGAGCCAGATGACCACATCTCACCTGTGGACACGCTGCCTATGTGTCTCAACAAGGTCATGGGAGTGTCGGCTCCCACAGTACTCTGCTAGAGCACTGTCTTTACTAATTACCTCCTACTGTTGCCTCAAAGCTGGAAGTGGTCTTTGCTAATCCTCAACTCGGTGACTGTTGTGGGTCGAATTGTGTTGTGTCCCTCAAAAAGATATGTCCACATCCTAACCCCTGGTGCCTGTGAATGGGACCTTATTTGGAAGTAGGGTTTTTGCAGGTGTAACCAAGGTAAGATGAGTTTGCACGGATTACGACGAGCCCTAAATGCAATGACTGGTGTCCTTAGAAGGAGAGAGAAATTTGGACACAAACAGCAAGAATATACCCTGGGAGGCTGGAGGCGGAGATCGGCGTGATGTGTCTTCAGACCAAGGAGGGCCGAAGGTCACCAGCTAGAAGAGGCAAGAAAAGATTCTTGAGGCTCCAAACAGAGTGTGACCAACACCTCGATCTCAGAATTCCAGCTTCCGGAACTGTTGCTTTAAGCTCTCCGTTGGTGGCACTTTCTTATGCCACCCCCAGGCAACAAATGCAACGACCTTACTTTTACTCTTTGGTAGCGTCATCCCTAGGGAGGGTCATTTGTCACCTGTAGACGTGCAGAGGGTCTCCCTGGAGCCGCTCACTCTGTCCTGTTCACACGAAGAATTCATACAAAGTTGGGGTTCACGTGCATCCACAACAAGCCAGGGTCTCTGAGGTGCTGTGAGCACCACCTGGGATGCTCTCCTTAGACAACTGGATCCCATAGAAGTATATCTGAGGGCCTGGACCCTCAGAGACCTCCCTTCTCGGGGTGATGGAGCTGGAGTCTGAGCCTCCACCCTTAGGCCTCTGACTGGGATGGAGCCTGCAAAGGGGAAGGAAGATAGGCCTGTTAGGAGAAGGCATCAGACAGTCCCCTGCTCCTTCATCCACCCCAAGCTCATCCACAAATCCCAGAAAGCACAGTTCCCATCAGTTCTGCAAGGACCCCCCCTGAGTCTTCCGGAGGGAACCCCCAGGGGGCTCAGGGGCGTGGTAGTCCAAGCTCTTCTGTCAAGAGTGTGTGTGGAGGGGTGTGGGGTCATCAGTGAGGTTTGGGGACAACTCACCACCAACCACATGGACGTACACAGAATAGTCCACAGTTTGCTTATTCACTCACGCGCTGACGGACACGTGGACGGCTCTCGCCTCTCAGATACTATGAACAACACCGCTTTGAACCTGGGTGTGCAAATATCCCTTCGAGACCCCGCTTTCAATTATTTCGGGCATAGATCCAGAAGCGGGATTGCTCGATCGTATGGTAACTCTATGTTAAATTATTTTAGGAGCCGCCATGCTGTCTCCCACGGTGGCTGAAGCATTCTACATTCGCACCCACGGTGCCCGGGGTATCTCCCATGCTCACCAACACTTCTGAGTTTCTTCTTTGGTGGTTGCCATCCTAACGGGCGTGAGGTGGTCTTGATTTGCATTTCCTTAGCGACCAGTGATATGAAGCATCTTTTCACGTGTGGCTCATTCACTTTTTCTCTCTGTTATTATTAACACATTCCTCTGACAGTGTAGGTCTAGCTTCTGTATACTTAACATGAGCAAGCCTCCTGTATGTGATCTGTTCCCCCTTTCTGCCACCACCTCCTCACCCCTGCGAAGACCCGTGTGCCCTGCTCAATCTCTCTGACTCTGCACAGGAAGCTGCCCGCCGTGCGAACGCCCTCCTCGCCCTGCCTGAACTCTGACCCTCACGATGAACCGCCACTGGGGATGCCTGCACTGCTCAGTCCCGCCAAATGGCTTCAGGACTGAAATGTCTCAAGAGGGAAGGAAGAGGGACAGGAAGAAGAAAAAGGAAGAAAAATATCTTTGGTGGGGTGTTTTGTTGATGAACAAAGTTCTAAATTGTTTTTCAAACATTTTATTTTGAAATTATTAGAGACTCCCAGGAAGTTGCAAAAAATAGTACAAAAGGTCCTGTGTGAACTTTGTCCCACTTTCCCCAGGGGTAACATCTTACACACACATAATTCAATATCGAAAGCAGGAAACTGGGGGGCCTGGGTGGCTCAGTTGCTTAAGCGTCCGACTCTTGATTTCGGCTCGGGGTGATGATCTCACGGTTTGTGATTTCCAGCCCTGCGTCGGGCTCTGTGCTGACAACTTGGGACTCTCTCTCTCTCTCAAAATAAATAAATAAAACATGGGGTAAAAAAGTAATTTCTAAAAAATAAAAAGCAGCCTGCCAGGTCGGCGAACACCTGGAGGTGTGGAGAGAAGGCACGGAACCCCCACGTCCTTTCCGCGTGCCTGGCATCTCTCCCGTGAGCCACATCCCTTTGGCCCCAAATCTGTGATCTGGTAAGTGACATGCTTTCCTGAGTTCTGGGAGCTGCTCTATTGAGCATGCTAATCAAACCCAGGGAGGGGGTCTCAGGAACCTCTGATCTATATAGCAGATGGTCAGAAGCCCAAGTGACCGCCTGGATCCGAATCGGCCTCCGGGAGGGGCGGGGCTTTCCTGTGGGGCCTGGCCCTCCACTCTGGGCTGTGACTGTCTCCAGGTAGCCAGCATCAGAATGCACTTGAACTGGGGGACTCCAGTGGGTGTCAGGGACTTTTGCTTGGTGGTGTGGGGGAACCCTCACACTGGAATTGTGTAGAATCCTAATTACTTGTCCTTGTGGAACCCTGGAAAGGACCCAAATCCCAAAGGATCGGTAACACGTTTAAAGATGAATTATGCCGGTGGTTGCCTTGGGCCGGAGGGGGTAAGTGATCGGGGAGGTGACTGCTGGAAGGCACGGGTCTCTTTTTGGGGTGATGAAGGCTCCCAAATGGATTGTGGTGATGGTTGCACAACTCTGTGAATGTACCATGAACCATTCACGTGCGCACTTTTTTTTTCTTTTCTTCCAACGTCCAACGTGAGGCTTGAACTCCTGACCTCAAGATCAAGAGTCACACACTCTACTGACTGAGCCGGCCAGGCGCCCATAACCTGCACACTCTAAATGGGCAGTTGGATGGTATATGAAGGGCGTCTCAATAAAGCCATGACCACATTTTTTGCTGGAATTGAATAGAAACGACTTCAAACAGGACATGGTCACAGCACAGTGATGACAGTCAACGATACTGTATCATAAAAGTTCACAGTTGTTAGGAAACCAGATCTACTTGTCCCCACCGCACACACGCATGGACATACACACTGTTGCACAGACACGATGTTGTCTGTAGGCACATTTCAATAAAAAAAAAAAAATTTGAAGGGGTGTCTGGGTGGCTCGGTCCTTTGGGAGCCTTTTTTTTTTTTAAACATTTATTTATTTTTGCAAGAGAGAACGCTAGTTGGGGAGGGGCAGAGAGAGATAGGGGAGACACGAATCTGAAGCAAGCTCCAGGCTCTGAGCTGTCAGCACAGAGCCTGATGCGGGGCTCGAGCTCACCAACCGCGAGATCATGACCTGAGCTGAAGTCGGACACTTAACCGACTGAGCCACCCGGGTGCCCCAGAAGCCCAACTCTTGATCTTCGTTCAGGTCATGATCTCACGCAGTTTGTGAGTTCGAGCCCCGAGTTGGACTCTGTCCTGACAGCACGGAGTCTGCTTGGGATTCTCTCTCTCTCTCTGCCTCGCCCCTGCTCATGCTCTCTCTCTCAAAATAAACATTTAAAACATTTTTGAAGTTACTCTTTAGACAGATAGAGGCGGGAAATTTCCCTCCTCAGCACTTTCCACGGGGGCGGGAGATTGTTCTGGGGGTGCTGTAATGGGGGGGGCAGAGAGAGGGTCTTCACTTTACCTCCGTGCTCTGATGGCTGACAGAGCACCCAGGACCTGGGCAGCGTGACCGTGACCCGCAAGTAGGCCTGAGGCAGGGGCTTAAGGCAGGTACCACAGGCCCACAGGCCTCTGAGGTTGGGAAGGGCCAGTCACAGCCCCCAGATCACTCGCCCCTGACCGGGTTGCCCCCCAGCATGCATGACTTATCTGGCAGGGGGTGAGTGGGGACCCTGGCCTGAAGGTGGGGCAGACTGGAAAAATAGGGCTGGGCCCAGAGAATGCTGTTTCGAAGGGACACGTGCACCCCCATGTTTATAGCAGCACTATCAACAATAGCCAAAGTATGGAAGGAGCCCCAATGTCCATCGATGGATGAACGGATAAAGAAGATGTGGTGTCTATATACAATGGATTATTACTCGGCGATCAAAAAGAATGAAGTCTTGCCATTTGCAACTACGTGGATGGAACCGGAGGGTATGATGCTTAGCGAAATACGTCAGAGAAAGACAAAAACCGTAGGACTTCACTCATATGAGGACTTTTAAGATACGAGCAACGAGCAAAGGGGGGAAAAAAGAGACAAATGAAGAAGCAGACTCCTAACTACATTAAGAGAACACACTGGTGGTCACCAGGGGTGGGGGGATGGGGCAAACAGGTGACGGGGATTAACGCATGCACCTGTGAGGAGCACCAGGTGCTGTGTGGGAGTGTGGAACGACTATATCGCACCCTGGAAACCAATACCGCACTGTAGGTAACTAACTGGAATTTAAATAGAAACTTAAGGGGCACCTGGGTGGCTCAGTCAGTTGAGCGTCTGACTTCGGTTCAGGTCACGATCTCACGGTCCGTGAGTTCGAGCCCCACGTCAGGGTCTGTGCTGACAGCTCAGGGCCTGGAGCCTGCTGCTTTGGATTCTGTGTTCCCCTCTCTCTCTGACCCTCCCCCATTCATGCTCTGTCTCTGTCTCAAAAATAAATGAACATTAAAAATAAATAAATAAAAACTTAAAATAGGGAGGGGCTCTGGGGGTCCCCCAAAGCACAGCGTGGATGTAGAAGTCTCCCCACTGCTGTAAGAGTCCCTCAACGCGCAACGGAGAGCACACGCTTCATTGACATAACACGCGTCGCACGTGCAGGCGTGTTTTCTGAGCACGGACAACTTCGTGGTGCTCAACACACGTGATCGTGACTCCCCTCTTGGTATTCACCCCAAACCCTGACCGAAGGGGCCTGCTCACCCCCGTTGAGGGAGTGCTGGCATTGGAGGTCACTCCCTGGGGTCTCCTTCTTTGACCTCGTGAGGCCCCTCCCCCAGGTGTCACCTGGGTCTGGAACTCCCCGAGGGGCAGACGCACTTTGACCCTGGTGCACTGGGGGGATTCCACGTCTCATAAGCCCAGGCACCGGGCCCGCGTGAGGTTAGCGTCACTACATCAGACACCTACAAACGGGTCACGCGGGCTCCACCTCACGGTGAGAGTTTTTACCCCAAGAATGATAATTAAAAAGAAAGATTCAGTGCACAACACTGTGAATGTATTTAATGTCACTGAATCGTACATTCAAAAACGGTTAAGACGGTATGTTTGTTAACGAAAGAAAAAGAGAAAGGACCGTTTGTTGTCGTTGTGGGCAGCCCTCCCCCGGTGCCCCTCCCCAAATACTAGAGATGGCGCCATCCCAGCGGGCACTTCACTTCTGGACACAAACTGGGGCCAGAGGGAAGGGGGCAGGTGGACGTGGGAGGCAGGTGGCAGGCAGGCGGGTCCCCCCGACGCGGGTGTGGTTGAGGGGTCTGGCATCCAGAATCAGGCCAGAGGGAAGGCGGCAGGAACTTGGTGGTACCGGGGATTCTCAAGTGTCTCTGGGTGGACCGGCCCCTGCAGACAGGAGTCCAGGAGCCCGGCTGCTGTCCCCCAGGGGTTTCTCTGGCCAGGCCAGTCAGTCTGGAGGCCCAGGGCCTCGCGGGAGGGGAGGGGGCCGATACCTGCTCGTGCGAGCCGTGGTCAGCGGGACTTGAGCCTGGGGCTCTGGAAGGCGGACAGGGCAATGAGGAGCTGGGCGGCGTAGTAGGTGGTCATGACCACCAGGCGGGCGTGGGGCAGGGACTGCACGAAGGCGTCCCAGGCCAGCACCGAATCCGAGAGTGTGAAGAGCAGGGCCCCCCAGCGGGCGCTCCCGCCCCTGGCCAGGCCGCGCCACAGCATGGACGCCAGGACCAGGGAGTAGGTCACCAACATGGGGACCATGCCAGGGGGGAGGTGCAGCAGCACGAGGCCGTCGTACAGGAAGAAGGCCGGGACGATGGGCAGCAGGAGGCCCGGCCGCAGGGGAGTGAGGCCGAGGGCCCAGAGGTAGAGCAGGTGAGCCACGGTGAAGGCCGTCACGCCTGGAGGAGACAGGGGGGGTGGTGCCTGGTGGGCCCGCTTCCCCACGTGGCCACCTTGAAGTGCAGAGCCTGAGGGAAGGCCCGCCCCAGGTGCCAGCATCCACCCTGGCCCCAGCACCTGTCTGCTGGGGTTACGGTACCCGCCTCCCCGGTGCAGGTCTCCCTTCCCCCCGAGCACCAGAGTGACCTTAAAACACGCTGCATTCCATCCTCACTCCGCTTAGAACTGTCCGCTGACTCCCCACCTTGCTCTGCTCCCCACTGGGCCCCGCCTGCCCACCCACCCGTTTTGACTCGCCAGCAGCTTCCCACCCCAGGGCCTTTGCACTTGCTGGTCCCTCTGGCCCATCCTTCCTCAGATGGCTCCTGCACCCTCTTCAAGACGTTACTTTCTTGGTGAGGCCGTCCTGGACCAGCTAAGGCTGCAACACGTGCAGCCCCTCTGTTTCCCTCCACACAACGCACACCTCCTCAGGGAACGCTGCCCGGCCCCCTCAGGGGAACGAGAGCTCCGCGAGGGCAGGGGCCTGTGCCCGTGGGCTCACCATAGAGGAAGGCCTCAGGCCAGATGAGGCAGGCGTCCCCCACGGCAGAGCACAGGAGGGCCCCCTGCAGGAGCGCCCTGTAGCCCCGGTCCGAGCGCGCCGCCCGCAGGAACACCACCAGGCACAGGACGGGCAGGCACTTGACAAGGGCGCTGATCCAGGACGGCTGGTCTTCAGGGATCCAGAGGAGGAAGTAGATGGCACAGGTGAGAAGGAACGGGCTCAGTCCCCTGCACAGGTGCAGCTGCTTTGGGGGACAAGGGAGTCACTGAGCCCAACCCGGGCCGGGGCTCGGGTGTGGGGGCTTTCCATTCTGCACCCCCCTCCCCGCCCCGAACCCAGCCACACTGTTGTGGGGGCTGCTCAGGGACCGGGACGTCCCACCTCACAGATCCCAGCCTCCCCGAGAGGGCCAGGACCCCCCCAGTTCCTCCACGCTGCTCAGGTCCCCTGGTGCCCAGGCCAGACCCCCTCCCACACCCGCCATCTCTCACTTGGACTGAGAAGCAAGGCTTTTGGGACAGACCCTCTTCCCAGGCGTCCATGTCGGCCTATGACCCCCCCAGACTGGTGCGTATGTGGGCACAGGCGGCTTTGGGGGTGGAGGGGACAGCGTGTGGTTACACGTTAACCCGAGGAGCGTCCTGTGGACTCTGGGACTGATAACAGGGCTCAGGGAGATGCTTCCCCCGCCCTGGGGATGGCCCCACCTGGCACCGCCGATAAGGTGCTGGTCAGGACCCAGGGGTCCCTCCTCCCCCACAGCACCCTGTCCTCACCCCCTAGACCTGCCTTCTGCGCACCCCCCTACCTGCCTCCTCCCCACCCCCGGCCCGAGTGTGGTCGTTAAGTGCCCTTCACATCCTCCCCATGCCCAACCAGTCAGGAAGCACAGGGCAGGATTCCAACACCCTCCCCTATGCCCAGGACTCCCTGCACCTCAGCAGGGGAGCGGAGCCCCATCACCCTGTCTCGGGAGGCAGGACCACCTTGGATGGAAACTCCCTCTGCACCTGCCCACCCAGTGTGCCCCCTGTACTCTGGCCTCCCTGCCACACGCGGTCCTCGGTTCCCGCTCAGGACCCCGAAGCCCTCCCCGTGCCCTGGACGGCCCCCACGCCAGCCTCTTTGCACCCTCCTGAAGGAGTGAACGCCAGTGTCGGGTTGGGCAAGGTCATCACTGCTGAGCTGGTCTGCAGCTTTGGAAGTCATCGGAACAAAGGCTCCTGTGCACATCAGCAAGTGTACCTGGCCTGTCCCTCACTTCTAGTTCAGAAGGCATGAACTACTAGGTGCCCACCTATCTTGGTTGGCTGGCCACCTCGGACGCCCTCTGCTCCACTGCAGGAGCTGAGGCTCAGGGGCTTCTGCAAGGTCACCCAGCCGTGTCGCTCCCCCGCCCACCGCTGCCAAGGCCAGGGATAGAGCTGCCACCTGTGTGTGGAGCCAGGAGACGGGACACACAGAAACCCCAGGACAGGGGACCTTGTGGGGACCAGGTCCCAGACAGGGCTGGGCAGGGTTCTGCCCCTCTGCCCCAGGCATTCCTCCTGCGCTGAGCCGGAGTGATCCCACCCTCTGCAGAGCAAGGAGGTCCAGGAGCCTAACTGCGCTCTGCGGGCCACACCTGGGGTCGCGAGGCCACAGTGCAAGGACAGCTCGGGCTGCCCCTCCCCGAGTCCCAGAACTCAAGGTCTCAGTGGGAATCTTAAACTGTATTTATTTATTTATTTATTTATATTTGCAATATGAAATAGAAGCTGGGCACGAACACACGCACACTCACGCCAGCCTGGGGAGGGGGAGCTGGGACAAGGTCACTTGGCAGCTGGGCTGGACCCCAGACCCTCGGGCATGGGAAGGGGACCCCAGCCAGACCCCTGCCGACCCCCCGCCCCGGGGTCCATGGGAGGTGCGGAAGTCTCAGTGAGTGCATCAGGGCCCCACAGGAATGTCCCCGAAGAGACCCCGTCGGATGGGGACTGCCAGCTCCTACAGAGGCAGCAGGGCCGGGCAGGGGTCCTCTAGCCCCCAGCCCGGGTCAAAGTGCAGGGTCCAGGGCAAGGGTCTGGGCAAAGGCACGGCCCCCACTCGGGCCCTCCCCCGAGGCGGACCTGAGCCGAGTGTGGGTGTGGGCATCTGCACCGGAGGCTGGGGGCGTGGTGGGGGGGGGGGCAATGTCCTCGGGATGGGATGAAGGTCCAACCCGCTGTCCCGCCCGCCTGGCCTCCTCCTGGCTCTCCACCCACCCACTCTCTCTATATAATATATAATATAGGTCTCTCTCTCTCTCCTTTCTCTCTACTCGACTCTGTATCTTTATTCTAGGAGACAAAACTCCATAATTTCTTTTCTCAGTGCAAATGGGGGTGGGTAGGGGCCTGTCTCCCTGGCACCAGGCTCCTGGGAGTCCAGAGGAGAGAACGTGGGGGCAGATGGGGGGGAGGGGGTGATGGGGCAACAGGGCCATCGTGGGACCCGCCCTGCCCCCACTCGGGCCGGGTCCACGTGGAGTATGGAGAATTCAGCCGCCACCACCAGGACCAGGCAGTTACCTGGGAACCAAGAGGGAGACCCAGGTGAGCAGCCCGCTGCCCCCACCCCCGCAGCCCCCCGCCTGCCCAGCCCCAGCCCAGCTGCTCCCCAGCCAGCCCTCACCACTCACTGGGAGCCCAGGGATGCTGGCCCTCCCGGGGCAGAGCCGCTGGACATCGGAGGTGGTGTAAGGGCCTGGGCACTGTCAGAGGAGACAGATGTAGGAAGGTCAGTGCCTCCCCCACGTGACCCCGGCTGCCCTGGGAGGCCGCACCACACTCACCTCTGGCTTTGGGGGAGCCCTGAGGGCTCTGGGCTCTTCTCCCCCTCTGTGGTCTGGGGGTGCTGGCAGGCCGCGGGGGCTGGGACGGAGGTAGCAGGGTCTCTGGTTGCACTGTGTGTAGAGGGCGGATCATCAGTGGGGCTCCCATCACTAATACCCTGTGGACCCTCCCACCCCTAAGAGGTGCACAGCCCAGGGTGGACCCTCCCATCAGAGACCCCTGGGAGCCACTAGGCAGGAGGAGATCCAGATAGCTCTGCACACCGCCTGCCTGCTTCTGGGAGCCTTCCCAGCCCTGGGGCCCTGGGCTCCAGGGTCCTCTGTGGCATCCACACGTGGGCGCAGGCACAGCAGCGGACCCTCAGTCGCCACGAGGCCCCGAGGCAGCAGCGCAGACCTGGGGGGTCCTCTGAGGGCCATTTGGAGCAACTCCAGGGCAGGACCAACCTAGGGGCCAGGCTGCACCTGTCTCCCAAGCCGCTCACCTGTTCAAGGAGCTGGGAGTGGAGCGTGTCCCTCTGAGGGTGGCCTGGAGGTCCCCGAAGCTGACCAAGGCCTGGCAGGGGGCTGTGCGGAGAGAGGCCAGGAGACCTGAGCTCAGCGAGGTCGGGCATGGGCAAGACCAGGGGACAACGGGGTGGGCGGTGGGGCTGGGCAGGCGACGCTCACCCGAGGGCTCCGCTACTGTGCTGCCGTCTGTGGCTTCCTGAGGTGCTGAGGGGGACGCGGGGTCCTGAGACCTGGGGGGAGGGCAAGGTTGGGGGAGCAGCTCAAGGGCCAGCTGGAGTCAGCACTCCAGCCCAGGGGCCCAGGGACTGGGTACCCGCTGCGGCCTTACCTGAGCTGCAGGGCGGAGAGGTCCCGGGGAGCGCCGAGGGGCCCCTGTGGGGCAAGGAGACCAGAGCTCGGCTCCTTCTCCCCAGAGTCTCGGGAGCCGGTCGGGGTGTCTGTAGGCACTGGGTCAAAGGTGGCTGGCCAGCTGGGGCCTGGGCAGGGGGAGGGAGGAGGGAGGGGTGAGCACAGCAGGCAGATACCCCACGTGCGCCCCGGCATGCCCCACCCTGCGTGTCGTGTTCACCCACCTGGAGGCTGGGGGCCAGGGCCGGGGTGACAGGGGGGCCCGGTCCTCCCACCGGCCGCTCGGCTGTCACCGTCATCCTCGTCCTCCTCCTCGTCCTCATCCTCGCTGTCTGTGCTGCCTCCACTCCTACCCGGAAACCACTGGTCAGCGGCTATGCTGAGACATAGCCAGGTGTCCTGACTACCCGGGGACGACAGAAGGGATGGACGAGTGGGGGCGGCAGGGAAGCCACAGCACAGGCAGGTCAGGGCCTTCCGGGGCCCATGGGGTGAGAAGATGCCAAAGCCCATCCTTAACGTGAACAGCCTCCCCGCCCCCACCCCTGACCTGACACTCTCCCTCCAACCACACACTCGGAGCGGCTGCTCCAAAACTGTGCTCTAAGTATCGACTGACACACGACCCCAGCCCAGGGGACAGCCCGACTGGCCTATGTGTTGCCAACTGGGGAATGGTTAAGAAATGACAAGGCTCCTAAGATGCCGAATGCACCATGGTGTGAATGGTTACCGACTGGAAAGGGACCCATCTGCACGCAGCTGAGAGTAAACGCAGACGTTCAGCAAAGAGAAAGCAGAAGGGAGCTTCCAGAGTCGGGGGTGGGGGGGTGGGGGCGGCAGCGCATCTCCTAAACCCACAAGGACCATCACACAAGGTGGAGGAAGCCCAGATGCTCCCCAAGGCCAGGAGCAAGACCGGGGCTGCTCTCCACTTCTGCTCAGGACCATACTGGAGGCCAAGGAGGCAAAACAACAAATTAAGAGGCATCCGGATCAGAAAAGGAGGGGTAAAGCTCTAACTGCAGATGACGTGACTGTGTTCAGACGACCCCAAGGAGAGCGAGTGCCGCAGAACACAACGTCGACGTACAAAAATCCACTCTATTTCTGTACACTTGTGACAATCTCAAAATTCCACTTATGTAACATATGTAGGGATAAATTTAACACAGGAAGCATGAAACTTATACCCTACAAAAGACCCAAATAGAAAAAAGACGTTCCGTGTTCACGGACTGGAGGATGGGATGGGGCTCACAAGGCACAACCTGAGCTGACCTACAGGTTCCAGACGGGCCCTCTCAACCCTGGCTGGCTTCAGTTGTTGAAATTAACAAGCTGATGCTAAAATTCACACCGAATCCCAAGGGACCCTGAATAGGCCACACAGTCTTGAAATACAACCACAAACTTGCAGTCCTCACGCTTCTTGATTTCAAAACTTAATACAACACGACAGTAATCAAAACAGGGATGGGGCGCCTGGGTGACTCAGTCAGTTGAGGGTCTGACTCTTGATTTCAGCTCAGGTCATGATCTTACCATCATGGGACTGAGCCCCACATCAGGCTCTGAGATGAGCATAAAGCCTGCTTAAGATTCTTTGTCCCCCTCTATCCCTCTCCTCTGCTCATATGTTCTCTCTTTCTCTCACTAAAATAACAAAAGAAATTAGGGGGTGGTGCCTGGGTGGCTCAGTCAGTTAAGCGTCCAACTTCAGCTCAGGTCATGATCTCACGGTTCGTAGGTTCAAGCCCTGCATCCGGCTCTGTGCTGACACCTCAGAGCCTGGGGCCTACTTGGGATTCTGTGTCTCCCTCTCTCTCTGCCCCTCCCCTCCTCACACTCTGACTCTCTCTCTCAAAAATAAACAAGCATTAAAAAAATTTTTTTTTTTTTAATTTATTTTTGAGACAGACAGAGACAGAGCATGAACGGGGGAGGGGCAGAGAGAGAGAGGGAGACACAGAATCGGAAACAGGCTCCAGGCTCCGGGCCATCAGCCCAGAGCCCGACGCGGGGCTCGAACCCACGGACCGCGAGATCGTGACCTGGCTGAAGTCGGACGCTTAACCGACTGCGCCACCCAGGCGCCCCTAAAAAAATTTTTTTAATGAAAACAAAAAAAAATTAAAGACAAGGAGATCTTGGAGTAAGGACCAATGGACCAAAGAGGCCAGTAATAAACCCACACATACAGTCAAATGATGTGTGACAAGGGCACCGGGTCCATTCAGTGGGGACAGGGCAGTCTCTTCGACAAGAGGTGCTGGGAAGACATTCACACAGAGAGAAGAGGAAGCTGGACCCCCACTTCACACCATACACACACAGCTCGCCACGGGATCAAAAACCTAACTGTGAGACTCTTGGAAGAGAACATGGGGTGAGTCATGACTGGGGTGTTCAAGGACACACACAAGTACACACCAGCCCAGCCAGTAACACAACAGCACACCCAGCAGATGAGAAGTGAAACACAACCACAGCCATGGTGGGGAGGGGGGATGTGTGTGTGTGTGAAGACCTCACAAGTAGGAGGAGGAGGCAAAATCTATAGGGCAGGAAGTCAGGACAGCGCCACCTTCAGGGGGCACAGTGGCACGGGGATGGCTCCACTCCCTCATCCGGGTGCTGGGGCTGGCAAAGGGGTGTCTGTGGGGCCGTGCACGAAAAAGTTAAAACTACACAGTGTAATCCTAAAGCCAGAAACCACAGGGACAAAGGCCCTGAGCACCTGTTCACAAGGCACGAATCTGGGGTGTGCAGAGAGCTGGTCACAGCCTGTACGGGAGACACCATCACCGCCTCTCCTGTACTGGAGCGAAGGCATACCAATGCCACGTCGGTGGCTCTGTGGGGACACCCGAACGAGAGCGAACATGGGGAGAACAGAGCGGAGAGACAGATTCGCCTGCACCAAGCCATTCCTCAAGGACCCACCTCTCTCCGGCCACACACGAGCCACTGCCCTATTCCCTCTGTAGCCGACCTAAGCTTAGCTGGGTTTCTGGCATTCAAAACCGAAGTGCCCCACCTAATACACACCACGTTCTCACGCTTCTCATCCACATTAGCGGGCGAAAACCACACCTCGGGGGCCCGACCGCCCCACGTGCCGGGCTCCCGGCTGCAGGAGGCGGAGAGGACTCACCGCACACCCGGGGGCTGGCCCAGACGGACTCCCCTGGCCAGCTGGCGGCCCTGCCAGGCACCATCCTCCTCATCAGATTCCCCGGAGCCCTGGCCCTCCTCCTCGTCCTCGTCCTCGTCCTCCTCGTCATCAAACTGCTGGATTCGGTCCTTGTAGCAGATCTCCAGCAGGCTGGCATTGGGCTGCGGGGTGCAGGGTGGGAGGCTGGGGTGGGCGGCACTGTCTGCAGGACCCCCCACCCCCACCCCCGCACGGCCAGGGACGGGGGGTACTCACGTTCTCGTCGTCGGCGTTGAGGGAGAAGGTGATGTTGGCGGTCTTGTCGAATGGCGCGCTAGGAGAGAAGTACCACAGCAGTGAGGCAGTGGCCGCGTCAGGGCATCTCGAGGTGGAGCACAGAACGCCTCTGTCTCCTGTCTCAGCCCTCACACAGGGACGCCCGTTAAGGCGTAAAGATTACCGTCAAGGTGAGCTCTTTACGCAGGCACATGCTTCCCTGGGGAGACAGTCTAGTGCCCACGGTGACTGGACCCAACACGGCACGGTCAGAAATGGAGACGCAACCGTGTGCCGACTCTGATGGACGGCACCTACTCTGTCTGTTCCCTATTCTGTCCCCGTGCTGCCCTGGGCCTCTGGTAGCTGGGGCAGCCGCACGCAATTTAAGCAGAGACCAAAGAAACAAAACCGAATGAGACCGTGGCCACGGGCCAACAAGTGGGGGCCGTCGTCATCCCTCCTGTCTCTGAGGAGTGAGAGCCGGAGGTTCCCAGCGCCAGGCCACAGCACACACGGCCCGCATATCCAGCCCCAGCCGGAGTGGGGCGAGTCTGGGGCTGGGACTCACCTCACCCCACCCGCCTCTCACGCCTCTCACCCCGCTCACGGGGCCGACACCCAGCTCCCTCTGCTCAACTCCCTTTCTGAAAGCCCCATGAAACACTTCCAGCTCCAGGGAAGTGAGCGCACGCGCTTTCGATGCCAACACAAAGTGCTGCCGGGAGCGTCACTTAGTCTCCTCCCGCCCGTCTCCGCCTCGTGTCCTTCACCCACTTCTCTGGCGGCGTCGGACATCTGTCCGTCCCCCGCGTTATGGATACTTCCCACGTTACCACGTGCCCCCCTCCCCCCAGGAAACACTGCCACGAAGATCTGCGGACAAATGGAGTTCAGTGATCGGAGCGCTGTCCCAGCTCCTGACACCAAGCAGACACGCCCACGCGGTGTCCCCGCGACCTCTCCACCCAGACACGCAGAGCTGGTCCCGGTTGGGAAGTCTACTCTGGCAGCCTGAGCCCTGCCGGGCAACGTCTTCAGCTCCAACATCCTAAAAATATTCATCTACCTTCCACTCTAGAACACTTCATGGCTTTCAAGGTTTCTTAAAGGAGTCTGTAGCCCCACTGGAAATGATGTGACGGTGGAGGCAACAGTTTCCATCAAGAAAACAGCTGGTAGTCCCCACACCGTCCTCCACCAGGGCGGGGTCTTCTCTCTAGGGTCCAGGGCTCGGAGACACAGGCAGAACCACCAAGCCATCCATGCACCCGGCACTGAGCTGGGCAGGGTAGCAGCGGACACAGAGCTCACGTCCACACAGGCGAGGCAGCCCAGTCGCCAGCCAGTGCCCATCACACAGCAGTGATCCTGCTCCCACACCGGCCAGCACGCACCTCAGTCTCCCCAGCTCTAACGGGGCTCCTGAGCCCTAAGCAGAGGAGGATGGTGGGCACATGATAGGACACCACCCAAGAAGCACCCAACACACTGCTAGCGATGAAGCAAACGCAGACAGGGACCTCAGCTCAGCTGCCCCCGACCCAGGGACATCCGTGGCCCCCCAGCCCCCACAAGTGACACTCAGCCACTGGCCCTCTGCTACCTTCCAACTGCTGCCACTAGATTGCTCGTGCAATTTACGTGATGTTAGAAAATCCTAATTTTCTTCTCTTGACTATAAAAGCAACAAATACCTGTGCTGGAAAGCTCGGAAAATAAAGAAGAAAGTTGGTGACGGCAACACCAAGTTAAAATATTGTTACACCACAATTACAAACAAGCACAACTAATCACTGAAAGAATTTCTCCCGTCAGCCTGGGGCCTGTCAGCCTGGGGCCTGTGCAGGCGAGGGGATGTGGGGGCCACTCTGGCTTCGAGGACCCATCCCAGGAGCTCCACACGGCCCGGCTCAGGCCTGGCTCGGCACAAGGCCTGTCCCCACCCACACCAGGGAAGATGGGAAAGATGGCAGGAGGAGCCACAGGGCAGGTGAGTGCTCACTTTCCGACCCACGGCCCCGTGCCCCCACCCTGTCAGGGAGGGCGCACTTACTTCACACTCTCTTCCTGCTCCCCAAACTCCTCGTCGTTGAAGCCAAAGTGGTCGATGAAGGCAGAGGTCATGCGCTGCATCTGGAAGTCCATGAAGGCCTGCGGAGGAGGGGCGGGGCGGTGGTCAGGGGCTGGGTGGGGCCCGGAGGAGCAGGCCAGCCCCCGTCCCCGCCCCGCAGCCCACCTGCTGCAGCACCGCCTCCTCCGGGAAGCTGAACTCCTTGAGCCGGTCGTCCTCATCGTCGCTGGAGGAGTGCAGGTGGTGGGTGCTCACCTGGGACAGGTGAGCAGGCAGGAGTGAGGACCAAGGTGGGCAGGGTGTGGGCGGATAGGGGTGAGGACCAGGGCGGGGAGGTATGGGCGAGTAGGGGCGAGGACCGGAGGGGTGAGCACAGGGGAGAACCCCGATGGAGGGGAGAATCAGCCTCACCAGGTCCACTGTGTTCTTCCTGTTAGTTTCTGCCAAGGGTCCGGACACGAAGGCCTCCCACTGCTCCTGCTGCTCACTGGGCAGGTCTGCTCCGAGGGAAGGAGACAGGTCGTGAGGGGCCCCACGGCGTCCTCCCCTGCCCTCCAGAGCTGGGGTGTGCCCAGGCCCTCACCCTTCAGCAGCTGCCCCAGCTGCTCAGCGTTGGGCCCCTTCTCCGCGTTCTGCACCAGGGCGTTGGCCAGTCTTGTCAAGTGGCCCATGTAGCCCTTGCGAGGGCCCCCTGCAGACCTGGACAAGATCAGAGGCCGAAGCTGGACACTGGCCACACCTGCCCCTGCCCCGCCCTCCCCTGGGGGCAGGGGGCCCGGGGGATGCTCACTGCACGAGGTCGTTCTCCTCCCAGGAGGTCAGGATGCGCTCTACCAGGCGGCACTGCTGCAGCAGCTGGGACAGCAGGGTGGGTGTGGGGGCGGGGCCAGACTCCGCCCCTCCTCCCCTGCGTCCCTCCAGCCCCACCCCCATGGAGGTGCTGCTGGACAGCTCCTCCCTGAGGCCCTGGGCTAGATCCAGGGAGGCCATCCCTCTGTCTCCCAGGACACCCGCTGCCCTAAGGGCACCACATCCCGCACCTACCTGCACATCACCCCCCATTTCTCGAAGACAGACCTTAGACAAGGCCGAGCCCCACCCCCAGCACGCACAGGCGCCCAGCAGGCAGACCTGGGGCAGAGCCCACCTGAGGGGAGAGAAGGGGACCTGGGAGCCCAGCTCACATGTTTCACGACGGGGTTTGGAGCAGGTGTCTCGAGGCCACTGTCGGAAGGAGGCCCAGCGCTCAGCATGGCGCTCACACACGACTCCACTTGAGCATGCAGGAAGTTGTTGAACACGTAGTGGAAGAAGAGGTCCTGGGTGGGGGAAGCACAGGCTGGCGCCGAGGCCCCCCACCTGCCCTCTGCCCCCAGCCCTGCCCAGGGGCCCCCGCCCAGTCCTGACCCCCTCGGCCCCCCACCCCCCTACCCTCCGCACCAGCATGGTGTTGGGCACATCCAGTGCCAGGAGCTCCTGGGTCAGGGCTGCATCGTTGGCGCTCAGGGCGCTGGCCAGCAGCTTGACCACGTGCAGCCGGGTGTTGCCCAGTGGTGGGGCCAGGCTGCCCCATGTAGTACGCAGCGGCTCCAGCTACAGGCAGAGGGGTGGCTCAGCACTGCCCAGGATGTGGGGCCACCCTCCCTGCCACCCTCCCTCCCCGGCATCCCAGCCCACCTCGGGGGGCTCAAGCAGGAGCTGGTGGAAACGGCCAAGGCGTGGGCGCAGGGCGTGCAGGGCGCCTACACTGGACGTGGTGCTGTCCAGGGTCGCCTGGGCCAGGAGCTCCAGCTGCCCGTCCACACTGCTAAAGAAGTTGTTCACGGTCACAGACTCAGACCTGCGGTAGGGGACAGGACAGAGGACCTGTGTGCATGGATATGCACACGTGTGGCACTTCTGGGAGTGAAAAACTGCTTCCCTGGGAAGGGTAGGGCAAGGACCAGGGGCGGGTGCTCAGGGACTGTGCAGGACAGGCCCCACTGTCTCAGGCAACCACCTGCCTGAAGGGCCCTGGATTCAGACAGCTACCTCCAAGCCACAGGCGGTTTATTTGGCCTCAGATATGAGCAGAGGACTCTCTTCCCGGGACCCTAAGTGACCACCAAGAAGGGGCCAGCCCTTGTAGAGGCCATGTCCCCATGAGTTTCGCCTCTAGATGCAAAGGCTGGGCTCTGAGGGATGGCTCAGCCACCTGGGGGGGCTGGCCCCCCTCACCTTGGCCTTCTGGGCTCCAGCAGGGTCAGCAGCACCTGGATCCCGCTCACGATGACAGACTGGCTCTGCTCTCCCTCCAGCATGTTGCTTAGGAGCTGCTCGATCGTCTCCTGCCTGGGGCAGGGGACAGGGCGGGGTCAGGGTGCAGGGTTCTGGACAATTTCCCTCCCTGGGCCTGGGAACTGCCCCGCAAACCCACTTCTCCAGGGTGGCCAACAGCTGATCAGGCTCTGGGCTGTCCTGGACCTGGATCATCTGCTCCCGGCTCAGGCGGATGATGTCGCACAGGGACTGGGACGCATTGGAATGTTGCTGGGGAGGCAAACAGAGAGCTGAGGACACCAGCCCAGCTGCTGGGCCCTCGTGAGCTGACCAGCTGGCCTGTAGGAACACAGACATGGGGGAACACAGACATGGGGAAACAAATGCCGAGGGAAGAAAACGAAGACACCAAATGCTGGGAGAGGACAGACGACGAAGAAATGGGAAACCCAGGAAAGCTTCCTGGAGAAGGTGACACCCCATCTGCTATAGTCAAAGGAGGGAACGACCAGATAGATGTCCAGAGTTTGGTGAGTGGATAAATACCAGTGATGTGTCTGCATGCCAGAACATTCCTCAGCCTCAGAAAGGGACGGAGCACTGACATGCCACAACACAGGTGAGCAAAGAGGCCAGTCATGAAAACCATGTATTTCGTGATTCCATGAGTCCAGGAAAAGGAAACCCAGAGACAGAAAGCAGACTGGTGGCTGCTGGGGGCTGGAGGACCGCAAGGCAATGGAGTGACAGCTAATGGGCACAGCATTTCCTTTCTGGGGTAATGAAAAAGTATTCTAAAACAATGTGGCGATAATCACACAATTTCGTGAACACACTAGAAACCGCTGAATTGTGTTCTAAATAGGTGATCCACATGGCACGTAATCTACATCTCAACAAAGCTGTTACAAAGAAAAGCCAAGAGAGAAACACGAACACAACTCTTGAGTGTAACCTACTGAGCAGCTGCCAGGGCCCACCTGTGCAGACCCCAGACCCACCCGGGCCATGGGCCGCTCACTCTTCAGAGCCCCTGTGCCACAAGGCCTGCACAGCCCTCACCCTACAGGGACGGATACTGGCTAGATGCTCAGGGCTAACTCCCCACGCCTGTGGGCCTCGGCTCTGTAAGCCAGCAGCTCCGGAAGATACTGCGAGGCCCCGTGAGCTGCAGTGAGGATGCGGAACTTCTGTATGGATTCTCTAAAGCACAAGTAGGGTCTATCTGCCAGGTCACAGTCAGCAGGGGAGGGGGCGGGGAAGGGACGCGGGGGGGGGGGGGGGGGGAGGCTGGCAGTGAGGGGGCCTAGAGCCCGAGGCCCCTCGCCAGGCTGCGACCCATCAGATGCTGGGCAAGGTCCTGGTTCACCAGACCCCGTCCGTGTGGGTCCGGCCCCTCTTACTCTCAGCAAGAGACTCAAGGGCATGCACACACCAGGTTCTAAAGCTTCCCTTCTTCACCAGTTCACCTCTTAGGAAGGGAGGAGGGAGAAAAGCCGGTGTGAAGAGCAGATCTGAGGGAAGAGGCCGGGCCACAGGGAGGAACAGCAGGCGAGTAGGGGACACTCACATTGTCATCCTTTGACGGGTGGATCTGATCAATGAGCCGTTGCACGATCTTCTCCTCATTGAGCCACTGGGGGTGAGAAGGAGGGGCGCTCGGCTCACTGGCCCGCCCACCTCCGGCAGGCCCCACCCCCTCCCGGCAGGCCCCGCCCCCACACTCACGTTGACCACGTCCTGCCTCAGCTGCGGCCGCTCCACGCAGGTGAGGAGACGCAGCAGGAGGTCCATGATGGCCGAGGTGCCGATGTGCTGCAGCAGCAGGTCCACGAAGTCGTCCTTCTTCCGCAGGAAGGACACGAGCTGGGGGCCAGAGGGGCAGCGCTCGTCAGGCTCGTCACTCGGCCCGACCCAGCAGGGCCCGCGCACCTGCCCGCCTGCCCGCCGCCCTGGCCCTGGTGCGGCGGTACCTGGTCTGTCTTGCGGTTGATAAGGATGCCCATGACCTTGCTGAAGAAGCTGGCGAGCAGTGGGTTGAGGCTGCCGCTGCTCTGCAGGAAGCCGTAGAGCCGGTTCAGGAGGGACTCGTCGGCACCCAGCGCGTCGTTGATCTGGGGCACGTCTGAGGTCAGGATCTCGCAGGCCACGCTCGGGTACCTGGGGGGTTCACGTCCAAAAAGGGTGGCAAATGTCAGGGAAGCTGGCGGGGCCATCCTTGCCTCCCCATGCCCTCCTGTCAGAACCCACTCGTGGCTCCCCACTGCCCCCAAGGCTACAGTCAACCTGAGCTTGGACCCGACCCCCACCGCCCTTCTCCCAGGCCCACCCCCAGGTGACCTCTGACATCCGCCTTCACCCCTGCTTCCCGGCCCCCCGCCTGCACGGGGCCCAAGTAGGGCAGTGGCCAGGACGGACGGGGTGGGGCTCACTTGTAGCGTAGCCGCTCCTCCCCGCTGGCGGGCGGCTCCTGGGTGACCCAGGCCACCATGGCCTGCAGGTGCGGCGGCTGCAGCAAGAAGTCCAGCAGCTTGCGGTTGACGACCTTGCACTCCTGCAGCACGTCCTCTTCATCCAGTAGCTCGGGCAGGCTTAGGTCCTCCCGCTCCAGCAGCGCGTCGAGGTGTGAGCTCGTGTGCAGGTCAAACTTCCAAAACATGGCGCCCTGGGGGCGGGGCCTGTCACACACCCGCCTCTGCCGGCTCTGCCCCGCCACGCTCCACTCCCTCCACCTCAGCCACCTATTGCTGGATGACCATGGCAGCCTGACAGGGCCACCCTCTAGTTCAGAGGGTAGTGCACACCTGAGGCCAATGGCCCTGACCAGCCCTCCGCCCCCAGTCGCGGGTGAAGTCCGGGGGCCGGGGGGGGGGGGGGGGGGGGGGGGGCTGGGGGTGCACACACGTGGCCTGCAAAGAAGAGCCCTGAGGCTGTGCAGAGCCCCTGCGATCCTGTCCCCGTCCAGGGCCTGTGTCCACGGTCCCAAATCTGGGCAGGGACCCTGGGAGTACGGGTGGGAGCAGTGCTCATCCTGGAGCCTCTGGCATCAGACTCGCTTCAATCTGTATTTGAACAAATTCAAATGCCCCCATGGTCGCCAGCATGGGGCTGCTGGCCAGCCCAGCAAATCACCATGCCACGTGCAGGGCGTGGGGCGGCGGCAGAGGGAAGTCTGAGATGTCTCCAGGCTGTGGCTGTTGCCTGGATTCTACATACACACACACAAACACACCCAACCCCCCCCCCCCCCAGGGCCCGGGACAAGGAAGAGGAAAAGCGGGGGAGGGGGCCCTCCCAGAAGAGCCGCTGACTGGGGCCCAAAGGAACCAGGACAGGGTGACTGACTCAGTGGGGAGGAGGACAAGGCTGCGTCCCACTCCCCGACCAGGAGCACTTCACCAGGAGCACTCCCTGGGTGCCTGGGGGTCTGAGCCCACTATGCACGTGGACTCAACCAGGCCTCTACAAAGGCCTACGGCTCCCAGTCCAGACCTCCTGCTAGGCCTGCCCTGGACTTGCCACCAAGCTCCCAGGCCACTAGTCCCCCACGCAGAGCACCCGTGGCCCCCTCTGAGGACACGTCGCCACCCCGCTGCAAGACAGGCAACTCATGCCCAGGAAAGTTGGGGGCTCCCCAGCACCACACAGGTGCTAACCAGAGCTCACATTCGTCACCTGCCTGGGAAGACCACCTAAAGCAGAGGCCACCGAGGATGGACTGCGAGGCCCTCCCTCACCTTCTCCGCCCCACACCACCCACCATGGAATGGAGCCCAGGCCCAGAGCACAAAGTGGCTCTGACTCCCTCGGGAAGCAGCCAGGACTCAAAGCCAGGGCAGAGCGGCACACGCATGGCTTCGGTCCCTTCGAGACACCGCCCCCCCGCACCCAGCCCTCCCTCCCAGCCTCTGCGGGAGACTACTCACCTCCAAGCGTCCTCCCCACCCACCGTGCCCAGGAACAAGTGGCTCTAAATTTGCAATGATCCCAGATCTGGGGCCCTGGCGATTCCTCGGCCCTGGCTCAGGACGGCGGCAGGTGGAGTGGAGTAGACACCACCATACAAGACGGCAGCAGGCACCAGGTCCCTGCCAGGGTGGCGGGGGCCCTCCCACAGGCCCAGAGGTCCCGTCCCACAGCACACAGGGACTCTCCCCTTAGCCCTCCACCCTCCACTCCACGCTGGCCACTTTTCTAAAACACAAACTTGAGTGCCTGGTGTTTGCTCGCGGCCAGAAGCCCAAAAGGGCTCCCTGGGTCTCGCCATTTGAGACCCCAGGGGTCCCTGCCAGCCTTCCAGCCGGCTCGGGCCAAGCCCAGCCTCCCCTTGGACCTCCACTCCCACAGCACTGGCACACACCGGCTCTCTCACACCTACACGGCGCCTCCCCAAGGAAGCTACAGCCTGGCTCCTCACAGGTCATCCTGCAGCTGCCATTTAGGGGTGTGCCTCCCCCAGCCTGCGGCCGGCCCTCCTGAAGAGGTCCCTGCAGGACATCACGGCCCCAGCACCATGCTGGACATCTAGGCCTCCCGGCATCACAGGAATGGAGGGGGCCCCTTCCCTAACATGCCAGACTGATGTCCCACATCAGCTGTGTACTGACAGCTTTCAGGACCGTCTGGCCTTTATCTCTCCCTACTCTCATGACTGCCCCCCAAGAAGGTATGGATGGTCCCATTTTACAGGCGAGGATGCTGAGGTGCACAAAGGCGACTGTCCACCCAAGCTCCCGGAAGGTAAAGTCTCCGGGCGGGGGGCCTTGTCCTGTTCACTTACAGAGGAACAGGCAGGCTCAGGCCCAAGTTTGGGCAGGGCCAGCTCAGCCTGGCTCTGCCATCCTCACCCAGACTCTGACGGTCGGCCCCTTCCCGGTCCTCGGGGGCTTGGCGGGACACTCAGCTCCAAGTCTAGCGCTTACTCAGGAGACACCTCTGAATTCAGGGAGGCACAGCCTGCACACCTGCCCATCACTCAGTCACTGGGGGCGCTTCTCTAACCTGCAGAACCCTCACCCCGACCAGACCCCGTCACCTCTCTCCATTCTGTTCCACAGGCATCCAGGACCGTCTTGCTAAGATGGAACCTGACCACGTCCTGTCTGCTCAGGAGCCTGAGAGCTTCCCTCTGCTCTCAGATACGTCTAAATTTTGCCCCGGCTGCAGGCCTGTGTGAGCTGGCTTCTCCAGCCGCCCTCACACCGCGTTCCTCACCCGCACTGGACACACCGGCTTTTCTGTGTGCAGAGCACACTTGGCCTGGGATCTTCTTAGCAACTCTGCTCTTGCTGCCTCGCCGGCCTGGGATGTCCCAGTAACCGGCTCCTTCTCATCCTTGGGGTCTCCTGCCAAGCCTCTACCCCCCGAGAGGGTGGAAGCAGTGCTCTGGCACCCCCTCCATCCACCAGCTCTGGAATGTGCACCCCGGTCCGCACGACAGTGTGCTGTCACACGGTGCACGTGCCCTGGTGCCCTGACCAGATGACGGGCAGCACAGGCACAGCCTTCCTCGTTAGGCTGCTGTGAGCGCCCAAGGGTAGCACCCTGCACAGCACCTGGTACGCGATTCGATTATGTTCAAAATAGCAGCAGAAAGATACCCCCGTCTGCAACCCCCCACGTGTCATAAGGCCCCTGCCCCCTCTGAGGCAGCAGGTGACATATCTGCCAGGGCATCGCTCTTCCCATGTCCCTCCCCCCCCCCCCCCCCCCCCGGTTAAACCACAGTCACAGGTGGGGGTGGGGAGGGGAGGAGGGCTGAGCCGGTGCTGAGTGTGTGCACCTCCGGGCCGTGTGACGGGGAAAACATTGAACATCACCCCCCACACTCTAAAGTACTCAGCGACTCTCCTTTGCATGCAGGCAATTCCCTCCATTTGCTGAGATCCTAGACCTTCTCAAGAAACCCTTCTATGCTTGATGGACGTCCTCTCTCTTTGGGTAACAAGTCTGTGACAGGCCTTGTGCTAAAGGCCAGAAAACTAAGGGCTGGCACAGGTGACTCACCAGCCCCAAGGCACTGAGCTGGGCAAACCTGGGGCCAGGACCCCCTTGAGGGGCAGCCACCACCCAGGCTGTGAGAGGCAAGGAGCTCAATGTGGCAAGCACACCACCTCCTTCTCCACTGGAGACTCACGTGAGGGGGAGACCAGAGAGTTCAAAAGACCCCCTAAGCCCAGGGAATGAAGCCAGTCACCAAGGACTGCGTGTTGTAGGACGCCACTTAACGTGAAACATCCACAAGAAGCAAACCCATAGACAGAAAGCAGATTAGTGGCTTTCAGGAGCTGGGGGAGACTGGGCGTGGGGGTGGGAGCACCTGCTAATGGATATGAGATTTCCTTTTGGGAAAAGCATATCTAAAAAAAAAACCCCAAAAGTTCTAAAATTGAATGTACACAATTTTGTCCGTTACACCTCAATGAAAAAAACCTACTATGGTGATGTCTGCACAACTCTGAATATACTAGAAACCACTGACTTGTGCACTTTAAATAAATGAACCACATGACGTATAAATTGTATCTCAACGAAAACCACTACCAAAAACAAAACCAAAGTTGCTCAAGCCTGTGGTGACAGGGCCGGGGCCAGGCCTCACTCTGTGTCCAAGTCACCCAGAGCTAACCAGACGCCAGCTTCCAGAAAAGCTGAAGCACAGAAAGCATGGACAGGTTCCCCCTTCCACACCCCCAACATCTCTGAGCTAAGCAGGACGCCCCACAGCTGAGGGGCAGGGCGGGGATGGGGCCCAGACAACATCCCCTGAAAACCTACACACCAGCATGGGCACCTGGGCTCCACATCAAGACAAGAGAGTGAATATTCCCATTTGACAGACATGGGGACAGGGGCCCACAGGGACAGAGCCGTGGCCACCAAGAGGCAGAACCAGGACTCAGACAGCCCCCCCATCCTGTCTACTGGCGGAAATTGTCAAAGCCGAGATCCGCCCACTTCCAAAGCACCTAGTTAGAGGGCACGGGATCAGGGCATCATCCCCAACCTCTCCCACGGGTTGGTTGTGGACAGCAGCTAGGGTTTCCTTCCCCAAGCTGCTTTCCAGAGAGCCGGTGTAAGGTGGGGAGGGGCGGGCGGGGGAAGGGGGGAGAGGTGGGGAGGGATGGGCAGGAGAGGGCCCGCCCACCGTAAGACAGGAGGGTCCAGGTGGTATGGGGAATGAACTCCAGGGGCCTCAGAACCCAGGTGGCCCCTTAAACTCTCAGAACCTAAGGTCGTTCCTCCAAAAATCAGAGAGGCTGCAAGGATCACACCAAGCGAGTGGTGGCTGGTGCCTACAAGCATCACGTCTCAAGCTCCACACAGAACAGAGATGGAGATACAGGAGAACAGGAATACACACACACACACACACACACACACACACACACACACACACACTCTCAATTCACTCCAACCTCAAGTCCTGATGGCCAACCCCATCTTCCCACTTAACAGAACTTGCTGGAAGCCCTGGGAATTGGATGGGCCGGGGGGGGGGGGGGGGGTTTCCATTCTCACTCTAATGGGGTGAGCCTGGGCCAGGCACCTGGTATCCTGGAGCCTCATCTCCTCATCTGTGAAATGCGTTCACAGCCCTCAAGAAGAGTCCTGTGAGAACGGCCAGCTCAGGCAGGTGGTCCTGACACGGCAGTGCTTGGCAGCTGGTGGCCCCTTCCTGTAGGTCCCTGACCCTGCCGAAGCCCACACACTCCCAGCGGGACGGAAGGAGCTGGACAGTAACCCAGGGGTGATAGCTTCAAAACCAGAAAGCCCAGAGACAGACTCTCCGCACACCTGCTTGAGCGACCCAGGTCATTCAAATACTCTGGCAGCCGCCTCGCACCCCACCACCCCCACCCTGTGCAACTCTTAGCAAACTTCAAGAAAACGGAAGTGACTACCACTGGTTTTTAGCAACCGTTTGAAAACCATGACTGGCTGCAAACGGAAGAAGGGGAAACTGTAAATGAGAAAGGAAGCCATTAAAAAAGAAAACCACCTCTCTCTCTGCCAGCTTGGCACCATCGCCGCGGGTCTCTTGCTCTGCTGTGTTGTTCTTAGGCCTGTGACAGCAGCTGCCCTCCCAGGAGCCTGCCCACCCCGCCCCTGCCCTGCCCAGGCTCAGACAGGGCCTGACTGCAGGGCCCAGAGCGCCGGCCCCACTGCACCGCCGATCTGCCTCCACCACCTCTGTCGGTGCCAGGGAGCCCGGGCCCGATCCTCTACCTTCCACCCCTTCCTCGCCCGCCCTGGCCATGAAGCCCCTGCCATGAAGCGCATCTGGGGTGGCCACCTGAGTGGCCCAGGGGCTCAGGGGAGGGTCTAGCGCTGGCAGAGGCCGTCTCTGGCCTGCAGGCGCCGCCACCCTCAGCCATCACAGGGCCACAGGCTGCTGAGATGAGACACGAGCCCTAGCAGGGGAGAGAACCCATGACTGAAAGGCCGGCCTCAGCCCCTTGAGCGCTCAGCAGGTCCAAGGGCTATGAGACCACCTCCCTCAAGTCTCCCCAACTGTCAGCTCTCTGCCAAGTCTGGAAAGGGGGTAGGGGACTTCGATTCCGAGGATAGGACAACAGTAACGGCGACCCCACAACCTCTGAGTAGGATGCAGAACCCAGCACAGACCTAGCAAGGTAGGCAGCAGGATGCCCATTTGGGACAAGGGCCACTGAAGCCAGGGAAGGAGGGACCTGGCCACAGCCACAGAGGACAATAAGCTGGGACTTGTCCATGGCTTGGGAAAGCCTGGGAGGGGTCCCCAGTTAGGGGGGCACCCCAGACCACATTCTCCCAGGGGAGGTGGCCACTTGGGTCCAACCCCGGGAGATGGAATAATTAGGAATTAGAAGATTGCAGGCCCCTGGCCAACGACTAAGGAGGGACCTGAAAGCTCACATTCGGGACTGTCACTTGGATCAGTTATGGGTTCAAAGGAAAAAAGGAAAACGGCTATCAGATTTTGAAATAGCCCTTGGAACACGAAGAGGAGCAGAGTCAGTGTTCCAGGGAGATCCAAAGTCAGAACAGCCTGGGTTCCAATCCTGCCTCTCCAAATATAATCCCCGTGGCCTTGGACTGCATCTCCTCCCTCGGGAGACACCTCACGTTACCATAAGATCACACCTCCCACGGGAAGATCTATAAAGCGGGTGTTCAAAGAGAAAACCATGCTTGGCCTGGAAAGGAGGGCGTGTCCCCACCCCCCACGTGCTGAGCCTGCCCTAGAGAGCTGGTGAGCCAGGGGCGCCCGGAAGGCCTCTCGTTTTCACCAAAGCTCCCTGGCCTCTCTCACCTCATCTCTTGCTGCAACCCGCATGGTGCTCAACACTCCCGCCACACCTGGCTGCTCGTGGGCACCCTTGCCTCTGCCCTGGCTGGCTGCTCCCTCTGCCTTCCCTCCAGCTCTTTGGGCCTGACTAGCTCCTCCTGGGTCCTTCAGGCTTCGGCACAGACACCACTTCCTCCAAGAAGCCTCCCCAGACTTCGTTAGGGGCCTGCTCCACACTTCCACAGCTTCCGTAGTCACCCTATGACAGCATCCGAGCGCTCTGTGACAGGATCTGCCTGTTCAGTCACCTGCCTCCCTTTGCAAGATGCCAACTTACCGGGACTTAGCATAAGGCCAGGCCCACAGCTAGAAATACTTATTAAAAAAAACACCTCAAGTCCAGAGGGGGAGCGTGACCTGTTGAAGGCACTTCCCATAGACCCTGAAAAAGTGCCGGTGATCGGGGTAGGCGGGAACCAGAGGGCTCTCCTCTGATGCAGAGAAACTGTAGATGAACCAACAAAAATCCCTGAAAATACTAAAATAAATCAAAATACACAACTCAGAACACACAGCCACTCACGAGTACCAACAGGGCAGATAAGGCAAAACTGTACACGACACCCAAGCTAGAGAGCAGGGTTTCTGCGCCGCAGCACTGCTGGTATCTGGGGCTGGAAAATACTCTGTGGCGGGGGCTGTCCCGTGCACTGTACAACGTCCAGCAGCATCCCTGGCCTCCACCCACCAGTAGCACCTTCCTCATAACAACCGGCACCTCCTGCCATTGCCAAATGTCCCCTGGAGGACACAACCGCCCCAAGTTGAGAGTCACCGCAACACGTAATCCCGAACCTAGTAATAACACTCCTAAAAGCTACTGATCCTGGAGCACTTCCTGTGCCTTGCGTGAGGGTCCAGGCTTCCCGAAACGGCCCACTGAATCCCCACTGAATCCCCAGAGCCGCCGAGTGGAAGAACACTGACATCAGCACCATTTTACACACCACTGAAGTTTCTTTACCACTCCGAACCCGGTACCACACCTAACGCATCTTCCTTTCCAGAAACATCTTGCCTCTGGGGCCGGAGTGAACGGTAACGTCTGTGGCCTCAGCCCAGGCTCAGGTGTGTAAAAGAGCGAGCAAGAAAGACCCTAACCAGGAGATCACATTCGAGGGGCTGGACAGGCAGCGGCACCAAGGCCCTCCACCCGCCCGCTCCCGACACTTCTGCAGACCACTCCCCGGTTCCCACCTTCACAGGCTTGCACGTGCTGCTCCTCCCACCCGGAAGGCCCTTCTTCCCACTCTCCATCTGTCAACCCCCTACTCGTCCCTCCCAGACAGAGAACGCCACGGCCACCAAGCCAGGCTCCCGAGCCCCTCCTCTGCGGCCTGCAGGCCCTGAGCCACCTCCGTCACAACACCCCTAATTGTGACTGTCCGGCAGGGCCTTTGTCTCCCCAGGGCAGGGCCTGGGGCCGGTCCCTGCCTCTGCCGCCTGCCTTCAGCAGGCCTGGCCGGCTCCGCAGGCTGCTTCCAGAGCCCTCCTCACACGATAAGCCGGGCAGGGAGCAGGGAGAGCCTTGCTGTTCTAGTGGGCCTGAGCCCGGGGCAGGGGTACGGGCAGGGTCAGAGGCGGGGAGTCTAAGGACAGGAAGGGGGTGTTCCAGGGAAAGGGGCTGAGGAGGAAAAGATGGAGATGTCCCAGGAGAGTGGGGCTGAGTCCGAGGAGGGGAAGTTGGAAGCGAGTGGGGGAATCGGAGGGAGACCGAGGAGGTGAGCTGGCCGGCGGGAGGCCGAGAGGAGAGACTAGGGAACTTGGCCGGGGGACGGTGGGGGGGGGGGGGTTCCGAGACCTGGGGGGCTGAGAGACCCTCGGGGAACCCGGGAGCCCGCTCACCTGCGCGGGGGGGCGGCGGTTCCTCGCACTCGGGGCTCATCGGGGCGCCCCCCCCGCCCCGCCGCCGGCGGCTCCGGCCCCGCCTCAGGGGCCCGGTATGAGGGGGCGGGGGGCGGCGGCGGCGGGGGCTCGCGCTAGCGCCTTCGGGCCTAGGGGGCTCCCCGCGCGCCGAGCTCCAGAGTCCGGGGGTCAGCGCCGGCCGGGAGCGGACGGAGGCGGGCGTCCGGGGCTCGCCGGCGACCGGGGCCGCGGAGAGGTCGGTGCGGCCGCGAGGCCGGCGAAGGCCCTCAGCGGGGAAGTGGTCCCGGCTGGCCCGGCCCGGCGGCGCGCGGGAAAGCAAAGGCCGGTCAGGGAAGACGTTGTCCTCCGCAGTCCGAACAGGCCGCAGGGCTGAGGAGCGGCCGACGGAAGCCGAGGCCCACTTCCTTCGGCGCCCCCTTCCTCAAACGGACCGCGTCTTCGGACTCGGCAGTCGGCTCGGGGCCTCCGACGCCCGGCTCCGTCCGCCACTATCCCACAATCCCCTAGCGCAGGGGCACGCAGGAAGCCCCGCCCACCCGCCGCCGACCGGGTGCGCGGAGGCCGCGCGCCCGGGCCGGGGCAGTGCGTTTGCGCGCTGGGCACAACCACGCCCCTCCGGCCCAGCCAGAACACGGCTGCGGATGCGCTTGCGTTGGTTTGGGCCAACGGTCTCTCCCTGAATAAACCCAGACAACCCAACGCGCAGGCGCCACCGCACGCGGGTAGCGTTTGTCTACGACTCCGTTCCAAAGTCCAGAGCAAATCCTGCTCCAGGATTTCTCTTCCCACTTGCTCCTTTTGGAAATCCATTCCGTTTCCTCCAATTATTTCCTGCTTTTGCTCCAGGGTCCAGGTCCTGGGTAATCCGCACCCGGTTTTCTCTCCAACCAGGGCCCCGCGCGCGTCTGCCTCGCGCGGTTCTCGACGCCTTCTCTGTGCGTAAAGCTGACTTAGGTCTCACCTTAGGTTTTTGCCCAGGCCTTGTCTTTACTGTTGCCTCCGTTTCCCCAATTTGTTACAGGCCCTTGCTCTTGTTACTGTAAGGCCCACTGTAAGGATCAGACGAGTGCGTGCGTGTACGGACTCCTTTCATTTTTTTAACCTGCAGATTTACTTTTTTTTATTTCAGAGACATTTTATTGAATCATATGTTTAGTACATTTTCCTGTTCTTGTTGTTTGCTCCCCATTTCAAGGATGCCAGTTATGCATTTGCCTTTCACATTTGTTAGCTCCTCTGTTCTTGCTTTAATCTTTCTCATTTCCACCTGTATTTGCTTATTATCATATGTCTCTTCTTCTGGTCCTTGCTATTTCCAGTGGATTTGCTGCATGAGCTAATTTTTGGCCCTTGTATCAGTTATCTGCTGCTGTGTAACAATCACAACCTCAGCAGCATGTATCTATCATTTTCACAGCTTGGAGCTGGCCAATGTGAAGTTTGGCAAAGTTGGTTCTGTTTCCCATGTCTCTCATATTCTGGCACCATGGGCTACCCAGGGCACCATCTCACAAGGAAAGGGAGAAGCAGCCCAGGTCGGGCCCATCTGTTAGCGCATTTCAAGTCTCAGGTTGCCTCATATCTGCCATCATCCATTGGTCAAAGCAAGTCACACAATCAAGCCCAAAGTTATGGGGAGCAGGCACATAAATTTCACACACCAACAGAGTGGATAAGTGTACTTCTCTTATGGAGATGGAATGGGAGGGAGTAAATATTTCCTGAACAATCCACCATAGTCCTCTGTTTGTTTCCTTAGTTTTGCCAATCTTAACCTTTTCATCATTGGGGATTTGTTTTCTGTTATTTGTTTCTTCAATTTTTTGAAACATTTATTTTTGAGAGAGCGAAAGAATGGAGGATGGGCAGAGAGGTGGGGGAGACAGAATCTGAAGCAGGCTCCAGGTTCTGAGCTGTCAGCACAGAGCCTGACATGGGGCTTGAACCAACCAGCTGTGAGATCATGATCTGAGCCAAAGTCTGAGCCACCCAGGTGCCTGGGGATTTGTTTTTGTTTGGGGGGGGGTTGTTTTAAAATGGACCCAGGTTTCTATTGTAACTCAGCTTGAAGCAGTTGTGATGCATTTCCTTCTGTGCCTCAGTCATCTTTTCTTCGGTCACATTCTTTTGTCTTTTACTCAGCATTTTGCTTGCTTTGTTACATGTTTGCACAGTTGCCATATTATTTTAACACATAAGCTCAGGAACTGAGAGACGAGGGGTAGCCCTTTTCAACCAGCAAAAGAAACCTGAGAAGTTGACATGGTCAGTCTGGAAGAACCTGGGAAGCTGCAGCAACTTTAAAGACCAAAATCTGCGTCGTCTCCCCCCTATCAGGACTCACAGGTTGGCGATGCTGTTATGCGTAAAAAATTGGAAGGCGCTTAAAGTGTCTGGTGACAACGCTCATTCCCCATTGTTCACATTTCCACACGGAGGTACTTCTATTGCTTAGTGTGTCTCCCCTGGCCTCTCCAACCCCTTTAGGGGCTGAGGAACAATTTGCCAGATTGGACGGGCATCGTGGCTCACGCCAGCCCTCCCTGTCTTAGAGCCAGCTTGCCCAGTGCGGCCTGCGGCACCCAAGGGGAGGCCTCTGCTTGTCCAGTGCTGCCTGTGACCAGACAGGCAAGCATGTCTCACGCTGGGTGGGGTAGCAGCAGGACTAAAGCTACTTTCTCTGGCCATAATGGTAATAAACGTGATACTTGAGCTCCAATTCTTGGATTCTGTAGCTACCTTTCAATTTATCCTGAACTTGGGAAGAAGGGTGAAATACTTGGGCCATCCCAAATCCCAAGAGTACGAGTAAATGCCACACGAGAGGAATTAGCGTGTACGAAATGGAGCTAGGAGACCAGGGTACAGGAGGAGCACAGCTTTGAAGCCAGCCCGGGTCTGAAACCTAGCTGTGTGAATTTGCCCACGCATCAACACCCTGGGCTCACATTCCTCGTCTGAAAAATGGCACTGGTCACGAGCCTTGGTTGCACACGACCAGGCTTGGTTGAGCTGACAAGGAATTTATGAAAGGGGGTGAGACCTGTCTCCGGCCCCAATATCTGATAAGGCTGGGGATCTCTCAGTGCTTTGCAGCCGGGAGCAAGGCCCGTGCCCAAGCCCTGGGCAAGTAGAGCGCTTCCGGCTGGCCGCGGTGCACCTGCTCCCGCCTTCCCCCCATCTCCTGCGCCCAGAAGCCGCGCGGCGGGCTCTAATTGGTGGGGCTGATGTCACGTGACGTGCCTCTGCACGGGATGCTGGGAAGTAACATGGCTCCCGCCTCCGGGCAGGCCCTTTGGATATCAAACGTGGGGGGTTCTTCTGATGGAGAAACCGGCGACGCTGGATGGTCGAAAGGGAGGGCGGGTGTCCACCACACTCCCTCTCAAGAGGGCCTGAGAAGATGAGAGACGATGGCTCTGGATTTTAGGGAGCAGCACTTTTCTTTCCAGGTGCCTCCCGCTGCCCTCTCCTCCTCCGTGGCTCCCTGGGTCCCGTAAGATCGTGCCCCACCACCCAACTGTCCTCTAGGGGAGGTGACAAAGGCTGCAGTGAATGAGCTGGAGGAAGAGAAACACCTTTATTAGAACAGTGTGGACACAAGAAGGAGGAAGGGCGTGAGAGCACAAGAGGTGAGATCCAGGGAGCCAGAGCCTTCCCCGGTGCCCCTGCAGGGGGCCGAGCAGAGACCGGCTGGCACGCCCTGGCCATGCACCAGTAAGGCCCTGCTCTCGCTTGGGAGGCAGGAGGCCTGGGGCTCCACGGAGACAGGCGATAAGCCACCAGGTTTCACCGATCCATGCTGTCATCCGTCGGGCTGGAGAAACAGGTCTGTAGCAGCTTTTCACAGAACTCCAGCTCCTCCTGGATGGGGGTGAGGGTGGGGGTGGGGGGACAAGAGGCGGAGTCCTGAGTGGAGAGGCCCATCCCTGCTTCGGGGTCTCTGCCCTCCCACTGCCTGCCCCAGAAGTCTCCCAGGGTCCTCAGATCTCAGCGGAGATCCATGCCAGCGGGATCCGTCATTCTCCCCTGTGCCCGGACCACTGACCTAGAACCAGGGGCCGCGCAGCCTCCATCAAACCCCACTGGTGAGTCCTCCCCTCAGCTCCTTGCGCCCTAACTCCCAGGTACCACCGACCCCTACTAATCACCACTTAAAACTAAAACCCCTTCCACAGGTACAAACACCACTGAAAGACTGGACTGTATGAACCTGAAAGCGTTCTGCTTGGCACAAAGATGCCAGAAACAAAAAGGAAAGAAAAACAACAGTTTGGGGTGAAAAATATTTGCAACTCGTCTGAAAGGGCTAACATATTTAATGCTTCAAGAGCTTTAAAATAAATCGATTATAAAAACCACCACCCCTTAGGGGCGCCTGGGTGGCTCAGTCGGTTAAGCGTCCGACTTCGGCTCAGGTCACGATCTCGCGGTCCGTGAGTTCGAGCCCCGCGTCGGGCTCTGGGCTGATGGCTCAGAGCCTGGAGCCTGTTTCTGATTGTGTCTCCCTCTCTCTCTGACCCTCCCCCGTTCATGCTCTGTCTCTCTCTGTCTCAAAAATAAATAAACGTTAAAAAAATTAAACAAAAAAAAAACCCACCACCCTGTACACGAATGGGCACAGGATACGAATGAACAGTTCATGAGAAAGGAAAGCTGTCTGACGTGACTCACTGCAGAAACGCAAATGTAAACCGGTCTGGAATACTACTTTTCGCGAATCGGCTTGGAAAAAGACCAAACGGCTTAAGGGACCCTTGGGTGCCCTCATCAACTGGTTCCCCCCTTATAGAGAGCAATTTGGCAATAGCTAACAAAACGGCCCCTAACCCTGTACCTTCACTTGAACCTACCTTAACCTGGCCGCTTTTCCCTCTCTGGAAATTGTCCTATAGCCATATTCATGCATATTAAGTAACAGGTAAAAAGGTTATTCCTTTAGCAGAGTGGTAGCAACAACCAGCATGTCCGTTAACAGGGGTCATGGTGCGGAAGAAGCGACCTACCTTGCAGCTCTCAAAGGAAACAGGAAAAAGCCAGGGCCGCCAACACACAACACACTCCTCCTGCACCCCTCCCTGAGACGTTATGAAAGGGAATGAGGCAGGGAACAGAAGAGTGGTGAGGACAGGTCGGTTGTGCACAAAAGGGGCACAGGAAGAGGAGAATTTACACGCACCTTTGCTCGTGTGCATAGACCATCTGAGGAAGGGCGCACACAGAACTGGGGGAGGCACTGGGTGGTTAAAGACAAGGGCAGCGGGGAGACTTTTCACTGCTTACCCTCCTATGCAGCTTCGCTTTTGAACCACATGACTACAGGACCTTTTTGCAAGAAAGCATTCATGAAATTTAACTCTTAAATTTACCTACAAAAGAGGACTAAGTCATGACAGAATCACCTGACGGGATATCATGCCAACTGCGTCATTCAATTATGCTGAAATTAAAGCAGACCTCTAAGTATCTGGAAAGATTTCCAAGACAGACACACAGACACAGAAGAAGGCCCATGTGAAAATGGAGGCAGAAACCGGACCGGCACATCCACAAGCCAAAGATTGCCAGCAACTACTAGCAGCTGGAAGCGGAAGGATTATTCCCCTAGAACCTTCAGAGGGAGCACGGCCCTGCCGACACCTTGCCTTCAGACTTCTAGTCCCCAGAACGGCGAGAGCATACCTCCCTGCATTAAGCCACCCAGTCTGTGGTACTGTTAGAGCAGCCGTAGGAAACTGATATGGCACCAGATCTAACGCATCACTGCCCCGTCTTCTCTGCCCCCTCACGTTTTTTCCGTCAGTGTACTTGTAACCTCCTGATGTCATACTATCCGTGTTAAATCACACATATACAAACACTGCATGTATTATGCATGCACATATACACGCACACACAAGGTATACATGTACTTGTAAATATGTATTTCTGCGTGTCTGCATGTTTATCACCCCTGAGCCCCCGTGAGAGCGAAGGCTGTACCCTTTTGCTCCTCCCCAAACCCCCAGCGCCCAGATCAGGGCCTGGCACATGGCTGAGCTGCCCCCGACAAAGGGAGGCAAGGAAGAATGAAGGTTTCCACAGGTGTATCCATATGTCTGAGCTTCTCACGTCGCACACTTCAAGTAAGTGGCTTATTACATGACACTTATACCTCAATAGAACTGTTAAGCGGGGCGCCTGGGTGGCTCAGTCGGTTGAGCGTCCGACTTCAGCTCAGCTCATGACCTCACGGCTCATGAGTTCGAGACCCTCATCGGACTCTGTGCTGACAGGTCAGAGCCTGGAGCCTGCTTCTGAGTCTGTGTCTCCCCCTCTCCCTCTGCCCCTCCCCTGCTTATGCTCTGTCTCCTCTCAAAAATAAATAAATGTTAAAAATTAAAACCAAATAGAGCTAACAGACTTTTTTTTTTTGGAACAAAAAAAAAAAAGGCAAAAGGAGTGGTGGTCAGTTCATAGGAGACCTGTCTCACCAGGAGGGTCCTCACCAGTAGGCCGTGGTATCACCTACTGATAGGCTCAGGGATCGAATGCAACAACTAAAGCACTCCCCAGCTGGAAGTGAGCCCAGGCTGGGTTGGGGCTCCGTGGACCCCACGATCCGTGGGCACATGTTTCCACGTGTTCCTGTGATGAGGTCGGGGCAAGCCCCTAGGAGTGGACACTGTACCTCTCCTGGTCATCCCTGCTCCTCACTCCCAGCACCTCTGTGAACTCTCGACAGTGTCACAGAGGAACGGACTCAGCCAAACAGTTGTCCCTGGAGTGTGACACGTTTAATTATCAGCTAAATCACTTAAATAATTAAACAACTGTACGAATATTTAATTAGTTGCTCTTTATCACTTATTTGTTCCTGATTAATTATCTGAGTTATCACTTGTTACTTATTACCTAATTAAATACATGAGTTACTTATCTCGTTTCTTATTCAATTATCTCATTGGTTGCTACTTATCAGACTTGTTATTTAGCAATCTAATAAAGATTAATTGTTAAAACTCTGACAGGATGTAAATAACTATACGATTTGGCCATAAGTAAATGACTGCTAACTAACCCCTTACGGCACCCCGGGCTCCCATTCGCCCGTGCAGCAGCGCTAGCTCAGAGCACGAGGCACGTGGCAAGAGACACAGGAAGGACGCAGCAGGTGCCGCAGCCACGCCCGCGGGCCGTACCTGGTACTCCTCGTGCTGCTGTAGCAGCTGGACGCGGTGACGGAGCAGCTCCTCCAGGCCCAGCTCGGGCTCCCGGCACTCCCGCACGCCCTGGGGGAAGTCTGTCACCAGGCTGCGGGGACAGGAGAGCAATCCTTGGGACCCCGCTCTACACAGGCCCGCCCCGGCGCTGCTCCCACAGGAGCCCGGGCAAGACAGTTCCCCACGCTGGGCCTCAGTTTCCCCATCCGGATGCAGACCTCACGCCGTCCCCACGCCACCCCAGGGACTACGATGAGACTGGTACAAAACAAGGCACCTGGCACAGAGCCTGGCCTGGAGCCCGCTCGGCACACGGGAGCCGCCACCTGCGTGACGGGCTGCTCCCCGTGTCCTCTCGTGCAGACACTAATCTGCCAGTACCGTGTGTGGGGGGAGCGGGGTAAGCCTCTGCCCCTCCTCCCAGGCTGCCGTGTCAGCCCCTACAAGTGAGGAAACTACTGCTCAGGGAGGGCCAGCACAATGATGCCTGCCCCCTCTGTGGGAAAGGCCCAAGCTCCTGAATCCCATCAGGGAGGAGGCTGGTGGGCGGGAGCCCAGCGGTGCCAGCCCGGGAGGTTGGGGGGGGGGGCGCCTGGCACAGGCCTCGCCCTCTCAGAGGCCCCAGCATACCTGCACAGGGCTCCAAGCACATGCTCATGGAAGGGGCTGTGTTCTGTCCGGATCAGGGCCACCAGCTGCTGGACCATCCCCATGGAGCACAGGGTCCCTGGGGGAAGGGTCTTGGGGGTCAGAGGGGCAGTCCACACCCCTCCCCCCCCCACACCACCCACCCTCCCTTTGGGACCATCCCTGGGCCCCCTGCCCTGGCTGCCCCACCTTTGTGTTCGGGGTGGCCCACCAGCAGGTTCTGCAGCAGGAACGCCGACTTGACCTTGAGCTTCTGCACCTGCTGCTGCATGGCCCGCATCAACACGGAGAAGCCGTCCAGGCGCAGGAACTGCAGCAGCCCAGCCTCCTGCTCCCGGACCAGGCCTGGGGGGAGACAAGCGGGGGGAGGAACCTCGAGGTCACAGTCACCACCATCACCAGAATCCTCACCACCGTCACCACCATCAACATCAACTTCTAGGGTCCCGCGCTTCATAAGCATTATTTTTTTTTTAGGTATTTCTTTTTACTGAGAGATGATTAACATAAGCTATTAGAAGACAACACTGACCCACCTCTTCCCCATCCTGCTCTGGCTCTCGGGACCTCTGGGGAACTGAGTCTCTCTGTCCACCCTTTGTGGCCAAGCCACCCAAGGTCTGCCTGTCCATCTGTCTCCCCAGTTTTGCAGGTGACTCTCCAGATGCCACCTCCTCCAGGACTCTTTCCCGCACCCTTGCCACAATCCCTTTCTTCCTAGCCTCCCTGTTCTTCTCCCGGGGCCACTGTGACATACTAAATACATACTTGGTCTCTGCCCCCTTTCCTGACACCAACGTCTCAAAACCCTTGGAAGTTTCTGGGTGATAGGAGCATCTTTTGTTCTAATGAGGTGACTCTGGGTGGACTACTGGATGGGGTTTACTTATCAGAAAGACCAACCCATGATTAGAAACTTGGAAACTTCCAGCCCCACCTCCCATCCTCCAGAAAGGAGAGAGGGACTAGAAGTGAAATCAATGATCCATCACGCCTACGTGAGAAAGCCTCCATAAAAATCCCTCGGGGCGCCTGGGTGGCTCAGTCGGTTAAGTGTCTGACTCCTGATTACGGCTCAGGTCATGATCTCACAATTCATGAGTTTTAGACCCAAGTCGGGCTCTGCGCTGACAGTGTGGAGGCTGCTTGGGATTCTCTCTCTCTCTCTCTCTCTCTCTCTCTCTCTCTCTCTCTCTGCCCCTCCCCCTGCTTGTGCTTTTTAAGTTTGTGCGGGGGTTTCTACAACTTAAAAAAATCCCTAAACTGTGGGGTTCAGAGAGCCTCTGGGTTAGTGAATTCAGGAGGATGGCACACCCCAACTCCTTAGGGGCAGAAGCTCCTGTCCTCAGGACCCTTCTAGACCTCGTCCCATGTCCCTCTTCATCTGGATGTTCATCTGTATCCTTTGTCACATCCTTTATAATAAGTCATTAAACATAGGTATTTCCTTGAGCTCTGTGAGCTATTCTGGCAAGTTATCGAGGCCGAGGAGGGGCGTCATGGGAACCACCAATACGTAGCCAGTAACGAAGAAGTAAGGGACGCCCAAACTCTCCACTGGTGTCTGAAGCAGGGCAGTCTCGTAGAGCTGGGCCCTTAGCCTGTGGGAGGTGTGCCGTCTGTGGGTAGCTAGTGTCCGAATGGAACTGTCCAACACCCCGCTGGTGTCCTGCAAGTTGGAAACCTGGTTGTTGTAGAAACCCCCGCACACACGTTTGGTATCACGAGTGTTGTGAGGGGAGGGAACAGGTTCTCCTCCAACTTCCAAGAGTTAAATGCAGAGCGGCCACAGGACCCCGCGCGCCCGCGCCCAGGCGTGCGCACCCGAGAGCGATGAAGACACGCGTCCGCTCAAAACCTTGCCCACATGGTCCACGGTGGGACCGTTCACACAGCCAAAGGTAGAAACCACCTGCCATGTGAGTGATGAAGGAATAAACAGAACGTAGTCCATTCACGAATGACGTACTATTCAGCCACACAAGCGAACGAGGCGGTGGTATGTGCTATAAATGCAGACGCGCCTGGAGAACGACGCTCAGTGAAAGAAGCCAGATGCAAAAGGCCATGCGGTGTATGACTTCTGCCACATGTCCGGGGCAGGCAAGCAGTAAGCAGGCTGCTGGGTGGCTGCCAGGGGCCAGAGGAAAGGGGGCGCAGAGGGGCCGCTAACAGGCGTGGGGCTTCTCTTGGGAGCGATGGAAATGTTCTGGAGTTCGACAGCGGTGACGGTTGCACAGCCTTGAGAATACACTAAACTGTGCACTTCAAAGGGATGATGGGGGGTCTGGGTGGCTCAGTCGGTTAAGCATCTGACTTCGGCTCAGGTCATGATCTCACAGTTCACAGGTTCGAGCCCCAAGTCAGGCTCTGCGCTTGACAGCTCAGAGCCTGCTTCTCATCCTCTGCCTCCCTCTCTCTCTTTGTCTCTCAAAAATAAATAAACATTAAAACTGTTTTAAAAATAAACAAAAGGATGAATTCTATAGCCTGTGAATTTCATCCCAACAAAACTTATTCAAAAAAAAAAAAAAAAAGACAGAAAGAAACCGTCAAATGGGGGCCTCCAGCATGGCGCACACATAGACGGGGGCCCAGTGCATGGTGGAGAGCACTGCCTGGGCTCCCCCCGCGCACCTGCACATCCTTGCAGGGCGCCTGGGTTGTCACTTAGGCTACCTGACCTGGTCTGTCCCTGACGCAGATTCAGTCTCCCTACCTCCGACGGTGTGTGTGCGGGCTAACCAAGCTAATGCTCGCCCAGGCTTGGCGTGGGGCCTGGCACACAGAGAGTGCCCCACAGGTGTCGGCATCAGCCCCATCCAGGCACCTGTTCCCCAGGAGGCAGCGTGAGTGAGAGCCACTGGTATCTCTAATGGGTGGAGGCCACCCTCTCAGGCAAGGACGGCCCCCTCCTCACGACAAGGAAGGGCAACAGAGACTGACGACTGACGTGTTGAGCAGCATTCCCGTGGCACTAGGGTCTGGCTCTCTGAGTGACAGGGGGTTGGCAAGCTCACCACCCAGTCCTGGCACCCAGCACAGAGTCTCAACGGGTAATGGGCATAACTGAACGTTCAGGTCCCCCTCCACCTGCCCCCAGGCAGATCCCAGCAGGATCTGTGCGCCTCCCCGCAGCCCCCCGACACTCACAGGAGATGGCGAACAGGGCCTTCACGCGCACCAAGTCAGAGGAGTCCCGGTCGAGAAGCCGCAGCAACTTGCGCAGGGCGCCCAGGCCCAGCACCTGCTCCTGGATGGCCGCCACGTTCTGGCTGCAGGTGCCGATGAGCTGTGCCGCCCGCCACCGCAGCCCCGCGGGCCCTGCCTCCAGGTACCGGCCTACCAGCAGGTGCATGCCTGACAGCTGGCAGAAGTCTGTGCCAGAGAGAGGGGAGACGAGAGTTCAGGTGCTAGGGGCTGAGCTGTGCCCTCCCCCCCAACATTCGTATGCTGAAGCCCCGAGTGTCTAAGGATGTAACGTATGGGGAAACAGGGCCTTTTAAGAAATCACCCAGGTAGAGTGAGATCATCAGGGTGGGTGCTAATCTGGTACGACCAGTGTCCTTATAAGAGATCAGGACACAGACATGCACACAGGGAAGACCACGTGTGGACACGGGGAGAAGGCGGCCACCTGCAAACCAAGGAGACCCGAGCCCAGGAGAAACTGACCCTGCCCACACCTGGATCTCAGACTTCCAGTCTCCAGAGGTGTGAGGCGACACAAGTCTATTCAAGCCTCCCATTCTGTGGTGCTTTGTTACTGCCACCCTCACAAGTTAATACTCCAGGTGAGGCTGGAGGGTGAGGCTGCCTCCCAGGGGAGCCTGCTTCAAGTGCGGGCTTCCTCCCGGCACCCAACTAGGCATCCCTCCGAGGTCTCAAAAATGTCAGCGTTTCTCTTCCCGTAAGTGGCCTGAGGTGATCTCTGAAAATGGTTCGCTATTCACTTGACCCGGGGAAAACCCGACAAAATCATGCAAATCAAGAGGTTCAAATCTTCGTGTTCACTCTAAGAACACACGGGAAACTGCCCAGGCCATTAAGAATCGGGGCGCCTGGGTGGCACAGTCGGTTAAGCGTCCGACTTCAGCCAGGTCACGATCTCGCGGTCCGTGAGTTCAAGCCCCGCGTCGGGCTCTGGGCTGATGGCTCAGAGCCTGGAGCCTGTTTCTGGTTCTGCGTCTCCCTCTCTCTCTGCCCCTCCCCCGTTCATGCTCTGTCTCTCTCTGTCCCAAAAATAAATAAAAACGTTGAAAAAAAAAAAAAAAAAAGAATGCATATCCGAAAGGCCACCAAGTATCTGAAAGATGTCACTTTGCAGAAGCAATGTGTGCCATTCTGACGCTACAATGGTGGAGTTGGTAGGTGTGCCCAGGCCAAACAGTGGGGCTGGACACAGGGTCGGTGGCCCAAAAAGAGTGCCGAATTTTTACTGCACGTGCTTAAAAATGCAGAGAGCAATGCTGAACGTAAGGGTTTAGATGTAGATTCTCTGGTCATTGAGCACATCCAGGTGAACAAAGCCCCCAAAATGCGGCGTAGAACTTACAGGGCTCATGGTCGGATTAGCCCATGCATGAGCTCTCCCTGCCACACTGAGATGATCCTTACTGAAAAAGAGCAGGTTGTTCCTAAACCAGAAGAGGAGGTTGCACAGAAGAAAAAGATATCCCAGAAGAAAGTGAAGAAACAAAAACTTATGGCCCGGGAGTAAATTCTGCATGAAATACATGCAAATAAAAGTAAAAACAGAAAAAAAAAATGTCAGCGTTTGGGGGCTTAGGGTCCCAGGCTGCAGCCCACTGAATTCCGGTACTGACCCCCAGTCTCCCTGTGGGAGTACCTCATACTAGACCAGGGCTCGGCAAACTACGGCCCAGCACCCGTTCTTATAAATAAAGTGGTCTCAGCGAGCTTGGTGGTTCCTCGAGGAGTCAAACGCAGCGTTGTCATGTGACCACTCCTACATAAAGACCCAAAACCGCGGAAAGCACAGACTCAAACAGACACTTGCGCCAGTGTTCACGAGGGCAGTATTCTCATAAGCAATGGGGCAATGACCCCGATGTGCGTTAACTGATGAATGGATAAGCAAACCCGTGACCTATCCACACAATAGGTTGCTCCAGAGAGGAATAAAGTTCCAGTTACAGGCTCCCACATGGAAAACCCTTGAAAACGTCCACTCGGAGGCCACATATCCTATGATCCCATCGACGTGAAACGGCCAGAAAAGACAAATCCACACCCTCAATGACTATATTATGCCCCCGCGACTGAAGGTAGAATGTCCTCCTCCTACCAGCTCCTTGGCATTTAGAACAAAACCCCAGCACCCAGCGTCCCCTCCCACCTCCCGCCCTTCGCTCACTCCATTCTGGCCTGTTGGCCCTACTGCTGTTCCTGCACGTCCCAGGTATGTTCCCACCTCAGGGCCTTTGCACTGGCCATACCCCATTAGCTTTTTCCAGAGCTAATCTCATAACTCACTCCACCGCTTCAGGTCTCTGACCAAATGGCACCCCTCGGGGAGACCCTCTCTGACCGTCCTGCCCCGAACCACCTCCTCACTCATGTTCCGGGGAGTGACAGTGCACACGCAAGAGACTAGGGAGAAATGACCAGTTTGGGAGGATATCGGGGAGGCAGACGTGCCGCCGGGCTGGTGGGGTGAGAGAAGGTCCCCTCCTGATGACAAGGGGACCAGGCAGGAAGAGACAGGGCAGTCACATCTGGGACCAGACTAGAGAGGGAGAGGCTGGAGGCCGGGAGGGTAGGGGAGAGGCCGACAGTGTGATCCCCGAAAGGAAGGACAGGGGCTAAGACACAGAGGGACCCGGGGCTGCAGAGGAGGGAAGAGACAGAGGGGAGACCAGGGAGAAGGGGCAGGACCCTGGAGGCGGGGGTGGGCAGCCCGGGGCGTACCTGCAGCATTGTCCATGTTCTCACACAGGTCGGCCAGCAGCTCCAGGGCCCCCTCACGCTCCTGCTGGTCAGCGGCCAGTTCGGCCTCCCCAGCCAAGGAGGGTGTAGGCTGGGACAGCACGCGGAGGCAGTTCTTCATCTGCTCCACCTCCTCCCGCTGGCCCCGGAAGGCGGCGGACATGGCCTCCTGCAGCCACTGACGCCTCTGGGGCGCGAGACCGGGCAGGAGGGTGGGGAAAGAAGCAACCCTCTGTCAGTAATTCGTTCACGCCTAACAGTTGTTGCTAATAACGGCCAACATTCGGGAGCTGACTGCTCCTTCAATCAACAGGTTTCCGTTGAGCATCTTTTCTATTCACAACTTTCTAGACACGAGATTTACGGAGAGAGTGGCAACGGGGTGGGAAAGAAGGGACTCCTAGGTCTCTGTCCTGAGCAACTAGAAGGAGATGGGGAAAACGGGAGGGGAAGCGGGTATGGAACACGAGGAGTGGAGATTAGAGCTCATTTTTCAACGTGTTCAGCTTGAGAGATCTATTACACACCCAAGGCGAAATGCTGGAGCTCAGAGAGGAGGTCCAGCCTAGACCTGGCTTTCCCAACCTGGCTCTACCAACACTCTGAGCTGGATGGTTCTGTTGGGGGTGGGTACACTGGACGATGTTGAGCGGCAAGCAGCTGCCCTGGTTTCTACCTACTAGATGCCAGCAGCCCACCCCCTGCCCCGAGTCGAACAACTAAACATGTCTCCGCTGGTTGTCAAATGTCCGCAGAGAGATAATATCAGAACCACCGGTCTAGAGATATAAATTTGAGAGTGGTCAGGGGGAAGTCTCAACACAACATGAGTTCACAAAGGAAGTGAGCACAGGGAGGTAAGAGGAGAGCCCTGGGGTACGCATTCATTCAGAGGCTGGAGAATGAGGAAGAACCAGCAGAGGAGAGGGAAGGAGAGCCAGTGAGTAAGGATAAAACCAGGACACTGTTGTTCTAGAAAACAAATGAAGAAAGAGATTAAGGAGATGGGTAGGAATCAAATGCTGCCTATTAGGTCAAGTAAGATGACAGCTGAGAGCTGGCCACTGATTTCTTGTTGTTGTTTTTTTTTCCCACCAGGTCTGTTAGTGCTCATATGCGGGCTCTGTAGTCACAAGTCCTGGATGAATTTGGGCAAGATGTTAATCCTTCTGTGCCTAATCCTACCTCATTGTCCTAAACGTTCAATGACATCACTGGATTAGCACAATATTTTGTATACTATAATCACCATCGGCCACTAAACATCACATCTAACCAGTATTGCTAACTAATCTCCAAGACAACCCTCCCAGGTGAGTATCGCTATCCCCACTTCACAGATGAGAAAACCGAGGCCCAGAAAGGCTGTGACTTGCCCAAGGTCACAGTGTCGGCCACCCACAAAGCCTAACGTCAAACCTAAGTGCCTGTCCCCAGAGCCTGCACTCTTGATGAGAACAGCCTGCTGTCTTCAGGAACACTGCCCGGCGCTGTGTGGACCCCTACTTAAACGGGAACCTCAGAAATACCCTATGAAATGCTGTTATTCTTAGCGTCATCATCAACTTGCAAATAAAGAACCTGCTGCTCAGAGAGGTGAAGTGCCATACCCAAGGTCACACAGCTGGATACTGCCGAAACCAGGTCTGCCCGGCTCCCTTTCCCTTCTCACCACAAAGCTACAGTGCAACTCTGCACCTCGACGGGATGCTGGGATCCAGGGATCTGCCCTCGCAGGCACTTCTGAGATCTGACCTCCAGTCTACCATAACCCCACCTGGCACAAACACAGCCGCTATGCCCTCACACCTGGACTCCCGCCCCTGCCCAGGACGCACTTCCCGAGAGATTTCTGTCCCACCTACCCCCTCTCCCCACCTCCGGGATCCCCACCCTTTACCTCTTCACTCATGGGCTCTGGAGGGGGCTCTGGTTCCTGAGAGCCCGCCGTGATAGCCATCTGCAGCAGACCTTGGAGGTTTCGCGGGGGCGGAGGATGGCTCGAGTTCCCGGCCGAGGAGCCGCCGCCCCCTGAGGAGCAACCCTGGGAGGCCGGGGGCAGCGCCAGGGGGAGGCGGCTGCCCCCAGAGCCTTGGTCCGCCATGGGCTGTTTGTGAAGGGAAGAATGTGTCTGGGAGAGCGGGTGGCCACCGCTGAGGTAGCTCTGGCGTCCCGTCGGGTCGACTCCTGGGGGTCTGCTGAGAAGGCGGCGTTTTAGGGGAGCTGGGCGCCCGCCCATGACCCCAAACCACTCTGCCCGCACCCACCATAGCCACAGCCCTCTTTCCTTCCTGCAGACCCACAGGACCCTTCCCCAAAGTCACACGCCCCTCCTTCCTCCCTCGCAACAGGCCCCACCCACTCCAACTAGCAACCTAGCAACCCCCTCCCCCATCGCCCCTAAGTGCGTTCCCGTCTCTTAGCAACCCCACTGCCCTGCCTCCTTGGCAACAAGCCCCCCCTTTGGACGCCTTAGCAACAAATCCCCTCTCCTTCCTCTCCAAAGAAAGGAGCCAGAGCGAGACGGACCTCCCTAACCCAAGACTCACCTCCCCGGGCTGTGAGTCGCCGCCGCTACTAAAGACAGAGTCGCCCGCACCTGACTCTGCTGGGCGCCGCCATCTTGACCGGAAATGCGCCAAACTCGCCCGGAAGTTCCCGGCGCACCCTCCCAACCTTGATCCAGGAGGCTTTCCCGGCTCTTAAGCCCTTCCCACCTGGCCGGATAAGGCGGCCGGCCCCGCCCCCCGCTTCATGCTCAGCCTAAGCTCCGCCCCGACCCAGATCTCGCCCCTTAGGAGCCGCGTCCCCTAGTCCTCCTTGCAAGCTCCACCCCTGCCGTGGCTTCGCCCCGCCCACAGTGTAGCTCCGCCCACACCGATGTTCTCGCCCCGCCCTGCCACCTCACGCTCCGCCCCTGTTCTGGGCCTTTCGGCTTCTCCCAGCTTGACTCCACCCCTCCCCTGAGCCCCGCCGCGTGCCGGTGAGCGGGCCGCTCCCCGTTAGGCCCCACCCCCTACTTGCAGGTTGTGCAGGTCCCTCACCCTAGGGCCTTTTCCCCTGCACCTGGACACCTGCTGCATCTTTTACTGGAGCCCTAGGTTCTCACCCCTAATATTTGATGTAAGCAGCCTTTGGCCCATTCCACCCCGCTCCTGGCCTCAGTTTCCCCAGTCGTCAAAGGGGGCTCCCTCGTTCCCACTGCAGCGCCTGCGGACACCTATTATCACCCAGCCTCTCCCTCTTGGAATCGTCCCTGGGTCCTGCCAGGTGCACGGGACGAGGGGATTCCTGAAGGCCGCAGCCAAAGCAAAATGCTCGGACTAGGTGGTTCGGGAGGCTTGCCGGTTCTGTGCGCCGTGTGTGGGGCCCGGGTCTGGGAATATGCCTGGTCTGTAGAGCTATTTGCCTCGAGCTGGGCTTAACTCCTGGTTCTAGTCTTCCATTAGGGGCCCCGCCCTGCCCCGCTAGGAGAAGGTTGTACTCAGCTCAGGTGGCGGCCACAGTCGCACACGGATTGCACATCCTGCTGCGCCAGGAGTGTGCGAGGTTGTATTGGGGACAGAATTGGAGAGACAACGTAAAAGCCCTGGGCTCCCGCGGGCGGTGTTTGTAGCACTGAGCAAAATAGCTATCAGGGGTCTGGGCTCCTACCGCCACCCTCACGCCCTGTACCCTATTGTATGTGTTTCTATTGCTGCCTTTAACAAATTATGAAAGAAGCGCCTGGGTGCCTCAGTCGGTTAAGCATGGATTCTTCAATTCGTGTGATGGGGCCCTTCGGGGGTCCCTGCGTCAAGCGCTGCATAGGGCTCTGCGCTGACAGTGATGGAGTCTGCTTGGGATTCTCTCTCTCCCTTTCTTTCTGCCCTTCCCCCACTCACGCTCTTTCTCTCTCTCAAAAAAAAATAAACAAATAAACATTTAAAAAATAAATTGCGAAAAATTTGGTGGCTTAAAACAACACAGATTTATTATCTTACAGTTCTGGTGGTCTGAAGTCCAAAATGGTTCTCACTCAGTTAGAATCAAGGTAGCAGCAGGACTGTGTTCCTTCTCGAGGGTCTAGGAGAAAATCTGCTGCCTGCCTTTTCTGTCTTCCAGAGACCACCCGCATTCCTTGGATTGTGGCTACATCACATTGGCTTCTGCTGTCTTGGTCCCATCTCCTCTGACTCTGACCGTCCCCTGCCACCCTTTCACAAGGATCCTTGCGATCACCTACAGGGCCCACCCAGATAACCAGGATCATCTGCCCATCTCCAGATCTTCAACTCAGTCACATCTGCGAAGTCTCTTTTGCTACATAAGGTGACATAGGCCCAGGTTCTGGGAAATTAGGATGTGGGCATCTCTGGGGGCTGTTATTCAGCCTACCATCCTTACATACACCCATGTACAAGTCGACTTATATTATTTACAATACGTTATTATGCATGGTACCATACAACCTATGTAAATACAATGTGTAATTATACATAACACTGTGTATGTTAATATACGTATAATATAATGCTGGCCTGCAGGAAAACTCCCCAGGTACCCTACAAAAGCCATAGTCCTTATGATGACCTTATGAGTAGGGTGATCATACAATTTTCAATGCATAGCGAGACTTCAGAGTGCAAACAGACCTCATTAATAATTACAGAATACCAAATAATGATGGTGATGACGATAATTACAGAATACCAGGCATATGGTCACCCTGCTTCTAATAGGGTCCTATATGATCTGCCTCCTCACCTCATTTTCTGTCTCTCCCCCTCTCTTGCTCCTCCAGCCACACTGACCCTTCGAGGTTCCCACCATGCACCGTAGGGCCTTTGCACTCGCTGTCCGCTGCGTGGAAGGTACTTTGTCCACACAGCTCTGACCTTCATTTTCCTTCAGCGTTCCCTCACTGGAGAAGTCTTTCTTGGCACCGCTTAAAAAATCCTACTCCACCCAACAAACACTTCCTGCACCCCTCATCTGCTCCTCGGCACTTGTCTCCAGAGACTTGACTGTCAAAACATACACTTCGCTTATCTTGTTTATCACCTGCCGTGTCCACTGCCGTGGAAGCTGCACGGGGCAAAGATCTTTGTTGGTGTGGTTCCCTGGTGTCCCCTCACCATGTGGACAGGGCCAGCATTCAGATTTGGTGTTAAATAAAGGTTTACAGAATGAAGGCAGTTGTCTAGGAGACTAGAAGCTCTTGGGTCCACTTTATAGGGGACTTGGGGACTAAACGGGTGTCTAAGACCTTTGGGTACCTGATACAGGAGTCCTGGATTATGTGGAGATCTACCTGAGCACAGATCCGTGGACGTGCTATAGTGGGCATGTAGAATTGTATGGAGGCCCACATGAAGATTGAGGGGACCCTATGGTGGGCACAAAGAATACTCAGGGGTCTCAAAACATACACAGGGACCTGAGGGGGTTCTGGAAGTTTCTTTGTGGAGTACTGAGGATCCTAAAAGGGGGAATAGAACCAAGAAAATCTGAGAAGGTGCACCTGGGCTGTGGGTGGATATGGGGCCCTGATACTAGAGGGAGAAGGAGGCCTGGGTGGGCAGGCTTGGGGGCCTGGTTCGGCAACCCCCAAATTCTTTCCCTCTCTCTGCTTGTCTCCCTCTTTCTGTGCCCCCGTCTTCCCCAGCACGTAGCCCTCCCCCCTGTAGGGACCCCACGGTTCTTTTCCGGTCCCCAGCTCTCTCCTTCTTTGTCCCTCTCCATAGCCCTGTCTTTCTTCGTCTCGGTCTCTGTCCCTCCACCTGTCTGTTCTTTTACCTGCCGCCTCATCCCCGTCCACCTGTCTCTCCCACTTCCCTCCTGCGCTCTGACCCTTCATCTTTCTGGCTGCCCTTCTTCTCCCTGGGCCTCGCCTCTACATCCTCCCCTCCCTCTGTCTCTGTCTCTCTGTTCCTCCCTATCTCTCCCCCTCACCTCCCTGTCTCTTCCCCTCACCTGTGCCTCTCCCTGGTTCTGTGTCGCTGTCTCTCCCCCTCATCCCCTCTCCCCTTCTCCATCACATCTGCGTTTCTGCACATCTGTCTCCGTCTCCCCGGCCGACTCTCTCCCTCTTTTCCCCCCGTCTCTGCCTCTCCGCGTCGGACTCCCCCGGCTCTGCCCCTGTCCCTGCCTCGCGCCAGCCGGTCTGCTGGTCCGCATCTCTCTCGCCGTCTGCCTCTGTGCCCGACTTCATCTCCTTTTGTGTAGCCCCGTCTCGGCCCCGGTCTCTGCTCCGCACGTCTCTCCCTCGCCTGGCCTCCACGCTCTCCCCTCCTGCATCCCTGCATCCCTCCTCTCTGTCCCTCTGGCTCCCAGGCCCGCCCCCTGCCCCCGCTCCCCCTCCCCCCTCCGAAAGGGTTAACTTTGGGGAAGGGCCCGGAGTCCCCGGATGGTGATGTCAGCGTGCCGGAGAGAAAGGACGAGGTGGCGGGGGGAGGCGGAGAGGAGGAGGAGGCGGAGGAGAGAGGGCGCGTGGGGGGGCGGGGGGGACCTCGGCCTGCAGCATCCGCCGGCCCGCACCTCAGACCCCCCCGGCGGGGGGAGGCGCAGGAAGGGGGGGGCCGGCCAGGGACGGGCTGGGGAGGGGGGGCCGCTCAGCCCCCCCCGGGCCATGCTGACTCCCGGGGCCTGACCCCCCCGGGCCAGCCCCCCCTCCCCCAGCTCCGCGGCCCGCCGATTGGGGGGGCCCAGCCCAGCCCCCTGGGGACCCCCGGAGAGGTGGGGAGCAGCCGGGGGGGCCGGGACGGAGCTGTCGCCGGCCCCCACCGGAGGGACGGGGCGACCTGCCGCCGGGGGGGCGGCCGGGGGGCCGGTCGGGCCGGGACCAAGGGCACCATGTCGTCCGGGGCCAAGGAGGGGGGCGGGGGCTCCCCCGCCTACCACCTCCCGCACCCACACCCACACCCACCCCAGCACGCCCAATATGTGGGCCCCTATCGGCTGGAGAAGACGCTGGGCAAAGGACAGACAGGTGAGCCAGGGGAGGGGACACCTAGGGCGGGGGCAGAAGAGCTGGGGGGCAGAGGGCGGGACTCCTGGGTATTCAAAGGGCAGGGGCTGATCGCCCTCTGTGAGGGTCCCTCACAGAGAGGGCACTTGGGCTCCAGTCTGCTGGGTCCCCAGCATGGAGGGGGCTGGGGGCTTGGACTCCGGGGGGGGGGGGTGAGGTGCGGGGCCCAAAGGCTCCCACCTCATGGTGGGCAGAGGTTGGAGGGGCTCCAGGTGGGAAAGGGAGGCCGGCCTGCAGCAGCGGACCAGCCGGCAACGGGAGCCGAGGTCCTTGCTGCAGTCCGGCCGCGGGATGGGGGTGCGCCCTGGACAGCCGCTTCCCTCTGCACCGCTCTGGATCCGGAGGGCCTCACGCTCTCCTGGCAGGCTGTCTGGGTGACCAGCGGTGAGGCTAGGGTGATGGGGCCTGCAGCCTTCTCCCCCTTCTCTGGCATGCCGGCTCAGTGTGGGCAACAGGATCCAAGAGCATAGCTCCCAGGAGTGGTTGTGGAATGGGGGGGGGGGGGGGCATCCTTTGCTGTTGCTAAACACTGGCCCCAGCTGTAGCCTCTTTCTTGCCAGGTGGAGGGTAGGGGGTTGTGAGGCAGGAGCTGCACCCCTGTGTCCTAGGCAGCGGTGGGCCCAGGGTCTCTGTGAAGCTGAGGGCCGGGGCATGAGGGAAGTAGAGGCTCAGACCCCAAGAGCCTAGTGGTAAGAGTGTGAAGGTGTCACTGACCTGAATTCCTGAGTTATGGGGGAGGAAGGGGACATGGTCTTGGACTGCTGGGTCTGAGGGAGGAGGGGCTGGGGGCAGGACTCTTGGGTCTGAGGGAAGAGGAGCTGGGTGGGTCTGAGGGAGGAGGGGCTGGGGGCCTGGACTCCTGGGTCTGAGGGAGGAGGGGGTAGGGGTCTGGACTCCTGGATCTGAGGTAGGAGGGGGCTGGGGCAGGACTCCTGGGTCTGAGGGAGGAGGGGCTGGGGGCAGGACTCCTGGTCTGAGGGAGGAGGGGCTGGGGGCAGGACTCCTGGGTCTGAGGGAGGAGGGGCTGGGGCCTGGACTCCTGGGTCTGAGGGAGGAGGGGCTGGGGCCTGGACTCCTGGGTCTGAGGGAGGAGGCGGCTGGGTTCGGACTCCAGGGTCTGAGGAAGGAGGAGGTTGGGGATGTAGACTTCTGGATCTGAGGGAGGAGGGGGCTGGGGGCCTGGACTCCCGGGTCTGAGGGATGAAGGGCTGGGGGCCTAGACTCCTGGGTCTGAGGGAGGAGGGGGCTGGGGCAAGACTCCTGGGTCTGAGGGAGGAGGGGCTGGGGACCCAGACTCCAGGGTCTGTGGCTTTGGGGCTTACCCCTGGGGAGTGGGCGTACTCTTGCATGCTCCCAGCTACAGCTGGTATTAAAAGGAGATCCAAAAAGAGGATTAAAAAAAAGGTCAGGGTTTGGAAGGAGGTGGAGGAGAATGGTCTGGGAAGGGGACAAACGTGAAAGTATATTCCCTGGGAGACCTGGAGTCTCCAGATGATTGAAGGGCAGAGAATTCAAGGAAAAGATGGGTTTAGAGGGAGAGAGAGGCTGAAGGAGGCAGCAGGGGAGACAAAGCTATGGAGACACAGTGAGGAGAGATTCTGTGGAGAGATGGACTTCAGGGGCACATCAGAAGGACAGAGAATGGGGTGAGAACCGGGGTCGGCTGTGGAGGTGGTGGACAAGCAAAAGGGACAAAACAGGGGCACCTGGCTGGCGCCGTCAGTGGGCCGTGAGACTCTTGATCTCGGGATTGTGAGTTCGAGCCCCACGTTGGGTGTAGAGATGACTTAAGGGGGAGAAAAAGAAGAAGAAGAATGGACAGAACAGAATGTCAATGTCTATGGGCAGCAGGAAGAAGAGTGCGTTTTGTGGGAATGACAGCTGTCAGAGCCCTCAGGGACTCAGGTCAGGGTGATTCAGGCCACTGCAGCCAGCAGGAAAAGGAGGAGGAAAGGGGGTGGCAAGGAGGACTGAGGACCCAGAGGCCGTGAGAGTGCTCTCTGGACACACTCCACATTTTCAATCCTGCTTCCCCAGGGCTGGTTAAACTCGGGGTCCACTGCATCACGGGCCAGAAGGTTGCCATCAAGATCGTGAACCGAGAGAAGCTGTCCGAGTCGGTGCTGATGAAGGTGTGTGTGTGCTGAGGGAGGGCGTCCCTTTGGGGCTGAGGGGAGGGAGCGAGGCCATGCTGACCTCCATTTCTGTGCGCCCTGCCGTCCCCCAGGTGGAGAGGGAGATCGCCATCCTGAAGCTCATTGAACACCCACACGTCCTCAAGCTGCATGATGTCTACGAGAACAAGAAATATTTGTAGGTATTTATAGACACCCAGCCCCCCTATGCACCCCCACTCCAAGTTCCTAGCGTGGGACCTTTCTGGAAAGAAGGCCTGAAGAGGCCTGTGGAAACTTAAGCTCTCCAGGCTGGGCCTCTGAAGGCCCAGTCAGTCCTTTCCCTACTGCACAGAACACACACACACACACACACACACACACACACACGCATGCTCCCACATAATCCTCCTGTTCCCAGGCTGACTGGCCTGACCTGGCCTGACGCTAAGGACCAAATGTGCCTCAGCAACAGGACAGCTAAGCGTGAGCCATCCTGAGTGGGGGGACAGAGGCCCATCCTGTCCCTTCTTCCCCAGCCCTGGTACCCCCCCCACCCTGCACTACAGGGAACACTCTCTACTAGATAACCTGGATGTCCTCAAGGAGATCCACCTTGTTAAGAGCAGCTCCCCACCCCAGTTCCATTTGCTGAGGCAACAGGGCTTAACAAAGCCTAAGGCTCAGTGAATCCTGCCTCTTCCTAAACCCCCACTCTGGAGCATTGGAACCCCCCCTTCCCCGCACATAACTCTGGGTGCTACGATGGACACCCCAACAACGGCTGTCTTACGATTTCCTAGTCTGTATCTCAAAGTTGATTACCCCCCGGGAACATGGGAGTGGAGTCCAGCTGTCCAGGGTACAGACAATAGGCCTTTGTCTGGACTCTGGTGACCCAAGGGACAGCTGGGCTGGGCAGCGGGAGAGGGGACAGACCCCCGCCCCCACCATGCAGTCCTCAGGATGAACTGTCTCCAATACCCATCAGATGCTGGGGCTGGTTTCCCCAGGCAGTACGCTGCTGGGCCCCACGTGCTCATGGGAATTGTAATCTTCAGGCTTCCCCAGGTGTGGCAGCAGGGAGGGGCTTTGTCACCAGCTGGTGGAGATGTCACTCCCACCCCACCACCTAGGTAGGGAGAGGGGGGGCCCATGGGAGTTTGGGCTTCACAGAGGATTATCAGCCTTCCAAGAAATTGAGCCTTTGTTTCCAGTGGTTGATGGGAATCAGAGTTTTAACCTCCTGGAGCCTGATGGGATTTGGAGTCTTAAGGATCCAGTGGCTGATGGGAATTAGGAGTCTATGTCTCAGAGGCTTATGGGAGTTGGGAGTTTTAAACCCCTTTAGAGCTTATGGGAGTTGTAGTCTTTTACCTCACAGACTTTGACTTAGATTGGTGCACACTACAGTCATTTATTGCCAGGCATTATTGAGAATTCGAGTTTCTTCATCCCAGAGGCTTATAACAATGAGAGGCTTGGCTTTCCAGAAGCTAATGGGAGTGAGGGAGGGAGGTGTCTTTATTTCCCAGGGTCTTGTGAGAATTGGGGTGTTTCTGTCCTCCAGGTGCTAACAGGGTTGCCTTATCTCCTGAAATAACTAGGAGTCAAAGTACTATACTCCTAAAGTTGACATAGGATTCTGGAATTGAGTTTTGGATTCCCGAAGGCTGAGGGGTATTGGAGTCTCTTTTGCCCAGGGGCTCATTGAAACTGGAGTCTCCTCCTCCCCCCCCCCCGGGGGACTCATGGGAATTGGAGTCTCCTCCTCCCAGGGACTCATGGGAATTGGAGTCTCTCCCCCTCCCAGCAACTCATGGGAATTGGAATCTCTCCCCCCCCCCCCGGGGACTTATGGGAATTGGAGTCCCACCCCCTCCCGGAGACTCATGGGAATTGGAGTCTCTCCCCTCCCAGGGACTCATGGGAATTGGTGTTCTCTGCTGTCAGGGGCCAGTGGGATTGAGGTCTTGTGCTGGGGTCCAAGGGCTTTTGAAAGAGGAAGACCAGGCTCTTTGGTCCTCCACATGCCCCTTCCAGCCCTCTGCCCCCTCCACGTCCCCCAGGTACCTGGTTCTAGAGCACGTCTCTGGAGGTGAGCTGTTTGACTACCTGGTAAAGAAGGGGAGACTGACACCCAAGGAGGCCCGGAAGTTCTTCCGCCAGATAGTATCGGCGCTGGACTTCTGCCATAGCTACTCCATCTGGTGAGGGGGCAGCGTGAGGGGAGGCCGGGAGGAGCACTGCCCACGAGGCAGGCCCTGGAAGCACATGGCAGCTGAGGGGAAGCCAGTGTGGTGCGGCCCCGACATAAATCTTTATCCCTTTAAAAAAAACTGAGCTATAACTCACGTATCATAAAATTCGCCCCTTTAAAGTATACAATTCGGTGGTTTGTAGTATAGTCAGTGCTGTGCGTTGCTGCTATGTAATTTTGGAGCGTTTTCATCACCCCCAAAATCATCACCTCGTACCCATTAAGCCGTCACCCATCCACCGCCCCTGCCCGCAGCCTCTGACAACCACCAGTCTGCTTTGTGTCTCCACGGATTGGCGCATTCTGGACATTTCGTACAGACGGACTCATACTTCATGTGGCCCTCTGTGTCTAGTTTCTTTCACGGAGCAAAATGTTTTCGGGGTTCATCCATGTTGTAGCATGTCAGTACTTTGTTCCTTTTTGTGGCTGATAAATATTCCATCACGTGGATATGCCTTATCTTGTTTATCCATTTGACAGTTGATGGACACTTTAGTTGTTTCTCCATTTTTATTTTTTATTATTTTATTTTATTTTTTTTCAACGTTTATTTATTTTTGGGACAGAGAGAGACAGAGCATGAACGGGGGAAGGGCATAGAGAGAGGGAGACACAGAATCGGAAACAGGCTCCAGGCTCCGAGCCATCAGCCCAGAGCCCGACGCGGGGCTCGAACTCACAGACTGCGAGATCGTGACCTGGCTGAAGTCGGACGCTTAACCGACTGCGCCACCCAGGCGCCCCTGTTTCTCCATTTTTAAATGTTGATTATTTTCGAGAGGGAGAGGGAGACAGGGCGTGAGCAGGGGAGGGGCAGAGAGAGAGGGGGAGACACAGAAAAGGAAGCAGGCGCCAGGCTCTGAGCTGTCAGCACAGAGCCCGACGCAGGACTCGAACCCACAAACCATGAGATCGTGATCTGAGCCGAAGTCGGACACTAAACCGACTGAGCCACCCAGGCGCCCCTGTTTCTCCTTTTTGGCCATTATAAATAATTGGGACATGTGAATATTCATGTGCTAGTTTTGTGTGTACCCGTGTTTTCGGTTCTCAGGTACGTACCCGGGGGTTGAACTGTCTGGTCATATGGGAACTCTGCTTGGCCTTTTGAGGAAGCACCAGATGATTTTCCAAAGCGGCTGCGCCCTTTAACACACCCTCCGCCCCACCAGCAGTCCATGATGGTTCCAGTCTCTGTACCTCCTTGCCAACATTTGCTACTATTTGACTTTTTTTTTTAAGCTTATTTATTTTGAGAGAGAGAGAGAGTACAAGCAGGGGAGGGGCAGAGAGGGAGAGAGAGAGAGAGAGAGAGAGAGAGAGAGAGAGAGAATCGCAAGCAGGCTCCACACTGTCAGTGCAGACCCCGACCCAGGGCTCGATCCCACAAACCATGAGACCGAACCATGAGACTGTGACCTGAGCCGAAACCCAGAGCTGGACGCTTAACCGACTGAGCCACCCAGGCGGCCCATTACTGTTTGACTTTTTGGTTATAGCCGTATGCTAGTGGATATGGAGTGGTATCTCATTGTGGTTTTGATCTGCAGTTCCCTCATGACTAATGATGTAGCACATCTGTTCATGTGCTTGTTGGCCATTTGTTTATGTTCCTTGGGAAAAATGTCTGTTCAGACCCTTTGCCCATTTCTTATTGAGTTATCTTTTGATTATTGAGTTGTAAGACTCCGTTATTCTAGGAACGAGAGGTAGCTCTAGGAATAACTCTTAAGAATTATTTATTCTAAGGACAGATCTTTTTTTGTAAACATTTATTTGTGCATTTATTTTGAGAGAGAAGGTGCGTGAGTATGAGAGGGGGAGGGGCAGAGAGGGGAGAGAGAGAGAGAGAGAGAGAGAGAGAGAGAGAATATCCCAAGTAGGCTCCACACTGTCAGCACAGAGCCCGACTCGAGCCTTGATCTCACCAACCATGAGATCGTGACCTGAGCTGAGACACCCCTAAGGACAAATCTGTTATCAACTGTATATTTTTTGAGTATTATTTTCTCAGTCTGTGACATGATTTTGCATTATTATTATATTTTTTAAGGTTTTTTTTTTTTTTTTAACGAAGTAATCTCTGCACCCAGCTTGGGGCTCGAACTCATGACCCTGAGATCAAGAGCCACGTGCTCCCTCTTCCGACTGAGTCAGCCAGGTTCCCCTCTTTTGTGTTTTTATAGCAATGTCTTGTGAAAAGCAAAAGCTTTAAATTCTGGTAAATCCAATTTTGTCATTTTTTTTTTTTTTTACAGTTTATGCTTGTTCTGTCCTATCTATAAATCTTTGCCCAGCTCAAGGTCCCTAAGGCTTCCCCCTACATTTTCTTCGAGAAGTTATATAGTTTTAGCTCTTGCATTTAGTCCTGGGATCCATGTCAAATTAATTTTTGTCTATGACTTGAAGTAAGGGTTGAGGTTCATGCTTTGGCTTGTGAATGTCCATGTGAAAAGATCGTCCTGTCCTCTCTTCCACTCTCAAAACAGGATATTAAATATGCAACATTTTAATGATTCATTGAGGTGCAAATGGATGCCTTCCGTTGTCTTTCAGCCTCTTTTGTTTGCACACCTCCCTCTCTGGGGTGGGGATTGGAGTTGGGGTGGGTATCAGGGTGGAGGGGCTCAGAGTTGGGGGTAGAGCTTGGAAATGAAAAGGCAGCCTGTTTAAATTGTCAACACCTCCCTATCCACCGGACCCTGTCGAAACCCTGACATTAAAAACACTGGCCTCTAGGGGGCAATAGTCAACATACTGAACAAGTATGACCCAGTTACTGAGCTGACCCCTTCCGACCGAAACTCTAGAGTCCTCAGGCCCCATCTCCTCCCAGACATTAGCTCTTAAAACTTGAAGGATTTTGCTCCAGGGGAGAGGGCAGGTGTCTCACGAGGGACCAGTGACTGGCTTGGGGTGGCAATGTTTTTATTGTTCAGCACGGAAGTATTTCAGTAGCTCAACGTTAACTCTTCTTACCTCAAAATATCTCACTTCATACATAGTCAAGCATTTGCGGATAAGATGATATGCTGTCTGGCGTCTCCAGTGAAGGGGCGCCTGGGTGGCTCAGCTGGACGAGCGTCCGACTCTTAATGTCGTCTCAGGTCATGATCTCACGGTTCGTGGGATTGAGCCCTGCATCGGGCTCTGCACTGACAGCTTAGGATTCTCTCTCTCTCCCTCTCTCTCTGCCCCTCCCCCTCCCCCCCTCAAAAATAAACAAAATACACTTAAAAAAAAATCCAGTGGAGGAAGCAAACAGTACGTAGGGGTATAGGCGAGAGATTTGCCCTGAGTTGATAATGGGGGGGGGGGGGGGCGGCGGGCAGGTGCATGGGGCTTCCTTGTATCTTCTCACTACTTTGGAGCGTGTTTGAAATTGTCCATAAGACTTTGCAGAAGTCTCCCCCTCGGAGAGATAGCGAACTGGGCCTCGGCCCCCAGGAGGAGGGCAGAGAGCTGAGCGCCACCTGCCTGCCTGTCTCAGCCACAGAGACCTGAAGCCCGAGAACCTGCTTTTGGATGAGAAGAACAACATCCGCATCGCGGACTTTGGCATGGCGTCCCTGCAGGTGGGGGACAGCCTCCTGGAGACCAGCTGTGGGTGAGTGGGGGCCTGGCCCCTGTAGTCCCAGGGAGGGGGTGAGAAGCCGGCCAGAGGCTCACGCTGCCTCTCTCCCTCAGGTCCCCCCACTATGCGTGTCCGGAGGTGATTAAGGTGAGTGAGCGGGTGGAGAGGCGGGAGGAGTGGAAGGAACGTGGTGGAGAGACGATGTCACAGCTGGTCCTCCTTTGCAGGGGGAGAAGTATGATGGCCGCCGAGCGGACATGTGGAGCTGTGGAGTCATTCTCTTTGCCCTGCTGGTGGTAAGGTGCCCCTCACCTCTCCTGCCCCGTTTCTAGGACAACCTAGAGCGCAGAACATCAAGTTCCGTCCTCCCCTCAGGGGTACTAACTATTCCACTGAGATCGGGAAGGTGGGAGGTATTAGGCAGCAGACCAAGATCCTGGAGCACCCCCCTCTGTGCCCAGAGCTAACCATTCAGTCACACAATGGTGAGCTAATCCAGGTGTCCCAGAAAAGGACGGGGCAGCCGGGAGCCCTTGGACGGCTCGGGACGGTGGCTGTGCTAGGGCACTGCAATATGACAGTAACTCGTACAGTCAGCCCGGCTCTTCCCGCCTCGCCTCCACACCTGCGCTTCTCTGCCCAGAACGCTCTCCCACCCCTACCAGTCCCGTTGCTCAGCTAGGTTACACCTAGACTTTTTTGGTGGTGCTGTTTATTTATTTTGAGAGAGAGAGAGGAGAGAGAGGGAGAGAGAGAATCCCAAGTAGGCTCCACGCCTCCAGTCCAGTGTCCAACACGGGACTCGAACTCACAAACCTCTTGATCGTGACCTGAGGCGAAGTCGGCTGCTTAACCGACCGAGCCACCCAGGCGCCCCCTTAGACTTTCTTTTTGCTTCAATTCAACTGCCACTTCTCCAGGAAGCCTCCCCTGTCCCCCACGCCCCACGAGGTCGGATCCTCCAGGGTAGGCTCTGAGCTTCCCGGCGACTCTCGGTTGCCATCGTGCGTTTAGTCGTTCGGTTCCTTGAGGGGGCGTCTCCCTTCCCTTCTAGATCATCACCTCCCAGAAGTCAGGGCTTTTGCCTTTGTGTGTCTTATTTCGTGGGGTCGCGAGTGGGACCCGAGTTGGCACACGGTCGGCCCTCAGGAACACGTGTGGTGTAGACGAATTAGTGGTGCCCTCCATGCGAGGCACTGTTACGGGCACGTTATCCTCTGGACCTCTCCCAACAGCCCCGGAGAGAAGTGACCGGCCCACACTGCTGAGAAGTGGCAGGTCTGGGATCAGTGTTTGGCGTCATAAGCACTAGCCTATGTGACCAGGGAGGCTCCGTAACACGGAGGGGAACGAGGCCGAGTGGGCGCCCCGGGGCCCAGGGCCCCCCGGGGAAGCCGGAGAGGCGCCCGAGAGGCAGGCTCCAACACTACAGTCCTCAGCCCCTCTGCAGCTGGCAGTGCGGGAGCCCATCCAGCTGAGTTCAGACCCCCGCTCCGTCACCTTGAGCAAGCAAATCACCGTCCCTCTCCAGGCCCCTTTCCTCACCCGCCCAGTGGCGACGGTTAGGGTACCTGCAATTGCGAGGGTTTCGATAGCGTGTCGTATGCTCAGCGTTCTAGGCGGTGCTCGATAGTTACTGGTACGCATACTTCATTACTATTATTATCACAGATGATTCTCACGACTTACGGATTCTGTATTGCAAAGTTGCCCACTCACTGCAGTTTATCCATGACCTCAAAATCAACACTCTGGGTGCTTTTGAGGTCATTCTCAGATGTGCACAGAGCAGAGAAAAATTGGAGTCCCCACCACACGCGAGGCAACCCACCCTCTGCTTTTTATGTATTTATTTATTTCCTTATTTCAGCTCATCCCGTAAGCAACTGTGCTTTTTGTGGTTTATTGAGTGCAATATATTTGCTTTTTCGTGCTTTTTATTGGTGATTTTATTTTATATTATTATTTTTTTAAGTTTGTTTATTTTGAGAGAGAGACAGAGGCAGAGAATCCCAAGCAGGCTCTGTGCTGTCAGCACAGAGCCCAACTCAGGGCTTGAACTCACGAACCGTGAGATCATGACCTGAGCCAAAATCAAGAGTGAGACGACCGAGCCACTCAGGCGCCCCTATGTTTGTTTTTTTTTTTTTAATAATCTCCACACCCAATGTGGGACTCGGACCCACAACCCGAGATCGAGGGCCACATACTCCACTGACTGAGCCAGCCAGGTGCCCTTTTCTTGGGGATTTTAAATAGTCCTCAGGGTAGTGTTGAAGTGCTATCTTGCGTTCCTAAGGGCAAGAAGGCTGTTTTGTCCCTCATCAAGGAAAATGTATGCGTTAGATACGCTTCATTCAAGTGTGAGTTATAATGTTGTTGCCCGTGAGTTCTATCTATATGCCATATATATATAAACAAAGCCTGATGTGGGGCTTGGACCCACAAACCCGTGAGATCATGACCTGAGACGAAGTTGGATATTCAGCTGACTGAGCCGCCCAGGCGCCCTTGTATATTTATATATTATACACATGTATTTATATATATATATTTTTTATATAAATATATATTAATATAGACATATATATATAAAACAAGAGGTCTGTCTTCGCTTGGGCTGCTCTAACAAAAGTAGACCGTGCAGCTTAAACAACAAACATGCACTTCTCACTGTTCTGGAGGCTGGGAAGTTGAGGGTCCAGGTACCAGGCAAACAAGAAACACAGGGACACATCGAACAAGACCGACAAGCAGAGTCACATCCAGGCTTCCTGGCCCTAGACCAGCATTCAGGGGCGCCCTCTCCCAGTCTCCCCAACCCCAACACCCGGCATTCTCTGTCCAGAGGCCTCTGACACCAGGGACAGCACTGTCACCCCCTGTGAGTCTCGGTCCAGCGTCACCTCCCCCGCGACCCCTTCCTCGACTCCCTGGCTACACCCGGCTCCCGTCCCGCACTGCCTGCTTGTTCTGTGTCCTCATCACCCACGTTCCCGTCCATGTGTTGTTTGCCTCGCCCACCACGCATTCAACAACCGTTGCCTGTTAATTACTGTTCTACACAAAGCTCCGTGAGGACAGGAATCTGGTTTTGTCCCGCTCCAGCCCTAGGGGCCAGATCGGAACCCGGGCGGCAGCAGGGGCACCATCAGGTGCTGAATCCATCATGAATGACGTCACAGCTAATGCGCGTCCACTCGCCGACATCTCACGGTCCCAGAGAGCGAGGGCTCATTTTGTCGGTTACTAGATCCCTGACCCATAATGGATGCTCACCTTTCGTTGAGTGAATGAATGAGTGTGACCACATCTGAAACTGGTCTGGGGAGAAACCTGTTCTTAAGATGCAACCCCAGCCTCTTAAGCACTGGGGCCTGACTCCATTACCAGCTCAGAGGCCCCGGGCGAGTTGCTGGACCACTCCGTGCCTCAGTCTCCCCACCTGTAAAGTGGGGTACTAACAGTTCCCTGCTTCCCGAGGCCTGTGGTAAGGACTAAATGTGTCCGTGTGTGGAGCACTTAGGCTCTTACCTGGTACATGGTAAGCTCCGTAAGGGGTCCTGTCATTTCTCACTCAGGGGGCTCTGCCCTTTGATGACGACAATCTCCGCCAGCTGCTGGAGAAGGTGAAAAGGGGCGTCTTCCACATGCCCCACTTCATTCCTCCAGACTGCCAGAGCCTCCTGAGAGGGATGATCGAAGTGGAGCCTGAGAAAAGGCTCAGTGTGAGTGGGGGGGGGCAAGGGGGATGGTGGGTCATGAGGACAGAAACCCTAGGGGGCTCATAAAGATGGCTTTCCAGGACCTGCCTGTCAGCTTGGCCAGGGGAGGTGGGGGGGGTTGGGTTGTGTCGTGGAATGAACCAGGGTCTGCCCAACCTGCCGCTCCAAGCTGGGAAGGTCCCCCACCGCGGGAAGGATGCATGCCCCAGGCAGTAGTTGTGGGTCAAGGCACTCAGTTGCCACTAGGGGAGACCAAAGTCATCCTGACCCCGGTGGAGAGGAGGGCGCATCGTCAGGGACCCCCAATGCCACCTCATCAACTTTCGACCTCACTGGTGCTTCTCTACGACCCACCCTCTTCACAGCTGGAGCAAATTCAGAAACATCCCTGGTACCTGTGAGTACGGGGAACTGGGTGCCTGGTTCCGGGAGGACGTGGGGAGGGGGGCAAATGTCAAGCACCAGCTAGGGGGTGGGATGCCAAGGTTCCTCAAGGAGGAGGGGCCGGAGACTCGGATTTCTGGGTTCCCAGGAGAGGGTGGAGTGGGCTCGATCACGGATGCCCGGCCCCCTGTAACATTTCTCCGTCTCCCAGGGGCGGGAAACACGAGCCAGACCCCTGTCTGGAGCCAGCCCCAGGCCGCCGGGTGGCCATGCGGAGCCTGCCATCAAACGGAGAGCTGGACCCCGACGTCCTAGAGAGCATGGCTTCGCTGGGCTGCTTCAGGGACCGCGAGCGGCTGCACCGCGAACTGCGCAGCGAGGAGTAAGGCCCCCTCGCCCTCGAACACCCGCGCCACCTGCCCGCCTCCGGCGAGCTGCTGCAGCGCCCCGGACGGCCAGCAGGGGGCGCAGCTGTGCCTCGCACCCGCGCAGACCCCCTGGGGCGGGCGTCGGGGCCGCTAGACAGGGCAGGGCTTAAAGGTCCCACGTGGAGCTATTCCCCGACGAACCAGGAGGGGGCGGTAGGGCCAGCGGAAAAAAAGATGCAGAAAAGTATCAACAGGTGCTGACGCAGACTTAGTGCCTCACGTGGGTAGTGCTTGCAAATAGTAAGTGCTTCGATATTATTATTACTACTACTGTTATCATTGCTGACTAAGGTGAGGGTAGGATGTACACCGACACAGAGGAACTAACCGTGCCGCTACCTAGGAAGATGGAAGCATGGGCAGAGATGTTGGGTGTGCCGAGCCCCAGCTGCGGGGAGGGGGTGAGACCTTGGAGACCCGACCTCTGATCCCAATTCTCCTCCTACCCCCTCACGCCCCTTGCGTGCCAGGGAGAACCAAGAAAAGATGATCTATTATCTGCTTTTGGATCGGAAGGAGCGCTATCCCAGCTGTGAGGACCAGGACCTGCCTCCCAGGAATGATGTTGGTGAGCAGGCAGGGCTGGGAATCCAGACCCCGGATTCCGGTGGGAGGAAGGGGCTGCAAGCCCTTAGCTTCTGGGTTTGGACCCCCTGACTTGCCCTGTGACCTTGTCACAACTCTCCACTCTGGGCCTCCGTTTCCCCATCTGCATGAGTGCCATGTGCAGCTGGACGAACATGTCTTTTAATCAGGTTGAAACTCTCTCCGCCCTCAGACCCACCTCGGAAACGTGTGGATTCCCCTATGCTGAGCCGTCACGGGAAGCGGCGGCCAGAGCGGAAGTCCATGGAAGTACTGAGCATCACGGATGCTGGGGGCGGTGGCTCCCCAGTGCCTACCCGGCGGGCCCTGGAGATGGCCCAGCACAGTCAGAGGTGGGAGCCCCCGCCCCTCCAGTGGATCACAGTCCTGGCGGGTGAGGGGGGTGTGGGAGGTCAGGGTTCTAGCCCAGCTAGCTGCCCCTCGACCGTACTGTGTCGTTGGGACAAGTCATCTCCCCTCTCTGGGCCTCGTGTCCTCATCTGAAAGGAGTGTGGAAGGGAGAGGACATCTGAGCCTTATGAAATCCACACAACTGATTTAAAAAAAAAAAACATGTCTCCTGGAAACAGGTCTCGTAGTGTCAGTGGAGCCTCCACCGGTCTGTCCTCCAGCCCTCTGAGCAGCCCAAGGGTAAGGCCAGGTCCCCGATTACTCAAGGGATAAGGGGGTGAAAACACTGGAGCAAAGATTGGCAGAACTACAATTCCCATGAAGTCTTGGGGCATTGCCTTTTTGTCCCTAAAAGGACCAAAACCTAAGGCTGCATGAAGCATTTTGTTTTAGTACATTGGGCATTTCACCTCCAATAGGATTGGGTTTTTAGTGTGTCAGAGGTTCATTTATTCATTTAACAAAAGCTAAGTGAGTCCCTACGGTGACCAGTCACTGTGCTGGGTCTTAGAGCAGTGAGCATGATAGAAAAAGTCCCTGTCCCCTTAACAATGTGGTTTGGGAGGCGGAAATAATGGACTACAAGTTCCAGCGTGCATCAGTGTCCACCTCTGTGAGCATGTGAGATTGAGGCTCCAAGAGCCTCCTGGGAGTTGTAGTCGGCCATCTCACCCATCTCCACTCTTTTGCAGAGTCCTGTCTTTTCCTTCTCGCCTGAGCCCGGGGCTGGAGATGAGGCTCGGGGCGGGGGCTCCCCGACTTCCAAAACGCAGACGCTGCCTTCTCGAGGCCCCAGGGGTGGGGGCGCCGGAGAGCAGCCCCCGCCCCCGAGTGCCCGCTCCACACCCCTGCCTGGCCCCCCAGGCTCCCCGCGCTCCTCTGGGGGAACCCCCTTGCATTCGCCCCTGCACACACCCCGGGCCAGCCCCACCGGGACGCCGGGAACAACGCCACCCCCAAGCCCCGGTGGTGGTGTCGGGGGAGCCGCCTGGAGGAGTCGTCTCAACTCCATCCGCAACAGCTTCCTGGGCTCCCCTCGCTTTCACCGGCGCAAGATGCAGGGTACGGGGTCCCTGGGGGTGCAGGGGCTGGGGGCACGGATTCCTGAGTCCTAATATGAGGAGAGAGGTAGGAGGCCTGGATTCCCACGTCCTAGGAGAAGAGAAGATGGGTTTGGGAGGAAAGATTCAGGTGTTGGGAAGAGGGGGTGTGGCATCCATCTCTGGAGGAGGGGCCTCCCTGAAGGACACGCCCCTTCCTTGCTCTGGCTCATCTTCCCATTGGCTGATGGCAAGCAAGTTCCACCCTCGGGGCGTGTGGTCTAAAGGGTGGGACAGCATCCCTGGAAGGACCATCAGTCAGCATGCCATTTGGGGTTTAGCTACTGGGAGGTGAGCGGGCGGGCGCTGGGGTCTGGAACCTCTGGTTGGAGGTGATTGCTAGCCTGCGTGCTGGACACCAGGATGACGGACAAGTGCTGACCATACTCCCCCCTCCCTATCCCCCAGTCCCCACTGCTGAGGAGATGTCCAGTTTGACTCCAGAGTCTTCTCCAGAGTGAGTCTGACGGGGAAGGGAGAGGAAGGAGGGAGGGATTTAATCCCTTAGCCCCCTCCTGACCCGCCTCCAACCATCCCCTTTCACTCAGATTGGCAAAACGCTCCTGGTTTGGGAATTTCATCTCCTTGGACAAAGAAGAACAAATATTCCTTGTGCTAAAGGACAAACCTCTCAGCAGCATCAAAGCGGACATTGTTCACGCCTTCCTGTCGGTGAGGGTCCTGGGCAGCATAGGACTACAAATCCCAGAAGCCCTTGGGGGATTTCCCCCCCTCCCCCCCAGCTCTAGCCTGGCTTCCTCCTAAGGCTCATGGGATCTGTAGCTTTCCATTCAGAGTTGGGTTTGGTCACTGTAGGGGCAGGGAGGTGGGAGGGGCTTACTGTGTCCTGGGGTGCTTTGCTCTAGGAGCTAGTGGGACTTAAAGGTTTTGAGACAGATATGGCAGTGCTTGTGGAGGAGATGTTTGTGTCATGTGGTTCTGGAGCCTGGGGCTGACACCTAGATATGAGGGTCCTGTTATGTGGGGATCCAGTTGCTCAGCCATTCCCCTTATACCCTGCCTATAGTTGGACAAGAAAACTACAAGTCCCAGCAGGCAGTGGGGGCTCCCAATGGCTTTTCTGTTATTCTTTGCCCCAGTGGCTGATGGAACTTGTAGTTCCTTGGGCAGAAGTAGTTGTAGGGTTGGCTCTCCATTCCCTGGAATCAGGTCACTGGAATCACCCCCTCTTTTTGTCCCCCTCCTGCCTCAGATCCCCAGCCTGAGTCACAGTGTGCTGTCACAGACCAGCTTCAGGGCCGAGTACAAGGCCAGTGGCGGCCCATCCGTCTTCCAGAAGCCCGTCCGATTCCAGGTAGACATCAGCTCCTCAGAGGGCCCGGAGCCTTCCCCACGAAGGGATGGCAGCGGTGGTGGTGGCATCTACTCTGTCACCTTTACTCTCATCTCCGGTAAGTTTCCCTCAGCTACACTGCCTCCAGCCTGGTGTTGGGATCCTCAAGACAGCTGAGATAGGATAGTGGCCCACGAGGGCAGCAAGAGCGAGGAGGAGGAGGTGGGGCTCAGCTCGTGCTGACTGACTGTGTGTGAGCCCCCTGCTCGTTCCGACCCCTACCTCCTCTCCTTCCCCCTTTCCTCGTTGACATTTAGTGGATATTTATGATGTTCCAAATGCTTTCCTTGCACTATTTCATTGAAGCTTCCCAGCAGCCTTTGTGGTGTTAGTAATCACCCATCTTACAGAGGAGAAAACTGAGTCCTCTAGAGGTAAACAGACTTGACAGAGTCACACTACAGACCATGACAGAGCTGGGCTCAACCGAGCCCTTGACCTTGAAGTGCAGAGCCCCCTTCCTACTTCCTTAAGACAGTACAGCAGAAGGGCAAAGACATGGCCCGCCCGTTGTCAAATGTCACTGCTGCACCCAGAGCAGACATCAGCAATCGACCACTGCACTTCCTCCCGCTGAGCTCAGGTGCAGCCTGAGAAACTTCAGGCCACCATCACTAATCGGGAGTTGGCACAGGAGACGAAAACCACAGAGGTGCCTTGCTTCCGGTTCAGCTTGGTTCCTGAGTCCTGCTAACCAAGAGTTTGAATGACCAGGGCTGCTCCTGTTTCCCAGCCTTGTGAGCTGTCTTAGTGTGTCACAGCTGGGAGATGAGCTTGCTCTCGGGGTTTCTAAACCAGGCTTCCCCAGAGCACTGCGGTGTCATCACCGAAATGAATGACGGCGCGTTGTTTTTCCTTTCCCTTAAAGACTAATACGCAGGACTTCCTCGATTTTAAGATTTTATTTTACTTCCCGTTTCTTTTCTTGCATTTCTGGCTCTACATGACCTCACCTTGAAACTAACAAGGAACAGGACCTATTTAAGTGGAAAACGGCACCCATCATTATTTCAACTCAGACCTTTCTTAGTCCCCTTTGCAGACCGAAATTTAGTTTTATGCCCAACACAGGGCGGGGAAGTTGAGACCGAGAGAAGAGTCCTTTGCTGGGTTCCACAGGGTGGGAGGGCCTTCCTTGTCCCGGTCGGTCCCCGAGTCAGTCTGTCTCCATACCCCTTCCAGGTCCCAGCCGTCGGTTCAAGCGAGTTGTGGAGACCATCCAGGCACAGCTGCTGAGTACTCACGACCAGCCCTCCGTGCAGGCCCTGGCAGGTGTGGGGGGGTGGGGGCTGCAATGTCTCCCTCTTTGATCCTGTGGGCTGGAGGGGAGACCCCCTGCTGAACGAGTGCCCCCCAGGGCTCCGGTTTGTGGGCGGGGCCTCCGAGAGGCTGGGGCCTGAGCTCCATCCAGGGAACCTGGCCATCCTGACCGAGAAGGCCTCGTTGCTAGGGAGGGCACCTCCAGGGGTCCCCAAGAGGATGAGTAGTCTCATTGTCGGGCGTAGTGGAACTTTCTGCTGCCAGAAGTTCTGGAAGTGTGTTCTGGAGAAGGGGAATCTACCATCCGGGTTTGTTCAGACCCCCAAATGGCCCACGTAGGCTCCCCCGGGCCCTATTGCAAAGGACCGTCCTCCCTAACAACCAGGGTTGGGAGGAAGGAAAGGGGACCTCTGGCTGTCATCCCCAAATCTGAGCTGCTGCTGCTGCGACAGGCTGTCCCTTAGCGAATAGCGTCCTAGCCAGAGTCTGTGAGGACACCTCCTGAGGGTGGGCCGCCGGCTCTCACCGGGACTCATTTGGCCCAGTTCCCACAGTCACACAGCTTGGAGGGGCCCAGGATGTGTGACCTGCCGTCCTGAGATCGCCAGGTCCGGCTGCAGATGTGTCCTCCCGGCAACCGTCTCCCCAGGCTTCCAGCCCCGTGCGGCTGCCAGAACATGTTCCTTGGGGGTTGGCAGCCGTGAGGGTACTGAGGCCAGACTGCTTCCTCCTCCACAGACGAGAAGAACGGGGCCCAGACTCGGCCTGCTGGTACCTCACCCAGAAGCCTGCAGCCCCCGCCTGGCCGCCCAGACCCAGAGCTGAGCAGCTCTCCCCGCCGAGGCCCCGCTAAGGACAAGAAGCTCCTGGCCACCAACGGGACTCCTCTGCCCTGACCCCAGGGGGCCGGGGAAGGAGGGGAGCCCCCTCCACCCCCCTTCCCTGCCCCCCAACTGTGAATCTGTAAATAGGGCCCAAGGAGTATGTAGGGAGGGGAGAGATACAACAAACCCGGCCTTGCCCCGCAGGGATGGGGCTCAGGGGGCCGTGCCCAATGGGGGGTGGTTCTAGGGGGGACTGAGGGGGGGGGAGCTGTTTCTATTTTATTTATTGATTAATTTATTATTTTATTTATTGATCAATCTCTCTGCGGGGCGGGGTGGGGGAGGGACGGGAGCTGGTTGGGGTGGCTTAGCAGATCCGGACGGAGAGGGCCATCTGTCCCTGTGTTCCCCAACTCCTCCTTCCCGGGCCCCCCCTTCCCCGGTTCTCCCCTTCCCTCAACAACCTTCTGTACGGATTTGCTCTCCGGAAGGAATTCTGGTTTCGCGTGACCCTGCCTGCGTCCGTGTCTCTGATTCCGCCGGCGGCAAAAAAAAAAAAATAAAAAAAAATAATAATAATAATAATAAATAGCCTTGAGCAGGGATGGCTGGCTGGCCTTGGCCTCTCACTTCCCGGGTGGCCGCGATCGATCGCAGCGCCGGGGTCAGACCACACCGAGCGGACTGCCGTTCACAGGGGGATCTGCAGGGAGAGGGGGGAGGCGGGTGGAGAGCTGAGGCTGGGGCCCGGCCGGAGAGTCAGGGTGCAGCCGTCCAGGCCGGAGAAGTCCACAGCAAACAGGCCAAAGAGCGTGAACAGCAGCATGGCCACGGCCCACTCGCAGGCGGCGGAGGCCGAGCGCAGCAGCCAGGAGTGGAGGACGACCACTTCACGCCGGGATCAAGGGCCACGCCGAGCAGAGAGGACCCCGCACCCTCCCGCGACAGACTCGCGGTGAATGCCCGCCGACCTCTGTGTCTATCTCAGGCTGTGGCCCGTAGGTTCCTCCCGCTCCTGTCGCGTTTCCGACATTGCAGAACAAAGTTTCTCTTATCCTTGGCCTTTCCTGACGCCATTAAGCCTCCACCCTCACCATCTCCCCACTTGCCCAGCCAGACAAGCAGCTCCCAGTTGCTTCTCCCTTCAAATAGGCAGCGTTTCCTAAAGATCCCCCCAACCCCAGGTGCCAGCATCAGGCTACGTTGGCGACTTTCTTCCCCAGCCACCCACAGCCCTAGGGCCCCTCCCAGTCACCCCCTGAAATATCTTCTTCCTCCTCCTGGTGTCCCCATCTGGTGACAGCCCTGCCACCCACTCACATGCCTAGCGGACCCTGGGGAATCACCCTCGCCCCTGCCCCTCCCCTCCCCCTCCTCATGGCCAGCTGGTCACCCCAAGGCTTGTGCTGTTGGTCTTGCCCACCTCTGTCCTGGGCTGTCCTGTCCTGTCTCCAGCTTCTTAGTCCCCTGCTCCTAAAAACCTTTTTTTCTTCTTCCCTCCCTCCCTCCCTCCCTTCTTCCCTTCTTTCCTTCCAAGTAAACTCTACACCCAGTGTGGGGCTCGAACTCACAACCCTAAGAGCAAGAGGCACATGATCCACTGACTGAGCCAGCCAGGCGCCCCCTGAAAACCTTCTGCCAGCCCAAGCACACTTCGAGCTCAGCCTAGCAGAGAGGCATCTCGCCTTCTGGGACACCCCCTCGCCCGACTCCCAGCAACAACTTTCTTGCTTCTCACATAAGCTAGCGCTCTCTCACTGCCCCTAGATCGGTGTAGACATTATTCCGTTCACTGAAGGATTTTTAGACCGTGAACAAGGCTGACGTCACCCCTGACCCCATGAATCTTACAGCAAAGAACAGGTGGGAGCACCCGGACACAGGGTGGTTACCCCCAGAACTGACCTTGTTTCTCCCCTGCTCATCAGCTCCCCATGGCTCCCTATTGCCCCTGGGCAGCAACCCAAGCCTTTCAAGCCTCACAGTAGCACTGGAGATCCTCATCTCCGCCCTGCCAGCAGCCTCATCTGTGAGCTGGTCTCTCTCCACCCTCTACATGCACCTGCAGTGTTGCCCAAAGTAGCTCCTTCTGCAAGACCAGTTCAGAATCTGTCAGTTCTCGGACCTATCCTTGCAGACACCCAGCCCTTATCACACCTCGCTGGCCATCTTTATGGTCCATCTCCCAGCCCCACAGAAAAAGGACCCTGCAGCCAAACTGATTAGCAGCCCAATTGTCCCTAAGGCAGACCACACAGGATGTCAGCTGGTTTCCCTCCAGCCTCTTCCAACCAACGTCAGCAGTCTTCTGGCCTCCATTCCACCCTCTCCAAGGAGATCAGTCCCTAAGGGTGAATTTGCAGCCTCCCCTCTCTCAGAGCAGTTTGCTTATCAATAACCACTGTTACTATGATCAAAACAAGTCCATCTTAATATATGGGGACTGAAGTGCCCAGAGTCACCTGAGTCACCCAGAGGCACCCACCCAGAGGCCGTGCTGGCGGAAGGCATCTGGGCTCAGGTGACTCAGCACGGGGCTGGGTAGAGTCTTCACCGGGTGCCAGGTACGTTGGTAAATGGTTAACAACCGACCACGATTTACAGCATTGGCCAATTTCTGTGTGGTAAATACTCCCACCAAGGCCAGTTGGAGCTGCTAATATGACATCACCGGATGTGGAGCTGGGAAGAGGCCCGGGCTGCTCTTGAGAGCCTGCTGGAGCTCTGCCATTGAACTTCATGACCGGTCTTGGCCAAGACACTCCCCCTCTCTGAACCTCAGTTTCCAGTCTTAGCCAACATGATGCACGACACAGGGCAGGCTCCCCTAACAGATCCCTGCTCACTCCGTGCTGTTAGCGCAGAGCCTGCTGCTTCGGACCCTCTGTTACCCCCTCCTCCCTGCCCCTCCCCTGCTTGTGCTCTGTCTCCCTTTCTCTCTCTCAAAAATAAACAAACATTAAATAAAAACTCCTGAGGAGACGGAGGCCCAGACAAGACAGGGCACTGTGCACCACACGTCGCACACCCAGCCCAATGGACAAACCCCAAGCCCTGCCACCGGCCCCAGTAAGGATACTGGTCACCATGAGGATGGTGCAGAGGCTGCAGAGGCCCAGGCGGAGTGGCCCGATCCAGGGAGGCCCAGGCTGGGGCAGGCTCTTCATCCACCAGAAGAGTAAATGCTGCATCCAGAAGTACAGGTTGCCCACGAAGAAGGCGAAGAAGGCCCCTGTCAGGTGCGTGGGCAGCTGGTTCTTTTGCTGGGAGAAAAGGGACAAGAGGGGAGAGGAAGCTACATACGTGGGGGGAGGGGTCCTCGATCCACCCAGTAGACTGTGTTGGAAAACTGCCACACCCAGGGCACCTGGATGGCTCTGTCGACTAAGCATCCAACTTTGGCTCAGGTCATGATCTCACAGTTCACGAGTTCGAGCCCCGAGTCTGGCTCTGTGCTGATAGCTCAGAGCCTGGAGTCTGCTTTGGATTCTGTGTCTCCCTCTATCTGCTCCTCCCCTTCTCTCTCTCTCTCTCTCTGTCTCTCAAATATAAATAAACATTAAAGAAAAGGATAAAAGAAAGAGTGTTGGCCATGGTCAGCTAGAGGAGGACAGACACTTAAATTTGTTGCCCACTGCTGTGGCCTTGGTCCCTAAAACAGTGCCCGACACATCGCAGACACTCAGTAAATATTAGTGAAGTATATCTTTCATTTTTAACCAGGGTCAGGGAGCCTAATATGGCCACTCAGGGGGTAAGAATTTGCTTCTGGAGGATGAAAAAATTCTCAACTATTACAATGGTTTGTGGCTTGCAGATATACGGTATGTTATTTAATATATTCTAAATACTAAAGGCTTAATAAGAGAAAGCATTGGCCAAGGGGAAATGTCTTTAAAAGTTCCCTTAGGGGAGGTGTGCCTGGGTGGCTCAGTCAGTTAAATGTCTGACTTCAGCTCAGGTCATGTGCTCCTGGTTCATGAGTTCAAGCCCCACGTCTGACTTCAGGCTCCGGCCATGATCTCATGGTTCATGAGTTCAAGCCCCAGGTCAGGCTCTGCACTGACAGTGAGGAAGCCTGCTTGGGATTCTGTCTCTCTCTCCCTCTCTCTGCCCCTCCCCACTTGCTGTCACCCTCCCTCAAAATAAATAAGCTTTAAAAAAGACTTCTTAGGAGAGCAATATAGTATTTTTAAGAAGTTAAAGTTGAGGAACCCAGGAATAAATGAATGAGTGAATGAATGCTATGCAGAGGTGATTGGGAATTTTTATTAAGAAGCCCAAGGAGGCAACCTCTTATCTGAACACCCTGTGGTTTCTTTAGGTTGGAGAGGTTTGGAATCCAAGACAAAACAGTAAAATTAAATAACAATGTAAAATAAATCAATAGGCTTTCTCCAACCCATTGTCCATTTATTTGTTCTACAATTATCTACTGAACTTCACAGTGAAGAATGCGGGTTCTAGAGTCTGAATCTGGGTTCATTTCTTTTCTTTTCTTTAATGTTTTTATTTTTGAGAGAGAGAGAGAGAGAGAGAAAGAGAGAACGAGTGGGGGAGGGGCAGAGAAAGAGAGAGACACAGAAACAGAAGCAGGCTCCAGGCTCTGAGCTGTCAGCACAGAGCCCAGGGCAGGGGCTCCAACTAGTGAACTGGGAGATCATGACCTGAGCTGAAGTCAGAGGCTTAACCAACAGAGCCACCCAGGCGCCCCTGGGTTCATTTCCGACCTCCAGGGACCAGCTGATTAAAACAACAACAACAAAAACCAACTCTGTCGGATTTGACCAAAAAAAGGTGAACGTAGGTCTCTTGTGGTGATGGATGAAGACACACACAATAAAAGCCTAGCGCCCCGCACGGAGCCAACACTCCAACTCTGTGGCAACCCTAAGAATGAGTGGTTCCGAGTAATTATATCATTAAAAGGGGACAGGGGCAGGGGGTGGCAATCAATTACCCCAGCCTTCTAGAGTTCAGTGAAATAACGAAGCCAAGAGCCTCCCACGCGGAGCTCTATTCTGAGAGCCGAGGAGCTCACCCCTCCCTCCACCCCGACCCGATGGCCACAAGAGAAATACAAATCCCAGAAGGCCATGCGCGGACGAGCCCCCGCAACAAGAAGCCAGCGGCCCCGGGGGATGCTGGGAGCTGTAGTCCCAGACTTGGACTGTCAGACCCTCCTGCCGGTCTCACCTGGAAATTGCCCACCACGGAGGTGCCCAGGGCACACAGGAGTCCGGTCCACAGGATCAGCAGGTTAAACCACTTTCCGGCCCCCAAGTCCCGGAGCTGGTGGTAACGGATAATGCAGATCCAGGCGGCTGGGAGGAGAGGGAAGTGGGCGGGAGCCCCGGACCCGGACTCCTAGGGCAGGGGGTGCGGAGAGACCGGCTATCTAGGGGTGGGGGGGGCCTAGCCCCCATATCTGGGGGAGCGCGTGTGGGCTTGGACTACTGGGTTGAAGCTGGGGCTGGGGCCGGGTCCCCCCTTGGCTGGGAGGAGCTCGCCCGAACAGAAAGGGCTAGAATATTTACCCATAGCAGCTCCCATGTTGAGCAGCTGGCTGAAGATGCAGCTCTGAGGGGGGTAAGATCCACAGAGGCTGGGGAAAATGAAGGATCATCCTGGGGCTCCTGAGACGCGGGCCCCCTCCTCTTCTCCCGCGGAGCCCCCCACCCCCACCCCGCCAGCGCCATAAGTACCTGATATAGGGGAAACCCTCGGTGAGGTTCACAGCCCTGTTGGCCACTGCAAGGGCAAAACTGAAGTACAGGGACACATCAAGGTGGTTTTAACGACACCTTTTCTTTCTGTTACCCACAGAAACAGGGACTTCTAGCTCCCTCCCCTCGGACCCAGGAGTCCAGACCCCAGCGCCCTCCTCCCTCACACCCCTGGGATCCTGGTCCCAGCCCCTCCTCCCTCAAACCTAGGAGTCCTGACCCCCAGAACCTCCTCCCTCAGACCCAGGAGTCCAGGCCCCCAGGCCCCCCTCCCTAAGACCCGGGGGTCCTGCCCCCAGGACCTCCTCCCTCAGACCCAGGAGTCCAGACGCGCCCCCCCCGCCCCTCCTCCCTCAGACCAGGAGTCCAGCCCCCTCCTCCCTCAGACCCAGGAGTCCAGACCCCCCAGCGCCCTCCTCCCGCAGACCCAGGGGTCATCCTGCCTCTAACACTCACACAGTCCAGACTCCAGTGATAGCCCAGACGGCCAGGAAAGCAGGCAGCAGGGACAGGTAGCCCCACATGCCGGGCTCTGCAGGGCAAGTAGAGAGCCACGAACCTCTCTCTTTCTCTCTCTTTCTCTTTCTCCGGTGAGGAACCTGCCCTAAGGGTCCAGATGCATCAGAAGGTGGCCTCCTGGCTCTGAGGCCCCCATTGGCTCCCAGGCGGAATCAGTCGGCAAGGGTCCGGGCTGCTGAGGCCAGCTCTCAGCCTGAGGCGTTTTCCCTCTTTGAACAACGGTCTTTCCATCCGGACCTCCCAGTTTTTCCAGGCTGGCCTCCCCCAGCCCAGCTTCCCAGCCTCTCCCAGCCAGCCCTCCACCGCCGGCCTGGCCTCATGGCTTCCCCCGGAACGCTCACCTGTCCTGAACCTGCTCCCTCTGGCGCTCCCGAGTCCTGGGCCCGGGGGCTGTGGGAGAGGTTGAAAAGGGAGCAGGGGACGGGCGTGGAGCTGGGTGGTGCTGTGGCAGAGCCAAAGTCCAGCCCGGGAGGCTGCAGGACAGTGTCAGGTCAGGAGTCTGACGGCCTCACCACCACTTTCTCCGGGACCTCACCCCCAAACTGCCACTTCCCCACGCAGAACCTAGCAGGCACCACCTTAGTTAGCTTCGAGAGGCCCCCAACTTCCTTCCTTCAGCTTTCAGCAGTTCACCGTCCAAGAGCCCAGCCCTTGACCTTCCCAGGACCCACAGTCTGAGCCTGCAGCGCTCCCCACCCTTCCTCCCTCAAAGACCCAGTCGTGCAGGCCCCCAGTCCCTTCTAGAGTAAGTGCACTTGTAGGGGCACTCGGGCGGCTCAGTCGGTTAAGCGTTGGACTTCGGCTCGGGTCATGAGCTCACAGTTTGTGAGTTCGAGCCCCACATCGGGCTCTGTGCCCACAGCTCAGAGGCCACTTCAGGTCCTCGGTCTGTCTCTTTCTCTCTCTCTCCCTCTGCCCCATCCCCTGCTCGTGTTCTCTCTCAAAAAATAAACATTAAAAAAAAAAAAAAGATTTAGAACACATCCACTTGTTTCAAGCCTCTGGGGTCCCACCTTTAGCTCTTACCTCCTCTGGGACCTCAGAATCCAGGCCCACGGGTCAGACTCTGTGCTGGGAGTAGTTTCCGTCCTTATGCTGCTGGAGGTAGGGCCTTGCTGACCCGGCCTCCTCGCCCTCACTTGCCTTCCCCTCTCCCTTCCTCTGGACAGCTGCTGGAATTCCCCGGTGGGCAGGCTCAGGGTGGGTGGGAAGGGAGACCTTGGTGTTGACATCTCATCCGATGAGCCTTCCCCGAAAGCAATTGTTTCCTCTGCCCAGACCATTCTGCTGTGTCTTCCACATGGCAACCCTCAGATTTCTGGTTTCCTTCCCTCTTGGTGATCAGACCTTTGGGCCCTGGCCTCATCCTGCTTCCTGTGGACCCAGGAATCTAGGTCTCCAGGCCCTCCTCCCTTAGACCCGGGAGTCCAGACCCCCAGCCCCCTCCTCCCTCAGACCCAGGAGTCCAGACACCCCCCCCCAGCACCTCCTCCCTCAGACCCAGGAGTCCTGCCCCCAGCCCCCCCCCCCCTCAGACCCAAGAGTCCAGACCCCCAGACCCTCCTCCCTCAGACCCAGGAATCTAGGCCCCCAGCCCTTCATCCCTCAGACCCAGGAGTCCTGCCCCCAGCCCCTCCTCCCTCAGACCTAGGAGTCCTGCCCCCAGCCCCTCCTCCCTGAGACCCAGGAGTCCAGGCCTCCAGCCCCCTCCTCCCTCAGACCCAGGAGCCCAGGCCCCAGCCCCTCCTCCCTCAGACCCAGGAGTCCAGACCCCAGCCCCCTCCTCCCTCAGACCCAGGAGTCCAGACCCCTAGCCCCTCCTCCCTCGGAGACTAGACTCCCAGCCCCTCCTCCTTCAGACCCAGGAGCCCAGGCTCCCAGCCCCCTCCTCCCTCAGACCCAGGAGTCCAGACTCCCAGCCCCCTCCTCCCTCAGACCCAGGAGCCCAGACTCCCAGCCCCCTCCTCCCTCAGACCCAGGAGCCCAGGCCCCAGCCCCTCCTCCCTCAGACCCAGAAGTTCCAGCTCTCTTCTCCCTCAGCACCCCACCTCTTTTTGTTCAATTTGAGGTAAAATTCACAAAACATAAAATTAACCATCTTACAGTGAACCATTCAGTCGCGTTTGGTACATTCCCAAGGTTGTGCAACCCCCACTTCTATCTAGTTCCAGAACTTTTTCACCGCCCCGGAAGAAAACTCTCCACGCATCAAGCGTAGGCCCTCGCCATCACCTCCTGTCCTCAGCCCCTGGCCACAAGCAGATGGCTTTCTGTCCCTATGGATTTGTCAATTCTGGACATTTCCTATGTTTTTTGAGTTTTGTCCACGTTGTAGCGCACGTCAACGCCGCATCCCTTTCTGTGGCCAAATAGTATTCCACTGACCCTGCGTCTTTGTGGACTTAAGAGTCTGAGACCCCCCTTTTCTTGCTGGTACTGTTGTGTTTCCAGGGCCCCAGCCGCTGGAACTTCAGGCTGTTGGCTTCCTCCAGAGCACAGATGAGACAGACAGAACATTCCTCGAGGCCAGAAGCCATCAACCCATGGAGAGTGCGCCCCTGGCCACGGTGGCTTTTCCGGCTGGAGGGCAGGCACACTGGGACCCGAAAAGGAGGATACGGGTACGATAATGAACGTAACACAGGGTACGGTGGTCCCCGGAGGAGGGGCTGCTGACTAGAAATGGTGTCCAGAGTGTTCTGGCTGTGAGGGAAGGTCAGGAGATTCTCACAAGCGATACATAGAAGGAGGCTGTGTGCAAGTTTTCAAGCTTCAGGAAGGCTTTCTCAGTAGAGTCCAGGTGGCCCCTGAGACCTAGCCCGTGAGGGTCGAGTGCCTTTGTCTGCTGGGTTGTACAGTGTAGACCCACTAGGAGACATGAGCCAGGCCCCAAAGTTCTCCATTGCCATAAAGGGCCTGGACATTATCCTGAGGGTAATGGGGAGCCATGGAAGGTTCTTGAGCAGAGCAGATGGAGGAACGGACACTGTGCAGACAGGAAGGAGGTGCAATAATAAAAACCATTGACACATCTGAGTGCCAGGCACTGCCCCGTGACCCTGAGGGGGGAAAAATCTGGAATAATTCCAAGCTTCGCACTTCCAAGAGACAGCCCGGAGCGTTCAACTCGGCCAGGCTTGAGTTCGAATCCCATCTCTGCCCCCTGAAGAGCTGACTGCCTGTATGAGCTTCCAATGTCTGCTGTCACAAAGCGCCACAAATTTAGGGGCTCAGGACAACACAAGTTTGGTAGCTCACAGGTCTGGAGGTCAGAAGGCATCAGTGCGGCTGGTTCCTCCGGAGGCTCCGGGGGAGAGTCCATTTTCCTGCCTTTTCCAGCCTCCATAGGCAGCTACACCCCTTGGATTGTGGCCCCTTTCTCCATCTGCAGAGCACCTCGTGACAACGTCTGCTCTGTCATCACGTCCCCTTCTCCGACTCTGACGACCCCATGACTGCACTGGGCTCATCCACATAATCCAGGATAATCTTACCTCAAAGCCCTTAACTGAATCATGTGCGCAAAGTCCTTTTTGCGTGTAAGGTACCATAGTCACGTGTCCTGGAGATTAATATGTAGACATGTTAAGGGCGCCTGGGTGGCTCAGTCGGTCGGGCGTCCGACTTCGGCTCAGGTCATGATCTCATGGTTCTTGGGTTCGAGCCCTGTGTCGGGCCGTGGGCTGACAGCGCAGAGCCTGGTTCCGATTCTGTGTCTCCCTCTCTCTCTGCCCCTCCCCCGCTCATGCTCGGGAGCTCGAGCTCTCTCTCTCTCTCTCTTAAAAATAAATAAACATTAAAACATCAAACAAACAAAACGACCAGGCCCAAAATGGAGTCACTTATGCAAAGGGCCGAAGTCAACAAACCAAGGCTCAATACCCAACCCAGGTGCAGGCTTAGCCTCCCTGCCCCTGACCCCAGGTGGTAACATTTAACTAGTCAACCTGGAGTTTCCTGGTTAGCACTAGGAAATTTACTGATAGACTCTTTGATCCCCCTTAGGAGGACAACCTTGCCTAAAACGATGCATTCTTTGCTAATAATTTTTGTTTCCACTCCCTAGCTACCTTTAAAAACCTTTCTTTTCCCGTAGCGGGAGCCGGAGCTCCCCTCTACTTGCTAGATGGGACGCTGCCCCATTCATCAGCCACCTGATAAAGCCAACCAGGTCTTTAAAACGTATTAGGTTAAATGTTTGTTTTTTACCACTGAGTTTGTATCCCCGCCTCTGCTTCTTGCTGTCGGCGTGACCTGGGCAAATGGCCTGTCTCTCCGCACCTCGGCCTCCTCATCTGTGAAATGGGGATCATGAGAGTGCCGACTTCAGAGTCCCGGGGGGCGGGATCTGCGTGTCAGTCCGCTTAAGGTGCTCAGAACAGCATCTGACAGGTTTGTGTTTCTAAGAGGCAGCTGCGGTCAGCATTGCCTTTATCTGAGAGTTTGTGTGCGGATCAAAGAGAGGAAAAAAGAGGCGTGGTCAGCCTTTGCTCTGCTTATTGCTGGGTGCGGGGCTGCTTCTCCTGGGGGTATAGCATAGCTGCCCATGGCAGGAGGGGGATCAGAGTTCCTGGGGGGGGGGGCGGTTGGTTGTTGCTGGTTTTGTGTGTGTGTGTGTGTGTGTGTGTGTGTGTGTTTGCCATTGAGCAAATATTGATCGAGGACCCACTGTGTGCCAGCCGCTGTTCCGGACACTAGAGAGACCGCAGTGCACAAGCAGAGAAAAACTGGTGGCATGAAACTAACAAGGGTCCCACCCTGCCCCACGCCCCAAGTGCCTCTCCTGCTGGGGGGAGGCGGTGGCTGTTCCAACCACTGACTCAGTATCTTCCTCCTGAATCCTTTGTTCACTCGCTCATTCACTCAGTGAACATTCCCCTGAAGTCCCTGGGCTCTCAGGAATGAATCCGATCCAGCCCCTGCCCTCAAGGGGCTCCCTGTGTGCAGGTGATGTGCGCCCTAGTGGACGCTATGCTGAAGGAGCACCTGGGAGGGAGGACCAAATGCTACCTGGTGTCCACTCTGCTGGTAACTCTCTGTCCCCACTCCATGCCCCAGCCCTGCCTGTGCCTGATTCCCAATCGTCTCTCCAAGATGCTAACCTCCAGGTGACCCAAGGCAACACTTTTCCCCACTCTGGGCCCCAGTAGCCACCTCTCTGCACCTCCCTGGACTGGCACAGAAGCCGGGCTTACTGGTGTCCCCATGGTGGCTGTGTGACATCTTCAGGACATCTGCTGAGTGGACAGGAGTGGGGCACCTCAAGCCCGGTGGGCTACGTTCAACTTGCAAATAGGCCCCTCCCACTGTCCGCTTGCAGGCTGGGGGTCCTGGACTATTCTGGATCCTTCCGGAAACGAGTGCTAGCCAGGCTTGGCTGAGGGGAAAAGGCTGCACGTGGCCTTCCTCTGGGTGAGAATGACATTGCACTTTCGAGTTTAGGAAACTGCTTCTAGTTGGTGCTGAGGATTGTTTTTTCCTAGACCGGGGAAGCTGCCAGACCAAGAGACCTCATCTGTCAAAGCAAAAGGATCATAATGGTGCCCGGTCACATGCTTGTGAGGGTTCAGGAGTGAGTCTGTGAGAGTCCCCTTCTGCCACAGTGCTGTCTACAATTAGGTGCTAATGTTGTCGGGTCCTCCAAGTTGCGTTCAGTATTTCTTTTTTCTTTTTTTTTAATGTTTATTTATTTTTGAGAGAGACAGAGACAGAGCGTGAGCAGGGGAGGGACAGAGAGAGAGGGAGACACAGAATCCGAAGCAGGCTCCAGGCTCCGAGCTGTCAGCACAGAGCCCGACGTGGGGCTCGAACTCGCAAACCCCGAGATCATGACCTGAGCCAAAGTCGGACGCTTCACCGACTGAGCCACCCAGGCGCCCCACGTTCAGGATTTCTGAGAAGTTGTGCTGCTTCACAGAGTAGATGCGTGGAGCTCAGAACATCTTGCTGTGTGATGGGTCCTTCGAGAAGCAAGTGTTGTGATGGTGCTGGCCATACAAGGGATTTATTGGGGACAATGCCAGCAAAAGATAAAGGGGGCAGGGAACAGAGCTGGGAAGTTGGTAGGCCCCCTGTGGAAGATGAGGGGGAAGGAAGGTGGGCGTAGAAAGAGCTTCAGGCCGTTCAGCTCTGAGAAATCTCAGCCAGCCAACAGGGGAGGGGAGGGGCAAGGATTTCTCCTCCCAGATCCCTAGAAACAGAAAGTAGGTTGGTGTTTACCAGGGGCTGGAGGGAGGGGCAAATGGGGAGTGATTGCTTAATCACTTCTTTTTGGGGTGATAAACATGTGAAACCGCATAGAGAAGACACGGTTGCAAAATAGTGTGTACTAAATGCCACTGAATTATACTCTTTACAATGACGGTTGAAGCGGCGAATGTCGTGGTATGTGAATTTTAGCTCAATTAAAAAAGAAAAAGATCATATTAGAGGAGCCCACGTTGGGTGGGAGTGGCCAGGCCCTAGTACCCTCCTTCCCCCCCATCCCAACCCCACCCCTGATGATTAGTCGTGGTTGGGGGCTGCCAGAAGAGAACACGACCTGGATCCAAACAAAATAGTGACTTAGGGCAGCTGGGGGCTGTCCTCCCAAGGCACTCGTCACAGTTGATCAAGATCTTTCTTCGAGGGAGATCCACCTTGGCTGCCATACTTACCCGATGTCGCTGAGCAACAGACTGAAGGAGCTGGGGCCAGACCATAGGTCTGTCTGACCCTAAAATGTTGTTCTTTCCCACATGCCAGGCTCCCTCCTCAGACACCCGTCCAAACTTCCACCTGCCCCGTCTGTTCATCTGTGCATACGTTCTTGCCTTTATGCATTTATCCAACTAGGTATTCGCCCTCCCACCCACCCACCTGCCTATCTGTCCAAATATCATTTGTTTAGATATTCTTCCAGCTCTCCAAGCTCCATCCATCCATTCAGCTCTCCATTCATCCAACTCTGTGTTCTTTTTTTTTCTTTTCAAAGTTTATTTATTTATGTTGAGGGGGGAGGGGGAGGGTCAGAGAGAGAGGGAGAGAGAACCCCAAGCAGGCTCCACACCGTCACCACAGAGCCCGAGGTTCTGTGAGCCCAAGCTTCAAACCCATGAACTGTGAGATCATGACCTGAGCTGCAACCAACAGTCAGACGCTTAACCGACTGAGCCACCCAGGCATAACCCCCCAACTATATGTTCTTTCATTCTTTGAGCCATTCTGTCAATTCCCTCTTCCCGTTTATTCTACAATCCATCCATCAGTTTAACCACCCACTTTCCCACCGATCCAATCCACTTAATCAGCTGTCTATAGTAGCTTTCTGTGGCTGCTGTAAAATATTCCCACAAACCTAGGATAATCCAGGATAAGGTCCTCCTTTCAAAACCCTTACCTTAACCCTATCTCTTACCATAAAAAGTAATACCCATGTTCTGGGAACTGCAGATGTCTTTGGGGGTGTCACTGTTTACCACATCATCGATTCAACCCCCTGCGCGCACACACACCTCTCTCTCTCAGTCTCTCTCCCTCTCTCTCTCTCTCCCCATCCATCCACCCACCCATGCATCCATTCATCCAGAGGTTTTTATCTCTGTAGGAAACAAAGCTATAAGGAGATAGTTACAATCACTGACATGGTTGAGATTGGTGCTATTGAGCAAATATGCAGATCTGTTGAGCTGACTGTCACTTCTGCCCACCTCTTTGTTCCCACCGCCACCACCTCCACATTGGGAGAGGAAAGGAAGGTGGAAAAAGAATGACCCAAACATCCAAACATTTTTCTTACGTTTACTTATTTATTTAATGTTTTAAATGTTTCCTTATTTAAAAAACATTTTTTTAACGTTTATTTATTATTGAGAGACAGAGAGACACAGAGTGTGAGCAGGGGAGGGATAGAGAGATGGGGAGACGTAGAAACTGAATTAGGCTCCAGGCTCTGTCAGCACAGAGCCCAACACGGGGCTGGAACTCACAAACTGCAAGATCATGACCTGAGCCGAAGTCGGTCGCTTAACCAACTGAGCCACCCAGGCGCCCCAATGTTTACTTATTTTTGAGAGAGAGACTGAGAACAGAGACAGAGCATAAGTGGGGGAGGGGCAGAGAGAGAGAGGAAGACACAGAATCCGAAGCAGGCTCCAGGCTCTGAGCTGTCAGCGCAGAACCCAATACGGGCTCAAACCCACAGACCGTGTGATCATGACCTGAGCCGAAGTTGGACACTCAACTGACTGAGCCACCTAGGTGCCCCTATTTATTTATTTTGAGGGTGGACAGCAGTAGAAAGAGAGGGAGAGGAGAATCCCAACCAGGCTCCTTGCTGTCAGTGCAGAGCCCAACGTGAGGCTTGATCTCATGATCCGTGAGGTTGTGACCTGAGTTGGAATCAAGAGTTAGACACTCAACTGACTGAGCCACCCAGGTGCCCCACCCAAACATTCTTCATTCTCCTTAAATCTTCCATCCCACTCATTCCCAGTCCATGAACATGGTATATATCTCCCTGTTTTAGATTTTCCTTCAGGTCTCTAAATAAGGTTTTACAGGTTTTCTGGAAGAGGTTTTGCACATATTTTGTTAGATTTATTTCCCCTTGCTGGATATTTATAAATATTGGGAGTCATATTTACTTAAATTTTTATTTTAAAATTTTGTTAGTTGTACAGAAAATGGTTAACAAAGCGGATCCATCCAAATCAGCTATCCTGCTTGCAAGTTTGCCTTGGGCTGGTGTCTGGGGACTTGATTGCTGAAATATTCTGAGGGGCTCACTGTGCCTGGCTTGTGCAAACCATGTGGTTAATGCTGAATTCCCGCTTTCTTTCTGGGAGTCTGGAATTTTGGTATGTGCTAGGCAGAAGGTGCCTACATGATCAGTCGTTAATAAAACCTTGGGTGCTGAGTCTCTGATGGGCTTCCTTGGGCAAAAAACAGCATGCACATTGTGCTGCACTTTTGTTTGGGGAAAGAGTGAGTTCTGTATGATCCTCATGAGAGGAAGAGAGAATGAGGAAACCTGCATGTGATTTCCTCCAGTCTCGGCCTGTGACTTTTCCCCCTCATGATCCTACATTCTTGTAATAAAGTTTAGCCATGAATACAACTCTGTGCTGAGCTCCATGAGTCCTAGTGAATTTCTAAACTTTGGGTGGTCTTGGGCACCTCCAACCCACAGGTAAAAAAATGTACAGTTGATATTTGTATATTGGTTTTGTATCCAGCAACCTTTCTAGATTCCGTCATTAATTCTGACATTTTATCAGGAGCTTCTTTTGGATCTTCTAGATACACAATCATATCTGTGATTAATGGCAGTTTTATTTCTTTCTCTTCAATTCTTACACTTTTTTTTTCTTTTACTTGCCTTACTCAGAACAGCACAGAATGCAGTGGTAAGGGGACATCCCTGTCTTGTTCTCGACTTCAAATAAAGAGCTTTCGATGTTTCACCATTAAACATGGGTTTTCTCTAAATTTTTTATTGTGGTTAAATATACCTAACATAAATTTTGCCCTTTCACAATTTTAAGTGTACATTCACGGTGTTGTGCAACCATCACAACCATCTGTCTCCAGGATTTTTTCATCATCTCAAACAGAAACTTTATACCCATTAACCAGTAACTCCCCACTTCTCCTCCCTTAGCCCCTGGCAGCCAAAATTCTACTTCCTGTTTCTACAGCTTTGACTATTTCAGATACCTCATATTAGTGGAATCATATAATATTTGTTTGTGTGTGTGTGCGTCTGGCTTATTTCATTTAGGAAACTGTTTTCAAGGTTCATGCATGTTGTAAAGTGTGTCAGAATTTCCTTTCACATTTTGTTTATTCATTTATGAGTTGATAGATATTGTCAAGTTGGTTCTAGATATTATCTAGTTAGTTCTACCTTTTGGCTATTATGGATAATGCTGTAATAAACATCCATGTACAAGTTTTTCTTGTTTCCTTCTTCTTTTTTTTTTTTTTAAGTTTTTGCTTGTAAGTAATCTCTACACCCACATGGGGCTCGAACTCACAACCCCAAGATCAAGAGTTGCATGCTTCACTGACTGAGCCAGCCAGGCACCCTGAGTTCTAAGTATTGTTTTTTTCTTTTTCTTTCTTTCTTTCTTTCTTTCTTTTTTTTTTTTTTTCAGTAGGCTCCACGCCCAACGTGGAGCTTGAACTCGCGACCCGGAGATTAAGAGTCATATGCTGCACCAACTGAGCCAGACAGGCGTGCCAAATATTCTATATATATTCTAGGTTACAAACCTTTTATCAGATATATGATTTGGAAAAATGTTCTCCCATTCCATGGGTCCTCTTCTGAGGTACTCTCTCTCCTTCAGGGACAGGCTTCTTTCATTGTTTTTATTTGTTTATTCGTTAAATCTGTATCGAATGCCAGTGATGTGCCAGGCAATGCCCTTGACGTTGGAAACTCAGCTGTGAACAAAACAAGGGTCCCTGCCCTCCTAGAGCTCATGTTCTAGCTGGGAAGAAAGACAACGAACAAATAAACAAAGAGATGTATAATGTCAGGCAGGGCTAGGTGCTAGGCAATGCTTGTTTTGTAGGCGTGTGAGTTGTATAGTGGCTCAGGGCCTCACGTGGGTTGAGTGCTTCATTGTGACTGTCCTGAAACGCTTAGCAATTTTTGAACAAGGGCTCTGCATTTTCATTTTGCTCTGGGACCCAAAAATTATTATGTAGCTGGTCCTGGGGCTATAAAGCAATAGAGCAGAGTCAGGGAATGACTGGGGTAGTTGGGCTCTTCCAGCCAGAACCATTAGGGACGGTGACCTCGAGGAGGTGACATTTGAGCAAACACCTGAAGCAGGCGAGAGAGTGAGCCCTGCAGACAGTTGTGGGGGGTAGATCTCCTAGCAGACAGGACGGCAAGGAAAGGCCTTGCTTCCATCAAGGAGGCCAATGGGATTATAACAGAGTGAGCGATTCAGAGAATAGTTGATAATGAAGATGAGAGGAACAATGGGGGGGCCATTGTGAGACTGTTGGATTTTAGCAGCGCCTGGGTGGCTCAGTCAGTTGAGCATCCAACTTCAGCTCCGGTCACGATCTCATGGTTTGTGGGTTCCAGCCCCGCATCGGGCTCTGTGCTGACAGCTCAGAGCCTGCAGCCTGCTTCGGATTCTGTGTCTCCCTCTTTCCGTCTCTCTCTCTGCCCCTCCCCTGCTGACGCTCTGTCTCCCTCTGTCTCTCAAAAATAAATAAATGTAAAAAAAAATTAAAAAAACAAAGAATGTTGGATTTAAATCTAGGGGTGTATCAATATACTATAGTGGCATAAAACAGCGATAAGGATTTGTCATCTCGCAGTTTCTGTGGGTCCAGAATCCAGGAGCAGCTCAGCTGGTTGGCTCTTCAGGTTGTAATCAAGACGTAGACAGAGCACTGTCTGGAGATAGGAGGATCGTTTCCAGGCTGGCTCACTCACATGACCGTCAAACTGTTGGCAGGAAGCCTCAGTTCTTCGCTGGCTATTGACACAAGGCTTCAGTTCCTTGCCACATTGTCTTCTCCACAAGGTGGCCTTGATAACCTCTCTGGGTTCTCCCCAAGGAGCAATCTCAGAGATAGCGGGGATGGAAGCCAGAATGTCTGTGATGACCTAGCCTTGGACACATCATCATTTTTACACAATACACTTTCCATTACACCAGCTCAGCCCTGTTCACTGTGGAAGCAGGAGCTCAAGGCTGTGAATTCCAGTGGGGGAGATTGGGTCCCCGGGGGTCACCTTGGAGGCTGACTGCCAAGGTGTGAATTCATTGCAGAATTTTGAGGAGGAGGAGGAGGAGGATATTAGATAGATATAGATGTGTGTGTGCATATACATACACATATACATATGTATATATGTAGATAGAGGTATTCATGAAGTAACATACAGTATATAATACTCATATTTATTCTATCATTTTATACATTTTGTTCTTACACAAGTAATACTTGAAAACTGAGAGACAGCTTCCCCCCCATCATTTACGTTTCTCCAGCTTTATTGAAGTGTGATTAACAAACAAAAAGCGTATACAGTCAAGGTGTACAATATGATTATCTGACATACGAACACACTGCGAAGTGATCCCCACAATCAAGCTAATTAACACGTCCGTCACCTCACAGTTACCCTTTGTGCGTGTGGTGAGAAGGCTAATGATCTATGACCTACTGTCTGCAAGCTTCAAGTACCACAATATGGTATTGTGAACTTGAGTCACCTATTCAGCTCATGTGCACTTTGTCCAACCTCTCCCCTTTTCTCTACCCTCTCCCCCACCACTGCCTCCGGTGACCACCCTTCCACTCTCTGCTTCTAGGGGTCCGACTTTTTTTAGATTCCACATACATATGAGATCGTGCAGTATTTGTTTTCTCGTGCCTACGTTATCTTATTCAGGATAATGCCTTCCAGTGTTGTCCGTGTTAGGATTTCCTCCTTCCTCACAGCTGAATAATATTCCATTATATATATATGCCCTACATTTTCTTTTGTCGTTGATCCCTTGACGGACACTTAGGTGGTTTCCACGTCTTGGCCGTGGTGAATAATCCTGCAGTAAACATGGCAGTGCAGATATCTCTTTGCAACAGTGACCATTGTCTTTGGATATATATCCAGAAATGGGATTGAGGGACAACGTGGTAATTCTATTTCTAATTTTTTTTTAATTTTTTAATGTTTAGTCATTTTTTTGAGGAACAGAGAGACAGAGAGCAAGCAGGAGAGAGGCAGAGAGAGGGGAGACACAGAATGTGAAGCAGGCTCCAGGCTCTGAGCTGTCAGCACAGAGCCGGACAGACGCAGGCCTCCCAAACCACGAACTTCAAGATCATGACCTGAGCTGAAGTCGGACATTCAACCGACTGAGCCACCCAGGCGCCCCTCTATTTTTAATTTCTTAAGGAACCACCATATTCTTTTCGATAGTGGCTGCACCAACTTACATTCCCATCAACGGGCACAAGGGTTGCCTTTTCTCCACATTCTCACCCCAATCATTTATTTTAAATATACATATAAATAGATATCCCTTGCCCCTCAAAATATGATCTTCCTGAATTTACTGCTTTTTCCTGTTTTTGTTTTTGTTTTTTAGAGAGAGAGATAGCATGCTAGCATGGGAGAGGGCAGAGGGAGAGAGAGAGAGAGAGAGGGAGGGAGAGACAGAATCCCAAGCAGGCTCTGCACTGTCAGCACGGAGCCCAATGTGGGGCTCGAACTCACCACTCTGAGATCATGACCTGAGCCAAAATCAAGAGTCAGATTTTTTTTTTAATTTTTTTTCAACGTTTATTTATTTTTGGGACAGAGAGAGACAGAGCATGAACGGGGGAGGGGCAGAGAGAGAGGGAGACACAGAATCGGAAACAGGCTCCAGGCTCTGAGCCATCAGCCCAGAGCCTGACACGGGGCTCGAACTCACGGACCGAGAGATCGTGACCTGGCTGAAGTCGGACGCTTAACCGACTGCGCCACCCAGGCGCCCCAAGAGTCAGATGTTTAACCAACTGAGTCACCCAGGTGCCCCTGCAAAGGTGTGTTCTAAAGCATGCTTCTCAAACATTCCAGAGCATTCCAGTCACTGGTCTGGGTGGTTCTGCTTTAGGAGTTCTGGGATGTGGCCCGAGATTCTTCATTCCCACCAAGCACCCACGTGGTCTTGCTTGATGACGCTGGTACATAGGCCACACTTTGGGCAGCAGGCATTTGGGCACCTTGACTAAATATTCAACCGGGCCTTCCGGAGGCTGAGACTTCGAATGTACGTCTTCACAATATTCCCCAGATGATTATTTCTCACCCTCTCTCTGTCTCTCTCTGTCTCTGCCTCTCTGTCTCTTTCTCTGTTTCTGTCTCTCTTTCGGTAGTAAAATACACTTAACATCAAATTTACCATTTCCACCATTTTGAAGTGTGCAAGTCAATGGCTTTCTGTACACGCACGGTGTTCTGCAACCAGCACCATTCTCTGGATCCAGAACCTCTTCATCCAAAAAGGAAGACCCACCGCTATTATTAGTCCCTCCCCCATTCTCCCCGCCCCCCCCCCCCCAGCCCCTGGAAGTCATCATGAATCTGCTTTCTGTGTCTATGGATTTACCTCTTCTGGATATTTCCTAGAAATGGAATTCTTCCATATGTGAATTTTTGTGTCTGGCTCCTTTTACCTAGTGAGTTTTCTTTTTTCTTTTCTTTTTTTTTAAGTTTATTTATTTACTTTGAGAGAGAGAGAGAGCACGAGCAGGGGAGGGGCACAGAGAGAGGGAGAGAATCCCAAGCAGACAGCGCAGAGCCAGACGGGGGCTCGAACTCAGACGCTTAACCAACTAAGCCACCCAGGCGCCCCTAGCCTGTTTTCAGGGTCCATCTATGTAGTAGCATGTATCTGTGCTTCATTCATTCATTCTAAACGTTGAGAACCGGCTGGATCCTATCTGGGCAATGTAGCCCAGAGGTTGAGAAATAAAGCCCTGGTGTCTGATGGCCAGTTAAATCCCCTCTGTAAGCCTCAGTTTGCTCATCTGTAAAATGCGGGTAGTAACAGGCCCTCCCTGGCAGGGCTATTTACAAAGTTACCGGCATGTGCCAACAGCCCAGTAACTGTTGCTTATTCCACTGGCAGATATGCTGTAAGTGGTCCAATCTTCTATTGTTAAACAGTAAAGCTTTTCCTATCTTTCTGCGTTTAATTTTTTTAATCTAAAAAAAAATTTTTAATGTTTTTATTTATTTTTGAGACAGAGAGAGACAGAGCAGGAGCAGGGGAGGAGCAGAGAGAGAGGGGGAGACACAGACTGGGAAGCAGGCTCCAGGCTCTGAGCTGTCAGCACAGAGCCCGACGCAGGGGTCGAGCTCACGCACCTTGAGATCGTGACCTGAGCCGAAGTCGGAGGCTTAACCGACTGAGCCACCCAGGCGCCCCTCTTTCTGCGTTTTTTTAAAAAAAATTTTTTTTTCAACATTTATTTATTTTTGGGACAGAGAGAGACAGAGCATGAACGGGGGAGGGGCAGAGAGAGAGGGAGACACAGAATCGGAAACAGGCTCCAGGCTCTGAGCCATCAGCCCAGAGCCCGACGCGGGGCTCGAACTCACGCACCTTAAGATCGTGACCTGAGCCGAAGTCGGACGCTTAACCGACTGCGCCACCCAGGCGCCCCTCTTTCTGCGTTTTAAACAACACCGAGGCGAAACAAACATATTTGTATATAAATATCTTAATGCTTGTCAGTTATTTCCTTAGACTAAAACCCTGGAATGGAATTGGCGAGTCAAAATTTTATTTGTATTACGAAATATTTTTCACACACAGAAGAAGAACAGATAGTGATAGAGTGCACTCATGGTTTCACCTCTGGGCTTTAAAAAAAAAAAAAAAGTGCAAATATCAATGTCCCCTGTAGGTTTCCTGATTGCAGTCCATCGGCCCCACCTGCAGGGGTCACCAATAGGGCTTTCCCCTCCTTTTCTCATGCCCGTGCACGTTTATATACATTTAAAACACATCTCCACACACAGTCCCTGTTTTATGGGTTTTAAAACTTCCTACATTCGACTCTACAGACTTCTGCAACTAGCAGAAGGGGTTGGGGTTGTCAGGCCGAGCTACAGAGCGCTCATTCCCTTCCACTGCTGCATGGCGTTCTCCTGAATGAAAATGCCACGATCCCGTTATCCATTCTTCATCGGATGGACATTTAAGCCGTTTCCAGTACCCCCTGCGCTCCCCCAGCGCAACTGTTGGGAGCTTATCTTTTCGTTCACATTTGCCAGCGTTTCTCTGGAGTGGACACCCGCGAAAAGAAGAGCTGTACTTCTAAGATTCAGACATACTGATGGGACTTTTCCGGAGAGCTGAGTTTTTAGAGTCCTTTCTGCGTGCCTGCTGTTTCTCTCCTCTGAAACTTGGGCCATCCTTAGGGGTAGGGGTGTGCCTGTGTTGGGGGGGGGGGGTGGCTCAGGACCGGGGCATAAACAGAGAGGGCAGGCCACCTCCCCAACATCACAGAGCGACGCGGAAACCGTCAGCGTCATCCTCACTGGCCGGTCATGCCTGCATTCATTCATTCAGTACCTACTGAAGCACCTACTCCGTGCCAGGCATTGTTCTAAGCGCACAAGATACACAGCAGTGAGCAAAAAGAACAAAGCCCGCCTGCTCCAAGTGCGGAGCTTGTTATTCTGGGCGTAATTACGATAAATCGCTAATTATGTATGCCTCCAGGATTGGAGCCAGGGGGGTGATCCCAACTGGGGGAGGGGGGTGCCTCATGGGAGACTTCTCCAAAGCCCCTACTTGTCAGGCTCCTCCTTTCCGACCCGTTCACCCCCACAGAGCTCTCGTGGGTGCTCACGGAACTAGACGGGGTATTCGGGGCCAGGAAGGTTGTCCCGCAGGGAGGGACAGAGAGGCGCCCTTTGTAGCCCGGCCGGGCTGTCAATAAAGTTTTGTTGCCTCGGCAACCGCAGGCCGGGCGGGGTCGACGGAAGAACCCGCGCGCCCGCCCCAGCTTTCTTCCCGCTGTTCCCAAAGGGTTCGCGGGAGAAAGAATAGGCCAGGCTCGACTCTACGGTGATGGGCGGGCGCCTTCGCCTATTGAAGGACGAGCTATTCCAAGGCCAGCCAGTCACACGCGGGCTATGCACGGGCAGAGCCCGCCCCCTCCCCGCTTGGACCTGAATAACCTGACCTAAACCCGAGTTTTGCCGGGAGCCACGACGCTTTCGGCCAATGGGGACGCCGACTCCGGGCCGTGGGCGGGGCCGGTCTCCATGGCAGCGGCGGAAGGACAGCTACGGGAGCCATTAGCTGCAGTTGGCGGCGCTTGGCAGCGGCGCGGGCGGAGCAGGGTTTCGTGGGGGCGCCGATGGTGGGGGCAGGCGGGGAGGGGCCGAGTTGGACTCCGCCAATGGGAGCGGCGCGAGCGCCACAGCCCCTCAGGAGTGGCGGTGGCTTCGGCCAATGGGAGCTCCCCCTGGCCGTGGCGGGGCGGACCCAGCGGGGCAGACGGGAGGCGCGGCGACCGTGTCTGACGAGAGCCGGAGCAGGCAGTGGGAGGTGGTGGCGGCGGCGGCGCGGGTGCCTCAGGAGGAGGAGGAGGAGGAGGAGAAGCGGGTGAGGGGTGGCGCGGGGCCCGACCTCTGAGCCCCCTCTCGGCCCCCACCCCGCGCCGCCTTGGCTCCCGGTCGCCCCCAGCCCCGACCGTCCCCCGCCCTGCCCGGCCCCTCCTCGTGTCCAGGCGCCCACGTCTCCTGGCCCTTTGGCGGGCCCCCGGCTGCTCTCGGCGCCCAGCCCCTTCCCTGTGCTTGCTCACCCAGGCCCCTCCCTGCACTCCCGGGCCTAACCGGACCCCTGGGGTAGCCCGCGGGCTCTGCACTCCCCTCCCTGGATCTCACTGCGTGCCCAGGCCCCTGTCCCGGGACCACCACCGCGGACCTCAGCCCCTGCTTCTGGACCCCTCACTGCCTACCCAGGTCCCTCCCTGGACCCAGGCTCGCTGCTCCCTGGATGCCTACCTGCCCCTTCTCTGCTTCTCCAAGCCCCGTTCTGGACCCTTCGGCCCCCCTTCACCTTCTCGGGACCTGCCCTCGACTCTAGGTCTCCACCCTGGCTTTCCTGGGGTCATCCCTGGATCCCCAGGCCTTCCCGCCGCCCCGTGTCTCCAGCAGGCACCCCCGGCCCTTCTTTGCCCCAGCTCCCCTCCGTGCAATCTGCATTTTGTCTTTACCCACATACCTCCCTGCAGCTTCCGCCCTGTCCCAGCGCCCTCTCGCAGCGCCCCCTCTTTATGTATCCCCAGCCTTCCTGTCTTTTCTAGACCCCCTTTCCCGCAGCTCTAGCTCCTGATCTCCCTTCAGCTCCCCCTTCCTTGCGGTCCCCCATGGACTCTCCCTGACACACTGTGGTGCGGATGCCCAGCAGGCCATCCGTAGGCCGGGTTAGGGGTCTTGTTTTCTTTCCTTTTGCTGATTCCCTTCTTTCTCCCCTTTTTATGGACCTGTTCTGCCTCTCCGTGTCATTCCTTTCCTCTCCCCCCTTCCCTGCTTTGTCCTTGGAGCCCCCCCTCCCCCGGAATCCTTGGAGAGGGAGCAGGTGCTGGGATCCTTCCTCCGCTCTCCCTCCCCTCACCCCCCTCCAGGCTGCCTGGGGCTTCACCGAGAGCTTCCTGATGATTCCCAAAGGCTGCTGGGGGAGTGGGGATGGGGGTGGGTGGGAGGGAGGTGGAGGCTGAAGCCAGGAAGAGTGAGGGTGGGTGGAGGAACAGTCTGTCCCAGTGGGGTGGGAAGTCTTGGATTTTTCCTTGGTGAGGGCTGGAGGTGGGGATGGGTTCCCCCTGACTCCCGCCTCCGCAGGGCTAAGCCTTTAGGGTTATCCCTGACTGCCAATTAATCAGCCTTCCCCGGGCCAGTAGGGACATGCGTGCATGCGTGTGTGTGTGTGTGTGTGTGTGTGTGTGTGTGTGTGTGTGGTGTATGGGGGCATGAGGGGATCTGCGCGTGAGTGTGTGGGTGTGCACAGAGGGTGGTCGTGTGTGGCTGGGGGATTTGTGTCTGCTCCAGAGCGTGATACCGACTGACATTGACTGATATTTCTTTGGGGGCTTCTCCACTGTCACAAGTACTTGTTGCATTCTGTCTGCACCGAGAGCCCTGTGAAGTCAGCACTGCTTTCCTCCCCGATTTGTAGATGAGACTGGAGACCGAAACGCTTGCCAAATCCTGCGCAGCTCACAAACGGCCCTTCCCGGGGCGCCGCCCCTGCCCCTGCATTGTGCCCCCGACTCTTGGCCAGAGGCAGCATGGTCCGCGGGGCACCATGGGACCTGACAGAGTGACAGCCAGAGAGCTGTGTGAGAATGACGACCTTGCCACCAGCCTTGTCCTGGACCCCTACCTCGGCTTCCGCACCCATAAGATGAACGTCAGGTGAGCGGCCAGGGACAGGGTGGCCCCAGGGCTCCGGGACCCCTCCCCTGCCTCCACGGCCCCTGCAGCCCCAAGTGGGGGTGGGGGCAGGGCCCGGGAAGGCCCGGATGGATTAGGCCAAGGCCCTGGGACCCAGGCATGCCCTCTCCCCCAGCCCCGTGCCCCCCCTGCGGCGACAGCACCACCTGCGCTCAGCGCTGGAGGCCTTCCTGAAGCAGCGGGACCTGGAGGCTGCGTACCGGGCCCTGACGCTGGGAGGCTGGATGGCCCACTACTTCCAGAGCCGGGGCCCGCGGCAGGAGGCTGCCCTCAAGACCCACGTGAGGGCACCCCTCCCTTCCCCCACCCTCAGCCCACACGTCCTCCCTGTCACCTCGGCCTGTCCTGGATCCTTCGCTGTGGCAGGCAGACCTCTGGAACCCCAGTCCCTCTGCAAAGCCCACCCCCCCACCAGCCTCCCTAACTTCCTAGCTGTTGGGGCCATCTGAGACGAGGCTCAGAGAATCCTAGGAGAGTTGGGGGGCCCTCTGAGATGGAGTACAACCTCTTCATTTGACAGATGAAGAAACTGAGGTCCCGAGAGGGGAAGTGAGTTCCCCAAGGCCACACAGCGGGTCAGTGGCAGAGCAGGACTAGAACCCAGGAGAGAGAGGGCTGAGGACGAGGCTGCCCCACCTCCTCACCCCGCCCACCCCGTCACCTCCCCCAGATCTATCGCTACCTCCGAGCCTTCCTGCCTGAAAGCGGCTTTACCATCCTGCCCTGTACACGCTATTCTATGGAGACAAATGGAGCCAAGATTGTGTCTACCAGAGCTTGGTAAGAGGGCCAAACTCACAGCCGCGGGCTCCAGAGGCTGCTGGGAGAGGAGACCCCTGGAGATCAGGGGGGATACCTCTGGCGTTGAGGCCAGGTTCAGGGGTGGGAAGAGACAGTTTCCTGCTGAGACGAAGGAGGCCAGGCCTAGTCCCAGAGACATTCTTCCCCCACAGCAGAGCCGATGGGGGTAAGAACCCCCATGCGACCCCAGGCTTCCGGGGGCTGCTAGGAAATGACTGACCTTGTGCGCAGGACTGTGGCAGCCCTCGTGCTGATGGGGTCCCTGCTGCGTGGCCAGCACCGCCGGGTAAGGGACAGGCCAGTGAGCAAGATGGACCCTGCCCACTGATCTCAGTGCCGAGAGAAGGCAGGCGGTAGCCGAGTAAACCCGCAGGTGCTGACCACAGTTGCTTGGTGCTTTGGGAGCCACCAGGGAACTTTGAGTGTTCTTGGGAACCAGGCCTAAGCACAGACCCACTGGAGGGTCTGGTGAAGCGTGGGGGTGGGGGGTGGCAGCTTGTGGTGAGTTCACGGGAGTCCAGGCAGAAGGACTACTGTGCAGGGCCCAAGGGGAGTTGGTCATGAGAGGAGAGCCTGAGTGACGCCTGGGTCCACGTGGGACTGAGCCATCCCGTTCCAAGGACCCGGAGCCAGGAGACCCCCCAGGCAGCTGTGGAGGCGGTGGGGGGGGGGTGGACTTGAGAAATCTGGGAGGCGGACCAAGGTGGCACAGGCAGGAGGCCCCCTGGTGGCCCAGCTGGGGCTTGGGGAGGCGCTGCTCAGACGGCGGCCTGGCCTGGCCTGGCCTGGCCTGGCCTTGCCTTTCTGCAGGAAGAAGAACGAGAAGCTAGAACTGCTGGTGGGCTGCATCGCGGAGCTGCGGGAGGCTGACGAGGGGCTGCTGAGGGCTGGCGAGAACGACTTCAGCATCATGTACTCCACCCGCAAGCGCAGCGCACAGCTGTGGCTGGGCCCCGCCGCCTTCATAAACCACGGTGGGGCCGCGGCCGGGGCTGGGGCCGGCCCAGGACAGGGCGGGCCGGGGCTGGTGGTGCCCACTCACCTCCCTGCTCACTTGAGTCTCTTCTTCTCTCCCCCGCCCTCCCCTCAATGTTCCAGACTGCAAACCCAACTGCAAGGTGAGACTTGGGGAACCCCCACTGAGGAGTGGGCTTGGGGGGACATAAGGGGGCCCCGGGGAGGGGCATTTGGGTCTGTGACTCGCCAGAAACTGCCCGGAGTCTCCCCACCTGGTACAGCTGCCTCCTGCCCCTGGCCGGAACCTTGTGTGCATCTGCAGAGATCAGGGATCAGGGAGGAAGGGGCCCTGGCGAGTCTCCCTGGATCTCAGGTTGCCACCTGCTGGCAGCCTTCTTCCCTCGCTGAACCTGAGTTCACTTGGAGGGGGGAGTGTGGTGGACAGGGAGACAGAAGGTGCCCCCGCGCCTGGAGCCCACTGGCCACAGCTGTGCACCTGCCATAGCGGGACACAGGGTAGCTGAGCCCCAGAAGCCTGGGGTAAGCCAGAGCGAGCCCCAGAGGATGAGACTCTGGGAGGCAGGGCTTCCAGGCAGAGGGAGCAGGATGGAGAAGCAGCTTTGCAGGGAGAGCCGCTGCGTGTTCTCTGTGGTGGAGCACAGAGTGCCCGAAAGCAGAGGGGTCTCGCAAGGCCTCGGGTGTGCATCCTGCTGGGTATGGGCCTCACTGCGCCGTCTGTCGGAGCCCCAAGGTGCGACCAGGGCTCTGGAGTTAGAACTGGGCTTGAGTCCTGGCTCCCCCAGCCCCCAGCCTGAGTTACCCTTCTCGGGTGGGAGACGGTGAGAATGTGTCTCCGGGGATGGTGGCGAGGGTCCAGTGTGAAGTGCACCCCCGTGGTTCTTGTGTTCTGTGACTCTGTAGGCCCATGACATGGATTTGACGGTGGAAAATGTGCTGGGTAGGACAGGAAACGGGGCAAGGCTTCGTGACAGAGGCTCTGTGGTGAGGCGGGTGCCAGCCACCTCAGGGCCCGGGCACCAGGCACCGGTCTTTTACTTAGCGGTGCAGAACCAGGAGGCCGCACAGATGTTTAGAGCCAGGCGCTTGAGGAGGAATAGGACTTTCCAAGGTGTTGAGGAGAAACTGAGGCGTGCTAGGCCATCCCAGACAGGCACGTCTCAGTGGAGGGCCAGGAGGCACGGTCGCCATGGTGACTCTGGCCTCGCGTGCCACAAAGGAGCTCAGGTCTGCCCCACGGGTGCTCCCACTGGGTGAATAATGGGGTTTGGTTTTTAGATGGCCCTGGCAGCTCAAGAGCTGGAGGCTTGTCAGGACAGGGAGGGGCCGGAGGCTGGCGTGTGACCCGGTGTGTCACTGAGTGAGAGGTTGGCTCCGGATGGAGTCTGGGGGATACAGAGGGCAAGGACGCGAGGCCCTGTGCACGGAGGCTCCGGCCAGTTGGCCTGGGATGAAGTGGGCAGGTGGCCGGAGCCACCCCCAGGTGTGTGTCAGGCTAGAGTGGGGGGAGAGATGGGAGTCCACTCCTCCCAGAGGGGGAGCACGAGGCAGGAACAGGCACAGGCAAGAGTGGCCTCAGGGGGCAGCAATCCCGGGCTGGGGCCGCAGGGCGGACAGGCACCTGGAGGGGGGAGACGGCGAGACCGGCAGAGCTGGGACCTCGCTGCCAAGGTGCAGGCTGCCAGGGAGTGGGGAGCGGGTGGGGGCCTGTGGGAGGGGTGGAGGAAGGGTGCAGGAGGGAGCAGGCGGTGCTGTCTGCCAACACTGCCAGGGTCAGGTTAGATCATCATCCTGCGGGGAGGGCGGAGGCCAGCACGCGGGCAGGAAGTTGGGGAGCGTGTTGAGAGGGCAGGCCCTGGAAGCTCCTGGGGGCCCCTGGCCCCTGGCCCCTGCCCGTCCTGGGATCACACTCATCCTGGGTGAGGTGGAGCCAGGCAGCCCCCAGGACCGGTCACTGAGCAGCCCAGCCCCCAGTTTGTGCCCGCAGATGGGAACGCAGCCTGTGTGAAGGTACTCCGGGACATTGAGCCGGGGGACGAGGTAACCTGCTTCTATGGCGAAGGCTTCTTTGGTGAAAAGAATGAGCACTGTGAATGCTATACCTGTGAGAGGTGAGGGGTGAGGTGGGGAGGGACCCAGGAGGGGTGAGGTGGGGAGGGCACCCAAGAGAGGTGAGGTGGGAGGGCCCCCACCAAGGGAAAGGGGGGAGGGACCCAGGAAGGGTGAGGTGGGGAGGGCACCCGAGAGAGGTGAGGTGGGAGAGCACCCGAGAGGGGCGAGGTGGGAGGGCCCCCACCAAGGGGAAGGGGGGAGGGGCCAGGAGGGGTGAGGTGGGGAGGGCACCCGAGAGAGGCGAGGTGGGAGGGCCCCCACCAAGGGAAAGGGGGGAGGGACCCAGGAAGGGTGAGGTGGGGAGGGCACCCGAGAGAGAGAGAGAGAGAGAGAGAGAGAGAGAGAGAGAGAGAGGTGAGGTGGGAGGGCACCCAAGAGGGGCGAGGTGGGAGGGCCTCCACCAAAGGGAAGGGGGGAGGGACCCAGGAGGGGTGAGGTGGGGAGGGCACCCAAGAGAGGCGAGGTGGGAGGGCACCCGAGAGAGGCGAGGTGGGAGGGCCCCCACCAAGGGGAAGGGGGGAGGGACCAGGAGGGGTGAGGTGGGGAGGGACCAGGAGGGGTGAGGTGGGAGGACACGGAGGGAGGTGGGGAGGCCCCGCAGGAGCACACCGCAGTGCCCCCGGAAGAGCCTCCTCAGGACCCGCTTCCCTCCTCTCCTTCCGCCCGCCCACAGGAGAGGCGAAGGGGCCTTCCGACTGCGGCCCAGGGAACCCGCGCCCCCGCGGCTGCTGGACAAGTACGAGCTCCGGGAGACCAAGCGGAGGCTGCAGCAGGGCCTGGAGGGTGGTGGCCGGCTGGGCCCCAGGGCCTGCGCCCACCTGTCCCCACTGCTCCGGGACCCGTTCTGTGGTGAGCTCGGGGCGGGGACCCTGTCCTGCCAGCCTGTGTCCATCCCGACCACCGACCGCCGTGTGCCTCCGTCGCCCTCCCTCCCCTCCCCCCATACCCCTCCCCCCCCGCCGCCCCGTGCCAGTCGCCCTGCTCACATCCACCCCTTTCTCTCCCCTCCCCCCTCCACAGCTGCCTGCCAGCCCCTACGCCCCCTGCCCTGCGGCGCCCGCCCTGACGCCTCGCCCCTCTGGCTCCAGTGGCTGCCTCAGCCCCAGCCCCGGGTGCGCCCCCGGAGACGCCGACGCCCCCAGCCCCGGAGGGCCCCGGCTCCCCCCCTTCTCCGTGCTGCCCGCGTCTCCTTGCACCAGTGGGGAGGCTGTGGCCCCCGATGCTGCCTGCAGGCGGAGGCCCTGGTGGCCCTGGGCCCGGCCCCCCGCGCCCACTGGGCCCCTCAGCAGGACTGGCACTGGGCCCGGCGCTATGGGCTGCCTTACGTGGTGCGCGTGGACCTGAGCCGGGTGGCCCGGCCCCCACCTGCTGTCCCCGCCCCTGCCCCTGCCGGGACCCCAGGCCCCACCCCCATCCCCAAGAAGGCCCTCGCCTTTGCCCCCTTCTCCCCACCCAAGCGCCTGCGGCTGGTGGTCAGCCATGGCTCCATTGATCTGGATGTCAACGGTGACGGGCCGTGATGGGCCGGAGGGGAGGCCCCAGGCCAGGAGAGGATGGGATCCTGCCTAGTCCCCCCTCCCCCACGGCCCCATGTTCTCGGGGACTCACTGACCTCTAGAAGGAGCTCTTGGACCTCTGGGAGGGAGCTGGCCCTGGACCCCAGCACAGTTCTTACCGGGCTGGGGGCTGGGTCGGTTTGGAGACACCCAGGGATCTGACCCCTGACCCTTTGTGACTGCTGACCCCTGAGCCGCCCCCGCCCCATTGGGTGCCCTGGCCGCTGCTGCCCCACCCCCATCCCCAACTCCAACCTCAGGACTACAGGAGCCGTTCCCTTCCCTACCCCCTCCTGCCCAGGGAGCAAAGCCATAAGGGGTGGGGGCCGCCCCTTGGTGTCTCCCCGGAAGCCCAGGCCTCAGGAGGCGGTGGAACTGACCTGGGGGCGGCCCCCCCTAGAGACTGCCCTGCAGAGGGGAGTGGGTTTGGGCTCAGCTCTGCGACTGTCTGAGGTGGGGGGGCAAGGTGGAGGGATGTCTGGGACACGTCCTCACCACCCCGTGGGTCTCAGGGAGGCCGGACGCGACCTCATCTTTTCTCATGGTGCTGTCCCTGGTGCTACTGGGGTGTGGGGGTCCCTCCCCTCCCCCACACCAGAACGGGGTATGTTGGGGGATTGAAAGCACTTGAACTTTTTATTTTATTAAAACCTTGTTATAAGCAGCGTCCTTTGTAGCTTTTCATTTTGATTTATGTGTCGAGGGGATGTTTGTGGAGCTTTGGAGGGGCGAAGGGTCGATAGGATGGCCCCGAGGATGGCGGAGGACAGAGGCGAGAACCCCATCCCCGCTGGAAGGGTGCTGGTGAAGAGTGCGCGGACTCCCCTCTCCTTCAGATGAGGTAACAGGTGCGGCAAGTAGGGTGACTTGATCACGGTCACGTGGGGCCCAGCTGCCCCCATAGCCTCGTCCGTGTCTTCTCGGTAGGCCCGGCTCTGTGGGACCAGGGCGATGATGCTCCAGATCTGGGGCTTTAGGGAACACCACCGTCACCTTCGTGGTCACCTCCTCCCTGCCACCGTGCCTGAGACATGGGGACAGCTATCCACCGGTGAGCGCGTCCGGCTTCCGAGGGCTGGCGCTGTTCTAGAGCTGAGGCCTCACACCTGAGGGGCAGAAGCAGCCAGGGGCTGAAGGGAGGGCGAGAGGGGCAGGGAGAGGCCGCTGGGGGGGGGGGGGCAGGGCAGAGCGGGACGTGTTTACCTCGAATCCCTCTCTTTCACAGAGCACCTGTCTGTCTGACTCCCACTGAGGCTGTTGGTTTGAAAGGAGGAAGGCGAGGAGGGCGCGGAGGGCAGACTGCAGTGCGGGTGCCTCACTGTGGCGTCTAGACCAGCAGCACAGCAGAGCCGGAATCTCCTCCGGGATGGATGGATGGACAACCACGGGGCGGGGGGTTACAAGACTTCCAGAGATCCTGTTGTAAAGTGTAGTAACTGCACGTGCGCATGTGCACTCTTCTCGGGGGAGAGGGCTTGGAGCCTTGGTCCGCTTCCCCAGAGTGTCTGGAACCCAAGTGGTCGGAGGCCCACGCAGAGCCCGCTCATTCTGGGTTGTAGGATGAGGCATTGCCCCGCCAGCCTCCGCCCACCCGATGCCAGTAGCACCCCCCTCGGTTGTGACAGAAATGTCTCCAGACGCTGCCAGACGTCCCCCTGGGGGCCAGCGCCACCCCCACTGAGAAGCGCTGGGCTGGGGCGGCAGGGTGATGTGGAGGGAGTCGCGCGGCTTGTGTGGCCTGGCATCCGTCTTCACGGCCGCGCTCCCAGGACCACCCCGCCCCCTTTACAAACAGCCTGCGGAGGACAGTGACCACCTTGCTGCCAGGTTCTGCCCCGAACTTGCCCCCCACCCCCACCCCACTGAGTCGATGGCTCCTACCACGACAGGACAGCACAGGCCCTGGGGAGGGAAGAATGAGAGTCGGCAGGTCAAGGCAGGGGCTCGAACCCCATCGCGCAGCCTGAGCGAGGGCATAGGGAAGTTGGCCGGGAGATGAAGGGAAGAAGGAACTGAAAGAAGCAGGAAATAATCACAGCTCACGTGCTCAAGGTCCATGCTCTGCCTTCTCCTTCGCCTCTGGTGGCTGGGCCGGAAGCAGAGCCGAGAGCGCCATCCAGGCTGGGCACCCCAATCCTGGACCCACTCCTCTCCTGACCCTGACCCTTTTGCAAGCACACGGCATTGGCCGGTTGTCTCCAGGAGCCCCGGGACCCTGTTGATGGGTTGGCCGTCCTGGAGGGCGATCAGTCACTCCTCCCACCGTGCGATGTGTCAGCCACCAGTATGAACCAACACGCTTCCTCGGATTGCTTACACAGGCAGAGACCCCCCTACACACACACCCGGAGAGACAACTAGCCTGTGGTTCACAGCATGGTCCTCCCCAGCAGCCCTACGAAGTGTAGGTGTGGTTATCAGCAGCCTTTGGATGAAAAGACCACGGTGCAGACGGCTTGGGGAATCGGAGGCCACGTGGCTGGTAATCTGTGCAACGGGGACTTGAGGCATGTCAGAGTTCATCAGGCTGCAGGATCTTCAGGATGAGAAGGAGGCTGGCTCCAGAGACAGGAGGCTGGAGCCGTGCCCACTGGGGACCAAGGGACCATGGGGACGAGAGGGAGAGCGGGTTCCTGGAGAGTTTGGGTTCCCGGAGCAAAGGGTGAAGGGCAGCTGAGCGTTTCTGATGGGGAAGTGCCTGTAAGCCTGAGCCTGTCCGCGGATGGGGAGGAAGGAACCATCCGCCGAGGGGCTCAGAGGCAGGGGAAGAGGGCAAGAGGTGGCCTGAGATGGAGGGGATGGCGCTGGGGGAAGAAAGGGGGAGGGGGAAGGAGGTGGTGAGGAGAGCAGGGATGCGAGTTGGGGAGAGGGGTGGGAACAGGACCTCCTCTGACCTGGGAAGCTGCTGCAGATCCCTGCGGCTGGCACTGGGGCTTCAGGGAGTAGTGGAGGCGCTGTTCAGAGTTCAAGGCCTGGGGGTGTGCTGTGCTGTTGACCCACACAGCCATAGTGCACGAGGCCGGACCCCGCCTCCAGCTCCGGCATCCTTAGGGTTGGTGGCCTGGAATATAAACAATGCTCCAAAGTGGTTGAGGGATGGGGGTGCCTTGGTGGCCCAGTCGGTTGAGCATCTGACTCGATTTCAGCTCAGGTCATGATCTCGCCATTCATGAGTTTGAGCCCCGCATCGGGCTCTGCGCTAACTGCGTGGAGCCAGCTTAGGATTCTCTCTGCCCCTCCCCTGCTTGTTCTCTCTCTCTCTCTCTCTCTCTCTCTCCCTCTCTCTCTCTCCCTCTCTCTCTCTCCCTCCCTCTCTCCCTCTCCCTCCCCGCCCCCACCAAAATAAATAAACTTTTAAAAAAGTGGTGGAGGGCTGATGGTGGGGACAGGAAATGGAGAGTTGAGAGTGGCTGCCGGGCAAGGGAGAGAAAGTGCCCTCCAGGCAGGGGTGGCCTGCTGAGGTCCAGAGGCCGGCTGGGGCTGTACAGGTGGCAGGCTCTGTGCTCAGATGCTACCTAGGTGACCTCACTGAGTGTCAGACAGCCGGCAGCCCTATTTGGTGACTCGGAGAGGTGCCTTGCCTGTGTGTCACCGTCGGCTTCCCTGCCACAGGGGCAGCGCTCCCGGCACGCCCTGCGCACTCACCTGCCCCCCTGCCTCTCAGGCTGTGATTGGAGGGGGGGGCAGGGTATCTGGATGAAGCCATCCCAGGAGATGAGACGGCTGGGGTGCGCCCTGGGTGGCTTGATGAGGCCAGCGTGGAGGGTGTGCCTGGGGACAGTCATCCAGGAGGCTGGGTGGAGCCAGTCCTCCAGAGTCCGCTCAGTCCCTCCCATCATCCCACCTGTCCTGGTAACGGGACTGTACCATCTCTGTTTCCTGGGGAAGCTGAGGTGCACGCAGGTCAAGAAGATTGTTCAGGGTCACCGACAAGTTGTTCTGATCAGTAACAGCGACCTTCGAGCCCCGGATTAAACTGGCCTCTTGACATGACTTGAGAGAGCTGGCTCCAGGCTGTCACGGGAGTCCTACAGCTTCAGGGAGACACAGTGGAATCCAGTCTTCCCTGTGTCCAGGACTCCATCCGGGCTAGAAGCCCAGGGCTCTGCACTCTGTTAAGGGTCAGCCTCAGCCTCCGGGTGGGGGGGGGGCAGGTGGTTGGAGAGGTGACCTTTCGGGGGCATTTGGAATGAGGATGGATTTTGGCGTTGCCGCCTCTGAGCCTGGGCAGGCCCGGTGCCCGGATGCGGCAGGAGCAAATTATTCAGACAGGAGCTTGGAGTATCCTGGGGAAATGGAGAAGTCTGGGGGGGGGGGGCAGCCACCCCTGTTCTTTGGGGGAACAAGGAAGAGGCTGCTCTGGCGGGGCCGGTGCTGACAGGGCCAGGCGTGCAAAAGACTGTTGGGAGGGGCTCACGGGATGAGGACAGGGTGGCAAATGGAGTCAAACAGGGGCACGGAAGTGACGGAGAGTGGTGAAGAAAGGGTCCAGAGCAGGGGAGGGAGGGTTGGGGTCAGCGCTGGCGGGGGGGGGGGGGGGGGGGGGGAGGGTGTGCACAGTAGACTCCCCCCCACCCCAGAACTTGGGAATGGAAGTCCCAAAGGAGGTGGGGGAGGCGTTCAGGCCAGAGAGGAAGAGGCTCCTGAGGGAGGAGACGGAGGGCGACTAAGTGTGGGGATGGACAGTCAGGGGCACTCTGGTGGGCGCGCGTGGTCATCCAGAGATCCAGAGAGGACCCCGGGCTGGTGGCGGCTGCTGCTGGAGGCAGTGGGGCAAGGGCGGACAGGGCTTGGTTGCTGCCGCCCTAGACACCTGCCTACCCTCCCTCCATGGCAGCCCGACGGAGCAGAATCCTCCCCTGCCCCCTCCTCCATCAGAACCGGTAGTGTTAGCTGCAGGCCACAGACAAAGGTCTTCTCCAGCCCCCGCGCCAGATAATAAGAAACGTCAGCAGCAACATAGCTTTATGTGTGGCTTAGAGAGTCTCGGGGAGACTCGAGGACGGTGGGGCGTGGAGGGTGTCAGCGCGCTGATCCTTCGGGGCGTCCGCACTCAGGCCGTCAGATTTTGCCTGCGAAGGTCCCTCTCTGGATCTGCTCGGTCCAGCGCTGCACCTGGGGAGAGGCGGGCGGGAGGGGAGGCGGCGGGCGCTTGTTCAGCTCCGCGGGACCCTCCACCCTCGCCCGGTCCGGTCTCGCCCGGCCGGCTGCCGACGCCCCCTCGGCCCCCTGCTCACCCAGCTCTTGGGGCACAGCGAGTGGAACACGCGGAAGTAATACTCGCAGGGCTGCGTGCTTTTCCCACGGCGGTTCATTCTCTTGACGCAGCGGTGGTAGTCTGAGGGGTGGGGCGGAGCGGGCCGCGGGGTTGCCTCGGTCCCAGTCCCTGCAGACCAGGCCCCGCCCCTCCAGGCCTTGGCCCCCAGCCCTCCAGAGCAGGCCCCGCCCACTCCCAGTCAGGTCCCGCCTCTCCACGGTCGGTCCACCCCCTCCAGGCCATGCCCAGCCCCTCCAGGACTCGGTCCCGCCCCTCCAGGCCAGGCCCCGCCCCCTCCAGGCCCAGTCCTGGCCCCTAGACCAGGTCATGCCCCGTCCCGGACAGGCCCCGCCCCTGCTGGGTAGGCCCCTCCTATCCCTCCCTTGCCTCGGCCCTCCAAGCCTCGGTCCCGCCCCCCACCGGATAGGCCCCGCCTCTCTCTCTCTCGCCCCTCCCCTCCAAGACTCGGTCCCACCCTCCAGGACAGGGTCTTCTCCCCTCCAGACAAAGCCCCGCTCACGCTGGATAGGCCCCGCCTATTCCTCCCTCGCCCCGCCCCTGCAGGACTTGGTACCCGCCCCTCCATAGCAGGTTCCACCCTCTCCCGGCCAGGCCCCGCCCATCGCACCCTCGCCCCACCCCTCGGCCCAGGCCCCTCCAAATAGGCCCCGCCCACTCCCGGCGAGGCCCCGCCCCTTCGACCATGGGCCCTCCCACCCCAACGGTCACCGCCACCAAGGCCGGTCCGGGACCCTCTCCCTGTCTTCAGGTGGAGCGGACCCCTTCCCGCCTCTTCTGTCTCCCTCCCCCTAACCTGGCCCGCAAGGTCTCACCCAGGAAGTTCTGGTAGCAGTTGCGGGTCTGGTTCTGGTTGGGGAAGCGCGGGTCGAAGGGTGGTGTTGTCCATTTCCCCTTGGGGGACTTCTGGAACTCAATATCCAACATCCAGGGAGGGGGCAGCTACTGCAGGGGCAGGGGGCTCCGTGGGGCCTGAAGGCGCCTCTCGCTCAGACCCGCACCCAGTTCCTGGCCCCCACCCCAAAGCCCAGTCCCTGATCCCACCCGCCCTGCCCTCACCAGACTGATGTCAACGTGTCACTGGGTCAGCTGTGCTTGTGGCTCCATCCGGCGGTGCCCCTCGCTTCTGAGTGTCGGGGGGGGGGGGGGGGGTCCCAGCACAGGAAAACCACGACTCCTGGCAGGATTGGCTGGGGCCCCTGGAACCCCAGCCAATGGGAGCCGCTGCGCTGCAGGGGACGCTCTGGGCCGCCAGGCAGGGTCTGCGTGGACCAGCCCCCTCCCCCCCCCCCCGCCGCCTCCCACCTCCAGCCCGACGCCACCCCGCGCGCACACACTGGCACCCAGTCACGATTTTTGCCGAGTCTCAGACTCAGGTTTTTAATCTCTGAGAAGCTGGGCCGCTCCGCGGGCTCTCCCCCGCCCCCCGCCCCCCAATATATAAACGTATAGATAGCTCTGGTCTCTACCCTAGAGGGAGCATACCCCCGCCCGGGCTTTTCAGCACCCTGCTTCTTACGGTACAGGTGCACAGCACCCTGGGGGCCTGTGGGGAAGAGGAGGAAAGAGTAAGGGTGGTGTCCGAGCCGCCGGACTTCAGTACCAGGACTAAGGCAGGGTCTCTGGCTACCTGGTCACGCTGGGCTCCTTTGGACACTTTGACGATTGAGATGACTCCCCCCGAATCCCGCTAATGAAGGCTCTGGGAACTCTGTATGCTGCGGAGAGAGAAAAAGCCAGAGGGGGTCTTGGAGGTCACAGGAAGAGCATAGTGAGGGCTCAGTAAATCCCTGCTAAAATGAAGCGTGAGCTGGAAGAAGGGTCCCCACCAGTGTCTTCCTGTCCCTGCTGTCCCTCCCAAGTTTCTCTCCCTCCTGCCTAGTTGCGGGGGAGCCCGCCTGTGGATCCTTCACACCAACACGCAAATGCTAATCTCTCTCTCCTCTTCAGCACTCTCATGCAAATAATAAAATCCTTGCTGGTAAGCCCAGGGCTCCTGCCTCCGTCCTGTATTCCTTCACCTAACTGCAGCATTACACGCAGCTTCCCCTGACACCCAGGCTGTCGCCATTCTGCCAACTCTCACTATGGTTTCCCCTTTTCTTTTATTTTTTTTTTTTTAATTTTTTTTTTCCACGTTTATTTATTTTTGGGACAGAGAGAGACAGAGCATGAACGGGGGAGGGGCAGAGAGAGAGGGAGACACAGAATTGGAAACAGGCTCCAGGCTCTGAGCCATCAGCCCAGAGCCCGACGCGGGGCTCGAACTCCCGGACCGCGAGATCGTGACCTGGCTGAAGTCTGACGCTTAACCGACTGCGCCACCCAGGCGCCCCTCCCCTTTTCTTTTAAAAAAAAATTTTTTTTTACATTTATTTATTTTTGAGAGACAGGGAGAAACAGAGCGCTAGTCGGGGAGGGATGGAGAGAGAGGGAGACACAGAATCCAAAGCAGGCCCCAGGCTCTGAGCCATCAGCACAGAGCCCGACGCGGGGCTCGAACTCACGAACCATGAGATCATGACCTGAGCCAAAGTCAGACGCTTAACTGACTGAGCCACCCAGGCGCCCCTGGTTTCCCCTTTTCTAAACACTTTGCACCCTCTTTGTCGACACTCACTGGCTGGTGACCTCCTCCAGTCTCTTGGCTTGTGGTAACTATCCATGTGCCAATGATTTCCCGTCACTCCCAATTCATATATCCAGCTACCTGCCCCACTTCTTCACCAGGGATCTTAGACGATCCTGATCCCCTCCCTGCCACCTGCTGCATTCACAGCCTCTCCGTCTTCCCAGTGTCTCAGACCCCAGACCCTACATTTGCCCTTGACACCACATGGCCATGTCCAATCCATGAGCCAATCTGTCGGCTCAACCATCCTGCCTCTTTCTCACACCTCCAACACCTCCCTTCTTGTCTCATGCCTGGATCGTTGCAACTGCCTCCTCCCTATTCTCCCAGATTCCATCCTTGCCCCCTTACCTTCTCTATGCTTTGGCCAGAGAGAGCCTTTTCAAATATACACCAGTTCCAGCCATTCTGCCCCAAATTCCCCAGCTCACTCAGCATCAAAGCCAAAGCCCTTGAAATGGCCTGCAAGGTCCCATGTGATAACCACCACTTGCGTGACTTCTTCTGACTTCATTTCCTACTCTTGGGGTCCCTTGGAACTCACTCTTGGTCCAACGTATCACACACACACACTCATGCCTCAGGGCCTTTGCAGTGGCTGTTTCTTCTGCAAGGAACATACTTTCACCAGATGTGTGCATGGCTTCCTTCTTCCCCTCCTTCGGGTCTTTACACAAATGACATCAACTCACTGAAGCCCTCCTGGACCAACCAGTCCAATACAGGAGGCTGCCTATCTTCATCCCTAGTCCCCCCTCTCCTGCTCTTTTCCCATGGAGCTATCACCTTATAGCGTGCAATATAATTGACTTAGCTCTTAATTGTCAGGACTCCTAACTTCAGCACTACTGATATTTTCTCTGGATCATTCTCTGCTGTGGTGAGCCATCTTGTGCATTGTAGGACATTGAACAGCATCCCTGGGCTCTACACACAAGATGACAGGAGCATATTCTCCCCAAATTGCTCAATGCCATATCTCTAGTGCTTAGAACAATGCCTAGCACAAGTCAACACTCTCTATACATTGAGTCCGTGAATAAAAGTGAAAAAAGGGAATGATCCTCTTTTTATCTTGCAGCTAATGGAGTTGACAGAACGTGTCAGCTGTCACCCCAAATACCTGGCTGAAGGACTGTAGACACCTGGTTCCTCTATGTCCTCCACCTCGGGGGCCATGTCCATCATATTCTCATTTTCTACGAGCGTTGGTAAGATGACATCAGAGGACAACTTTGTTATGGCCGGGGGACTCTGGTCTGACATCCCCTCAAGCTGGTCTGGAGTCTTCTTGAGCTGGTCTGACCTCCCCTCAAGCTGGTCTGACATCCCCTCAAGCTGGTCTGGAGTCCTCTCGAGCGGTTCTGGCATCCCCTCCAGCTGGTTTGGAGTCTTCTTGAGCTGGTCTGACCTCCCCTCGAGCTGGTCTGACTGCCCCTCGGGCTCAAGAGATGCTCTCTTTGGCTGCTGGAACACACTGGCCTTCATCTCTGAGATGGGGGTCAGTGAGATGGGCCACGGGGGTACCTCCTCCCACCTTGATGCAGGCAGACTGATGGGATCTGGGGAGACATTGTCCATCATCAGGCTGCTGGCCTCATGCCTGGGGAGGCCAGGCACTTCGGAAGCCTCTTTTGGAACCTGGGGCTGTGCCTCTACCCAGTGATACATGCTCCCTTCAGCCCACGGATGCATTCTCTCCTTCACCCAGGTGCCAAACAGGGACTGCTCTCCAACCACCTCTGGTGTCCCCTGCAGCAAGGGCACCTCCCTGGGGCTGACTGTTGACATGTCAGGCATCGGGGGGCTCGAGAGCCAGGAGGACGGATTGACTGTTGCTGGCCTCAGGGGCGGTTCCTTGGAGTTGGCCATGATCATCAGCTTGGCCAGGGTGAGCCCCTCCACCGAGAACGGCCTGCTTGGCTCCTCCGGGGGTCCCTGGATGACCACCTCCTGGGTCTTGAGCCACTTCTGCTGTTGCCCCACCGTCTGGGAGGTTAAGCCAGGCTTGTCCAGGGATATCTCCTCCTTCTTTCTGTGGACCTTGCCCTCCACCTTGCCCCTGCCCTTCAAGCCATCCAGGGTGATCTTCAGGGCTTTAGTGAGCACGACCTCCTCCGACTCCTTCTTGGTGGTGGTAAAAGGCAGGTCCTGGGATGTTTTCTGGGTCCTTGTCTCTATCAGGTCCATCTCCTGGGTGCCCACAAACATCAGTGGTCCTGGCGTCCCCTCACGCTGGCTTCTCTCGAGCACACGCCCTCTAGGACCTCCCGTGGGCAACGTGCCCAAAGTGGCAGCGTCCGGTGTCATCTGCTGTTGAGTAGGTGACGTCAGAGCCTTCTGGGATGGAGCAGGTAGGAACACAGATTTCCTTCCTGGGACAGAGGAAGATACAGCCTTCCGGGAAGTAGGCGATACAGGTGGGGCCTTCCGGGCCGGGCCAGGACTGGCTGCGGCCTTCCGGGAAGTAACGGATACATGTGGGGCCTTCCAAGGGGGACCATGTACTGTTGGGGTCTTCTGGGTAACAGCGGGTACCACTGGGGGCCCCCGGGGTGGGCCGGGTGCAGTCGACATCTTCTGGGATGGATCATGCATTGCTGAGACCCTCTTGGACTGGTCACGGAGGAATGGAACCTTCCAAGCGGCGACGCGGGCAGCTGCGGTCTTCTGAGAGGGTGGAGGCCGCTGCCTCTGCCCGGATCCCAGAGCCTGAGCCTTTTCGTTGCGCCTGTGGGAGGAGGAGTAAGCGGCTGGGAGGGAGAAGCGGGGAGGGTGGGTGGCTGGGGAGAAGGAGGACGAGGACAAGGTGCTGGTATCGGGGTCCATCAGGTTTTCAACGTCCTGCTGCCACAGGTACGTGTTGAAGGGATCATAGGATTCCAGCAAGGAAATATCAGGGGTGTCTGCGGAGACACAGCGGATGGGGGTCTCAATTAAACCGCCCAGGACTGTGGCCGTGTCTGAGTCAGAAGAGCAACACTGTAGGTGGGCAGAGAAGAGGGGAAGAATGGTCAGGGCCAGGGGAGGCTCCCAGAGCCCAGGACACAGGGCCCTCCTCCCTCAGACCCGGGAGTCCAGACCCCCAGCCCCTCCTCCCTCAGACCCAGGAGCCCAGGCCCGCAGCCCCTCCTCCCTCAGACCCAGGAGCCCAGGCCCCCAGCCCCTCCTCCCTCAGACCCGGGAATCCAGACCCCCTGTCCCTCCTCCCTCAGACCCAGGAGTCCTGGCCCTCAGCCCCTCCTCCCTCAGACCCAGGAGTCCAGACCCCCAGCCCCTCCTCCCTCAGACCCAGGAGTCCTGGCCCTCAGCCCCTCCTCCCTCAGACCCAGGAGCCCAGGCCCCCAGCCCCTCCTCCCTCAGACCCGGGAATCCAGACCCCCAGCCCCCTCCTCCGTCAGACCCAGGAGTCCAGACCCCCAGCCCCTCCTCCCTCAGACCAGGAGTGGGCCCCCAGGAAATAGCTGCCTTGGAAGAGGACTGTGTGTGGTTGATGGTGTTGGAGACGATGCTGAAAACGGTGCGGATGGTGATGCTTGGCTTCTCTGGGCGGGAAGAAGGCAGTGTGAGCTCTCGGGGGAAGGGCCAGAACGTTGGGGGTCCACACAGGGAGGGCGAGGTGTGCTCACCGGTAACCTGGATTTGGGTCTGAGATGTGTCAGGGTGGAGGTTTCGTTGGGACCTGTAGGGGGCAATGTGGGGTGACTCTGGTGGCCTCCACACCGGGGTCCTCGCCCTTCAGCCTCCCGCGGGCAGCAAGACCCCAAGCCTACTTCTTTTCTGCAGATTTCTTTCTAGGCTCAGCGTGCTCCTGCTGTGACCAGATGAGAGGCACAGAGTCGCCCACGGCCTGAGACTTGAATTTGCGCTTGAGGGTCTGGCGGTGGGAGGAGGGACGGCAGGCAGTCAGGAGGCGCGGGGGGGGGGGGGGGGGGGGGGCCCAGCCCGGCCCCTCCCCAGCCCAGCCTGCCCAACCTGCTCACCCTGGCCTTCCTCTGTTTCTGAAGTGTCAGCATCTTGTAAGGAAAGTTGGGCTCCACAGTCATGACTGCAGAGGAGGGGAGGACCTCCAGTCAGGGTCCCCTGACAGGGAGGACGTGAGGCTCGGGCAGGGGAGGGGGGAGAGCTCAAGGGCTGGTAGGTGTGGCCACGCCTGGGGCAGGAGAGGCTGACAAGTAGGGAAGGGTCTGAGGACACGGAGGCTGCTCACCCGAACGTCCACGTCCGGACTGGGGCTGGTCCTGTGGACGGGGAGGGGTCAGTCAGGATGGGTTCCTCCTCCTGGTTTCCACGTCCCCATTACCTACCCAGCTCAGGACTCCAGGACCCCAACCCGTCCCCATGCCAGGACCCAGGGGTCCTGCCCTCTGCTCCTGCAAACCCTGGAATCTAGGCCACCAGCCACCTCCTCCCTCAGATCCTGGAATGCGGGCCTCCTCCCTCAGACCCAGGAGTCCAGGCCCTCAGCCCCTCCTCCCTCAGACCCAGGAGTCCTGACCTCCAGCCCCTCCTCCCTCAGACCCAGGAGTCCTGACCTCCAGCCCCTCCTCCCTCAGACCCAGGAGTCCTGACCCCCAGCCTCATTTCTTGGGGTTCTGGATTTCAGCTGTTGGTCCCGGCTCTGAAATCCAAAACCACAGCTGCTCCCAGGGTCTGTGGGGGGCACTGCCCACCTGGAGGCGCCAGGTGGAGGCAGGAGGTTTGACGCTGGCCGGGTCCCTGGCGGGCCCATGCGGGGTCCTGGGGAGCCAGGTGGTGGTGGGGTCCTGGAGCAGATTGATGAGCCGGATCCAGTGGTCAAACAGGAAGCCGGCCTCGTTGCCGGGGGCATCCAGCTCCAGGTAGTAGCAGCGGCCTGTGGCCAGGCGCAGTTTCAGGCGCCAGGAGGACAGGTCATGCACGTAGAGGTGGGTCAGGTCCAGCGGGAGCATCCTGGGGGAGGCAGGAGACAGACATGGTGGAGCAGAGGATGGGGCAGGGCAGTGGGGGGTGGGGGACGGGGGGAGAGGCGGGAGAGGGACATGGTCATGGTTGAGGGGGGGATAAGGCAGGCCCGGGGAGCGGGGGGAATGGAGGCACCTGGTGAGGACGAGGCTGGCGCACTCCCTGCCCTCCGGGGGCTGAGCGATCAGCAGGATGTCTGGCAACACCAGACCAGGCTGGGAGGCGGCCACACCCATGGTCACACGGTTGGTTCTGTGGTGCACGTACACGGGGGCCCCTCGATTGGTCACCTGGGGGGCCAGGGAGAGGGGCTGGGACCACTCCTTTCTCCAATGCTCCTCTGGCACCCCCAGCCCAAGCCCCCTACCACCTGAGCCTCCCCACCCCTGCGGCTGCCTAGTCAGTGCCTGCCTGGGTTCGAACCCCCCAGTCTGGGGCGGGGGGCGGGGGGATGGTGTCTCAATCCCTTCCTGCCCCTCTCCGCCCCCAGGGTGCAGGAAGCTGGGGACCTGGACAAAGTTACTCTCGAACATGGGCAGCGGGCGGAGGGGCAGGTACTCTCCCCTCTGGAGGGTCTTCTGCAGCTCGCCTAGTGTGGGGACCCATTTTGAGGGTCCCTGGAATGGCTCCGTGCGCCTGATGTTCTGAAGCCGGTTCATGGCGGCTGCAGAAAAGGTGGGTCACGCCAGACACAGAGTCAGGGACCCGGCACCTGGGCACTTGGCCTGCCCAGTGTCCCCCAGCCCACCCGCCCTGGCCCTTTAGGCTTGGCAGGTGCCACAGCTCAGGGGTCCCAGAGGGTGGGGCTTCCCCAGGGCTTGGCCATGGCCCTGCGGTGGAGGGTGGTCAGCCCTGGCTTGGGGGAGGAGCCTTGGGGGGGGGCCTTTGTGACCTCATCAGACACTTGTAGGACTCTTTCTGGGAACTCTCGGGGGGGGGGGGGGCGTGGACTCCCTTCTCCTCCTGGGATGTGGCCTAGAGTCTCGAGGGCTGGAGTCTGTGAATCAGAAGCCCCAACTGCAGACCCAAAGCTACTGAAAACTCAGGGCCCCCGGCAGGATCTGTCTTGGACATTATAAATGGATAATTAACCAAAGAGTTTCCCACTTAAGAAGGGAGGTCCGAGCATGGCCCCAACTCACCACTGACCCCTTTCAGGGACCTTGAGGAAGACTCATACCCACTGAGCCTCAGTTTCCCCATACATAACTGATTTGTGTCTGTGGCAGTGATTGCTGAACATTGGTTATAAAGAAAGGGGCACGGGCTTTGGAAGGAGCTGGACCTCTGGCAGAAACACAGTGGTGCCTTTCAAGGTGTGACCTTGAACACCATGTCCCCTCCCCCGCCAGCCTCACTTTCTCTCACCTGGAAAGTGGGGCATGATGGAGCATTCAGGGGATCATGTAAGTAAAACCCCACACTTAAGACACGGCCCAGAGCACACACTCAGTGAGCAGTCATTCCTGACTCCTTCTGAGGTCTTATTTTGGGGGAAGGGGTTGGCTGGCATTCCGTCCTTCTAAAAAGTGTGTATCACTTTTTTTTTTTAATGGGTCATGCAAAACACATGGTCACTGTAGAAACTCTGAGTAATTCGGACAAGCACAAATAATGAAAGCACCCATAATCCCACCCTGCCTTCCACCCTGAGGGGACCATGGTCAACATTTTGGTGTATTTTCTTCTAGGAGTTTTTTTTTTTTTTTTTAATTATTGTTTTAAAGTAAGCTCTATGCCCAACGCGGCACTTGAACTCACAGCCCAGAGATCAAGAGTCACATGCTCTACTGACTGAGCCAGTCAGGTGCCCTGTGTTCTAGGACTTCTTAAAAAATCTATATATCCATCCATCCATCCATCCATCCAGAGAAGCAAAGTGGGAATCATGCAGTGGTTAGTAGCCTGCTTTCTCTATGTCTTAAAGCTGCCTCTGTATCATCCCCCCTTTATGGCTAATAGTATTCCATCACACAGATGGATGTCATTTATTAAACCATCCCTCACTGTTGAACATCTAGGTTGCTTCCAATTTGCTGTTGTGAACTGCCATAATGAATGACCTTGAACTTGCAGCCTTGTCATGTACAAGCACTGTAGGGCACTGGATGACCTTCTGGAACCTTCTATTAAATATTTATTGAGAGTCTATGAAGTGCTGTGCACCAGATGAGGCTCAGACCCTGCCCTGGAGGACCAACCATCTCCCCTCTGCTGTCCTGCCCACTAAGGGTCCCTGCCTCCCTCTACTCCAGGGACCCCAGCCCCCAGCCCTGAGAGAAATCACCTCTAAGTGGATGTGTATGACAAATTTAATTCCCCCTTCTGTATCGTACAAAAGTTTCTTGCATTTTGTACAAAAACCCAGGCCTCTTTTCCCTTCCCTCCCCACCCCAACACAAAAAGTAATTGTTTAATAAATAATATATGCTCCTGCCTAGGCCCAGAGGCGTGGGGAACAGGGAAACACTGTGGCCAGACGTCTTAGAGATTCAAGAATCCAGGACTCCAGTTCCCTCACCCTTTGGTCCCCAAGCCCACCCACCTCCCACCCACGCCCTTAAATAAATAAGTATAAATAAGGCACAGATGCCCCCCCTCTTCTGCCCAGGTCTCCTGGAGGGACCGTCTCTAATTAGGGGGAGAAGAAGAGGGGGGTATCTCCTGACCTCCATGCCCCTAGTCCCCAAATAAATAAATAAATAAGATGTGGCATCGAAGGACGTTGGCGGTTCTGTGTAGCTGGTCACAACCGAGTCTTCAGCAGCAGCAAGCCCCGCACGGCCCAGTCAAGGGTCAGGTGCAACCCTCCAAGAATGGCGTGGGCTGCCCTGATGCCTCCCCAGGCGGAGGCTGGGGGGGCCAGTGGGGGAGCTGGTGGGTCTGGGGGTGCTTGGGGTAAGGCCAGGCGGGACATCTGTTGGGAGAAGACAGAAGGTTAGCAATGGGTGGGGGTGCAGTGGGGGTCCCGGGAAGGGGCGTTTGGAACCTGGGAGTCCAGGCTGCATGTTTCCAGAGGGTCTTTAACCTGCAGGGTAGGGTTTCTGGGTGGGGAGTTCTCAACATGTTGGGTTCAGAAAGTGGAGGCTGGGGCCAAAAGGTGGAGGTCTCAAAGCTGGAGAGGGCCAAGCTCAGGGGATTGAGGGGTGAAGTCTATAGAGTCAGGGCTGGGATCCTGACGCTAGGTGAGCGCTGGGGGCTGTAGGCTCAAGTCTGGGGTCAGGTCCAAGATCTTGGGGCTGGTGTCTTACATGTGGGGCCTCTAGGATCCAAGCTCAGGGACTCGTGGGTGAGGGCTGGGGTCTCAGAACTGGGAGCTGGAATTTGAGGTCCAGGGTCTTTGTGGTCAGGCCCAGGAACGGGCAACTAAAGTTTTCTGATCTCAGGTTCTTGGGTCTCAGGTTTTGGCGGTCAGGGTTTGAGGGTCTTAAGGGCTCACAACCAGCATCTGAGGTCTTAAGAGACTCAGAGCTCAGGATCTGGGGTCGTCTCACCCGAGATCTCAGGATCTAGGCTCTTGAGGTCTGGAGTTTGCAGAGTCAGGGTCTCCAGGCTGGCTTTGGGTCAGGGTCTGGGGCCTCGAGGGGGCTGGGGGTCTCCGGGCAGGCCTGGAGTCTGGGGTCCCAGGGTCTCAGGTTTCAAGTCTAGGTATGGGGCCTGGGAGCTGCGAGGTCCTACCAGGAGCTGCAGCCGGCGCAGCAGTCTGTCCAGCCGGGCCTGCAGGGCGCCCAGCTCTGGCTCCAGGGTCCGCAAGGAAGGGCCGCCGGCCCGCCGCAGCCACTGCACGTGCCGCAGGTAGGAGAACAGGTCTACCCGCAGCCGCGTCAGCACGCCTGGGAGCTAGGAGGCAGGGCATGGGGGGCATCACGGAACACCTGCCACACGCCTGCTCTGGCCCCCAGCCCCCCTTGCACCCTGGCCACCGCCCAGCTCTCACCTCTGCCCCCTCTTCCCGTTCCCCTCCCCTTACCTGTAGGGCTCCCAGCGCCCCTGCACTCATGGCCAAGGTGGGAAGAGAGTCCAGGTTGTGGTCTCCGTCGGCTGGAAATTTGTCTCTCTGTGGGGAAAAAGAAGCCTTGAGGGGGAGACTGCCCAGCTCCAAGGGTCCCCCCATCCTGCAGACAGGCCCCAGACTCCCCCCTCCCGCTGTTTCCGTGCGAGCCCAGAAGCCCTCCACACTCCGGGTCCCTGGCCCAGCCCAGCCCCCGGCAGGCTCTCTCTCCCACCAGCTGCGCAGCAAGCTGTCGAGTGTCCGCCAGGAGAGAGCGGGTCAGGAGGACGGCGCTGTCCAGCTCGGCCCGAGGGTCTGGGGAGGCCCGTGGGGGGCCCGGCGGTGGCCCCGGGGCAGCAGCTCTATCCGGCCACAGGCTCAGAGCGACCAGGACCAGGCAGCAAACACCTGGGGGCGGGAGAAGGCAGAGAGAGCTCAGACCGGACCGGTGGGTCCGGGGGAGGAGGGACTGGGGGTCCCGAGTCCCGGGGTGGCGCGCCCAGGGCAGGTCGCAGGCCCGGGGCGGGCTGCCCTCTCCCTCTCCCGCTCTGGCTGCCCCGCCCGTCGGAGCAGACGCGGCCCGGGGCGGGTAGACGGGCCGGGCGTCTCCCGTCCGCCCCCGGACGCCGGAATCTGGGCCCCGGGGCGGGGCATGAGGGGGGAGGCACAGGCCAGAACCTGCCCCCTCCCCGGGCCTCGGGAGCCCGAGCCGGACTGAGAGCGGGGCAAGGAGACCGGGACAGGAACCCGGAGGCCCAGACCCCTGCCCAGGGGGACCGCGGAAGGCCGGGCCGTGGTGCCGGGGATGCCCCCGGGGCACACCTGGGCGGAGGGACGCAGAGACGCGGGCGCAGCGGGGACGCGGGAGGCGGACAGGGACCCGGCGGCGGCGCGCTCCCCGGGGGCTCCGGCCCGCTGGTTCCCCGGCAGCCCATCCCCCAGCCGCCCCGCCCACCCCCGCGCCCGCCAGCCAATCAGCGCCCCCCGGGCCGCCCCGCTCCCGCATCACACCCCCAGCCCGCCCCCCGGGCCCTCCCCGGCCGCTGTCTGTCCGTCGGTCCGCATCTGTCTGGCTCTCCCGTTCCTGTCTGCACCACTGTCTCTCTTTCTCTCCTCCCCCTGCCTGGGGGGTCGGCGTTCGGGACTTGCGCTCACCTCCTCGGGCTCCCTGACTCAGTTTCCCTCCCGGAGCCTTTCTGTCGGGATGCCCGGGTGTCTGCCGACTCCCAGGGCGTCCCGCGCTCTTGGGGGTCACCTCCCGGCATTTGTCTGTCTCTGTCTGTATGTCTTCATGTCTCTCGCGCTGCCCTGTCTCCGCGTCTCAGATCCGTCCTCCTGTCTCTGCCCGTCTCTGCTCCCGGCCTCCTGCTGCTTTCTCTGAATCTCCTTTCCTGTCCTCCGTCTCTGCCTCCCCACGGCTCCCTCGCTCTCCTCTGTCTCTCTCTGTCCGATTCCGCTGTGTCTGTCTGCTCCCCACCCTCCTCGCCGCGGTCCCTCCCTCCTCCCTTCCTGTCCCCCCCCCCCCCCACCCTATGAACTTGAACCAACTTACTGTTCATGTCCCCACAGGGCAGGGATTCCCCAGGGCAGGGGGCAGGGAGCTGGGGGCCTTTAACCCTTCCCTGTCCGCTGCCGGGGGGGAGCCCTGGGGGTCAGCTGGGCCTCGGCCTGGGGAGGGGAGGCATGTGCGTGTGAGCAGCGAGGGCCGTGGCAGTGAGGGAGTGTGGACGCCTGGGGGGTTATATAGGGGGCCAGGGCGGGCGGGCGGGGGGCAGGCGGCAGGGGAGGGCGGCCTGACACATCCTGACTCACCCTCCCTGCCTGCCTTTTCCATTCAGACGGAGCCGGCTGCCTCGCAGGGCTCACGCTGCCTTGCTCAGAGGAGGGCACGGAAGGAAAAGTTGGAAAAGTTGAAAAGAGAAAGGGGGGGGTGGTCGGAGAGGGGCTGGTGAGGTCATTGGCGTCCCCTCCCTCCACCTCCTCGGCCGGCCGCCGCAGGGGCAGACACACACGGCGCACAGGGCTGGGGCCCGGCTGCGGGCAGCGGGCGGGGGTCCACAGGACCAGGACTGGCACTGAGGGACACGGAGAGCTGGGGATGGGGCCACACGACGCAGGATGGGGAGGCAGAGCGACCCCGTGGGACGAGGAACGGAGAAAGAGAAGGGGACGGAGTTTGGAGACCCAAGCAAGGAGACAGAGACACTTGGGGAGATGGGGACATTGGGGCAGAGATAGATCCTCTGAAAGGCAGAGATAGAGAGATGGAGACACTAAGGAGATACACTGCAGTCGCAGAGAGACCCCAGGAGGAAGAGGGACAAAGTTGCAGTCATAGAGGGGAGGCAGGTTGCAGAAGAGATACAGAGAAAACAGAGGAGCAGGTGACAGAGCTGAAAGGCCCCAAGAGACAGACAGGCAGGGGGACAGACGCGCTCAGAGAGACAGAGGTGCTGACCATTGAGGACAGAGAGGGGCAGAGCCTTTCCCCAGGAGACAGGTAGGGATGTGAAGGTGGGGAGAGAAGCAGAGATGGAAAGGAGGTGCGGTACCCCTCTGTGCCTCAGTTTCCTCACCTGTGAAATGGGGGTGACCGAGTACCCATCCTACCCCCCAAACGCCGGGGTAAGAATGACTTCACCCATGCAAAGCACGCAGTCAGCTCTCAGGAAATATGAACCATTGTTATTCTCTTTCTTGATTTTTGTTAACACATGCGGGGAGACCCAGAGAAAGAAGGGTGGAGATGTTGCGTGAGCAGAGGAGGCAGGGAGGGTTACAGAACTGCAGAGAGAGTGGCTCAGCCAGGGAGAGGAGCTGGGGACAGGGCACGGGGGACATCTGCAGAGAGATCGCGGTGCAGAGAGGCATTGGCGCCAGAGGGGGAGACACACACAGACCACAGACGGGGGAACAGCAGCGTGGACATGGTACCCGGAGGAGGGCCAGGCACTTGGGCAGAGCCCGTGAGGGAACAGGTCCAGAGCTCCATTCCCAGGAGCATTCCCCCCCCCACCACCACCCAGGACAGAAGCGACAGTGAAAGACAAAGTGACGAGACTTTCCAAAGGTCCCCCAGCAGACTCCCTCTAGGCCCTGTGCTGAGCTGGCAGGGGGGGCTCTGGGGATGAATGGAGGCTAGAGTTCTCCCCCTCCCATCCCCCACCATGGGAGGGGGGGGGACGACGGCTCTCCTCCCCAGGGAGGTGAGGTCACAGCCCCCCCATGGTGGGACATGACCTCATTGCTCAGGTAAGAGCTCTGTCTCCCTTGGTCTGTCATGGCCACCCCTTCCAGGGCCCCCCAGGGGCCCTTCCCAGCCCCCGTTCCCGCAGGGACCCAGGCCTCTGACCACTGGGTCTCCGCCCCTCAGGGGGCCTGTTTCCGGCTGAGTCAGCGTGGGGGGCCCAAGGCTGCGTCAGTGAGGGGAGAACTGACGTAGCCCCCCCCCCCAGACCGACGGGGCCAGCCAAGGTGACTCAGGCCACCAGCCTGGGGGATGGACTGGCCTGAGGGGATAGGGACTGGGCCTGGGGCCAGTCTGGGAGCAACAAAAGGGATCTCGAAATGGCAGCCCCTTCCACCTACAGGGAACCAGACCCCCTTCTTCAACCCAGGGGTCTGGACCCCCAGCCCCTCCTCCCTCAGACCCAGGAGTCCTTCCCCCAGCCCCTCCTCCCTCAGACCCAGGAGTCCAGGCCCCCAGCCCCTCCTCCTTCAGATCCAGGAGTCTAGACCTCCATCTCCTCCTCCCTCAGACCCAGGAGTCCTGGCCCCCAGCCCCTCCTCCCTCAGACCCCATGCCCAGTGTCCAGGCCCCAAACCCTGGCTTCCAGGTAGAGAAAAAGGTGTTGTCTTTTGTAATTTGGAGAATACGCTACGGAAAAGGTCAGGAGTCTGGGGCTAGGTCAGTGGTGCGTGGCTGGGGCCAGTCCCCCCGCCCCACCCCCAGTGTCGCCTTGGCCATCACCCAGGACTCTGGGGTCATGTTTGCCCATCTTTCATCCTTCCCGGCTGCAGGAGGCTGAGGGAGATGTGATGGGCGCAGGACAGGAGGGCGAGGGCAGGGGGAACTCTCCAGACTCCTGGGTCTTCCCCAGGGTGAGGGGTGCTCCAGCTACTTCCACTACAAGGACAGTAAGAAGGAAGGGGTGGGGTGCAGACACTGAGAGGCAGGCCTTGGGGAGGTGACAAGACGACAGGACAAGCAGGAACAGAGACTGTAGCACAAACCCCCAGAGTGACAAACAATGATGTAAAACAATGGGATCTAGGGACACAGGAAGAAACAAACTCAGAGATCAGGGGAGACCCAGTGTGTGAGGCTCTGGGGGGGGGGTCACAATCTTGGGGGAAGGTACCACTGGGATACTAGCAGGGAGCCGGGGGTCCTTGCGTGTGCCGACCCCCTGGGCGAGGTGGGGCTGGCTGGTGTGAGGTCAGCAGGTCCGAGGCTGTGTGTGTCCGTCTGTCTGTCCCTGGGGGGTCCTGTCTGGCCTCTGGGGGGTGACGGGGCAGGCGGGCCGCAGAAGCAGCCCAAACCTGTCATTAGCGGTGAGGGCCGTGACGGCGGGGGCCCCCCCAGTCCCAAGCCGCGGTCCAGGGCCCTGGCAGCCCCGCCCCCCACCCCCTCCTTGATCCCTGAGGAATCCCGGGAATTGCGAAGTGGGTCCAGATGATGTTGACACAGGAAATGGTCATCAGCTGCTGGCCTCAGCTCCACAACCCCTATGACCCCCCACCCCCGGCCCCCTGCTGAGCCCCCTCTAACCTGTGTCATCTCTGACGGAGGCAGCCCAGGGCCACTCAGCTCCCACCAGGATGTTTACAGGAGATGCGCAGGGCAGGGGGTCAGCCTCACAGGGCTTCCAGAGAAATGGGATCTGGGCTTCTGGACAGTTGCCCTCAGAGGAGTCCTGGCCTCATCCTCCCCCGTCAGACCCAGGAGTCCAGACTCCCAGCCCCTCCTCCCTCAGACCCAGGAGTCCAGACCCCCAGCCCCTCCTCCCTCAGACCCAGGAGTCCAGACTCCCAGCCCCCTCCTCCCTCAGACCCAGGAGCCCAGGCCCCCAGCCGCCTCCTCCCTCAGACCCAGGAGTCCAGACCCCCAGCCCCCTCCTCCCTCAGACCCAGGAGTCCAGACCCCTAGCCCCTCCTCCCTCGGAGACTAGACTCCCAGCCCCTCCTCCCTCAGACCCAGGAGCCCAGGCCCCCAGCCCCCTCCTCCCTCAGACCCAGGAGTCCAGACCCCCAGCCCCCTCCTCCCTCAGACCCAGGAGTCCAGACCCCCAGCCCCCACCTCCCTCAGACCCAGGAGTCCAGACCCCCAGCCCCCTCCTCCCTCAGACCCAGGAGTCCAGACCCCCAGCCCCCTCCTCCCTCAGACCCAGGAGTCCAGACCCCCAGCCCCCTCCTCCCTCAGACCCAGGAGTCCAGACCCCTAGCCCCTCCTCCCTCGGAGACTAGACTCCCAGCCCCTCCTCCCTCAGACCCAGGAGCCCAGACCCCCAGCCCCCTCTTCCCTCAGACCCAGGAGTCCAGACCCCTAGCCCCTCCTCCCTCAGAGACTAGACTCCCAGCCCCTCCTCCCTCAGACCCAGGAGCCCAGGCTCCCAGCCCCCTCCTCCCTCAGACCCTGGAGTCCAGACCCCAGACTCCTCCTCCCTCAGACCCAGGAGTCCTGCCCCCCAGCCCCTCCTCCCTCAGATCCAGGAATCCTGACCCCCCAGCCCCCTCTGCCCTCAGACCCAGGAATCAGGCCCCCAGCCCCTCCTCCTTCAGACCCAGGCCCCCAGCCCTTCCTTCCTCAGACTCAGGAGTCCTGCTCCCCAGCCCCTCCTCCCTCAGACCCAGGAGTCCTGCCCCCCAGCCCCTCCTCTCTCAGACTCAGAAATCCAGGCCCCAAAGCTATACTGCCCCAGGAGGCCCCTCCTCACTGCCCTGCAAAGCTGCCTGGAAGTTCACCTGAGAGAACTAAGGATCGCCGACCCAACCCAGCTCCCCAGTTGGGCTCCTCCTCCTTACTGAGGGGAACCAAATGGGAAGCTTGACGACCTCCACATAGACTCCTTTCCCCATTTGTAGGTGGATTGAGGCCTAGGGAGAAGCCAGCCTCAGGGCCCTCACATCCCTAAGGCCCCCTACACTTGCCCCATACTTTCTCCAGCGGGAGGCCCGGAGTGCCTTTGGGACAAGGGGACTCCCGAGCAAGTGCTCTGCCCCCCCCCCACCACCCCCCATTTTCCTCTTGTCCTCCTGCGGGGGGGGGCCTCCCTAACAATGGGGCTCAGGGAGCCTCAGGCCCCTGCCCCTGGTTGCTAGGGGGAAGACCCCAGGCTATGAGCTGCCCGGCAGGTATCCTATCGGGTTACTAAGTGGAGGGATTCCCTGGCAGGAAGGTCCCCCAGGCCCTACCCCGTGGAGTCCCCTGGTTCACAGGGAGCAGACGTCTTACACCGCCACCGCCTCCTCTTTCTGCCACGGAGGCTCATTTTCATGCCCGGGCCCCCACCCCCACCCCACGGCCCTTCCCACCTGGTTGCTAAGGAAGCAGCTTCTTAACAAGCAGGCGCGACCAGGCCAGTGTGACCCCCTCTCCCTTCTTCCCCATGTCAAGGGGGCTCCCTGGCAACAGAACTTAGAACCTTGAAAGCTGGGTGGGCAGTGGGCGGGGCCCAGCTGGTTGCTGGGGTGATGGCCTTCAAGGTCTGTCCCCACAGAGGCCCCAGGGGTCCAGGGAGGCGACATGGTGGGCTCTGGGATCCCAGCTTTGAGCCTCTTCCTGCTGATGCAGGGCTCAGTAGGTGAGGGGGCCAAAGACGGGGTCAGAGTGCTGAGCAGGGAGCCTCCTCAGCCTTCATACCGCAGCCCCAACACCAACCATTTTCCTTCACAGATGGGAATGGAATCCAGGGATTCTTCTACCCATGGAGTGAGCAGTGGATGAAACCCGGGTCCTCCAAGGACAGGGAGCCAGACTAGACTCCTGGGTCTAAAGGGAGTAGGGACTGGGGGACTGATCCCCAGTATGAGGGAGGAGGGGCTGGGGGCCAGGACTCCTGGGTCTGAGGGAGGAGGGGGCTGGGGGTCTGGACTCCTGGGTCTGAGGGAGGAGGGGGCTGGGGGCCAGGACTCCTGGGTCTGAGGGAGGAGGGGGCTGGGGGTCTGGACTCCTGGGTCTGAGGGAGGAGGGGGCTGGGGGCCAGGACTCCTGGGTCTGAGGGAGGAGGGGCTGGGGGGTGAGGACTCCTGGGTCTGAGGGAGGAGGGGCTGGGGGGTGAGGACTCCTGGGTCTGAGGGAGGAGGGGGCTGGGGCAGGACTCCTGGGTCTGAGGGAGGAGGGACTGGGGGAAGGACTCCTGGGTCTGAGGGAGGAGGGCCTGGGGGGGGGTGGTCAGGACTCCTGGGTCTGAGGGAGGAGGGGCTGAGGGTCTGGACTCCTGGGTCTGAGGGAGGAGGGCCTGGGGGTGGTGGTCAGGACTCCTGGGTCTGAGGGAGGCGGCGCTGGGGGCCAGGACTCCTGGGTCTGAGGGAGGAGGGGGCTAGGGTCTGGACTCCTGGGTCTGAGGGAGGAGGGCCTGGGGGGGGGTGGTCAGGACTCCTGGGTCTGAGGGAGGAGGGGCTGGGGGGGGTGGTCAGGACTCCTGGGTCTGAGGGAGGAGGGGCTGAGGGTCTGGACTCCTGGGTCTGAGGGAGGAGGGACTGGGGGAAGGACTCCTGAGTCTGAGGGAGGAGGGGCTGGGGTCTGGACTCCTGGGTCTGAGGGAGGAGGGCCTGGGGGGGGGTGGTCAGGACTCCTGGGTCTGAGGGAGGCGGCGCTGGGGGCCAGGACTCCTGGGTCTGAGGGAGGAGGGGGCTAGGGTCTGGACTCCTGGGTCTGAGGGAGGAGGGCCTGGGGGGGGGTGGTCAGGACTCCTGGGTCTGAGGGAGGAGGGGCTGAGGGTCTGGACTCCTGGGTCTGAGGGAGGAGGGCCTGGGGGGGGGTGGTCAGGACTCCTGGGTCTGAGGGAGGAGGGGCTGGGGGGGGTGGTCAGGACTCCTGGGTCTGAGGGAGGAGGGGCTGAGGGTCTGGACTCCTGGGTCTGAGGGAGGAGGGACTGGGGGAAGGACTCCTGAGTCTGAGGGAGGAGGGGCTGGGGTCTGGACTCCTGGGTCTGAGGGAGGAGGGCCTGGGGGGGGTGGTCAGGACTCCTGGGTCTGAGGGAGGCGGCGCTGGGGGCCAGGACTCCTGGGTCTGAGGGAGGAGGGGGCTAGGGTCTGGACTCCTGGGTCTGAGGGAGGAGGGCCTGGGGGGGTGGTCAGGACTCCTGGGTCTGAGGGAGGAGGGGCTGAGGGTCTGGACTCCTGGGTCTGAGGGAGGAGGGCCTGGGGGGGGGGTGGTCAGGACTCCTGGGTCTGAGGGAGGAGGGGCTGAGGGTCTGGACTCCTGGGTCTGAGGGAGGAGGGCCTGGGGGGGGTGGTCAGGACTCCTGGGTCTGAGGGAGGAGGGGCTGGGGGCCAGGACTCCTGGGTCTGAGGGAGGAGGGGGCTAGGGTCTGGACTTCTGGGTCTGAGGGAGGAGGGGCTGGGGGGGGTGGTCAGGACTCCTGGGTCTGAGGGAGGAGGGGCTGAGGGTCTGGACTCCTGGGTCTGAGGGAGGAGGGCCTGGGGGGGGTGGTCAGGACTCCTGGGTCTGAGGGAGGAGGGGCTGGGGGCCAGGACTCCTGGGTCTGAGGGAGGAGGGGGCTAGGGTCTGGACTCCTGGGTCTGAGGGAGGAGGGCCTGGGGGTGGTGGTCAGGACTCCTGGGTCTGAGGGAGGAGGGGCTGAGGGTCTGGACTCCTGGGTCTGAGGGAGGAGGGCCTGGGGGGGGGTGGTCAGGACTCCTGGGTCTGAGGGAGGCGGCGCTGGGGGCAGGACTCCTGTGTCCCGCAGAGTGAGCACCGGTCAGACAATCCCAGAGCCTGCCTTTGGGACTGCGGTGTTCTGAGGCTCTGGGCGGACTCTGTGGCATAGCTGACACGTGTGGTTGGTCCCAAGGCTGTGAGGGAGATGTGTGGGACCGGGAGAGCTGTGGGGGCCAGGCGGCCATCGAAAACCCCAATCTCTGTCTGCGTCTCCGATGCTGCTACCGGGACGGGGTCTGCTACCACCAGCGCCCAGACGGTGAGTGCCTGGCAGCCGGGTCCCTGGGGCCGTGGCGGAGACCCCCCCTCCCCCCACCCCGGTTTCAAAGCTGCCTCCTCTGTGCAGAGATGATGCGGAGGAAGCACATGTGGGCGCTGGGCTGGACGTGTGGGGGCCTCCTCTTCCTGATCTGCAGCATCTGCCTGTTCTGGCAAGTGGGGCTGGGACTCGGGGTGGGACCCACATCCCCAGAGGGGCAGGCGGAAGGTCAAGGCTGATTGTCCGTCCTCCCCGCCAGGTGGGCCAAGCGCCGGGACATGCTGAACCTTCCAGGCTTCTTAAAGGGCAAATGTGACCTGTCGAAGACCGAGTCTCTGTTGTCCAAGGACCGGGGGAATCTGAGCAACAAGAAGGGGTCCGCGGGCAGCATGCGGGCCTCCCTTCCCCTGGAGGGGAACCTGGACACATCAGGGGCCACCGAAGGGGAAGGGACGACAGAAGGGGGTGAAGAGACGGAAGGGGGAGAGGATGATGATTAGGGGCACTCCTGGCGGGACCCCTCAATACAGATCTAGCATATGGACCTGTGGTACCTTTTCTAAGTATCATGGGAGCAGGAGATGGTCGAGCTCTGGGGCAGGGAGTGAGCGTGTGTGTGTGTGTGTGTGTGCTCGAGTGTGTGTGTGATCGTGTGTGTGCGTGATCGTGGGAGGTCTGGGCTGAGGGGCGGGGCAGTGGGTAAGCAGGGGGTGGCCTGGGCTGAGGCCGCAGGGCTGAGGGGTGCCCAAACGGGGCTGGGGTGGCATCCTGCCGCCATGAAAATGTGGTCCTCAGCTCTCCTGCGGGAGCATCACGGACTGTCGGCCTCTGCCTGCTGCCTACCCTTGGGATCCCGTCCCCAAGCATGTGCCTGGCTTCCCATCAATGCCTGAGCATGGGAGGGGCCCCTGCTGGACCCGGGCTGTCTCCAGTGGACAACTTTACTCTCAGACTCTCCACAGGCCAGACAGACATTTTCGAGGAAGTGCAGACAGTTGAAGACTCATCCTGACCAGCCCTCCCCCCAGTCTCAGGTGTCACCAACTACCCTCCATACATGCTTCCTCCCAATAAATATTTTGCAAGTCTAATTTGTCCCTCTGCGTGCTTCTCGGAGGACCTCCCAAACCACCAGAGGGGCCTGGGCTGAGGGAGGTGTGGACTGAGGGAGGGGGCATCTGTGCTCAAGATCCTGGCCCCACTCTCCCATCACCCTCTGTGGGGGGTCGGTGTGAAGCTGGCTACAAGGTCCCCAAGGGCATGGGCAGCTCCTCTGGGGGTGTGGCCCGGCCCCAGGGCTGTCTCCCAGACAGACACACAGTGCTAGGAGGCAGAGCCATTTATGGGGGGTGGGGGGGCAATGGGGGAGGACAGATAGGCATCCTGGTGGCCAAATGATTTTGGGCACAGCTGCACATCCTGGTCCAGTGCCAACAGGTGGGGCCATGGGTTCGTCTGCAGGAGGAAGGGAAGGGTTAGTGGCTATTCGGGACCCCTCCCAGTATCCATGCATCTGCTGGGCCCCCCACCCAGCGGCCTGAGGGTGCAGGGGAAGGGAGCCCCTTCTTGCTGCTTTAGCCCCAGGGAGCTCACACACCTTCTCCTTTGTTCCTTCATGTCCCTCCAGGCCCCCCTTCGAGGCAGCACCTGTGGGCCTTTAACTCACCGGAGCCCAGTGGTGCCAGGTAGAGAATGAGTGACAGGAAAGTGAGAGAGGAGAGACAGAGATGTGTAGAGGGAAAGATGGGCACAGACACCGAGACAAAGAGGCACAGGAGACAGGGACAGAGCAGGGACACAGGGACAGAGAAAAAGAGAGATTGACAGAGAAAGAAAACAAGAGGGGATAAATAACAAAGAATGGTGGTGGCTCTGTCTGTCCTCTCAACGGATTTTGGCTCCAGAGGGAGAAGGGAGTGACCCAGAGCCAGAATCTTCAGGTCCCTGTGTTACAGTTCAAGTTCTCTGTCCTTCATGCACTGGAAACACTTCACCCTGCCCACTAAGGAGTCCTGTGTTTGAACAGGCCTGTCTTCCTTCTAACAGGGGCCTTCGCTCCAGTCAGCTTGGCCCATGTTTCTGGCAGGCAGGTGGCTCTAGCCGGAGATCCATCCAGATGTATTAGACTTTGGGGCAAGGTAAAGGATTTTCAGGGGTAATTTTAACCACTGGTGAGTATTTCTGCATTATATGCTGAATTTTGTGTTAGCTGATGCTTCAGCTATGCAAACATCTATTTTTCTTCCTTCCTTCCTTCCTTCCTTCCTTCCTTCCTTCCTTCCTTTCTTTCTTTCTTTCTTTTTCTTTCTTTCTTTCTTTCTTTCTTTCTTTCTTTCTTTCTTTCAGTAGGCTCCAAGCCCAACATGGAGCCCAGAGCAGGGCTTGAACTCATAACCCTGAGATCAAGACCTGAGCAGAGATCAAGAGTCAGACGCTTAAACAACTGAGCCACCCAGGCACCTCGCATACATCTTTTCTTAAACCAGTCTCCTCATCTGAACTACAGAACACAGCAGATGATTGGAGTGACTATTTTCTGAATTCTCACAAAGAAGGGTATATAACTAGTATCATTCTGAATACATAGGAGAAAAGTTAATTCCTCACATACAAAGAAGGTCTTAGGACATCAGGATTTCACTCTTTTATGGAAACCCATTTGAGAAAGTGATTCAGTCACTCATCCATTCATTGTTCTACCTAGCCGTCCACTCATCGATCCAACCATCCATTCTCTCATCTATCTACCTACCTATCTGCCCAAACTATCCATCCAACCACCCATTCACCTATCTACCAGTTCATCAATCTAACCATATCCATCCATCCACCCCTTCATCTATGCACACATCCACCCAACAACCCATCCATCCACCCATCCATCCATCCATCCATCCAACAACCCATCCAACCACCCACCTACCCACTCATCAACCTCTGATTTCCCGACTTTACTTTTTGCTAGGCCATGCTAAGAATGAAGACACTAGAGACCCAAGCCTTACCGTCAAGATGTTGCCTGCCCAGCGGGAGAGAGAGTACCAGCACACAGATACAACAAGACAGATATAAGAGATAACAGGGGTAACTCAGACAATATGAAGACCCAAAGAACGGCAGCAAGATTGAGTTGGGCCATAATGAACACATGGGAAGTTTTCTGTGTGGAGTACAGACAGCAAGGGCACTCCTGCTATAAGGGAAAGCATGAACAGAGGTCAGTTGACATGAGGGAGCCTGGGGTTCATGCACGGAGGGGTGCCATCACAACTGCAAAGAAGGCAGGGGATGCGGGGCTGAAACTTGTGGGGCCCACATGCAGTGAGTGGCTAAGATTTTCTCAGAGGGCAACAGGGAGCCATAGCAGGTGTTTGAGCAAAGCTGGAGAGTGTGTGTTTAGGAAAGGAGATAAAAGGTAGAGGAGAGAGAAAAGGGAAGGAAAGAGCAGTAGAGCCTTCCCTGCATCTCACACTCCTCCTGGTGTTCTTACTCTTTTCCTCTTTTTCAGAAGAATCCCAGCTGTGTGCCCTCGGGCAAGAGGCGGCACCTTTCTGGGCCTCAATGTCCCCTACTGGGATGGGGATGATACTAGTAGTGATGGCAGAGACCCAGTTACACAGAGAGGATTAAATGGGACCTGGTGCTGCTGGGGGCTGGGGTGCAGAGCAGGGTCTCCAAGTGTGGGGGTGAGGTAACAGATATCCCTGGACCTCATCTGGGGGGCAGGGTCTCTGTCTTCCAAGTCCACTGTCATGCCTGCTGTCTGAGCCTCCACCCTCTAGGCCTTGCTACTCTCCTTTCTAACCTTGACCCCTGTGTTTCCTCCCCATTGTCTCCCTCCGTCTCCATCCCCCCATCTTTCCCATTCTTTCCACTTCTATCCCCACCATCTCTCTCCAGCTCTCCCCCCCCCCCGCCCGTCTCTCCAGCTCTCCCCCTGTCTCTCCACCTCCCCCTCCCCGCCTCCCCCGTCACTCTTGCTGTCTCTCCCCTGTCCCTCCAGCTCTCTCCAACTCTCCCTGCCGCCCCACTCGCCGCCCCGCCCCTCACCTCGGGCTCACTCGGTGCCGGCGCCCGCCGCCCCGGGCCCGGCCTCGAGCGTGGCGAGCTGCAGGCGCACGCGGCGGGAGCTGGCGGCGGGCGGCGGGGGCGCGCGGGCGGCACGGCGCGCTCCCCGGGAGCCGGGCGCGGCGCGCGGGCCGGAGGAGGAGGCCGGGGCGGACCAACGGCGGGAGAGCTTGCGCGCGAGGCGGGCGAGCGCCGAGGGCCGCAGGCCGTAGTCGCGCTCGAGCTCCTGGCGCGAGATCTCGATGTTGCCGGTGTACCAGAGGATCCAGCCGAGCAGGCTCAGGAAGACGAGCAGCGCTCCCGAGTAGATGAGCAGGTCGCCGAAGTCGCGGCCGCGCACCTGCAGCTGCGCGAACACGCCGGTCAGCAGCGCCGCCATGCCCGCCACGTCCAGCGCCACGGCCAGCAGCAGCGCCATCCGGCAGCGGCCCAGGCCGGACGCAGGCCCTGGCGCGGCGGCCGGCGGGGACGGTACACCCGGCGGGGGCCCCTGCGGGGCGCCCACCGCAGGCGCCGCGGCCATGGCCTTGCTCCGCCAAGCTGGCTCCCCCGGAGAGCGTTCCGGGGTGCGGCCGGGCCCGGGGCGGGGTCAGGGGACGGCGCCAGGTGTGCCCGGCGCCCTCCTGGTCACCTGAGCTGGCTGGGTGCAGACCGGCCCGGCTTGGGGGAACCCTGGCCGCGGTTTCTGAGCACGTCCCGGCCCTCAGAGGCCTGTGCTGGGGGACAGCCTGGCTCACAGATAAAGGTGGGAGGGGCCTTATTCACCCCCAAGGAGCATGAAGGATCAGGGTTGTGTAAAGAGGCAGCGTGGGGTGCTATGGGAGCCCCGACGTTGTTTCTGCTCAGTGCCTGTCACCGGGGCCCCCTGCGCACCAGCGCCCCACGGCTGGGCCAGGCGTGGAGGTGCTGGGGGGAGAGGAGGCGTCAAATACAAGAATCAGACAAGGCCCCTGGACCCCAACGAGTTCCGGGAGGCAAAGAATCAGCAGTCAGGGTGCCCTAATGGAAGAAACGTGGGCCCTACGGAGCTTTCTCTCACTCATTGCCTGTCTCCTGGGGCCTCTCGTGCGCCTGGGAATGAACCTAGAGGCACGAAGGTGGATGGTTCTCGCAGCCCCGTGGACACCAACCATCAGATCCTGGGCGCTCTGGTGCAGCGCTGGTGGTTATAGCGGTGAGCACAGCTGCCTTCCAGACTCTGGGCGCTCCGATGGGGGCAGCAGGCCGATCCCCGGGTTCCCGTCTGCTCAGGAGGTTTTCCCTAGTGCCTCTGGACTGCCAGGACTCATTCGGGGTGAAGCCCAAAAGCATAGAGAGGGACCAGAGGAGGCTCCTGCCCTCAAGGAATTCCCAGAAATGATCACACATCAGGGTGCCATTAATAATGGGGTCGACCTAAGCCATCGCCATTCCTTTTAGTGAGCTGGGGTCCCCTGAGATCCTCACCACCACCAGCAAGCGCCAAGCCCCGTGCTGGTGAGGCTGAAGCCACAGATCTACATCAGGCAGAAAATAAACCTCCAGAAAGTTTAACGGGTGTGACAGTGGGCACACTGGAGAGGGGAGAACGGGAGCGGGAGGCAGCAAGGCACGGAGAAGAGGCTGGGCCAACAGGTATGGACCCCCTAAAGGAACCAAGAGCTTTCCCACGCAAATCTCTTTTCCTCCAAGGAACTCGACCTTTAGAGGGAATCTATGCCCTCCTGGGGTGGCAGTCTGCGAGGAGATTCCGTCTAGCTTATCTCTAGACTCTAAACTCTAGACTCTAAACGGTTTAAGAGTTTATTTTTTTTATGTCTACTTATTGTTGAGACAGAGAAAGAGCATGAACGAGGGAGGGTCAGAGAGAGGGAGACACAGAATCTGAAGCAGGCTCCAGGCTCTGAGCTGTCAGCACAGAGTCCGACGTGGGGCTCCAGCTCACGGAGTGTGTGAGATCATGACCTGAGCCGAAGTCGGACGCTCAACCGACTGAGCCACCCAGGCGCCCCTAAGAGTTTATTTTAAAAGGACCTGAGGCCGGCAAACTGAGAGGTCTGTCGGGATTAGCTACAGAATTCCGAATGTGGCCGAATGGAAATCGAGTGTTTCCGAACAGACCCGAAAGGGCAAGCGCCAATAAGAGAAGGCCACCACCCCGGGGGAAGCGCGTTTCCTGAGATTTCCGAAAACGGCCGAGCGGGCCTCCGTGCCTTCGTCGGGAATAGCCGAGAGGTTACGAAGAGCGGAAGGATCCGAAGACGCTGGAGCTGGCCTTAGGTAATTCACGCATTGGCACGTTCATTCATAAAACATATGCTTGTTGAGCGCCTATACTGTGCCAAGCGCTGGTGAGCAACCCCGGAGAGAAACCGCTGAGGAAAGGGACTTGGGGCCTCTCGAACTGGACCCACTCGGAAATCCAGCCGTGGAATTCCGAAAACACACGAAGGGCCCCCGGAACGGTGGCGCTCCGCCTCCGAGAACACGCCCTCGGGTCCCTGCCCGAAGAGTTCCGAAGGTCTTCGAGCGGCAGGAGACCAGCTGGCGGAAGAGGCCGAACATTTCCGAGCCGCCTCGGAGGCGGACGGAAGGAGGCGGGGACAGGCGGGGGCGGTGCGAGCTCACGGAGGAAGCGGAAATGCGTGTTGGTATTAAAGGCGTCGCCCCGCCCCCTGCTTGCCTCTTTCCGTCTCCGGCTGCTGTAGGGAGCGGAGGTGAGGTTTGGGCTCTCCGTCGGCCCGCGTGGTCGCAGCACTTTTACGCAGCCCTGGGTCTCTGCCTTTGCGTGGCCTCAGTCGCTGCGCCCCTTGTGTCCTTGGCTGTCTCCTCCCCCCCCCCCCCCCGACTCCACCGCTGGAAATCGCTGTGAATTCTCGAGTTCTTACCCCTGCATCCCCCGCAGTTAGTCTCGGCCTCCCGAGTTCGGGCCGCCGCCTCCGGTCATCCAGCCCCGTCTGGCAAAGTGCTAGGTCGCTGTGTGCCCCTGGGGACCCCTGTCGTCCTGGTTCCCAGTCACACCCTGCCCCTGAGGCGCCGGTCCGGGACTCCCTTTGACTCCTGTCCCTGCCCCTTTTCCCGCAGCTGCCGCCATGTCCGCCCACCTGCAATGGATGGTCGTGCGGAACTGCTCCAGCTTCCTGATTAAGAGGAACAAGCAGACGTACAGCACCGTGAGTGGGGCTGGGACGCCGGGGTCTGAGGGGGGCACCCTCGCGGTCGCGGGGCCCCTTCCCTCCTCGCGACCCCGATGCGTTCTCCTTCCCAGGAGCCCAATAACCTGAAGGCTCGCAACTCCTTCCGCTACAACGGGCTGATTCACCGCAAGACTGTGGGCGTGGAGCCGGCGGCCGACGGCAAAGGGGTGGTGGTGGTGATGAAGCGGAGATCCGGTGAGCATTCGCCCTGGCTTGGCTCCGGGCTGCAGGCCCCTCTCGGGCCACAGCTGTAATGCTGTGGAATCGAGGATTCCCCAGATCGGGAGGGGAGCGGTGTGAGCATCTGTTAAGCGTAGCAGGATCTCATCCACACCAGGTGGTTCTAAGGGCTAAGTTGCAGGATTGCACGGTCGTGTGATGTTTTCAGGTTAAGTCCTTGAAGCGTGTCGGGGAGGTAGATGTCCCATTGCACAGGTGGGAAAACAGGCCAGCAGGTAAGAAGTGACAGGCTAGTTCTGCATGGGAAGCAGCAGTAGTGTGACCCCCGTAAACTGCTCTGGGGCCTGGACAGGTGTCTTTAGCAGGTCACGGGGACAAAGCTTCAGAGGCTGGTAAAGGTTGAGTCGGTATCCCAGCTCCACCATCTTTGTTCTTGGGGAGGTGGGGAAGGGGGTTAGTTTAAGCGATCGGAATGAGGATTTCCCTGGGCTCTGAGTGCGGCTGCTTTCTCTTTGGGTTTGCAGTCCAGCATGCTGTTCAGTGACAGCAGTGGCCACGGCCTGTTGGCTCTTGATGGGACTCCCTCCCACGCTAGAGGGGGATTACTGTCCCTTCTGAGGAGCACAGCACCCGAGCAAGAGAGAGCTTGGAACGAGCTTGTAGGGTTCCGGTACTCCCGAAAACCCTGTTCTGGTGCTCTGGGCCCTGAAAACTGTACTTTCTTCTCACATTGTTGGGTGGCTTCCCCCGGGCTGTCAAACTGGACTGACATGAGGAGGTAATGTTTCTGCTCTGAGGTCAGCAACTTGGTCAAGGCCAGTGTTTAAAATCACTGGTGTGGTGCAGCGTCCTTGGTTTCTTGGGTGACCCCTTTTATTACGATCTTTTTTTGGAGCCCGGAGTCTACCCAGGACCCCACTGTTCTACTTGAGATCCTAAACCGAGGCCTGCAGCTTTGTGGCACAAGAAAGGGGGTGCTTTCCTTTTGATCGTGGGTAGCGGGAGTACTGGCTCTGCCTGTGCAGGCATGCGGGAGGGCAGGTGCTTGGCCCAGGGCTCTTCCTCACCTTGGCCTTACCTGGCCCCTTCGTGGCTTGCCAGCAACTCAGCCAAGCCTCACGGCTTGTCCCACACCCTTGTTCCAGACAGCGTAGCCTGGGCTCTGGGGGTAGGGCAGGAAGAGACCAGAGCTGTGGTGTCCAGAGCACTGGCTGCCTGGCCAGCATGGGGGTTGTGCCCGCAGGGCACGGGCAGATAGCCTGTATTCACCTAACTGCTGTGTGCCTGTGACCTTGGATGAGAGTTCTCCTTCCAGTGCTTCTGCATTCCTTTGTCAAGTGAGTTGATGACTGTTAGGGACACGGGAGAAGCCCCGTCAGGGTGCTCAGCTGGGCCTGGCCTGTGGCAGTACATGGGTGGATGGCGTTGGCACCCGTGTGTCCGGTGTGAGACCGCACCACCATTGCCTGGGAGGTCCACTAAAGATCCAGACGACTGTCAGGCTGATCCCTGCCACCCTCTAGGCCAGCGAAAACCTGCCACCTCCTACGTGCGGACCACCATCAACAAGAATGCCCGGGCCACCCTCAGCAGCATCCGGCACATGATCCGCAAGAACAAGTACCGTCCAGACCTGCGCATGGTGAGTGGGGCTGCCAGAACTGAGGCGGGGCCTCTGCCGACCCCTCCTTGGGGGAGGGCTGGTGGGCTGAGCCCGTTCCTTGTCGCTCTAGGCCGCCATTCGCAGAGCCAGCGCCATCCTGCGCAGCCAGAAGCCGGTGATGGTGAAGAGGAGGCGCGCCCGCCCCACCAAGAGCTCCTGAGCACCTGTTTCCCCCTCCCAAGCAATAAAGATGTCAGCCACCTCGCCTGGGGCTCCGCGCCTGCGTGTGTGTGCCTGCTTGTGCAGGGTGTTCTTCGCCATAACATACAGGTCACAGCGTCTGGGGACCGGAGGGCCCAGGGAGGGGGCTGGTGGAGCCCAGGCCCAGGTCTTGCTGGCGATGTCCAGGCCAGCGTTGCTGCCCCTCAGGCTGGGGGTTGGTACAGGGTCTTCCTTTTTCTTTTTTTTAATGTGTATTTGTGAGACAGCAAGCAGGGGAGGGGCAGAGAGAGGTGAGAGCATCCCAAGCAGCCCGACCAGGGGCTCGAACTCCGGAACTGTGGGATCATGACCTGAGCCGCCCCGGTGCCCCTAGTACAAATTCTTACTCTGAACATCACAGGTGACTGTCCAGTGCAGCAGATTAGAAAGTGGACGCTAAACACGTAAAGTTGACTACAGTCCTCACAGTCTCAGACTCTGTTGACACGGGACACAGCTTCAAGAAAGACTGGTGCAGCCTCAATCTCATGGATGGGGATTGGGGCCAAGGGTCAGCCCACTGTCATGTCCTGTTCATGTCCTGGCTCGTGCCTCATGCATGTGTGGCCTGTGAACACAAGAGCACGTACGCTCTAGGGCTTTGTGGTCTCAGACTGGACAGTGGACCCTTCCTAGAGGGTGTCCAGATGGTTCCTGATGGAAGCGGTTCCTGGGGCAGCTCCCAGCCCTCCTGGGGATTAAGCACCAGGCCCACGGGAGTAAAGGGTACCAGGAGGGATGGGCAGAGCCCTGGCCATAGGGGCCAGGAGTGTGTCCATCTCTGCCTCGCCCGTCTGAAGCCAGAGTTGCTGGTCTTGAGCTCAGTGGTGGCTCCTGAGTGCTCAGCCCCCATAGTGGGCAGGAGCCACCAGCTACGGGTGACCTTAGGCGTCCTGTTCGGGCTGGGAACCACACACAACCCCTTCACTGGGCCACCCCTTCTCTCCCATCCTGAGGAGCTAGAGTAGTTTCTGGTGGCTTCCACCCCTTGCCTCCTGGTGTTTAACAGCTGGTGATGGCTGCTAGGCATGGGACCTGGTTGCCTGGGTCCCACCAACATGTCAACCACTAGCTGTGTGGCTCTTGGCAAGTAACTGGACCTCTCTGTGCCTCCTGTCAGAACTGAGTGGGCTGACAAGAAGAGGGCCTGCACAAGACAAGTGCTCAGTAGCAGTGGGTTTTTGGTCTTCAGAAGCAAGTACAGCAAGAAGCGGGATGTGTTTGTGTGCAAATCTGTGTGTGTATATGCAGACACATGGGGAGTGGCTGTTTCTCCCAACAGCCGCAGTCACTCGACAAAGCAGGTGTCCTAGGCTCAGGTTGGGAAGGGGTCACGTTGTCATTGCCTTGACCTGTTTCCTGCATACACACCCTGTGCCAGCTAGTATGCCACAGGTCAAGGATCCCACACAGGAGACCCCTGGTCTCTACTATTCTGGAGACCATGTCCTGGAACACCCCTGCTCCCTGTCTCCACTCCAGAGCCCTGCGGCAAAAGGCATCCTGCAGAGGCCCCCCTGTCTGCATCAGGGCAGGACCCCTGCCTCGAGGGGTGCCTTTGTGGGTGGGTCACCTGGTGGCTCAATGCCTCAGTTTCCCCATCTCAGAAGCATTTCAAGTGCCTGATTTCTTCAGGGGTCCACAAAGCAGAGGTTGTGGTTTTGTTTGCTGCTGCATCTCCAGCACTAGCTCAAAATGTCTGCAGAATTGAGTTGAGGGTAGGACACACCCTTGGCTGCTGTCAAAGGGTCACTCAACATGGGGGCTCGGCTGAGAGGCTGGCCTTAATCATACTATATTTCCATTAGCACTGGCATATCAGATATGTTGAGATGTGTGTGTACATGTATGCATATATATGCATATATACGTATATATCCATCCATTACATACGTACATACACAGATATTTGCATTGCACTCCCTGGTCCTGCAACCTTGGGCAAATTACTAAACTTCCCTATGACCTTGTTCTCTCATCTGTGATGTCTACATCAACAGATCCTACTTCTTAAGGCTGTTGAGAAGATACAGTGTGCAAAAAGCTTAGGAAGAGACCTGCCATGTCATGCCCACAAATCATAATTGCATGAATGAATGTTTATTATTATAAATTATTTTGACCAGATGGACTCAGACCATCCGAGATGTCTTCCCATGTTTATAACTCTGCTTGCACGGGAAACCATGTGTGTTTTCCAGGGCACTTGTAAGCACACGTGCCGAATCCATACACCCCAATACCCTGTGGTTCCCAAGTTCGTGCGAGCGGCCGTGTGTGTTTGTGAATGTCATGACATCTGCAGCATTTCTGATCCAGGCTGTCCAGCAAATTTGTTGATTTCCCTTTGTTTCTCTTGTAGTCACTTGGCTGGAATAAAACCATCTATTCTTTTATTTATTAAAAAAAATTTTTTTTTTCAACGTTTTTTATTTATTTTTGGGACAGAGAGAGACAGAGCATGAACGGGGGAGGGGCAGAGAGAGAGGGAGACACAGAATCGGAAACAGGCTCCAGGCTCTGAGCCATCAGCCCAGAGCCCGACGCGGGGCTCGAACTCACGGACCGTGAGATCATGACCTGGCTGAAGTCGGACGCTTAACCGACTGTGCCACCCAGGCGCCCCCCATCTATTCTTTTAAAGTCATTATGAAAATAACATGTGCACGTGGTTTGGAGATGTGCAAATGGAAGAAGAGTATCCAGGGGCAAAGGGGCCCCAGCATCCCAGCCCCTGGCTCCACAACCTGTTTGTTGTGTGTTGTTCTTGGGAGTTATTGGAAACTCTTCACAAATACCCACGTGCGTGCCCCGTGCACGTGTGGGGTTTGAGCAGCCTGCTGAGTCAGCCCTTTCTGTATGTTCACCCCTGGCTCTGGGCTTTCAGCAACACCAGCAACTTTGTTTTAGCGTCTACATTTTTTCTTTTTAAGGTTTGTTGATTTTGAGATAGCGAGTGCACACACATGCCCGTGCATGGGGGAGGGGCAGAGAGAGGAGACAGAATCCCAAGCAGGCTCAGCACTGTCAGCTCCTGAGACCAATGCGGGGCTCAATCTCACAGACTATGAGATTGTGACCTGAGCTGAAGTCAGACGCTTAACTGACTGACCCACCCTGCTGTCCCTAGCATCTACATTTTGTATAGTATTTATGGGAGAGAGGCAGCAATAGGGGACACTTTTCATAATTTTTCCATAAGTCCAGAACTGTTGTAAAAAGTAAAGTCTGTTAAAACAAAACAAAACAAAACAAAAAACAAGATAGTCTGTAACTCCCAGACTGGGAAAAATCCAAATGTTGGGTCAAAATCAAAGTGCTAGTGAGGGCATGGGGGAATGGGCACCCTTATATTGCTAACAGAATGCAAACTGGGACAAACCCCACGGGGCACAATTTGGCAATATCTGTACAAGTTACAAACGTAATCGTAACACTTTGGCCCAGTAACGTCATGTATAAGATTTGCTGTAAGGACATACTCCCTGTGTGCCACAAGGCCCACCTCCAAAGATTATTTGTTCCAGGGTCGTTGGTCAATCAATACAGGATGGGGTAAGTCATGGCGCATGTATATGATGGGACACTAGGCAGCTAAGAGCAGGGAAGTGCTGATTTGGACAGACTTCCAAGACTTCTAGTTACGTTGAAAGAGCAAGGAGCGGCAGGCGGTGTGCAGGACGCTGTGTGCTGTGGGAGAATAAAAGGATTAACAGGATTGTATATTTGACTCTGCCTGCGTTTGTGTAGAATCTCTCTAGAAAAACATACAAGCAGCTGGTAACACTGGTTGTCCCCGATGAAGGGGGCCGTTGGGGAGATAGGAATTAGAGGGATCTGTTTCTTTGTAGAAACTTTTATCTAAAAAAAAAAAAAAAAAAAAAAAATCAAGTCTTTGTTTTTTGAAGGAATAACAATCACAAGGTATCCCAAGCTCTGCTTCCTTGAGGCAATTAATATTTGCAGGTTCTTTTTTTTAATTTTTTTTTTTTACATTTATTTATTTTTGAGAGACAGAGACAGAGCACAAGGTGAGGGAGGGAGGGGCAGAGAGAGAGGGAGACACAGAATCAGAAGCAGGCTCCAGGCTCCGTCCAAACTGTCAGCATAGAGCCTGATGCGGGGCTCGAACCCGCGAGAACTGCAAGATCATGACCTGAGCTGAAGTTGGATGCCCAAACGACTGAGGCGCCCCAATATTTGCAGGTTCTAAAGTAACCTTCCAGAAGCTTTGAATGCATAGGCAAACAAATAACACATATCCTATTTTTTTTTTAATTTTTTTTTTCAACGTTTATTTATTTTTGGGACAGAGACAGAGCATGAACGGGGGAGGGGCAGAGAGAGAGGGAGACACAGAATCGGAAACAGGCTCCAGGCTCTGAGCCATCAGCCCAGAGCCCGACGCAGACCGCGAGATCGTGACCTGGCTGAAGTCGGACGCTTAACCGACTGCGCCACCCAGGCGCCCCGACATATCCTATTTTAAACAAAATAAAAAAAAAGTTTGCACTGTTCACATGTTGCTTCCCCCCCCCCCCCAACTTAATCTAGTTTGGAGATTGGTCCATATCCACACATAAAGAGTTTTTTTGTTTTAAAAATCCTCAGGGACACCTGGGTGGCTCAGTCGGTTGAGCATCCGACTTCGACTCAGGTCATGATCTCACGGTTCGTGGGTTCGAGCCCCGTGTCGGGCTCTGTGCTGACAGCTCAGAGCCTGGAGCCTGCTTCAGATTCTGTGTCTCTCTCTCTCTCTGCCCCTCCTCTGCTTGCAGTCTCTCTCTCTCTCTCTCAAAAATAAACATTAAAAAAAAATTTTAATCCTGAAATAGTGTATTTCAGGATTCAATACACACACACACACACACACACACACACACACACATATATAGAAAAGAATTATAAAGCAAGCATCCACATAATCAACACCCAAGTAAAGAAACAGGACTACCTGCTCCCCAGAAGTCCACCTGGGTTTCTTGCCAGTTTAAGGTAACCAGAATGCCCAACTTTATGTAGACAACCTTTTACAGTTTTACAACCTACGTATGTATGTTCAGCAGTACAACTTATTTTTGCCTGCTTTGGAATTGTGCACGAAGGCATTCGAATTGTGGGAATCTTTTATGACTTGCTGGTCTCGCTGATCATGACGTTTGTGATTTTTCCCTGCTGCTGGGAGCAGTGGTCGTTCATTTTTTGTCCTATGGTATTGTTTCTTGAACCTACAAACGCGTTTACAATGCGTGTAATGAGGACAGATGTTGTTTAAAGCCTGCTGTGTGTCTAAGAATGCCGAGTAACAAGGTACGCGTGCTTTCGACGTTTCCGCGTGCGTTTTAGCATTTGCTGCTCCCACCAGGGCCACACGGTGGGGTCTGTGGCTCTACAACCTTGGTATTGTTAGACACGAACGACCGTTATTAGTTCCGTGGGAGTGGAGCGGTATCACTGTTGGCTTACACTGCATTTTCTCAACTATGAGCGAGGAGTAGCTTTTCGATTTCCTCTTTTGTGACGTGCTTTCACCAGTTTCTCTTTTGTGTTCTTTTTCTTATTGATTTGGAGGGGCTCTTTATACATTCTTTGAATTCGTACTTTTTGGTTATGTCTTGCAAAATCTTCTGCCCCACTGACTTATCTTCTACTTTAGATAAATGAAGTTATTGGCTTAATTAAATAAGCTTCATTGATACAGTTTACATAAAAATACACCCATTTTTAGTTGCAGTTTTGACAAATGTATGCACCTGTGTGACCACCGATATGATCAAGATCTGGGATATACTCATCACTCCAGAAGGTTCCCCCTGCCCCTGTACATGTTTTCCTTGATTGCAGATAGCCAGTGACCTGTTCTCAGCCACTAGTGACCAATATTGCCAGTTCTAGAATTTCATTGTAAGTGGAACCAAATATTTTGTACTTATGTATAGGGCTTCACTTAGTAGAGAGTATTTTTGTGATTCATCTAAGCTGGTTTTTGTATCAGTATTTTGCTAAGTAGTATTCCATTCTATGAACTCACAATTTTAGTCCATCTGTTGAACCTTTGGATTATTTCCACTTTTTGTCCATCAGAAAGGGAGCAACTCTGAAAGTTCATGTACAAGTCTTTATGTAGACACGTTTCCCTTTCTCTTTTCATGATCATTTTTTGACAGGGGACCACAAATTTTGTTAATGGACAATAAGCCAATTTGAAGCCAGGTGGCCGCCGGGCCTCTGCCTTCGAGGTCCCTCCCACCCTCCCACCACTCGGGCTTTACACCCTTTACCTCTGCCCCACCCCCCATCAGTCTGAGACCAGGACCACCAGCCTGCAGTCCAGAGGGCCAGGCCAGTAAAAGCTGCCTGTGTACATGAGGCTAACCTGCCCCAGGTCCTCCTGCACCACGCCCCTCCCCTGGAGTGGTGGGGCAGAATCTGTCAATTTGACAGACTGGTTTCTAGGATTAGGTCACAGTCACCTGGAATTAAGCAGGAGCACCTGGGAGGCTTCTGCCCATCAGCTGAGCCCTTCAGAAGGACCTGGCCCTTAGGTGGGGCACTTGAGCTTCCAAGAGCTGAGGACAGCCTCTGGGTGACCGGGTCCTACAAGCCTGAGGATAGCTAAAACCCACCAGGAGGGATCCCTTGCCGGGACTGGAGATTGGAGATAGGAACGTGGACGGGGCAGATGCCTTCAACTGTGAAACCAGAGGACAGTGGCCAGCTCACCACACCGGGGCTGCAGACCAACAGAGACAGGTGGATGGGCATCGTTTTAGGCCTAGGATTTGGGGAACATGCTTTGTTGCCCTGAGCTGAATCAGGTGTGGAGAAGCCAGCAGCTTCCGCCACCACGTCACCTGACTGTCTCAGGAAGAAAGGGACACTGCCGCACACCTACCTCAGGAATGAAGACAACAACTATCAAGAACAGGCCCGGCCCCCCCTTTAGACAGGAAATCGGGGTCCTCCCCCACTGCCACAGGATGAGCGAGCTGCAGCCCTACATGGGGACTTAACAGGGGGACCCGTGTGGCTGAGGCCGTGGTCCTGGGGTGTCTGTGAGGCACAGCAGCTGCTTTTCCAACTTTATTTAGAAAAACAAATCCAGGTCCCGGTGCCCCCATACCCTCCCCCACCCCAGCCATAATTTAAATAACTTAGAGACAGAGTTGGGGGTCAGTGTCGGGGAGGGGGAGGTGGGGAGGGCTGGAGAAGAGCCACTACAGCCGCCGCAGCGCCCGCTTCTTGTCCGTCTTTTTCTTGGCTGCCAGCTTCTTGTCCCGCTCACCCGCGTGCTTCTTGGCCATGGGGCCATCGGCTCCTCCAGGACCCCCGGGAGCCAGGGGGTCAGCAGAGGGGGCTGCGCCCGCACCCGGGGCCCGGCCGGCCTCGGCGCTGCTGGGCCCGCTGGCGCCCCCGTGGATCTCCGTGAGCAGGCGGGCTCGGGCGGCGTACTCCTCGTAGTTCTCCAGGAGCAGGCGGCCAGCCTCCTCGTTGAGGGCAGACTCGGGGTTAGGGTGGATCAGCAGGCACTTGATGGTCTGCGGGCAGAGGACCAAGGTCAGGGGGCTGGGCCTCGTGGCCTCCACACCGGCTGCTCCCTGTTCCCGATGCTGTCCCCCAAAAGACGCTGGCCCAGCTCACACCTGTGTCCCCTGTGATCGAGGCCCGGACTGGAGAGGGAAGGGACTTGCCCGAGGTCACTCAGGAAGCAAGGGAGACAACCTAGGAACTCACACCTGGGCCTGCTGGGACTCCAGGGCTGTTCATCTCTCAACATAAACAGGACACATAAAAACCCAGGGCTGTCACCAAAGGTACCAAGGAAGAGCCAGACTGCGGTGGGCGGGCCGGACCGAGAAAGGCATCAGGGTGTAAGTAAAGGGACCTGGCCCGTGAGGAACAACCAGAGGGAGGTGTAGGAAGGGAGCCGATCCCCACACCCCTTTAACTGGGGGGTAAACCGAAGCCAGACGTGCACGGGCTCCGTGAAGGCGTGGAGCGAGACCAGCTACAGTGGGGTCTGTCCCAACCCCCCTTTTGGCCACTATGAAAGGGAGCCTGCAGGGCCCTAACCGTGCCTCAAGCAGGGGACACGACCCTTCTGGCCTGTAAACAAGGACGAGAACAGGTGGTCCCCTGGCTGCTGTGACAGGCAAGGCACATGGCCCGGCAAACACCACTGATGCTGAGCAGGGACCCAGGACCACACCCAATTCTAAGCTCTGGCCCCACACCCACAGGCCCCTCAGGCGCTCCCTCACGGGCTGGGGCCAGACCCAAGCTCCTAGGGATCATCGGGGACACAGAGTCACTCTGTGAGCTCACCTCCAGAGTCCCTGGCAGCCGCTGCAGACACGACCGGGAGAGGAGGACAAAGTATGTTTACCTTGGAGCTCCCATCCTCCCCAAGTGCCCAGCAGGAAACTCCACGTCCCCACCCCTACCATCTGCCCCAGGGCTCCAGAGCAATTCCATTTTCAAAAAAATGTGCTTTTTTTTGAAGTAGCCCCCATGCCCAACATGGGGCTGGAACTCGCGACCCCAAGGTGAAGAGTCACAATCCTACCGACTGAGCCAGCCAGGTGCCCCTCAGAAACCTTTTGTAAGCTTTGAGTGGGGTGGGGAGGCAGCATGTGACCTAAATGCCTTAGTGGCCGTGGAGATGATGGGTGTCTCCACCTGGGCTCAGTGGACACAGAGTCCGAATCACCCTCTGTGAGGCCGCAGAGCAGCGTGAGCGCCTGGGCTTCCCACTCCATGTGACAAGTAAGAGTCCCCTACCACACACCGTCCCTGGTAGAGCAGAGCTGCTCCTGGTGGAAACGACAGGTTTGAGCTACGGCAGTGACGGCGGTACAAATTCTATGACTCCCGCGTAACCAATGAACCGTATGGTCCAGGAATTTCATACTGTAAATTATAACTTGAAACCAACTCCCCCCTCCCCCGATGCCTGACTTGCTCCATCAGGAAAGTGTCCCATTACACAAACCCCTTGCGTGTTCCACACACAGCAAAGGTACACCAGGCACGGCACAACCTGTACAACCACGCTCAGTGGGTCAAGCACTGCCAAGCCTTCCAGAATTTTCCAGCTGGAAACCTGGACTTTTACACAGAAGCCCCCAACAACTTCAGAGTTTATTTTAAAAAAGAAAGAATGCACCACAGCCCAGGCGCCACCGGGATGGCCAGGAGGGGGGAGCCCCCCGCCAAGAACTCACCAGCAGCACATGCCGGATGCCCAGCTCCGCTGTCCAGTCCCTCTTGAGCACGTTGACGCAGATCTCACCGTTGGCGCCCACGTTGGGGTGGAAAATCTTGGTCAGGAAGTAGCCCTTGGGCGGGGAGGCGGGAAAGTCCTTCCCCAGCAGGAGCTTCATGCGGAACAGGCCTCCGGCGTAAGGGGTCCCCTCTGGAGTACAGGAGGGGGCCGGGTCAGGACGCCCAGTCTCCAGTCTGGCTGTGAGCCCAGTGCTCTGCCGCCACCCCCCCTACCCCCTCCAAGACCGAGGCTTTCGTGAGAGTGGAGTGAGGCTCAGCTCCCTGCCTCAAGGTGATGGCCCCGACCTGGTGCTCGTAGCCACCCCCGGACGCCTCCTCTCTCCTTCCCGAGGGCAGACGCTCCCACCCACAGATCTTCTAGGAAGCAGGAAGATCTTCTCGGAAGGCCCGCAGGCAAATGATGGGGCTGTTGTCAACTTCAGGTCTGCCCGCCAGCCTGCCTCAGTGAAAGGTTCTCATCCACCCACTTGCTCATCTCTCTCACACACACACACACACGAGGGAGCAGTTCTGTACCCACTGTTGTTCCTCGTACCCCAATCCCCACATCCCTCAGTGGTAGCCTGGCGACTGACGTCTAGGCGCCCCTCCTGCACCTGACCCCGCCTCTGCGGTCACCTCTTTCCCGAGGCCAGCGGTTAATAGTTTCCTGACCGCCCTGCCCCCTCCCTGTCAAAGGAACACTGCAGCCATCACATCTTTGAACCCACCAATGGCTTCCTTTCCCAACTCCTTACAGACTCTTCTGCTCCCTGAAAGCTTCATCAGTCTCTTCTCTGTCCCTACAAAGTACCCACGGCGCCTGCCTTGGAACCCGGCCTATCACCATCGAGCACTGCGTGATGATAACCCAGAAGTCTTCCCTGACGCCCTCCCCACTGTCCCATACGCGGCCAAGTCCTTCACCACGCGCTCTCGCAACCTCTTGTGTCACTGTATAGAAGCAGCACACTAATTCACTGCACGGTTAAACGATCACACATAATCACCTGGTTATTACTGTTCCCTCTTGCAACACCGTGTCCGGCTAGTTCCCTGCTCTGTCCCGTGGGTCCCGGACGTGACAGCAAGGAGTGTGCGGTCATCCGGCCCACCCTCCAGGCCCCAGAGAACCCCTACTTGACAAGCCTGCTACAGCCCCCGTTAGATGCTCTCACCACCTTGCAGGAAACATGTACACGGTCAGTGGTTGTGGCGTCTGGCCCTGCAAGCCGTGAGCGCCAAGTCAGAGGGCTCCCTGGTCCACCACTGCGTCCCCAGCACCCGGCACAGTCCAACTTGTAACTGGAGCTTCCTATTGTTCTAGTTCTGCTTTTTTGGTTTGTTTGTTTGTTTGTTTTCTAGATGCCACGTATAAGTGAAATCACGTGGAAACTGTCTTTCTTTCCGACCCATTCTCGTACTAAAGAGGAACCCACAAGCACACTCCTCCTGCCCACACTCACCAGGGCCCTCGATGGTGACCTGCAGGTCGGTGAGGTCTTCCTCGTTGGGGAACACCTTGATGCCATCAGGCGGGTCAGCAGTCAGCGTGGTCACCTCCTTATACACCAGGCGAATGATGTGGGGGGGCAGGTTCTCCACATTGGAGTTCTGGACACAGAAGAGAAGGGGTGGGTAGCTGGCGGAGCCGGGGCTTCCTGATCTAAGGATGCAGTGGCCACCCTGGTGTTGATCCCGCAGTCCCCAGATCCCCCACCCAGCATGCTCCAGATGGCCGTCCAAAGCTGACCTCCCACTAGAAATGGGGACGGGCCTTCCAAGGGGCTTGTGGATGGTTCTGCCTTCTCCAGAAGCCCCCAAGTCTTGCTCACAGTCAGGCATGGTCCCCAGTGTTTCGGGGTACGCCCGAGGCCTGCCCTGGTCCCCCTCCCTACCTAACCTTGGCGAAACCATCTTCGAAACCCCAGCAGGGGCCTGGAGATGGAGGCGGAGCGTCCTTGCTCCCGGAACACCCACGGGCGAGCCACAAAGCCCCAGAGCCCTCTCCGGGACTCAGCCGGGCCTTCCCCTCTGGGGAACCTGCGGGCCGCCCAGGTTCCGCTCCTGCCCCGCCTCCAGGAGGGCCCGCGGGCCCATCCCAGGCCCGGGACCCCAGGCGGGCCCCCCGATACCCCAGTGAGTCCGCGAGAGGCTCCTGAGACCCCGCCTCCTCCTCCAGGGGGGCCCCTGACCGCCCCTCCCGGGCCTGGCCTCCGCGCTCACCATGACTGTGGCCGGCCGGGGGCGGGTCCCCCCGGCCCCCTTCCTGCGCTCTGCGGGCCGCCGGCTGGGGCGGGGGGCCCAACTGCTGCCGCTGCGGCCCTAGGGAGGCCCCGGCAGCTCCGCTCCACTCCCCGCTGCCTCCGACGCCCGCCGCGCTCAGCGCGTAGAACTCTTCCTGCCCCGAGCGCCCAGCCGCACTGAGCCGGTCGCGCGCGCCCCGCCGCCCTTTTGTAGCCGTCCGTAGGCCACACCCCCCCCGCGGCCCCGGAGCGCCGCGCCTCGACCCGTGACGTCACCGCGCAAGGTCCTCGGCGTTCGGGGCGCTCGCTCCCTTCCCGCAAGCTGCGGGCAGAAACACGAGAAGTTGGGGAGGGGGGCGCGCGGCAGGTCGGCCAATGGGGACGCACGGGGGTCGTAATGGGGTCCCCGGAGAATGGGGGCTCTGAGGCGGGAGAGTAGAGACGGAGAGGAAGCGAGAGGCAACGCGACCGCTGATTGGGCCGTTTGAATGAGACGCCTCCTCCCCCCGGCGTACGCGCGCGTGCCCTGACGCCCAGGAAATCGCGCACGCGAGTAACGGTCGGCCGCGGAGCCGGGGAGGGGCATGGGAGGGCGGGACTCGGGGGGTTTAAAACGGATGACGGAAGGCTCCCTGGCCAATGGGGACACGTAATGGTGGAATGGCGTCACGGGGCTCGTAAGCGCCAGTCCTTGATGGAGAAGGCGGTGCCAGGGGGCGGGAAGGAGTGGAGAGTAACCAATGGGAACCTTGTCTAGGTCGGGCCAAGCCGTTCGTAGCCAACGAAGTTCGTCGGTTTTGTATATGCAAATTAGGTGTGCGCGGCCGTCCGCGCCCGCTCCTCAGCCCGCGGTGGGGATGGGCGCTGGGAGTCGGCTGCATTTTTCTACGAGGCGCCATTTTGTGCGGGCACTGCCCCGTGACCCGTGTCGTGTGTCGCGGGCGGGGCAGGGGCAGGTTGCACGGCCTTGAGGGCTTGGCCGTCTGTGGCCTGTGACTCTGGCCAGGTGGCAATCACGACGTCGGGTTTCTGTTTCCCCACGCGGGAAGCGGGCGCCGGGCTCCCTCGGGATGTGCCGGAAGGAGGTCGGGGCCTGGCGCTGCCCGCCAGTGGTACTGTCTCCACCCTGTAGCCCCGCGGCGGTGTCCCCGTGTCCCCGACGGACCTCGCCAACCTGCAGCCCCGCGCCGCGGAATGGTGTCCCCTTGTCCTCGCCGTGTCCCGGGCACCGGCCTCGGCCTCCCATCCCTGCCCGCCACGCGTCCCGGGAAGACCCCTGAGCCGCCTCCCTCGTGCATGCGGCCCGAGCTCCAGCAGCAGGGACCCCACTGTTGTGGTCGTAAGCAGCACCCATGGAGGATCCGCCGCGTACTGGCGAGCCCCACCTGGCCCTCAGTCCCAGCCAGCCGGTTGCAGGGGACTCTGACCCGAGGGGCGCTCAAGGACACTGAGGGAAGAAGCAGGGGCCTCGCCCAGGTTCCCCCCCCCCCCCCCCCCCCCCCCCCCCCCCCCCCCCCCCCCCCCCAAGCAGAGACAAGGTCGAGGTGGTATGGTAGTCAAGCCCGGCCCTGCTGCAAGGATGCATCCAAAAGACACAACCGTGCCGATAGTGACGGTCATGATGTAGCCCCTGCGAGCTGTGCGCCAGGCACTGCCCTCGTTCCATTGCAGACGGCAACCCTGTCGGGTGGGAGCGCGATGTGCACGCACGAAGCTTTTGGAATAGGCGGAGGGTAACAAGGGGCAAAACCCCTGGCGGCGTGGGGCTGACGCTCTCCTGGGGGTGCCAGGCAGGCAAGCAAATATATAATGTGCTGTGGGAGTGTGATAAAGACCGAAGGAGGGAATATCAGGGCCTGCGCTGGGGGGGGGGGGGGGGGAGACAGGGAGTGATGGGGTGGGGGGAACCTTTAGAGAAAGGGAAGAGGCAGGTCTCGGGTCCAGGCCGCAGTGAACAGTGTGTTCTTTCCTTCGATCAAGGAGGAGCCGCGGGAGGCTCTGAGCCGAGCGCGACTCCGTCTGACTTCTGGTCGAGAACAGAGAGGCCGAGGAGGAAGTGCTGGCAGCCATGGAGGTGGGGATGAAGACCGTGCTGAGCAGGTTTGTGGCAGTCGGGGTGGGGAGAGGGGTTGGGGTTCGGTGAAAGTCAACAAGACCTGCTGTGGGGGAGAGGGAGGGGTCGCCTACCCCCTGAACGGTCACTTGAAATTGAGGTCAGCAGACCTTTTCAGAAAAGGCTTTCAGCTTTGTGGACTGTGGGTCTCTGTCTCAACCCACTGCTCAGCCCTGCTTTAGTGGCCTCGCCAACATGAAGAGGAAGGGGTGGCCGTGTTCCGCTTAGGCTTTGTTTACAAGAACAGGTAGTGGCCCGAGTGGCCCTTGGGTAGGTCCTTGTTTACCATCCCCTGGAATCCCAATCCCGACAGGTACTGTCCCTGCTGGAAACTTCGCAGGACCCTTCTGCCCCGCTACATTTTGACTAGACCCCAAGCTGCCAACAGCACACTCCCCAAAGCCCCCTGGGCTGCCTTTCTGTTGGTCCCCGGTATCTGCCAAGCTGTCTGACCTGAGAACATTTGGGCGTGGGTCCCTTGTACCTGGAGAACTTTCCACTGCCTTGCTCGCTGGCATACTCCACCCTCTTTGATCCCGGTCTGTCGAAATTTGTCATTTCTTGATCACTTAGGACGTGTTTACTGCTGTCACCGCTGATTAGGTGAGCTCCAGGAGATCAGGGACTCTGTCCTCAGCCCCCAGCAGGATGCCTGACAGGTCAGGGGTGTTCATTCTCTCAGCAGGTGTTTGCTGAGCACCTAGTGTGTGCCGGGGACCATCCTGGGTGCTTAGGGTACCTCAGGAAACAAAGATCTTTGCCCAAGTGGGGTTTGCTGTAGTGGGCCAGGGCAGACATAAAACAGTCCAATAAATTCGTAAGACTTGGAGTATGTAGAAGGAACAAGAACTGTGGACAAAGAAAGGAGCACAGGAAGGGGCTCGGGGCACTAGGTCCCGCAAATGTTAAGCTAGGCGGCCAGGGTAGGCCTCGGCAAGCAGGTGTCATTTGAACCCAGGTCGGAAGGAAGGCGAGAAGTGAGCTATAGGCTTATCAGAGAAGAGCATTCCAGGCAGCAGCAGGAACAGCTGGAACATCTGAGGAACTGCAGGGAGGCCAGTGTGGCTGGAAGGTGGGGAGGAGTCGGCGGGGGGGGGGGGGGGGGGGGGGGATGAGGTTGAGGTGGGAGGTCTCATGCAGGCCTTCCAAGCCATGGTTAGAACTCTGCCCCTTTCTCTGAGGTAGTAGGGAGCCACTGCAGGGTTTTGAGCAGAGCAGTGCTGTGGTCTGACTCGGGTGCTTGCAGGTTACTTGACTGCTGGGTGGAGAAAAGAATGAACAGCCCTGCCTCCCTGCCAGGGAGGAGACCATTGCAGATCCTGAGAAGGGACTGTGGTGGCAGGGAAATGATCTGTAAGTGGCCAGTAAGCATGTGACAAAAATGCTCAACAGCATTAGCCATGAGGGAAATGCCACCTAAAACCACAATGGGATCCCAGTTTATACCACCAGGGTGGCAGTTATAAAAAAAAGTCAGCCTATAGCAAGTGTTGGAGAGGGTGTGGACAAATTGGAGCTCTTTTTTTTTTTTTTTTAATGTTTATTAATCTTGAGAGAAAGAGAGTACAAACAGGGGAGGGCAGAGAGGGAGAGAGAGAATCCCAAGCAGGCTCCATGTACTGTCAGCACAGAGCCCAGCGTGGGGCTTGATCCCTTGAACTGTGAGATCACGACCTGAGTTGAGGTCAAGAGTTGGACCCTCAGGATGCCTGAGTGGTTCAGTTGGTTAAGTGTCCTACTGAGGTCATGATCTCACGGTTCGTGGGTTCGAGCCCCATGTTGGGCTCTGTGCTGACAGCTCGGAGCCTGGAGCCGGTTGCGGATTCTGTGTCTCCCTCTCTGTCTGCCCCTCCCCTGCTCACGCTCTGTCTCTCTTTCAAAAATAACTAACCATTAAAAAAAAATTTAAAAAGAGTCAGACACTTAACTAACCAAGCCACCCAGGTGCCCCAAGAGATCAGAACTCTCACCCATGGCTGGTGGGAATGATAAATGGTACCGCTGCTTTGGAAAACATTCTGGCAATCCCTCAGATGTAAATACAGCTACTGTGTGAACCCGTGGTTCTTATTATTACTCCAGATAATTGAAAACAGACATTTGCGCAAAAAGTCTCACTTAGGTGTTGCCAACGGCATTATTCACGATGACCAAAAGGTGGAAACAACCCAGAAGTTCATCAGCTGAGGAATGGCCACACCAGCTGTGGTCCCTCCCATACAGTGGGCTGTTCTATGGCCACAGAAAGAATGAAACTCCTCCACATGCTCCAAGACGGAGAAAACTCAGATGCCTCATGCTCAGGGAAAGAAGCTAAAGCGGTGGCCTTGGCAGTTGGACAGAAGAGGACAGATTGGAGAATTAGTCGGGAGGTGGCCTAGTGATGGCGCTGAGTCAGTTTGGGAGAGGTGGGGAAGGATGGGCATAGGGTGCCTTCCCTTTGCTAAATACTGGTGACCCGGAAGCTTACTCTTTTTTTTTTAATGTTTTATTTTTGAGAGAGACAGAGCACGGGGGAGGGGCAGGGAGAGGGGGACAGAGGATCCGAAGCTAACTCTGTGCTGACAGCAGAGAGCCCCATGCGGGGCTCGAGCTCACAAGCCCCGAGATCATGACCTGAACCAAAGTCGGAAGCTCAAACCGAGTGAGCCACCCAGGCGCCCCGGCCCAGAAACATCTTCTGCATTGAAACCCAGGTTGTCCCTTCAGCCTGAATTCTAGCCTCACAAATCGATTTTCATTTCTCCTGTTTGTTTGTATTACATGATGAGAGAAGTAGGTTCTTGGGGGAACTCGCATGGCTACTGAGGTGCAGGAAGGAAAGACGGGAGGTGCAGCTCTTGTCCTCCCCCCACTCACGCGCACCCCCTCGGCTACCCCTGTGAGCACCCCGGGGATCCCGGAGCGGCTGTGCTCACGTCTGTGTGCGCACGTCCACACACACCTGCCCTGGGGGGGGTGGGTGTGCCCTGCTCCTCGGAAGAGCGCCCGCACTTTCTAGCACTGTCCGACCCGTGAGCGTTTACTCCAGGTCCAGTCCTTGGCTACAAGCTGCAGGGAGCACACGTGAGCATTTACCTTTGGGCCCTGTCCTGAGCTTTCCTGAGGGAGAAGCGCCTAGAAGTGGCCCTTGTTTGGATCCTCACCACCATCAGGACCTGACCTGTTTAACAAGTGTTTGACTGTTGTTGTTGTTGTTGTTTTTAACGTTTATTTATTTTTGAGAGAGCGTGTGAGCGCAAGCGAGTGGAGGAGGGGCATTGATAGAGACAGACAGACAGACAGACAGAATCTGAAGCAGGCTCCAGGCTCTGAGCTGTCAGCACAGAGCCCATCATGGCGCTTGAACTCGCAAACTGTGAGATCATGACCTGAGCCGAAGTTGGACGCTCGAGTGTCTGAGCCCCCCAGGCTCCCTAACAAGTGATGTTTCTTTTTTCTTTTTCTTTCGTAAGCACCATCCGTTTGCCAAGCGCTGTTCTATGTGCTTGGGACAGATCCAAGAGCAGGACAGGAGACAAAACCCTGCCTTCCCGGGGCTTTCATTGTAGGGGGAGATAGATAGTAAACACCAAGCACAAAACCCAGGTGCTCAGCTGTCCTGGTTTGCGCAAGACGCAGGACTTTCGGTGCTGAAACTGGGAAAGTCTCGGGCGAGTACGTAAGGAAGGTTGGTGGTGTGAAATGATACTAATTACTGAGAAATCAGAGCAGGGTAAGGAGTACCAGGAATGCCGTGGGAGGTCATTTTAGGCAGGGTGGCCACGGTGGACTTTCTTGAGAAGGAGGCATTTGAGTACAGGCTTAATGGCGGTGAGGGAGCAAGTTTTGTGGAAATGTGGAGAAAGCCGTTCCGGGCAGGGGTGCAGCCGACGTCGATATCCTGATGCAGGAATGAGCCTGGATATCGGCGATCTTCAAAATGCATGATCGATCGCGGGCAGACCATGGTGCTTTCCCCTTCAGCCCTGTCTCCTTTCCTCCCGGTGTGGCTGAGCATTTTCCATGTGTAAATACCCCCATCTTCATTTCTGAGGCCACCGTCTGTGGTGGTCAGCAGGTCCTCTGCCCCTGGGGGGCTTCAAACCTCTAAGCACTTGGCCGTCTGCGGTTGACTCAGTAGGTGATTAACAACACCGCGTGCCCTTGTGTCCCAAGAGCAGGAGTTCGAGCTCTCCTGGGTGGGAGGGACCTTCACTGATTGGAAGGATGCCCCGAAATGGATCAGGTGATGGACACGCTGGTAATGAACCGCTTCTTCCGCCGGCTATTCCAGGTGCTAGAAACCCTAGAAAGCAGTGCAGACGTCACGTTGGCTGAAAACACACTTTTGTGCACCAGGGCCTTCCTTTACTGGCTGTAAAACCAGTACCTCTGCTGCACACCCAGACCAAGCAGGGTAATGATCAGTGCCGGTGAGGAGGGAGGCAGAGAGATGTTCTCACATCCACGGACCCAGCAGGACTTCTGAGGCTGCAGCGTGGCATTTGAGTAGCAAATGTGTAAAACACACCACCGTGCAACTCAGACATTCGTCTCCTGGGACCTCATCCTAGGAAACGAGAAGCGAACGCACCAAGCGGTTTGTGAAAGATGTTCCTGCAAGCGTTGTTTACAGTAATGGAAAAGGGGAAGAACCCAAACGTTGTGTGGGTAGGGACGGGAGTCTGTCACTTCCATGTGCCATTGAGAGTCCTGGTGAATTTGTTGTCGGATTCAGTGGTGTCTCACAGAGTCTGACGGGGGTACTGAATCCTGTTCCCCTGGAATGATCGTGTGCAAATGCTAAGTAATAAATGCCAGAGGAATGGCGAAATTAGAAAATTATCCTTCGGCAGACACCACAGTAAGAATCACCCAGATTCTAGGCAAGAGAATCACCCAGGGAGGCTTGAAGCAGCAGGTACAAGTTTGAGGGGGAACAAGTCCGAGGGCCCTCAGGCAGGGTACTTCCTGTTTACCGAGGGGGGAACAGCCCCTCCTCGGTGCCCCGGCCAAGTGGTCCAAGCTAACAGCAGCAGTCCCAGCTGGTGGCCAGCACAGGCTGTCCCCGTGGTGATGTGCCAAGAGGTCGGTGTCACTGCTGAATCTCCTGCCGGACGTGCACAGCCTGCACCTGTTCATGAGGAGACCTCGGACCGGGTGCAGGGACATCCTGCAAAAGAGCCGTCCTGGACTCCTGAAAAGCATCAATGGCGTGAAAAAGACAGAGGGACTGATCAAACTAGAGGAGCCTCAAGAGACATGACAATCACATGCAATAGCTCGTCCCCAGACAGCAGGGACTGAAAAGAAATTGCTCCAAAGCAGGGTTGGGACAGTCGGTGAAACCGGAACATGGGCTTCATCAGCGTGAAGTGCTTGGTTTCGGTCCCTGTGCTGTGGATGTGGAAGAGAACGTCCTTGTTCTCCAGAAATGCCCCTTCGCGATAAAAGGGTATGACGTGCGCAACTCACCCTCACATACCTCTGGAGAAGAAAAAAAAGGTATTTATATGGAAAGAGAATCCCGAAGCAGTGTGTTGCAACGTTAACAACTGGTGAATTGGCGAAGGGTGTACAGGTGTTCTCTGACTTATTCTGGTAGCTGTTGAGCAAGTTTGAAATTATTTCAAAACCCGAAGTTAATGGCGGCAGAGGGGAAGGCACATGGACACGGCGTCTGGTGTAGATTTCAGGAGCTTGCAGGCCCTCCCTGTCAAACGGGTTAAGAATAGTCTCGTGGGAGCTGTATTTATTGACACAGCGGAGTTGCAGACTGAGCAAGTGTTAGGCTATGAAGGCAGAAATGCTCACGTCAGACCATAGCCTTGACTTGCCCATCCAAAGCATGGTGTGTGTGGATCAGATTGTTCTTTTCTGGGTGGAACACAAGTGAAGAAGGCGACTGGACTGGCACATGGAGGCCATGTCCAATGAAAAGTACGTGCCTTTAAGCCCTGGCCTTGCAACTCAGTGTGGTCACTCTGCAGGGCCAAGGAGTGAGACTGGGACCTCCCATCTTGCAGTCCCTCCTGGGCACACGCTCAGCGAGGGGAATGCCAGTCAAAGCTGGCACCGTTTACATTTAAATTTATATTTGATTTTAGGGGCGCCTGGCTGGCTCCGTCGGTCGAGCATCCGGCTCGATTTCAGCTCCGGTCATGATCTCACAGTTTGTGAATTTGAGCCCTGCCTCGGGCTCCCCACTGACACAAAAATTCAGAAGCACAAAAGAGTATATGTCAAAAAGCCTCTAGGCACCCATTCCCCCCCCCTCCCCTGCCACAGGCAACCTGTAACAGCCAGAATGGACTACACTGTGCTGCAGTAACAAGTAGCCCCCAAGCCCCCATTGTTAAAGGAACAGGGTTTATTTCCCACTCACACCGCATGTCCATCGAGGCTTGGCTGAAGTCCCTATTTGGGGCCCTGGCTGATCTGTCTTGGATGCAGGCCCACAGAGTAGGCATCACCTGAAACATTGCCAGTGGGGAAAGGAAGAGTGTGGGGATCTGTCTGCACATGGGCTCTCAGAAGCTTCTACCTACCTCTGTTCCTACTTCAAGCACATCACGTGGGAACATCTGATCTCAAGGGGACAGGGGAGTACTGTCCTTCTGTGTCCCTATGAGGAGAATTGTTGCATGCTCAGGAGCCCATACTTAGATGTGCTGCGTGGTCACCTCTCCCCCACCCCCTCCAGTTATCTGCAGACAAAGATGCCAATGAGAAGAGGTGATTTCTAAGAATATGCAGACAACCCTTGCGCTCACCAGGTGACACATTTAACGAAGGAGCATAACACCAAGATTCGAGTGCACTGCACGCGTTCCTCCTGACCCACCAATCTACAGCCAAACAAATAAACCTGACTAGGTGAGCTCTGGCCAGTGCTGAACAGTTGACCACACGGAAGGGGATGAGGCTTTCTCCAAAGCAGATCACACTGTCCCTCCAGCAAGCTAAGAGTGACCACTTCCCCACAAGGACAGTGCGATGGTTAGATTTCATGTCCACTTTGCCAGCCTACCGTTCCCATTTGTTGGGTCAAACCCCAGTCCAGATGTTGCTGTGAGGTATTTTGTAGATGTGATTAATGTCTACTATCCGTTGACTTCAAGATCATACGGGTAAGCCTCACCCAATCAGTTGAAGGCCATAAGACCAAAGATAAAGTATCTCAGAGAAGAAGAATTTTGTGTCAAGGCTGTAACATGGAAAGCCTGCCTGAATTTCCAGCCTTTGACCTGCCTCACAGACTTTGGATTTGCCAACCCCGCAATCACAGGAAGCAGTTCCTTAAAATGAATACACACACACACACACAGTCTTCTTGGCTCCAGTTTTCTGGAGAACCCTGACTAATCAAGTAAAATCTAAAATTTGGGAAACGGGCTCCTGGGTGGCTCAGTTGTTTAAGTGTCTGACTTCGGCTCAGGTCATGATCTCCCGGTTTGTGAGTTTGGGCCCCATGTCAGGCTCTGTGCTGACATCTCAGAGCCTGCAGCCTGCTTCGGATTCTGTGTCTCCCTCTCTGTCTGCCCCTCCCTCGCTTACAGTCTCTCAAAAAATAAATAAATGTTAAAATTTGGGAAACAAATGCACCAGAGAGGAAGGGATTTTCTTTTCCTTTTTAATAAAGGATTTTATTTTTAAGTAATCTCTGCACCCAACATGGGGCTCAAACTCACAACCCCGAGATCAAGTGTCACACACTTCCCAGGAAGTGTGTTATCTTCGAGATGAAATTAGGCTTCCCAGGAAGGGGTTATCTTCGAGATAAAATCAATACTGGAATGAACTGCACACACAATCCACCCCCAGAGGGATGTGCAAATGAGCCCTTCATTGTAAGATGGAAGTCCACGATTCATGAACAAACACTTTGGTGCCCCTAGGGGACAGGTGTCCTAAAGTTCATAAAGCCTTGGAGGCACCTACTCTCCCCGGTGTAGCTTACTATCAGCTCTTGTCCTCATTATGCAAATATTTTAATGCACTGGGGGAAAAATCCTTCCTTGTTATCACAAAAACTGGTAATTGAATGAACCGCGCCATGTAACACCCCCTGTTATGGCTTGAATTGTGTCTCCCCCTCCCCCCAGAATAGAGACATTGAAGTCCTTCCTAATCTCCAGGACCAGTGAAGGTGACCTCTTTTGGGAGTAGGGTCTTTACAGATGATCGGGTTTAGAAGTCACTGAGGATGGGCCCTATTCCAACATGACTGGTTGTCCTTAGAAAATGGGGAAGTTTGTACCCAGAGATAGAAAAGTACAGAGGGAAGATGATGTGTGTGTAGAGTGCCAGCTGTTGCCAGCAAGCCACCAAAAGCTAGGAGAGCGGCACAGCACCAGTTCTGCTCTGCCTCAGAAGGAACCAACACGGAGACCCTTTGCTCGCAGACCTGCAGCCTGCAGAACCAGGAGGTGGCACATTTCTGTTGCGTGAGCTGCTCGGTCCAGCGGCCCCAGCAAACCAACAGCACAGAGCACCCCGCTTCGGCCGGACTCAGCCAAAGGCCTCAGGTAGAAGGAGGTGCAAACACATGCTTAAATGCACAGAGGGAAGAGGCTTTCTTCGGAAGAAACCGAGGACTTTTCAAGGTGCTGTACCGGTCCCTCCCACACCCAGCTCCTTACTTGGTGACAGACTGGGGGGGGGGGGGGGCAGCCCTGACCACCTGTATGGACTCTTAGATGCCCACCCCCGCCTCGGCCAGTGACACAAACACAGAGGTGGAAACCCATTTCTTCTCGACAGTAAACCTTGAGACTGGGGCTCAGGAAACATCTGTTTATTCCAAAAAATACCAAGTTACCACTCCACCGCTGTCCTCACCAAGGAACTGGGGGGGAGGGGGGGTCTGGTGTAGAGCCCGGGAGGGGCAGGGATAAAAAGGTGTCCAGCACTGTCTGGTCCAGAATTGTCTTCTCTCTGCACCCCTCCCCTTGCCCCCTCCACCAGAAGTGGGGGGTGGGGGAAATGTGTGAGTGTGCGCGCATGCGCATTTATCAGGGGCGGAAGACTCAGATGGCGAGGTCCAGGCTCCGGAAGCATCGAGGGTGAGCGGGCCGGACAGGGCTGCTTCCTCACCCCCTTGAGACCTCTCCCCACTATGGCTTATTTGAGATAAGAGGTCAAGGCCCGAGGTCAGGCGGCCTGTGGCAGAGTGAGTGCGGGGAAGGGGGAATGAGATTCCTGGAATCCAGGCCAGGAGAGAGCAAGTTGAGGTGTGTGGGGGCGTGTACAAAAGCTGAAAGATCCCAAACCCCCAAATTCTGGGGGCTGGAGAAAGCTGAGTGCTCAGTGGGGAAGGTGAGCAGAGGGTCTGCAAGGGGGGCAGGTGCCCAAGCTGGCTCCTTTCTTGGGAAGTCACAGTCTGCCTGAGGGGCACTGGGCGCGGCGAGGCCCTAGGAGGGATTGGAGGAACCCAGAGGAGCAGCCATAAGCATGGAGTCAAAAAACTGGCACTGGGGCCCAGGTAGATGGGGTTGGCTCCCCAGTTCCCCCGGTGTGGTGGGAGCTGAGGGCCAGTTCTCTGCCCCAGGCTCCTGATGGGAAGGGATGAGCTGAGGTGCCAGTATTGGGGGGGGGGGGAGACAAGAGGGAGAGGGACGGCCCAGAGAAGGGAGAAGAGGCCCCCTCGCCTTGCCTTGGGGGCTGGGGAGGGGGTATGTAGCCCTTTAAAAGTGGGGGAATGGCCGCCCCCCAGCAACATGGCTATGTACAAAGGGAATTGGGGCAGATTGTGCATTGGGTGTTGAGGAATCCCCAAAACCCCTGGAGGCTCCCTGGTGTGTGAGGGGGAGGGAGGGGGAGAACACTACCTCTCCGTCGTCTTGAGATGATGCAGATCACCACCCCACCATGGCACTGGCAGTGGCTGTGGCCCTCAGGATGGGCCTGCTCCACGATCAGGCCAGCAGAAGACATGATGGAAGGCCCCAGAGAGGCCACAGCTGCCCACCCAGCCCATGGGGTCAAGTCTGGCCCAAGCCAATGGAGTGCTGTTTTGGATAGGGGTCCAGGTAACAGGGGCAGTGATATCACCTGAGACCTGTAAAGCCCCCCACACATACACACTCCCTGGTGATGATAAAAGGTATCTGTGTTGACCCTGTCACCGATGAGATGGTTGGGTGAAGGGCTGTGAGTTATCAGGAGGGGCCTGGATGCCCTCACCAGGGGGGTGATGGGGTCTGGCCAAGACCAGGTCTGTGGTGGGGTTGATGCAGGCATCAGCTTAAGTCAGGGGAGAGGCAGTGACATCATTAAAAAGGGGCAGACTAAGGATGATGTCATCAGAGGGGTCCTCCCCTTATTCCCTTTTTGAGGGAATAGGAAAATGGTGTGTTATTGTGCTAGTTCCCCTTACGGGAACGATTATAGGGGCCGTGGGACCCCAGAAAACAACTGAAGTGCAGCCATTGCAGTACTTGGCCCTCAAGATGATGGATCCTGGAAGATGATGACACATGGTTGAAGTGGATCCTAGTAAATGATGACATATTTGGGTGTCACGGATCCTAGGAGATGATGATGCTATGGTCATGGTGGGTCCTGGGAGGTGATGACACCATGGTGGGAGTGGATCCTGGGGGGTCATGACCCCATTAGCTCTCATGGATCCTGGGAGGTGATGACACAATGGTTGGAGTCGGTCCGGGGAGGTAATGGCATCACGGTTGAAATGGATCCTGGGGGGTGATGACTCCATTAGCTCTCATGGATCCTGGGAGGTGATAACCCCATGGTTGAAATGGGTCCTGGGAGGTGATGACATCACGGTTGAAGTGGATCCTGGGACGTGATGATAGCATTGGCTTTCATGGGTCCTAGGAAGTGATGACACCACAGTTATCAGGGACTATGGGAAATGGTGGCATCATCGGTGCTAGTGGATCCTGGTAGAGGATGCTACCATCAGCCATTGAGGATTCTGGAAGGTAATGACATAATGTGTCATGATGGGTCCTAGGAGATGATACAATGGTTGTGGTAGATCCTGGGAGATGGACACCGTAGGTCATAGGGAATCCTGGGAAATGATGTCATCATCAGACATGGTTAGCATTTGACCCCAGGTACAATGCCATCATGAGTGGTGGAAGTCTGTGGCACCGATGATATCATCAGCCAAATCAATAGCGGGCACACCCCAACCAACCCCATCCCACCTCACCCCCAACAGAAATCCAGGAGTTTGTTGACAGAGGCAATGATGTCTCTCGTTAGGGCAGAAAGAAGCGAGGCCAGCTTTTGGGCCGCTGCGAGTCCCACGCCTCCGGGAGGCTGGTGGGCCAGAGTGGCCTCCTTGGGAGTCCTGTCCTTGAGGAGTCACACAGGAGGTGACATCACTGCACAGGGATGGGGTCTGAGGCCCAGCCACCCTTTAGAGGGAGAGTCTGGTGGAAGTCCTGCAGGGCATGTCCTTGCTGTCAGGGACAGGAGTGACCAAGTGAAGTCGTGGCAGGACAAGGCAGAAACTCCGGTGACACCATCACAAATGATGGCCCTCCAGAGCAGGCAGTGTCTGTGGTGATGTCATCACAATCCCGGGACAGAACCTCAGCGGGGGCCTGCTGCCAACAACCTACAGTCAGATCGTTCTCTCCGGGTGGGGTTGCCTCCACAGCAACAACATCCCTCAGATGTCTCAGCTCAGGGCACTTTCTCTGGTGACCCTGGGGGGTTGTCATGGATTCTGGGCGTGCCCTGCCTTCTCATGATAGGACAGGAGCAGTGCAGGTGTCTTACAGCATCATCTCCGAGCAGGCAGAGTCCAGTGGTGATACCACAGAAGGGGCCTCATCCTGGAGTGCCCCAGGGGCAGGTTGTCACCTCTGGTGATGAGATCACGGGAAGAGGCACGGTCCCTCTGATAATGTCATAGGGCAAGGCACCTTCTCTGGAGATGGCATCACAGGAAGGAGGCAGAGTCCCTGTGACAATGTCGTGGACAGTCCCATGGATAGCGAGGACACAGTTGGCAAGGCATTTTGCTCGCGATGTGTCCCAGGAAGATGGCTTTGTCTGTAGCGACAACATCATAGACAGAGGCATCTTCTCCGGAAGAAAACATTTTCCTGGCGATGATGTCAGAAGAGGCCTTTTGGTGCCGGAGATGACATCATAAGGGTGAGACTTGTCTCTGCAATGACATTCACAGGAAGGAATCTTTGTCTCTAGGGATGATGTCATAGGGTAAGGCATTGCCTCTGCTGTGACCTCCCAGGAAGAAAGTCTGTGATGACTTCGTGGAACATAGACATGGCCGCTAGTGTTGACTTCAGGAGCGGGCCTATTCTTCTGTGACGGATTAATGGGGAGGAGGTTTTGTCCCTGTGATGACATCACAGAACACAGACATTTTCACGAGTGATGAGCTCACAGGCAGGGCTCTTCCTCTGTGATAACGTCATGGGAAAGAGGCCTTGCCTCAAACGGAGACACAGGAGGAGGGATCTTATCTACCGTGACATCCCGGAAGGAGGTTTTTGTCTCCGGTGGCGATTTCATCCAAAGCGGTGTCCTCGGAGGCAGCCCCCTGGCCACAGGCTGATCCCGGGTCCCAGGCCCCTGGAGTGTGTTGAGGGGCCCGGGCGGGGCCGGGGGCCCCCGCGAGGCCGCAGCCCCCAAGCCCCCGGGCCTGGCCTCAGACGGTCACCTCGTTCTTGCTGGCGGTGCGCAGGTGCTGCGGCAGGTGGTGGCCGGGGATGAACTGCAACTGCTCCAGCGTGCCCTGGCGCTGGAAGGGCGGCCTGCGCGCCAGCGTGCCCCCTCCCCCGCCGGCGTCCGACAGCCAGGCGGGCTGCGGCGAGCCGTGCAGACCGTGGTGGTGGTGGTGCGGGGGCAGGCCGGGCGGCGGGGGCAGCCCGTGCAGCGGCGTGGGGGGCCCCCCGGGTCCCAGCAGCAAGTTGGAATGGGACGCGGCCAGACCCGCGCGGGCGGCGGGCTCGGGGGGCAGCGCGGGGCTGCGCGGGGGCGACAGCAGGTGCTCCCGGCTCTGGCGCAGGGCCTCGGGCGACGAGAGGAGCAGGTGCTCCTGCGACACCAGGCGCGCGCGCGGCAGGGTGAATTCGTAGCGCGCGCGGCCCGCGTCGCCCAGCAGGTGCTCCTGGGACATGACGCGCCGCGGGTTGGGCGCGGGCGCCAGGCCCAGCTCCTCGGGGCCGCCCCAGGCATCCATGCGGTAGCCGCCCCCCGTGCCAGGTCGCCGAAGAGTGTGCAGGGGCAGCGTCCCGCGGGGCATCTCCCCCAGGTGCCGGCGCTTCAGGTAGGCCTCATCCAGATCCTTCTCGGCTGGGGGAAGAGGGGGGAAAGGCCATACAGGTAAGTCCCCAACCAGTCCAGAACGTGCCCCCGCCGCCCTGGCTTCCGTACATCCCACACCCATGAGGACCCCAGGGATCACCAGAATGCCCTGGTCATTATTAGCCTGGGCACAGGTAGGTGACATAGGTGACATAGGTGGAGGGATCTTATTTAAATAAAAAAATTTTTTTTAATAAAAAAAATTTTTTTTTTAACATTTATTCGTTTCTGAAACAGAGAGAGAGAGACAGAGTGCAAGCTGGAGAGGGGCAGAAAGGGAGACACAGAATCCGAAGCAGGCTCCAGGCTCTGAGCTGTCAGCACAGAGCCTCAGGCGGGGCTCGAACTCACAGACCGCGAGATCATGACCTGAGTCGAAGTCAGCGGGCAACCGACTAAGCCACCCAGGCGCCCAAGTGAGTCTCAAATTTTAGTCGGCCAAAACCATCAGGCCAGCTGTGTGACCAAACGCACATTCCTAGGCCCCACACAGATGGTGGGCCAGTAGATGTGGGGGGGAATTTCCTGCCCCCCGCCCCCCGCCCCAAATTTGGAGATGTGACCTATTCGTGGGTTATGAAGTCAGTTTTGTAGAGGGTGAATGGCATTTTAAAATTAACTAGAATAGAAAATTTTCAGAAAGCATCCACACAGGGACGCCTGGCCGGCTCAGTCAGTGAAACATCCGACTCTTGGTCTCAGGGTTGTGCATTGGAGCCCCACACTGGGTGTAGAGATTACTTTAAAAAATAAATAAACATTTAAAAAAGTTATTTAAAAAGAGGCATCGGTATTCTAGGGGAATAAGGGTAAGCAACCAGTTCCTAAAATTTTTATTTCAGTTACGTTTGTGTTATTGAAATATTGATGGATGCAGTGACAGTACCTGGGGTTTGTTTTAAAATAATCCGCTAAAAGTGGGCTGAAGGGAGTCTAGATTAACAAAATGTTGCTCATTGTTGAGTTGAGCAATGGGAACATGGGGATTCATTTTACAATCTCTTCTAATGCTGGGCATGTTTGAAAATGTCCATAACAAGTTTCAAAGTTTTGCTGTAACTAAAAATTATACATATTATATGTGTCTCAGGGGTCATGATATAAAAAGCATTTCTTAATGTGGCTCTCAGTTTAAATCTTTTTTTTTTTTTTTAATGTCTATTTTTGAGGGGGTGGTGGAGGGCCAGAGAGAGAGGGAGACAGAGGATCCAAAAGCCAGACTCAGGGCTTGAACTCAGGAACCGTGAGATCATGACCTGAGCTGAAGTCAGATGCTTAACCAAGTGAGGCACTCGGGCGCCCCTGGCTCTCAGTTTAAAATGTTTGAAGGCTTAGGGTGCTTGAGTGACTCAGTCAATTAAGTGTCTGACTCTTAATCTCGGCTGGCATCATGATCTCGTGGTTTGTGGGTTTGAGCCCCACATTGGGCTCCGCACTAACAGTGCGGAGCCTGTTTGGGATTCTGTCTCTCCCTCTCTGCCCCTCCCCCACTCTCTTTCTCAAAAATAAATAAATAAACTTAAAAAATAATAAAATGTGGGGCGCTTGGGTGACTCAGTCAGTTGAACGTCTGACTTTGGCTCAGGTCATGATCTCATGGGTCATGGGTTCAGGCCCCGTGTCAGGCTCTGTGTTGATAGCTCGGAGCCTGGAGCCCGCTTTGGAGTCTGTGCCTCTGCCTCTCTCTGCCCCTCCCCTGCTTGTGCTCTGTCTCTCAAAAATGAATAAACGTTAAAAAATGTTTTTAAAAAATAATGAAATGTTTGAAGGCTCTTGCCACTGACCCAGAAATGTCCAGAATCACAGTGATTGGTCCAGGGATGAGCGTGTGACCCAATTTGGACCCAGTGGGATCTAGACCTGGGAATGCTGGGATCATTGGGAAAGACCCTTTTCTGCTGGCAGAATAGCATCTTGAAATTTCTCAGGTCAGTCTTTGCTACCACTAAAGAAGAATCTGTCTGAAAATAAAGAAGAGATGTGGAATCCTGGAGATAGCTTTTGAACCCCTGGATCCAGCCATACCTGAAGCTCATGATTCATAGACTTTCCCGTATCAAGCCAATGTAGTTGCCTTTTGTTTTTGGCTTAAGTTGTATTTCTGTTAATTGTAAATACAAGTCCTAATGAATACAGTAGATCTCAGGGGGGCACGGATACGCATTTTTAAAAAGCACTTTCAGAGGCCTATTGGGCCACTGTCCACACTCCTAAACCCAGGCCCCGGCCCCACCCCATCACCTTCCCCTCCCCTTCCTGGGACTCACCCAGTCTCTTGAGGGAGGAGTAGCGGTTGAGTTCGGATTTCACAGCGGCCTCATAGGACGGGGGCAGATGCGAGAGGTTGTGGAAGGACCGAGAGCAGGACAGCGTGGAGTAGTGCAGGGAGGGGCTGGGTGGCGGAGCGGCTCGCCAGTCTGGGGCAGAGGGGCATGGCAGGGGTCAGTCCAGCCCCTCCTCCCTCAGACCCGGGAGTCCAGGCTCCCAGCCCCTTCTCCCTTTGACCCAGCAGTTCCAGCCCCCAGCCCCTTAGGGAGTGGAAACCAGGGATTCTGGCCCCTCAGGGATACTTGCTCCCCCGACCTCCGGAGACAGGCTCTATGCTGGGGAAGCCGGTCACGTCACAGGAAGAGAGGTAACTGGCACGTGCTCGGCACCTGCTGTGTGCCTGGCCGGAGGCTGGAGGGGCCGTCCACTCCACACATTTCCCCACAAACCCAGGCAGGAGAGAGATGAGACTGGGAAACTGAGGCTAGCTTGGTCACCTGGCTGGACTGGGAGGTCAGGGCTCACAGGATCTCACACCTGCTCTATCCTGGGCACCCAGCTCAGGCTTAGGACAGGCAGGGAAGGAAAGGAGCCTTTGTCCTCCCCCCAACCCAGCCCCAGTCCCTACCCATCGTGGCGGCATGGTGCTTGGGGCTGTTGACGCTGAGGTGCAGGTAGTTGTGGTGCAGATTATCTGTGGGGACCAAGAAGGGAAGTGGTGTCACTGCCATCACCCACTCCCAGCTGGCACTGCTGTCCTGGTCTCATGGGAGGATTTCCACTCATGTCCTCTGGGTTCCCAGCTCTGATCCCTCCTATCTCCTGAATCTCTGCTCTGACCTTCCTCACCCTTCTGGATCATCAAATCGGCTTCCTGGCCATTTGGCCAGCCCATCTTCCAGATCAGCAACCCCCCCCCCCCCGCCTTGGTAGTACTCCTGACACCCACACCTGCCCCTGCCCCTATGCTGCTGGAGTCTCTTCCCACGGCTGACTGTCATCCACAGGACAAAAATCTAAGCCGGGAATGGTATTTGAGGCTTGCTCGGCCCTAGCTGATGCCTTGCCTGAATGAGCCTAGCTCAGTCCTGCCACAGGGCCTTTGCAGATGCTATTATGCTGTTCTCTCTGACTTGAATTCCTTCCTCCCCTTCTTTGCCTGAAGAACTACTCATCCCTCAAGATCCACCTCAAATGTCTCTTCCTTATATTACGATTCAAACCCATCTCTCCCCCTACATTTCTGACCCCAGCTCAGGCCTTGTCCTGTATAGCCTGCATTACTACCCAGCCTCCTCCTGCACCTTCTTCCTCTCATCTCTCCCCCTTCACATGAGTTCCAGAAAAATTCTTCCACTCACTTCTGACTTTGTTGCTCCCCTGTTCTGAAGTCCTCCATGGCTCCCATTGCCATCAGGACAAAGACAGAGCTCTGCAGCTCAGCCCGGTGCTCAGGTCCTTCCTGAGGTGTCTGCACACCCTCTCCCTGGCCTCACAGACTATGCTTCAGAGGCTCAGACCTTGCCCGGCCCAGGTAGGCCCCTCACCCTCCAGGCCACTGCTCAAACGGTATCCTGGGGGAAGGAAGTCTTCCTCCTCCTCCTCCTCAAACCAGACGAGACTCTTTTTAACCTGTTACAGCTCCCTGGACTTCTCCCTGGTGAACTCATCATAAAATACGAGAACAGCTCATATTTATATAGACCTTTTTTCTGTGCGAGGCACTGCTCTAAAGAGCCTTCCGTCGTTAGTTCATTTGAGCTTTGCAGTAACCCTGTGCGGTGAGCGCCGCGACGCTGGTTGTTTTATGGCCGGGGGAAGTGAGGCCCAGAAAGGTGAAATCGTGTGTCCCAGGTAGCCAGCGGCAGAGCCAGGGTTCAAACCCAGGCAGTGTTCAGGACATTCTAATTCAATAGTTAGGAGCTTTCTTGTGTGTGTGGCTGTTAGGAGCTCTGACACTGGTTTTCTCAAGTGCAGGGGCCGAGAATGTCTACATTGAAATCACCGTGGCGTCCGTGGCACCCACCCAGAGGGTTCACGGGAGGGCAAGGAGGGGTCCTGATTCACAGCAGGGTCCCTCCAGCCTAGCCGGGAGCTGGTCGGGTTCAGAGCAGGAAGAGGCTGGAGGGTGGGCTGGGGGCGCGGGCGGGGCCTGGGCGCCGGGGGTGGGGCTACCCGGGGAGGGCGGGGCTACAGGGCAGATGGGCGTGGTCAGAGGCCGCAGCGGCATTCCCGGCTCCCAGGTCCCACTCACCGAGATTGGAGGGCTTCACGGTGTTGTAGAGGGTCTTGGGCGTCCTCGGGGGCATGCTGTCGGGGCCCCCGACCCCCGGGGTCAAGGAGCTGCTTCGTGCCCGGTCCGGGCGGGTCCCAGGCCCAGCCTGATGCCTCAGAATGTCCACCAGAGCCCTAAAGGTGGCAGAGAGCCGGTCAGCGGCCTGGGGACGGGGGTGGGGGCAGGGAGAGGGAGGCCCCAGCCTTCTTTTCCCTCCCTGCTCTCCCCTTTGGGGGAGTCGGTCAGCTCGGCGGAGCTCCTCGTCTTTGGCCATGCCCATCGCTAATGTCCATCTGAGCACCGCCCGCCCCAAGGTTCCTCCGACCACATTTCTTGCTTGAAGCGCCCCTTCCCCGATTCGTTGGGACCCAGCCCCTTCTGTGGTCCTTCCCACACCGTCCTCCCTGGGCCCCCACCCCACCCCGAACCTGGGGCCTCCCTCCTGTTCCTTTAACAGCCTTCCCTTGGCGGTAAAGTGTGCCTCTTCCGTCCAGTTGTGCGGACCGAAACCCTGAGACTCGCCCCTGGCTCCTGCTTCTCTTTCTTTTCACGCCCCTCAGCCATCTTGGACTTCCAAAATAAATCCCTAGCGGACCACTTGCCACCTGTGCTGCCCCCAGTGCCTCCTCTCATTGCTGGCTCATTGCTAGTGTCCTAAGGGGCCTCCCGCTTCCACCCTGGTCCCCTGCTGTCCCCAAAGACTCCTCTGGAGCCATCAGATGGCTTCGTGCCTGAGCTCCGCGCCCTCCAGACCCCCCCCCTCCCCCCAATCACTCTTAGAATAAACCTGCTTCCGCCCACTGCTCCGCAGGCTCAGAGGCTCCGTCGCTGTCCCGCAAGTTCTATCAGGACGTTTATACGTGCTGTTCCCTCAGCCTGGAATACCCTTCCCACAAATACCCGTTTGACTTGCTTACTCTCCCCACCACTCACATTTAATGATAACGGCAGCCAGCGTTTATGGAGGCCTTACTATGTGCCCAGACTTGACGTGAATCAACTCAGTTAATCCTCATTACAGTCTGACCTGGGATTGAAAGCCAGTTCACCCAGCAGGGCAGGGACCTGGTTTGGTCCACAGCTGTATGCCCAGCTTCTGACCCACACACAGACGGTGCCCAACAAATAGTCTGTTGGATGGATAAAGGCCTGAGCCTCTCCCGTCACTCAGCAGCCGGGCCGGTTCTGTCGCCCCTATTCTTGGGACCCCTTCGGTCTCCCTGGGTATCTGCTCCCGCGCTCGCTGTGGCTGCCTCCCGCATCTCTGAGCAAGCCTGGTTCCCTGTAGCCCTGCCCTCTCCAGATGGCTCCACCCCCCCGATAGCCCAGGCCCCGCCCCCAGGCGCCCTGCCCTAGGGCCCCAGCGCTCACACACCTGGGCACGTTGATCTCCCGGTGCGCCCTGGGCGCACGGGACGCCTTGCTGAAGGCCACTTTGGCGCCGACGCCCACGGCCAGGGCGAAGCTGATGACCCCGCACACCACGTAGGCCGTGCTGCCCCCGGGGCCCTCGCCCCCGCGCCCCCCTGCGCCCCCCGCCCGGCCCCCTTCCAGCCACCCGGCCTGGCCGGGCCCGGGCCCCCCGCCCGCACCCCCGGCACCCCCGACGCCCCCGGCCAGCGGCGGCGGCGTGGTGGCCCAGCGCGGCGTGTCGTAGTTGGAGCAGGACGCCTGTGCCAGGCGCATGTGGCGGTGCTCGCAGCAGAAGCGGTAATGGCAGGTGCCGCAGCAGAAGCGGTAGGAGCCGGTGCTGCAGTTGAAGGTGGCGTCGTACTGTCCCATGACATCGTAGTAGCCGTGGCAGAGCTCGGCCGGAGGGGGCGCCCGCGCCGCCGCGCCGGTCCCGCTCGCCGCGCTGGTCCTGGTGCCGTTGACGCCCGGGCCCGCAGCGCCCCCGCCGCCCGTCAGCGCCCCGGTCAGGCGCCGCAGGTGCGCCAGCAGGGCGGGCAGCGGGCCCGGGGGCTCGGCGCTTGTGGCGTTGGACGGGCGCGCCCCGGCCTGGCGGGCGGTCGAGGCCAGGAGCAGGAGGGTCCCGAGCAGCAGGAGGGACGGCATGGGGCGCGCAGGCGGTCGGACAGGGCCGCCAGGCCGGGGGGAGAACCGAGGCTGCAGCGGGGGGCGAGAGAGAGATGGCCAGAGGTGCAGACATGTGGGGGTGGGTGGCCGGACGCGAGGAGGAAGGCAGAAGAATGGCGAGAATCATGCCGCAGGGGACAGAAAGGATGCGTGGAGAGGGAGATGCCCGCGCGCCGAGTTAGCAGCCCCCCAGGGCAGTGGACGCGGGGGTGTTTGGGGAGGGGGCGGAACGGAAATACGCCCCGGACGCGCCGCAGGAGAATGGCCGTGATAATGGGCAGACGCCGGTAGGGTCAAAGCGAGCGATGAGGGGGTGGGGGGTGGGTGGGTGGGGGGATTGGGAAGGTCCGCGGAGATGTCAGACGGGCGCACAGAGGTAAAGGATGGGCAAAAACCAGAGGAAAGATGTGATGTGGGGAGAAGAAACCGGGGAGAGGAGCGAGCGAGCGACGGCAGGGGGAGCGTAAGAGGGCGGGGGGGGGGTGATATGGGGGCGTGGAGAGCGGGGGAGGAGGTTGTGGTGGGTCAGTGCGGATGGGGGAGGCAATGGACACAGATGTGGGGTGGGCGGGACGGGAGGAGTGGGGGGGAGATGGGGAAGGTGAGAGGAAGAGGTGTGGGTGGGGAGAGAGAGAGAGAGAGAGAGATTGGAATTGAGAACTTGAGTTTACAGAGCAGGCAGGTGGACCCAGGTGGTCAGGACTTCTCAGCCTGACACCGCTCACGTTGGGCCCAACCTGTGTGCCACTGGGGGCCAGGAGAGTTCGCATTCTCCGCGTGGTGAGGACATAAGATGCCTCCAGGCAGTGCCAAGCGGTCCCCTGGGGTCACAGCTGCCCCGGTTGAGGAGTGCTGACTCAGACCCGGCTGGTCCTCGGTCGCCCCCAAAGGCCCCTCTCTCTCCTTTATTTAGGTCTGGTAATTCAGGGGCCTCAAGCTTCTCTCTCACTCCCTCCCTCCTCCACCCTCTCCCTCTGTCTCTCCAGCACACACACAGTTGCAGGTCTGAAGTGTCTCAGGACAGCAGGCGACGCAGGGTGGCAGAGCTGATCATGTGCCTCAGTCTCCCCATGTGTGAAATCGGGGTAAGGATGGTTTATCAGGGGGTTGTTAGAAGGATGAGCCGGCTTGATCTTTGTAAGGAGCTCAGAACGCCCTGGTCTGTTGCAGTGCCGCGCACTGTGCACACTGCAGCCGCTAGTTCAGGGGGTGGCCAGGAACAGGGCCAGGGAGGAGACGGCAGAGTGAGGGGCCAGATGGGGCCATTTCTAGGCAGCAGGACGGCAGCACGGATGCTTCCACAGTGTGTCCTGAGCCCTGAGGGTGCAGCGGTGACTAAGCCACAGCGTTCCCGCCTTCACGGGGCTTATATTCCAGGGGCGGGAGAGGGCTGGGCGCACAGACATACACCAGGGTGACGCTTGTTGAAAACTGTTAAGGACAAATATGAAGAAATTTTGCAGGAAGTCATGACCAAATGAAAGCAGCATGAGAGAATGGGAGGGTAGGGGCACCTGGGTGGCTCAGTCGGTTGAGCGGCTGACTTTGGCTCAGGTCACGATCTCACGGTTTGTGAACTTGAGCCCTGTGTTGGGCTGTGTGCTGACGGCTCAGAGCCTGGAGCCTGTTTCAGATTCTGTGTCTCCCTCTCTCTCTGCCCCTCCCCTGTTCGTGCTCTGTCTCTCTCGCTCTCAAAAATAAATAACCATTAAAAAAATAAATTAAAAAATAAAAAAGAGGATGGGAGGGTGGATAGGACGAGTTGAATGAGCATCATTAGGTATCAGTTTTATTTGTTCCTTTCCACTGGTGGGGGGGGGTGTGTGTTTGGGGACCACACCATTATCACCAAAAGTAGTAGGGGCTGGGCTGGGGAGAGGGTCATGGGAGCCGAGGCTCCCCACGCCTCAGTCAGCTTGTCCTGCTCCTGCAAGGGGCCTCAACTTCCCTTTTAGCTCCAGCCCTGGCCCCTCCCTTGAATCTGGGCTAGAATATCCCACTCCCTGCTTAATAGGCATCTTAGAAGTGGCTTAGCTCACACCGTGCAAAGCTGTTTGGTGGCTCCTCGAAAGTTAAGCAGTTATCACATGACCTGGCAATTCCACGCCTATGCATCTGCCCAAAGAACCGAAAACGTACACTCACACGAAAACTTAACGCGCGAGTGTTCATAGCAGAGCTATTCATAACACCCCAAAGCGGAGACCACCCGGACGTTCACCAACAGAGGAACAGATCTACGCGGTCTATGCGTACAATGAAATATTATTCTGCCTTAGCGAGGAACGGGGCACTGATACGTTACATCGCGGGTGAACCCGAAAAACAGCACATGAAAGAAGCCAGACACAAACAGTCATATGCGGTATGATTGCTCTTATACGAAACGTCCACAGGAGTCAGATCTATAAAGCCAGGAAATCTGGTTAGCGTAGCGGTTGCCTGGGGCCTGGGGGAGAGTGGAAGAATGGGGAGTGGCTGCTTTGGGGTGATAGAAATGTTCTGAATTGGTGGCAATGGTGGCACATTACCGGTGTCCTAAGTATCATTGAACGGTACACGTAAAAATAGTTTAAAGACTATCGGGCGCCTGGGTGGCTCAGTCCGACTCTTGATTTCGGCTCAGGTCATGATCTCGTGGTTGATGAGATCGAGCCCCGAGTGGGGCTCTGCACTGACAGCTCGGAGCCTGCTTGGGATTCTGTCTCTCTCTGCCCCTCCCTTGCTCATGCACGGTCTCTCTCTCTCTCTCTCTCTCAAATAAACACATAAACATTTTTTTTTAATGGTTAAAACAGTAAACTTTACGTTATGTATCTTGCCACAATTTTAAGAAACGAAAAACCCACCAGCATAGGTCAGATGACATCAAGCGTTGCCCTGTCGAAACTGCCCGATGGCTTCACACCCAAAATAAAATGCAAACCTTTCTCCCTGTCCCTGTCCCTCATGCTTTTCCAGGTCCCGTGTCCAAGAGGGTCCCTTCTTCCTGCCTGTGCATTTGTTGTTCCTCTGGCCTGGGACCCTCCCCCCCTGCCTTGTTGCAGATATCGGTCTGACCCACCCCCTTCCTTCCTTCAGGCGCCCTTCACATGTCTTCTCAGTGTCCCTCCCTGCCCTGTCTAAACTAGCACCTCCAGGCACTCTGCTCCCTGTCTAGTCTAGTTATGGGTGCCATCTCTTTCTGTCTAGTTATGGGTGCCATCTCTTTCTGTCTAGTTATGGGTGCCATCTCTACCTGCCGCATTATATGTGCAGTGGCCCACTAGACTACGCACTGCATGAAGGCAGACTTTTTTTTTTGGTCTTTCTTGTTCATGGTTGTGTCCACAGCACTATGGCATGGATGAATGTTGAAAGATGTATGAGAGGTGGGTCTTCCCTCTCTCTCTCCCCCTCCCCCACTTCAGACAAAAACACTGAGGTTCCAAGAGGGACTATCATTTGCCTAAGCCTTACAGTGCCCAAGCATCGGAGCTAGGCTTTGAACTCAGGGCTCAGGGCACTGCCACCTGTAGGGCATGGGTCCCTTTATTCCATGCAGACAAACGGGGGTTGACATGCATCCAGACACACCTCTTTCATCAGTGAATCCACATGCATGCAGCGATGTGGATTTCTTCATTCATTGAGGGCTGCCACATACGGTTGGGCAGGTTGTGCACTGCACAAGGAGCTCTGGTTGCGAGGCTGGAATCCAGCCAGGCTCTCCTCCTTAAGGCGTGCTGATGGGGCTGCATCCATCTGGGGGAAGGTGCACCCTTTAGAACTCACACGAGGGTGCCATCTGCCTGCCAAACCGTAGCCGCAGGGGAGCTGCATTGGACCAGGGGGTACCTTTGTCTCATTTGCATAAAGGCACCAAATGGGCTAGCGGTTTGCTCACTCAGTCCCCATTCTGTGCCAAGCTTCCGGTGGAGCTCCACGGACACAATTCTTCCCTCTGCTAACAGAGTCCCATTATCTCCTCCAACTGCTTACACATGCACATACCCACGGAGACACAACTCCAGGCCATTGACAACTCTGGGGAGTGGGGGAGGGGGGCCACAGCATACATCCCTCAAAGCCAGCAATGCACCCAGACACACACACACACGCACACACACACCACCTCTGTTAGCGGAGGGACCCATAACCTCCTACCCTGCCTTATGCCTCCGGAAGGAAAGTGGACACACACCTAGGGACACAGTGGCCTGTCCAGACACAAGGATACAGGAGGACTGATTCTTCCCTTACACAACACACACACACACACACAACATGATATGCACGCAATGACGGAGAACACAGGACACCCACGCCGCGTGCCAGACACAACGCACAAGGACACCCAATGTCATCCTGGCGGCACACCTGTAGGCCTCCTCCCAACACGCAGATACACAGATACACAGCTCCATGAGGACACACAACCGTTCCACCCACAGGACACAGTCTCAGACGTTGTGACACCCTGGGACCACACATAGCTCCCAATACAGCCAGAGACCTGCCCAAACCAGCTCTACATGGACACACGACCATACACATCACAGCCCACAGTCATGCAACCTCATGGGTACACACACACACACATGTGCAAACACACCCTCACCCAGCGGTGGAGTCTGGAAGCAGGCACGTGACAACTCCCCCCCCGCCCCCCCCCAGCCCTTCTTGCACCCCTTACACACACAGGCACTTTCCTCCCCCCACAGCTGAAGAGAAAAGGGGCCCTCACCCCAATCTCTTCCCTCCCTGCACCCTAGTCTCCTCCCTGCACCCCAGTCTCCTCCCTCTCTGCCCCATGCATGCTCAGCGGCTCAGGGCCAGAGGTCTGGCTGTGCCCCTTCCCCAGCCCCCCCCCCCCTCGCCTAGGACCCGAGAGACATACAGACAGAGATCTGGGGAGCCAACTTGAGGAGGGTTTCCAGAGGAGGCTCCTGGGACCCTCACAGCACTGTGCCCCACACTCCACACCCTGCTCCTGTGCCCTCTCCAGATTCTGCCAGCTGGGGTGGGGGCCAGGTGAGTCGCCTTCTGAGATGTGTGGCAGCAGAGAGAGATGGAGCAGGACAAGGAGAGAGACTTGGGGGTTTGGGGGGAGACTCAGAGAGAGGAGGAGAAAGACCCAGGGAGAGGGACACAGAGATGTGAGAGCAGGGGGAGACCCCGGGAGGACAGAGACCCAGGGAGGAGGACAGAGACCCAGAGTGGGGGGGGGGCAGTGAGGGGGAAGACAGATACTCACAGGATGGGCAAAGAGTCAGAGAAGTGGGGTTCTGAGATCAACAAACCGAGAGAGAGAGAGAGAGAGAGAGAGAGAGAGAGAGAATAGAAGCCCACAGAAGGGTGAGACCCAGGAAGTCAGAAGCCCTGAGCTGGTGAACTGGGGGCAGGAGAGGGGTTTGGAGGTGGTGGTGGAGGGGGGCTGAGGGTGCACGGCGGGTATGGAGAGAGAGAGAGAGAGAGAGACGCTGGGGGCACGCAGGGTCCGGGGGGCATGATATTCCCCTAGGAATATCTGGGATTGAGGTGAGGGGTCCATCTGGGGTAGGGATGTGGAAAGCAGGCGAGGGGAGAGGGTGTGGGTTCAAGTCCAGGTGCTCGGGCTGGGGGAGCAGAGCGGAGGGGGAAGGGGAGGGGTCCGGATGGGGGGCGGGGATCGCAGTCCTGGGCGCCCAGGCGGAGAGGACTCAGAGACAAGGACCCTCCCTGGGCACGCTCCCCGCGGCCGGCCCGTCCCTACACCTTCCTGTCTCTGGCACCTGTCTGACTCCGGATATCTCCGCTGTCCACCCTTCTCCCGGACCCCGCCTCCCACCGGCCCGCCCGGCGGCCTCTCCTCTCCAGCCGGATCTGCCCTGGGCCATGGTCCTCTTAGCCTGTGTCTCTCTCTCCAGGTCTCATCGCTTCTCTGTGTCCCGAGTCTCTGTCACACGTTCGTTTCCCGCCCCCCCCCCCTCCCCTCCCGGCGGTGTCCCGTTCTCGGAGTCTGTTTTCTGTGTGCCAACACTTCCCTTCTTCCCCTTGTCCCATCGTCTCTGTCTCTCTCCGGCCTGTCTCTGTGTCCCCCCCCCCCCCCCCATCCCCATGTCTCTCTGCCTCTCTGACTCTGTCTCTGTCTCTATGTCTCTTTCCCAGGTTTGCTTTCTACAGATCTCTGTCCCTCTGGGTGTCTCTGTGTCCCCTACCCTCACCCCACCCCGGTCCCCGGTCTCTCTCGCCGGTCCCCCTACTCTCACTCAGGCCCAGGTTGGAGGGGCGGGGTGGGGGGGCGCTGCAGCGGGAGCTGTGTGTTCCCAGCGCAAAATAGACTCCTGTTGCCATGGCGACGCGAGCGCGGCCTCCGAGACGCGAGGCATCAGGCTGGGGGGTGAGGAGGGGGGACACCTGGATCCGGAAGGCGGGGGCCGGGGGCGCCTGGAGGAGCGGGGAGGAGGGGACTCCTCGGTCCCCGGGGAGAGGGGGTGCTGGGCGCTCTGACGCCGGGTTCCGCGGACGGGGCCTTCTGGGAGGGGTCTGGGATTCCAGGATTGGCGGGGGTGGGGGTGGGGGCGGACTCTGATTCCCCGGTGGGGGCGGGCTGGTGAGGGCTCCGACTCCTGGGTCTCTGGGGGATTCAGAGGTTGCCTTCTTAGGCCCCCGAGGTTGGAGGTGGGGGCTGGGGGCCAAGGGCTGAGAATCTCAAGGGGTTGGGGAGCCTTGACAGGGGGGCCTTGACTGGGGGCTCCGCGGAGTCCCGACTCCCAGATCTCCACGGGGGCTGCAGAATTCTGGGAGCCCCCATGTGGATCCCCAGACTCCTGCGTCTTAGGGGAGCAGGAAGCACTCAGAGGAAGCGGTCTGTCCTTCCCAGCCATTCATCCACTCACCCGCATACCTGCCTCTTCCTTCCTCCCCGTCCCCGTGTCCCCGTGCCTCAGTTTCCCCCTCCGCACCGGGGTGCGGTCGCGCTCACCTCACTTTCCGGAGTCGGGACCCTTGGGGAGTCGGGGGCGGCGGCGGGCGGCGGCGTGGGGGGCCGGCCGGGGAGGCAGAGCGAGCGCGTGTCTGCGAGCCAACCGGCTGGGCGTGTGCGCGCCGGTGGGGGGCGGCCGGCAGCGTGCGGGGCGGGCGACCCGGCCGGCAGCTCCTGTCCGCGCAGATGTGGCTGGGCCAGCCTCGCCTTTGCCTCGCGCCGGCTGGGAGCAGGGGAGAGGCACCTCCCCCTCCCCACCTGCTGGGACCCCTCTTCCCCCCACCCGCAGCCCCCACTCGCCCCCGGGATACCCCCCAAATCCAAGAATGGTTCGGCCCACAGCCACATCAATGTTTATTCGGCAAGTCCGGGTCCCACAGCCTGTGACACTCCCTCCCCCTCCCCTTCCCGCCTCTTGAAGTGGCCCGGGGCCGAGCCCCGCCCCCAGCTCTGCTCAGCCAACTGCCGCCCAGCTTCCACGAGTCTCATTTGCATTTCCGGGAGCTCTGGCCCAATGACAAGGTAGCTCTCCACCTCCCCTCCCGAGGGGGTGGCACTCCCGGTGGACTGCACCACTGTTGGGATTCCAAGGATGGGGGCAAAGTGATTCCACTGAGGTCCAGATGACAGGAGGGTGGTCTTCGGGGTGAGGAGTTCAGCGGAAGAGGGGGTTCTGGCCTTGGAAGAGGCCCAGCAGCCCGCTGTCTGGCGCGGGCTCCTTGATGATCTTCTGGATCTGTAGGGGGAAGAGGAGGGTTCAGGGAGTCAAGAGTCCCCATGTCTGTGACAATCTGGAAGGGCACTTCTTCCTTTTCATCCGCCTCGCCCTCTTGGCAGCGACAGGCCAAACCAACCACTCCCTCTTCTCAAAACTTTTCCTCGGGCCTCCCTTCCACCATAGCCGCCTGGGTTATGATCACCTGCCATCTTGGTCCACTTGTCTGGCTTGCTGCCAGTAGTCTCTGTCCTGGAGCTTCTGGTCTATACCCTGCTCCTGTCTCACGTCTCCCATCCCTCAGCTCCCAAATCCGGCCCACGCCTTGCCCCTCAACTCCAGACTCTGATCCAAGTGCCTCTTACACAATAGTGTTCCCCCAACCAGTAGACCACAGGAGCATAGATGCTCAACCCGCCTCTCTGGGGCTGCCTTCTCCCAAAGCCCCACATTGCATCCATCAGCAAGCCCCACCCTGCTTGCCTCCAGAAATATAAGCACAATCTGCATCCCCACTGCCTCCACTCTGGTCTCCCGCCCACATCCATGGGCCACCCGGGACCAACCTGCAGATCTGACTCTGGCCAGCTCCCTTGTGCAAACCCCTCCACTCCGGGAAGACACGGATCTGGCTCCTCTCTGCCTCCTCCCCTGTCACGCTCACCGAGCACTCGGCATGGCCCACTCCGGTTCTTTGAATAGGGTGAGTTCCGGTCCACCTGCAGCCCTTTGCCTCAGCTGCTCCTTTGGCCGGGAACACTTTCTGGACGGCCGCTGCCCCTCCACTGCAGGCCTCCACTTAAGGGCCATCCCTGCTGTGAGCCCCATCTTCTCTCACACACACTCTGAACACTCCCTTCCAGCGCCTGACCACAACGTGGAACCGAATACACCCTGGCTTTGGCTGCTGCCCCAGGACCTGCCCCATTGGTTGGCCCATAGTAGGTGCTTAACAAATAACTCAACAGAGCTGGCCTAAGAGGAGGCACAAGGGCGGACCTCAGAGGGCTGGGGCATGTCCCTTCATCCTAAGGGCCAGCAGTGTGACTCAGCTGGGGCTACCTAGTCAGACCCGGGCACTAGCAAGGCCACCTGGTGGTGGTGGCTGCGGGGGACGCAACTGAGGGCCAGAGACGGGAGGTGGGGGTCAGGGGCTCCCACGCAGGGCTTCTGGCGGACTGTTTGTTCCTGTCTGCCTCCCACCCTCACTTCACTCTAAACCCACCTTTCACCAGGAGGCCTCCCACACCACCCGCACAACCCCTCCTCTGCACCCCAACACTCCCAGCCCCTCCCCTGCGTTCTCGCTCTCTCCCCCGCCCTCATGGCCACCGACAGCTTCCCTTGCCCTTCACGGTGTTGACGGGACTTAGAACTCGGCCGCCAGGAGGCAGCAGCCTGCTGTGCTCCCAGATGTAGGCTGTCAACCACCACGTGGCGGGCGCTGAGGAGACCAGGGAGGGTGGGGGGGAGGGTGCGGGGCCAGTACCTCCTTAAACTGGGGGTGGGCGGCGTCACCCACAAGCTGCAGAATGAGCCCCTCACTGGTGGAGAGGAAGGCGCCGCTCTGCCGCATCCGGGCCAGTGCCACCAGCCTGTCCACCTGGCTGCGCGGGAGACGGAGGTTGTTGGTGCCTCGGCCCGCACGCCCAGACGCCCGGCAAGGTTGGCAGGGATCCCACTCCTCCTAGACACCCCACCTGCGCCCACGTGCACCCACCCGTCAGCAGGACCCCCTCACCTGCGGGAGGAGCAGGCATCTACCACCACATGGACCTGCAGCCCCCGGTCCAGGAGGTCCAAGGTCGTGTTCTGGGGGCGAGACATGTCAAGGGCAACCTCAACCCCAGACAAGAACAGGGGCCTGGGGAGGGGGACGGGGATGAGGGAGCCTCAGATCAGGGCAGGGGGCCCCCATGTTACAGCAGGGTCCTAGGGCCCCATGGGAGCATGAGGTAGAGAGGGGTCCTAGGAGGGATGACGGTCCCAGGTCAGGAAGGGGGTCCTGCCAGGAGGACAGAGGGTTCGGGGTCAGGGAAGGGTATCCTTTTGAGGATGGAGGTTCCCAGGGGTTAGCTGGGGGTCTCACCAAGATGCAGGCCTGGGTCTCAATGCCACAGAGGAGCACGGAGCGCAGCTGGGGCCGTGTGTCTAGCTCCTGTTGCACCGCGGGCACCATGCTGAAGCAAGTTTTGGCCAGTGGCCGCAGGCCTTCAGCACCCAGCTCGGGCACCGTGGGGCCCAGGCCTTCTGGGTACTGCTCCGTCAGCACAGCCGGTACCTCCAGCAGCCTGGCCACCTGCGCTAGGGAGGGGAAACAAAGGCCTGAGCCCGAGGGAGGGGCCTGTGGGGGCAGGACTTCTGGGTCTGAGGGAGGAGGGGGCTGGGGGCCTGATTCCTGGGACTGATGGAGGAGGGGGCTGGGAGTCTGGACTCCTGGGTCTGAGGGAGGAGGGCGCTGGGGGTCTGGACTCCTGGGTCTGAGGGAGGAGGGGGCTGGGGGCACGACTCCTGGGTCTGAGGGAGGAGGGGGCTGTGGTTCAGGATCCTGGGTCTGAGGGAGGAGGCGCTGAGGGCCAGGACTCCTGGGTCTGAAGGAGGAGGGGGCTGGGGGCCTGATTCCTGGGACTGATGGAGGAGGGGGCTGGGAGTCTGGACTCCTGGGTCTGAGGGAGGAGGGCGCTGGGGGGTCTGGACTCCTGGGTCTGAGGGAGGAGGGGCCTGGGGGCCAGGACTCCTGGGTCTGAGGGAGGAGGGGCTAGGGTTCTGGACTCCTGGGTCTGAGGGAGGAGGGGGCTGGGGGTCTGGACTCCTGGGTCTGAGGGAAGAGGGGGCTGGGGGTCTGGGCTCCTGGGTCTGAAGGAGGAGGGGCTGGGGGCCTGGGCTCCTGGGTCTGAGGGAGGAGGGCGCTGGGGGTCTGGACTCCTGGGTCTGAGGGAGGAAGGACTGGGGGCAGGACTTCTGGGTCTGAGGGAGGAGGGGGCTGGGGGTCTGGACTCCTGGGTCTGAGGGAATAGGGGCTGGGGTCGGACTCCAGGGTCTGAGGAAGGAGGAGGTTGGGGATGTAGACTTCTGGGTCTGAGGGAGGAGGGGGCTGGGGGCCTGGACTCCCGGGTCTGAGGGAGGAGGGGGCTGGGGGCCTGATTCCTGGGACTGAAGGAGGAGGGGGCTGGGAGTCTGGACTCCTGGGTCTGAGGGAGGAGGGCGCTGGGGTCTGGACTCCTGGGTCTGAGAGAGGAGGGGGCTGGGGGTCAGGACTCCTGGGTCTGAGGGAGGAGGGGGCTGGGGGTCTGGACTCCTGGGTCTGAGGGAAGAGGGGGCTGGGGGTCTGGACTCCTGGGACTGATGGAGGAGGGGGCTGGGAGTCTGGACTCCTGGGTCTGAGCGAGGAGGGTGCTGGGGGTCTGGACTCCTGGGTCTGAGGGAATAGGGGCTGCGGTCGGACTCCAGGGTCTGAGGAAGGAGGAGGTTGGGGATGTAGACTTCTGGGTCTGAGGGAGGAGGGGGCTGGGGCCCTGGACTCCCGGGTCTGAGGGAGGAGGGGGCTGGGGGCCTGGACTCCCGGGTCTGAGGGATGAAGGGCTGGGGGCCTAGACTCCTGGGTCTGAGAGAGGAGGGGTCTGGGGTCTGGACTCCTGGATCTGAAGGAGGAGGGGCTGGGGGCCAGGACTCCAGGGTCTGAGGGAGGAGGGGCTGGGGGCCTGGACTCCTGGGTCTGAGGGAGGAGGAGCTAAGGGGTCTGGATTCCTGGGTCTGAGGGAGGAGGGGCTGGGGGTCAGGACTCCCTCATCTGAGGGAGGAGGGGCTGGGGGTCTGGACTCCTGGGTCTGAGGGAGGAGGGGCTGGGGGTCTGGATTCCAGGGTCTGAGGGAGGAGGGCGCTGGGGGTCTGGACTCCTGTGTCTGAGGGAATAGGGGTTTGGGGGCCAGGACTCCTGGGTCTGAGGGAGGAGGGGCTGTACCTTGAGCATGCGGGCGGCCACAGAGACTATCTGGGGGAAGTAGGCGACATGGCGGAACTTCTCCTGCATGTCACACAGGAAGAGGATAGATGACCCAGGGAGGACTCGGCCCAGGTTGGGCCTCACAGCTGCCATATCCTGGGGTTGGGAGAGGTGCGAGAGGGAGGGGCCAGTCAGGGCAGGGGATTTGACTCCCTGTCCAGGGTCCGTGCACTCAGACCCGTGAGGGTCCCACACAGTCCTTTGGAAACCTCCCCCTTCCCATGTGCTGCCCTTTGTGTCCGCAGATCCCTGGGCCCAGAATCCATTTGTTTCTTAATACGTCCTACTCGGCTGGGAGGTCACTTTCCCAGGGAGGCCTTCTCTGACCTTGTGCTCCCAATCTCACTCTCCCAAGGTCCCTGGGAAAGCCTTTTCCTTCCAGGATACACGGCAACATCAAGGTCACCCTCTGCCCTCCACAAGGAACACTCCAACTGGGATCCTCACCCTGCCCTTCAGGGTGGGGGTGGGGAACAGAGGAGGGAGGTGAAGGCCGGAGGGCCCACAGCAGGTAACAGGGCACGGGTGTGATTCCGGATGAAAACCAGAGCCCAGGTGCAGTGGCAGTGTCCTGAGTGAGGCTCTTGAAGTCTGACTCCCCCTACGCAGCCTCTGAAACTCAGTTTACCCTCATGCAACATGCAGGCTGCACATCCCTGCAGGTCGTAGAAGGAAAGGCCGGTGCACCTGCACAGGGGACTGTTAATCATCCGCAGAAAGAATGAGACACTGCTACATGCTACATCACGGGTGAACCCCAAGATCGCCGCGCCCAAGAGCGAGGCCAGTCACCAGAGGCCACACGTTGTGGGAGCCCATTCACATGAAACGTCCACAGGGATCCAATCCAGAGACAGGGAGCAGACTGGTGGGGGGCTGGGGCGGGGACAATGAGGGCTGACTGCCTCCTGTGTGCGGTGTTGCTGCTGGGCTGATGAGCACATTCTCAAACTAGGTGGTGGCCACGGTTCTGCAACGTCTTGAATATTTGTTAACTGCCACTTAATGGTACGCTTAAAAATGGTCGAAATGGTCAATTTCGTGACTTGTACTTTAGCACAATGAAAAAAGGGGGGGCGGGGCTGTTGGAATCACCTGCAGCCCTGTTACAGGGGAGGCCACTGAGACCCGAGGGGTCCACGACTTGGCGCCCTCCCCCCCCCCCCCCCCCCCCCCGTCCCACAGGACTAGAGCACAGCAAGCCCCCCCCCCCCCCCCCCCCCCCCCCGCCCCAGTCAGAGCAGCTCCCTCTCCAGCATCTGGGCCCCGCCTCCAAGAGTCTCAGCCTGTCCCAGCCCATATGCCCAGGAGGCTTGAGTCCCGGGGTCCCCAAGTTGCTGCTCAACTGGGGGTTCTGGCCCTGCTCATGTCTGCACGTCTCATGCCCTCGGCGTGTTCACTCATTTACTCGTTAACTTATGTGGGACATGGGAGACCCTGCAGACCCAGGGGAAGGTGAAATGGTTAATACGGGGGAAGTCTGGAGGCTGGCTGGTGGGCACACAGGCTGTTTATGACGATTCTTTCAAATGAACACATCTACTGTAGAAAATGTTTTCTATGGGCAACATAGTGTAGAAACAGTGTAAAAACTCATGGGTGGTTACAAGGAAGAATTTTATGCTATGTGAATTTTGTCTAAAAAGAAAAAAAAGGAATGGAAACTCCCACAAAAACAAAACCGCACTGAATGAATTAATCACATTAATTACGACTGCGATCAGTGCTGGGATTTCGAGGGAACCTGATCTATCTTGGCAGAGTCTGCAAAAGTCTCCCCCGAGGAAGTGGAGGGAGAGAGAGAAAACAATCTTTCTGAAAACACAAGGTTGACTCTGTTACTCCCCTGTCTTAGCCCCCACCTTCCAGGGCTGCTCTCAGGTCCTCAGGACTAAAATGTAACCTGCTCAGGCAAGGCGCCTGGAACCATCCCAGCCAAGTCCTTCCCCTGTGCGGCTCCCTCCACCCGGGCTGCTCTCCTCACTTCCCTTCTAACTTTTCAGGAGACAGGAGGGACAGGGTCAGATCAGAGCTATCATGGCTGAAAGCCTAGGTAGGACAGGGTGTCTGAAGCCACGAAGATCTCCCTTTCAGGCTGGTAGGAGTGTGTTTTGCAACAACCCCCAGGGAAACACATGTGGCCAAGGTTTCTCAAAATTCTAGTTACATGAACCCTGTGACCCAGAAAATGTGCTAAGTATTTACCCTGCAGACATACACGTGAAATGACACAAGGTTATTCCCTACCAGACTTTTTGGTTATTCATTATGGGACTTTTCCGCTGAGCAAAGGAACGGAAATACATGTAAACGTCTATGGTTAGGGTTCTGGTTATGTAAGTTATGGTATAGCTGTACTATGGAATTCTTTGTAGCCAGGGAAAATCACAAGGAAGCTCTTTGAGTAACAAGAGATGTTAACAGTGAAAAGAAGCGGAACAGTATACACAGCAATGCTTCCCTCTTCGTCTCCCCAAAGAAGAGAAAACGTGAGTTTTCTGCTCCTATATTTGCTGTCTCTGGTGGGTACACGTGGAGGTGCTTCAGGTGGGGGGGGGGGGGTCACTGAGGGACAGGGTATGAAGGAAATCTTATTTTCACGGAGTACTGTTCCTTTTGAAGTGTGGACAGTGTGTGATAGGTTGTCTGGTCCGTAATATATACGATAAAATACTTAGATAAGCTGAGAACCCAGCAAAACCAATCTGTGTTAGTAAAGTTATAATGGTTATCATTGGGCAGCAGTAAAGAAAGGGGCACAAGGCAGGGGGGCTTCTGGGATGCAGTGGGGAGTTCTACTTCTGGATTTGGATGTTGTTTACACACGAGCGTTGGCTACGTGAAAAGTTATTTGAGGTATTTGTGATTTGTATGTATGGCTTTTCCCCCCTGGATATGCAGTATATTTCCATAAAAAGTTTTCAAAGTATCAGACAAAAGGGTGGAGGCCAGGAGAAAACCGGGGCTGGAGTCTAGGTGGACAAAGGTGAGGCCTGGGCTCCACTTTAGGCAGAGAGAAGAGAGAGGAGGAGGCAGGACAGAGAGATTCAGGGGGCAGGTGCCGCTGGCTGTGGGGGAAGGAGCAAGGAGGAAGATGTACAGGTTTCCGGTCCATGGGTGGTAGGTCCTAGGGACTAACTGGGGACCTGGAAAGGGGAAGTGGTTTGGGGGAGATGAAATACTGAGGGTGGAGGGTGGGGAGTGCGTGTGTGTGTGTATGCGCGCGTGTGAATGTGGAGAGGTCTGGGCTGGAGACTGACTTAGAAATGCTGTTAGGGAGAGAGAGATCTGAGCTCCAGGTGGGGGGAGTCAAAGGCCGGAGGAGGAGGGGCAGTAGCGGGGGAGGGTGGGGCGTGCAACCCTGCAGCCCTGCAGCCAGGATTCCCTGGCAGTGTGACCCTGGGCAAACTTCACGCTGTCTGAGCCTCGGTTGCCTCATCGGAGAAACAGGGGTCAAACTAGCCCACCCCATAGGGACGATGCAAAACTCGGCCAGTGATGCACAAAGGGCGGGCGCGACCCGTGGAAGGTTCGAGTCCCCGGTCAGCCAATTCTGTAGGGCCGGCAGGAGTCCTCGCCCTGGCTGTGTCACCTCGGCCCGGACGTCCTGGCAAAGCCTCAGTTTCCCCACTTGCAAAGCGGGAAGGTCAGCGCCCCCGAGGCGCTGGGGAGCCTTACCCGGAAGGCGCTGGTTTCCAGCCCGGCCCGCCCCTCCGCTGGAGAGGACTGGGGGACACTCACCGCTCCGAGCCGGGACTCACGCCGCTCCGGTCCTCCCGCCCCTTTCCAAGGCAGGGTCACCGTTTTGCACTGTTCCGACACGTGGCCCGCCCCCGCGGTCCGCGTCCCGCCCACCCAGGCCGAGCCGCCCAATCGGCGCTCGCCAAGCTCTGCCCCGACCCTGAGGCCGGCCAACCTACAAGCGGAGCTGCATAGCCCTCCTTGGAGGGGCGGTGCCGGGCAGGATGTCCATCCTGAGAGCGTGATTGGTCCGCCGGTGGGAGGGGGCGGGAAGGCAGCGCGTCCGACCAATGGAGAGCCGGGAAGGCCGTGAATGGCGGGCCCGGGACAGAGCGGCTCGGTGCGTGCAGAGACAGCGAATTCCAGCTGGGGCGGTGGGTCGCCCTCCTGTGGTCCAGAGGAGACCCCTGAGGCCCAGAAAGAGGGAGTGAGGGGTGTGCCCAGGGTGGAGGCAGGCCTGGGGTTCCAACGCTGGCCTTTGAGTCAAGAGTCAGAAACTCATCAGAGACCCAAGCACTTTACAGAAAGGGAACTTAAGTCCTTGCAACCCCGCTCAGTCTCAGTTTCCCCATCTGTACTGCACCTGCCTCCCAAGGTGACGTTTGTAATATTTAGACTCTGTGCTTGGGAATGGGGTTGAGAAAAAAATCTCGGAATGAAATCCAAACTACTCCCAATTCATGTCGGCCTTTTTGATCTCTGTGACCTCATCTCTTACCGCGATCCCCCTTACTCTGCTTCAGCCACCTCAGGGCCTTTGCACATTCTGTCTCCTGTGCCCAGAACCCCAGACCTTTTCTCAGCCAGCTCCTTCTTGTCATTCAAGGCTTTCCCTGAGCACCATCTGTCAGACAGCCACTCCATCAGGTCTCTGCTTTATTTTCTTCACAGCACTAATTCCAATCTGAAATTGGAAGTTTATGTTGCATTTTAAAAAGGTACCGGCATATTCATTTATTGTCGATCAACCCTACCTGTGCCCTGCCCCCCAAACCCCTTAAATGTTTATTTAACACTTTATTCACTGCCGAATCCTCAGCACCTAGATGGGGCCTGACACATAGTAGGTGCTCAGTACATATTTGAGAATAAATGAGACAAGACCAGACATCAGGCAGAGATGAGCCAAGGTGAGAGGGAACTGGAGAGGCAGACACTGAGAAGATGGGGCTGGGGAAAAAGAAGAGAGAAGTTGGGGGTGTGGGAGAGTGTGAGGGGCACCTCTGGCAGAGGCAGAAGTGGGGGACCTGCACCGGGGAGCCCAGTGAGGCCGTGGTCATAGGTGGGGGGGTCTGGGCTTGATTCATGTTCCCAGGGGCTTCCAGGAGGGGAGCGGATGGGACAAGGGTTTCCTGGGGGTGTTTGCTGAGCTATCATGAAGGGGACCTCTGATTTGTCCCGGGGTGCGGGGGTGGGTTGGGCATCATGGGGAGCAGCTCCCCCAGCCCTCAGGGGTTCCCTGAGAGTGACAGGCACAAGGCACCTCCCACCTGCCCACCCAGTCCCCCTCAGGAGCCCAGAGCCCATCCACTTCCTCCAGTGCATTCGGGGTAGGGGGCAGGCGGTTATAGAAATGTGAGGCCTGCCTCAGGTCTGGCTGGCCCCAAGCACAGTGGGATAGACCAGATGGCACTGAGGGACACTCTGGGGTGAGTGCAATGTCATCAAAGAGGTCGAGGGTGGAGGCATCCAGGGCGGCGAGACTTGGGCCAGGGCTGGCACAGGGCTCCTCAGTGGGGGCCACAGCACAGGCCACCCCCAGGAAGGGGGACGGAGGCGGCGGGGGCGGCCTTCGGGGTGGCGGTCTCTGGGGAGGTGCCTTCTGAGACAGGATAGACAGGGCCAGGCGCTGGGTGGCAGCCTCAATGTTGGCAAACTGCCTGCAGAGAGACAGACATATGAGCTGTGTGGCCGTCAAGCATTCGCCTCCTGTCTGCCCTCCCGGGAGTGGTTTCCCTCTTCCTTTCCTCTCCATCTTTTTTCTCCGTGCTAGTCTCCCCGCCCCTGGGTCCATTTTCTTGAGTCTGACAATTCAGTTTTTCCAATCCCCTTCATAGGGGAGCCCTGAACGGCTGTGGGGTTGGTGCACTGCACAAGGCAGCAAGTCCAGTTCCGCTATAATGCACGTCTTTTGTCATTTACATCTATTATGGCCACATTCCAACATATAAAAGTGAAAAACGGGGGCGCCTGGGTGGCTCGTCGGTTAAGCGTCTGACTCTTGATTTCGACTCCGGTCACGCGTGGTCTCACGGTTTGTGAGTTTGAGCCCCGCTTCCGGCTCTGTACTGACAGTTCAGAGCCTGCTTGGGATTCGCTCTCTCTGCCTGCCCCCACCCCCCAGCCCCCACCCCCTGCTAGCTCTCTCTCTCTCAAAACAAAAAAAAAATAAACTTAGGGGGAAAAAAGTAAAAAACGTCAGAAGGAAAGGATGCCTTAACAAATGTTTTTCACACAAAGGCTAGGGGTGCACCTGTAACACTGATGCCCTGTGAGTTCTACTTCCGGCAGAGCTCTTAAATCTGCCCACCTCTCATCTCCACCAATTCTTGGTTCAAGTCGCCAGCATTTCCCACCTGGATGACTGCAGCTGCCACTGCACTGGCCTCCCCCACCCAGCATTCCTATCCCTCAAGAACTATATGGATGGATCTGACAGCGATGGGCTCACTATCGTCCCCCTAAAATTCGTATGTTGGAGTCTTAACCCCCAGTACCTTAGAATGTGACTGTATTTGGAGACCCCTGAGGGTGGTCTCTAATCCAATGAGAGATTAGGGCCCGTAGAGGGAAGACCACGTGAAGACACAGGCCACCTACAAACCAAGGAGAGAGGCCTCACCCTGCCAGCACCTGGTCTCGGATTGGGTGAGAAAGTAAATTTCTGTTGTTTCAGCCGCCCAGCCTGTGGTGCTCGATTCTGGAAGGTCTAGCAGACTAATGCACAAGCATAATGTTGAGCAAAAGCAGTGAGACTTGCAATTAGTAGCTGCACGATTCCATTTAAAGGTCAAAGATGGGGTTCCCCCGGGGGCGCCTGGGTGGCTCAGTCAGTTAAGCGTCCAACTTTGGGTCAGGTCATGATCCCGTGGTCCATGAGTTCAAACCCCGAGCCAGGCTCTGTGCTGACAGCTCAGAGCCTGGAGCCTCAACCGCCACAGCCAGATTCTGTGTCTCCCTCTCTCTGCGCCCCCCCGCCCCCCCCCCCATGCTCTGTCTTTCTCTCTCTCAAAAATAAACATTAAATTTTTTTTTAAATGGGGTGACCCAATGACAGAGAAATCAGGATGGCAACTTCTGGGAAGGAGACACGATGAGGGCCTCCGGGGGCCAGAAGTGCCCTGTTCCTGGATCTGAGTGTTGCTTACACGAGTGGGTTCCTTTTGGGAGCATTCATCAAGCTCTACGCTGACAACGTGTGCATTTCTTGTAGTTGTTTTTTTTTTTTTTTTTTTTTTTTTAAGTTTTGTTTATTTTTGAGAGACAGAGCACAAGTGGAGAGGGGCAGAGAGAGAAGGAGACACAGAATCCGAAGCAGGCTCCAGGCTCCGAGTTGTCAGCACAGGGTCTGACGCGGGGCTCCAACTCATGAACTGTGAGATCGTGACCTGAGCCGAAGCTGGACACTGTACTGACTGAGCCACCCAGCCCCCCCCTCCCCCAAAGGTTTTATTTAAAAACGAGTCTGATGTTGTATGTTTCTGTGTACATGAAATGTCCACAATAGGCAAATCCCCAGAGACAGAAAGCAGACTGGTGTCTGTCAGGTTCTGGGGAAGGAGGGGTGGAGAGTGACTGCCTGCTACTAATGGGTATGGGATCTCCTTCGGGGGTGATGAAACTGTTCTGGAACCAGACAGAGGTAATCGGTCGCAAAACATTACGAACGTAGGAAACACCCACAAAGTGTACACTTTAAAATATTCGAAATGGTGAATTTCACGTCATGTATATTTTACCACAAGAAAATAGGCTTATAAATAAGTTAGTGAGAGCTGACGCTCTGGAACTGTCTCTGGAGCTAAGGAGGAGTGTTCTACTCTGAGTGCCCCTGGGAAAAATTCAGAGAGGGCAGGTCAGGTTAAATGACAGAGAATGGGAGGGGCAGAAGGGGGAGTTGATTTGAACAAACTTGAGTATAAATGACATTTAGGGCCGAAGGGTCATGACGTCTGTGATTTACTACAACTCTTTTAGGACGATAGGCTAAGATGTCATCGGCAGTAAAGTCTCAGCAGTGGTACGTGAGTGGCAGCATTTCTCAAACTTGAGTGCCTGGCGGAACACCCGGAGGGCTGATGGGAACACAGGTCCTCGGGCCCCGGAACTTTGGGTTCTGCAGGCCCGGGGTGGCGTCTGAGAAGCTGCGTTTCTGGCACATCGCCACGCCATGCTGAGGTGCTGACGCTGCTGGTCTGGGGTCCAGATGCCGACCAGATGCCGCTGGTCTGCTGCATCAGACAACTGTCGTGACGTTTCTGTGGGCTGGAAATCCTTCACAACGAAAAGCCAAAAATGCATGTCCAGGGTGGGAGGGGGCTCCTGAGGGGGCAGGGCCTGAGGGGACCTGGGGGGAGGAGGAGGACGTGGGTGGGAAGATGCTGAAGGTAGTTTGCCTCTGACCTGGATTTTCTCAGGGTGAGCCCGGGCGCTCAGGGGAATATACTCCATAGCTGCCTGTGCCGCCTCGTGGGTGGCCTGGGTCTCTGGGGAGTATGTGGCAGGGCCAGGCATGGGGGTGGGAATATCTGGGATGCTATAGGAGAGAAGCTGGCCCTGGGGAGTGGGGAAGCTGAGCTGGGGAGGGTAGAGGGGGGACCTGGGAGGTGAGAGACTGGCATTAGCACGGGGTCCGGACTCGGAGTGAGCAGGGAGCCCTCCAGGTTGGGGCTGCAGATGGGGAGGGGTCCTTGAAGTGGTTGACAAGGGGGGCTGGGGAGGAGTTAGAAGGCTCGCTCTGGGACGAAGGGCTGGACCGTGTTTGGGGAGATGCGTGTTTCCTCTTCGATAATGGGTTTTGTAGAGTGGTGGTGGTGAACATTCTGGGCTGGTCAGGGCTGGGCATTCTGGTGGAAGGGGGTTTGCAGTGTGGAGGCAGGAGTTAGGCTGGACGAGGCTCCTATTTGCTCAAATTTGGTGCCGAGACCTCCTGGGACAAGATTCTGGGCTGGCTGGGAGGAACAACCTACTTGCAGAAAAGCAGGTCCTTGGACGAGTAACTTCGTCTCTCTGTGCCTCAGTTTCCTCTTTGGAAAATGGGGATTATAATAACATCTACTTCCTGGGGTTACTATGGGGGATTAATGAGTTCCTATTCATTGTGAGTGAGTATTACCGGTTACCACTAAAGTACTTAGAACAAGCACCTGGCACATATGAGTGTTGATCACCACCATCATCACCATCATCACCATTATTATCACCACCATCACCATCACCACGATGAGACTCCTTGTCTGCAACGTAAGGACAAAGTCAACCTACTGTGCAGGTCTCTTGGGAGCATTAAGTGACATATTATATGTCAAAGCCTTAGTGTGGTGTACCTGACACCTGAAAGTGCTCAAAAAATGGTCACTGTCACAGAGCGAGGAGAGAGCACAGGGTAGGGTGGGATGGGGCTGGGCGGGGTGTGAGAGCGGGGACAGGCTTGAGCAGAGAACTGAGGAGCTGAGGTTCCCATCTACACTCCCAGAGACGGCGAAGGACATTGCCCCACAAAGCGAACAGGATGGGCAAAGGCCAAGAAGTTGGATGGTCAAGTGCTAAATGGGGAGCTCCTGTTTCTTTAGAACCTAATTCCCTCCCCCCTGTCCCCCTTTCACCCTATTCTAGCCGCATTGGTCCTCAAACATTCCAGGGATGTTCCTGCCTCAGGGTCTTTGCACTTGCTGCCCCTTGCCTGGAATGCTCTTCCCTCAGACATCCACAGGTCTTATCCTCTGGCTTCAGTCAGGTCTTGGCTCTGTGGGCACCTTCTCAGCCGAGCCTTCCCCGACACCTTACCCAGTCCTTCCCCCACCCCCGCATGCCCTCCATAGCCCTTATCACCTTATAACATGCCATATCATTTTAAAAAATTGAAGTGAAATTCACATAACTGAACCCCTTTACACGTGCAGTTCAGTGGCATTTAGGACATTCACAGTGTGCAACTACCACCTCTAATTAGTTCCAGAACTTTTCATCACCCCGGGAAGAATCCATGAACCCCCTGCCAATCACGCACCACCCCCACTTGCCTCCAGAGGTGCCTCCTCTGGCCCCGCTACCCCGCTTTCTGGCTCTGCCTGTTCTAGGCATTTCACACAAATGGAATCATACAACAGGTGGCCTTTTGTGTCTGGCTTCTTTCACACGGGATCGATCAGCTTTCCAAGGTTGGTCCGTGTAGCGTCATACTGTCTCACTGACATTATGTGGCTGTCCCTTGCCGGCCACCTTCCTGCTGGAACACAAGCTCTATGAAGGCAGGGAATTTTGTCTGCCTTGCGCTAATGGATCTCGGGCCTGGCCCACAGTTTATGCTCAATAAATGCATCCTGAGTGTTGATTGCATCCAGCCCTGGGGTCCCCTTCTCTGTGTTCTGTCTGAGCCTGGTCTCCCCGACTCTGAGGTGTCTGACCCCTCCCCCTCCCCCTCTGCCCATCTCCCACCCTCCACCCCTCCTCACCTGCAGATCTGGTTGTGCAGAAACCTCCTGTGGTTGGGCCTCCTTTTGGGGGGCCGGGTCCTCCGAGGGTGTAGGGCACGTAGCACGTGGGCGGCTGCCCCACTCACGAAGGCACACAGCTCCCGAGGGCTGGGCTCAGAGCCCCCAGAGGCTGTGGGGGCCCCGGGGTGCATGGCTGGGGTGATCTAGAATAGCCCCTCCACAGTATCGCTGCTGGTCAGAAAGCTGCTTCCACATCTGAGGAGAGAGGAGCAGCCGGGGCTGGGGGCTCGGGGCTGGGGAGGCAGACAGGAGGAGAGAGGGCTCTGGGCAGGGTAGGCCGACTCTGGAGGGGGGCCACCACTCTGGTTGGAGGAGACAGGGCCCCGAGAATTAGGGCAGGCCCTCCCTCCGGTGCCTCATCCCCACCTCCTGGAGGCTGGATGCTGAGCTTTGAGGAGCCCGTGGGTGGAGGCTGATATAGGAAGGTGAGGGGGGGCTTTATGTGTGCCCCCCAGGGGCCCAATTAGCACATAGTTGGACCTGGGATATGGGACAGGGCAGCATGGTGGGGGGCAGAGAAAGGCGCCTGGAGATAGCCAATTAAGGGGACAAAGGCCTCGTTAGGGAAGCGAGGCCAGGGGCTGAGTCAACCGGCAGCGATTAGCGTTGAGGACCTTTAATTGGAGGGGAGGGGAGGGGGCGGCAGGAGGCTTGGGTGCAGGCTGGGAGGGAGGGGGAGATGACCCCCCGGAGGGCTGCCGGGAGCCTTCAGCTGTGGAGCCGAGGCTTGGACGCCGACTCTGCCCACCTACCTCCAGACGCACCCGCCTGGGCCTCCCTGCCTCTCTGTGCCCCGGGCCCAACCTCCTGGGGAAACTGAGGCTCAGAGAGCAGGGCTTGCCTGTGCCCAAGGCCTCCAGCCAGCCGGAAGGGCTGGCTTCTGTGCAAGAGGGTTGTTCCCCAAACCCTGACTTTCTGCCAGAGCGGCTAGTGAGTAGGGGAGAGGGGAGGATACACGTGCTGGCCCAGCTGGTTGCTCAGGTGGGTGACGCTAGGGACTGTTTTTGGCGCAGCCTGGCTGTGGCCATGGGAGGGGAAGACAAAACATGGGTGTGTGGTTTCCCTTAAGGCGTTTTACTGAGGGACTGGGGGGGCCCTTGGTATTCGGGGAGGCAGAGAACAGACTGGGGCATGGCGGGGTGGAGAGGCTGGCTCCGGCGGGGGTGGGGGTGGGGGTGGGAAGGGGGTCCTCTTGTCTCTGGAAGGGCGCTGGCCGGAGTGGGGGGGACCCTGTTCCGGGCTGGTGTGGGGATAGGTGCTGTGGAGCTTGTTGTGAGGGGGCCGCGCGGAAGGTTCGCGTTGGGGGGGTGTGCGGGTCACCTGTGGCTACACACTCACACACACCCAGTGCCTCATAACCACGTGCACTGATTGTCTTGCACTTCTGGAGGTCAGAAGTCCGAGGTGGCTCTTACGAGCTGAAATCAAGGTGTTCCATCTGGAGGCGGTGAGGGAGAATCCACCCGCCCCCCCCCCCCCAGCCCCGTGACTTTTCCGGCTGCCAGAGGCGCCCGAGACTTCTCCAAGCTCACGCTGCGAGTTGAGTGGCAGAGCCGGGACCCGGAGGTGGCTCAATGTGGGCCCGACACCGTGTGTTTGCACGGCAGGTCTGTCTGCTGTAGGGCCAGCAGCAGGGGGTCAGCGCAGGGCTCTGACGGGGACCACCAGGCAGGCAGGCTGTGCCAGCAGCGGGCGGCCGCTTGGCCTCCCTCCTCAATCTCTGTCTTGGCCTGGGCAAGTCGTGTGTGTGTGTTTGCCTGTGTGCGCACAGCCTGGACGCGCGTGTGGTGTTGTGGAATCGCCTGGAAGCTTTCCCGTCCCGTTACTTTCAGGCCCCGTGGGGAACGCAGAAGGTCGCTTTGGCAAGGGGCTGTTAAGGGAGTGGACCCCCGGGTCTCTGGAGAATTGGAGGTCAGGGCTCAGGCTCAAGGACGGGCCGCCACTGCGTGGCGGGGACCCGACCTTTGCTAGCCCACCTCCAGGAGCTGGCTTGCACCCATGCCACCAGGAGCCGAGGGCGACATCTGCTAGCCAGCCCTGTCCCACCGTCGGGCAGGGTCAGGAACACATGTAGGGCCACTGGCCGTTCTGGCTCTGGCCTGGGGACGTGCCACCAGGGGGCGCCAACATCCCAGGCAGGGCCGGGAGGCCGTGCGGAAGCAGCCTCACCCTCACCCTTGGGCCCCCCTCCTCTTCTCTGGTGGTGGATAAGAGTCACCCACAGCTGGGGACTGGCTTCATCTGGTATTTGTTGAGGACCCGCCCTTCCCGCTATTACAAGGTATATACACGGGCTCCCTTCCCCTCGTCCCAGCCCTTGCAATTCGAGGCGGGTTATTGCATAAACATTTATTGAGCACCTACAGTAGACCGAGGATGTAGCAGTGAGCGAGACTAGCACAGTCTGTCCCTGGAGGAGTCTGGGAGTGAGATGCTGACAAACAAGAAAAGACCGGTTCAGGGTGTGCTGGACAGTAAGTTGGATGCTGGATGGGGGAAGCACCCTGCTTCAGATTGAGAAGCCCTCTCTGAGAAGGTGACAATTGTCCTGCAACCTGAGCGGAAGAGGGGGCAGCCAGGAGCTTCCCAAGCAAAGGGCACAGGGCATGCAAAGGCCCTGAGGCAGGAGCAAGCTTGAATGAGGTGAGAGAGAGGGAAGGATAGGAGGAGGTGAAGTCAGAGAAGGGGACAGGGGCCAGACCTGAAGGGCTTCGTAGGCCAAGTAGGAGTTGGGTTTTGAAGGCAAGAGTGACGAGGGCCGTGCTGAGTTCGATGTAGGGGTAGCGTCGAGACCTCAGGGCCCTGCCCCAAACTTCCTTTGCTGTCTTTACACCTAGAATGTGGAGACCCCACTCCTAAACCCCCCTCTAATATGGGGAGGGGGAAACAAGAAGCTGAGATGTCAGGGCCAGGCCAGGAGCCCAGGCAAAACTTGTCTGTCTTTGTCCCCATTGTGCTCATCTCCCACCTCTCCACCTAGTCCCAGAGGGCCTCTGGTTCCCTTAAAATTTATTGTGAAAATGTACAGGTGGCAGGTTCCTGGCGTTTCCAAACCAGAACTCTGAGAGGCCAACCCTATTATATTTATTTCCCATGTTTTCTTCTGAGAAGAGGGATGTTATGGGCTAAATTGTGTCTCCCCAAATTTGTCCGTTGAAGTCCTAACCCCCATATCTCAAAATGTGACTGTGTTCAGGAATAAGGTCTTTATTTTTAAAAAATGTTTATTTTTGAGAGAGAGTGGCGGGGAGGGGCAGGGAGAGAGGGAGACAGAATCTGAAGCAGGCTCCAGGCTCCGAGCTGTCAGCACAGAGCCGGACGCGGGGCTCAAACTCACAGACTGTGAGATCATGACCTGAGCTGAAGTCGGACACTTAACCAACTGAGCCACCCAGGTGCCCCAGAAATAAGGTCTTTAAAGAGGTGATTAAGTTAAAATGAAGTCATATGTCTGAGCCTAATCCAAGTCTCTGGAAATGTAAGAAAATAAATTTCTGTTGCTTAAGCCACCCAGCCTGTGGGACTTTGTTAGGGTGGCCTTAGCAAAGTAACACAGAAGTGTATTAGTTATCTATGCTGTGTAACAAACCCCCACAAATACCATGGCATGAAACAGTGTATACTAATTTTCTCCCAGTTTGCATGGGTCAGGAGTCCAGGCACCACGACTCACTGGGTCCTCTGCTCGGGGCCTCTCGAGGCTGCAATCAAGATGTAGGCGGGGGCTGCAGTCTCATCTGGGGTTCGGGTCCTCTTCTAGGCTCACATGGAAGTATTCATTTCCTCACATCTATAGAATTCGTGGAGGTGGATGGCTTCAAGGCCAGCAGGAAAATCACTGATGTTTCGCATCTCTGACTTCTAGACCCAGTTTTAAAAAGCTTGCCTGATTATATCAGGCCCACCCAGAACAACCTCCCCGTGTTAGGGTTCTTCGGCGAAGCAAAACTAATAGGATCCATATCTACCTGTATCTATATCATCTATAGCTATATCTATAGCTATCTGTATCTATTCTATCTATACATACAGTCAGAGACACACAGAGATGTTATATATATTTCATATATAAAGAGATTTACTATAAGGTATTGGCTTGTGCCATTATGGAGGCTGAGAAGTCCCATGATCTGCCATCAGTGTGCTGGAGCCCAGGAAAGCCAGTGGTGTGGTTCCAAGTCTTAAGAACCAGACAGTCCATGGTGTGGATCCCAGGGTGGGTCTGAAGGTCTGAGAACCAGAAGCGCAGAGGGCTGGCAAAGGTCAATGTTCCCGCTCAGTAGAGAGGGAATCCAACCTTCCGCCCTTTTGTTCTAGTCAGGACCCCCGTGGATTGGGTGATGCCCGCCCACCCCGGGGAGGGCGGAGGGCCGTTGGCTTTACTCAGTCTACTTATGCAAATGCTAATCTCTTCCGGAAACACCTTGGCAGACACGCCCAGAAATCGTGTTTCACCAGGTACCTGGGCATCCTGTGGTTCAGTTGGTGGACACGTAAGATTAATCATTACATTTCCTTTTGATTAACATCAGCTGATGGGGAGCCTTGATTGCACTTGCCAAAATCCCTTCACCTTTGCCAAATCACATAACCTATCGCAGGAGTGCCATCCATCAGGTCCGCAGGCCACCTGAAGAAAAGGCACTTGGTGTACAAGGACATGGGTCATTGGGGATCATCACGGAAAGTGGCGGCCACTCCTGGGGAGGGCAGTTAGTGTGTATCTGTCTCTGGCCACATTTCTGTACTTAAAACAGATGAATCTGTTTTCTTTCCTTTTTACTTTTATTTTTTTAAGTTTATTTGTTTTTTTTTTTTTTTTTGAGAGAAGACAGGGACAGCGCGAGTGGGGGAGGGGCAGAGAGAGGGAGACAGAGATTCCCAAGCAGGCCCCCCCCCCCCCCCCCCCCCCCCCCCCGCACTGCCAGTGCAGAGCCTGGTGCGGGGCTGGAACTCACCAAACCGTGAGATCATGACCTGAGCCGAAACCTGCAGTCAGGTGCTTAACTGACTGAGCCACCCAGGCACCCCAGGAATCTGTTTTCTAGGTACAGATGTGTGACCTGGTGTCAGCCCTGGTTCCCCCAGTGATGGGCGGGGAGGCTCCTCTGGCTCCCATGCACTGGACCATGACCACACATGTGGGGACCTGCCAGATAGGGCTTGGATTGGGGGGGGGGTGACTCTGGGGCTGGAGACACCCTCAGTAAATCACTTCCGGATTACAGGAATCACTTCCTGGCTATAGGATGTTTCATCACTTCCTGCATATAGGATGTATATCACTTCCTGGTCCTGTGTCTGGCCAAGACACTTTAGAGGGCCTCTATTTGCCACCCCCTCCTCTCACCGCCCCCGCCCCCACCCCGCATTGAAGTGAGGATAACACCCCTTCCCTGGAAAGAGGCCCATTCGGGCAGGGCTGGCTGGGCACCCATGGGAGCCACAAAAGATGTCAGAAAGGAGCATCCTTAGTCTGTGGGAGAAACAGGCCAGCCCTCTTGGCTCCTGCCTACACCCCAGCCCCCCTGCTTAAAGTGCATCTCTGCTCTCTTCCTGCACTAGGGTGAAAATGGATATTTTACATTTAGTCTTTGGCCCTGGGAATCCTGTCTTTGGTCCAGATACCTCCTGTTGTGCGTCAGGGGGAGACCGGTGCTCCAGGACACCTCCCACCCCAGCCCCTAATCCTCTCCTCTCTAAGCGCAGGTGGTGCCATTACCAAGGCAACGGACTGAATGGCCCAAACCACGATCCAGTGTCCACTCAGCCCAACACCACACACCTGCTCCTTCCAGAGGGAAGGGATGTGGGTTGGAGGGCTTAAGCATGTGGGGACCAGGAGCATTGGTGCGGGCACAGCGAGTGGGGCCTGAGCCCTTCCCCACCCTGTGATCAAAAAGACTCTGGTCCTTGTTGGGCCACCTTGGAGCTGGACTGTTCCAGAAGCCCAGGACACACCTCCCACCACCAACAGTATGGCTGGCAGGGTTGGTTGTGGCGGGGGGGCGTCTAGTGTGAGGAAGAGGGAAAGGTCCAGGTTCCCCACTTACTTCCAGGGTTTCTCTTCTCCTTTGACTACCAGTGAGGGTGGGGCTGCCTTTCTCTGGAAGTGTGTGTATGTGTCGCCCTTATCAACTTTTTTTTTGGCTGACAGCTTTAGGATGGGGATAGAGAGGGACAACCCCCCATGCACACAGGCCTTTGGGGCACGAGTAATAGCCTAGGTCCCTGGGAAGGGTCAGGTAGGTTTGGGCTGCCTTCAAAGCCTGCAGTCCCCACTCCCAGCTCTGTCCTCTGGGATGAATGGTTCATCTGGCTGGCCAGGTGGGGGAGAGGGGTTCAGAGGGACTGGGCTGGATAAGATGCCTGATCTAGTTGGACGGGGCTGGTATTCCCTGGAGAGAAGAAGGTGGAGGTCAGGGACAGGGGCGCTGCTAACCACCCTACGGTGCACAGGACGGCCCTCAAAACAAAGAACAGTCTGGCCCAAGCATCACTAGTGTCAAGGCTGAGAGACTGTTGGGTGACATGTAGAAGTCACCAAGGCTGAAGCCGTGGTGGGGTGACTTGGAAAGGAGGGAGAGGGGATCCGGGACAACTCAGTGGTTCCCTAAGCCCCCAGGCCTCCAAGGAGCAAGCACAGCAGGGTCCAGCTTCCCAGGACAACCGCACACTCCCGGGAACTGCGTGCACGTGGGACCTCTGCGGGGTGGGGGTGGGGTGTGAACAGAAGCCCTGCGGGCCTCAGTTTCCCCGGCAGGGAAATTTTAGAGATCCAGGGACTGGGCGTGGCGGTCAGGCCAGGAATGACCACACCCCTGATGGGCTAGGCCCGTTCGGAAACCGCGCAGCTGGAGAGCGATTCTAGGACAGACGAGAGGGAATCGGTATTAAAAAACGGGGAACGTAAGACCCCGCCTCCGGGCGGGTCTTCCCGGGCCTTGGGCTGACTTCGGACACAGCCGAAACGACCTGGCCGTCGAGGTCCGAGGAGGACTACAATTCCCACGATGCCGTGCGCCGCCGGCGCCGGGGAGCGAGCGACGGCCGCAGGCTAGCGGGAGGGGTGGGGCGGGGCCTCGGCGGACGTGGCGTCGTGACGCGCCGACGGCGACGTCGGGGTTTGTGTGCGCGAGAGGCTGCCGATAAAGGTTGGGTGCCTCGCGCCGGGGGCTGTTGGGAGGGAGCGCGCCCCCGCCCCCCTCCCACGCCCCCACTCCTCTCCCGCCGCTGCCGGGGCCCCGTCTTCCCGTCGGCCCCCGCGGGAAGGCCCTAGGTCTCTCCCGCTCATTCCCCGGGTCGGGGCCGCAGGTGAGAGACCGGAGGGGTGGGGGTGGGGGGGAGGGACCGAAGGGCGGAGACGTTGGGGAAATGGGGAGCGTGAAACCGGAAGGGATGCCTTAAAGGGAAGGGCGCTACTTCACCTCCGATTTTTGTCCACTAGGCCGGCTCCTCCCTCTTAAAGGGCAAGGGGCTGCTTTTCAGAGGGGCGGGGCAGGTTCTGCAGTTCCCCGCAGCGTCCCGCTTTTTATTCTTTGAGGAAGGATTATCTCGCGAAGGAGCACTGGCAGTGCCCCAAACTTTGAAGGAAGAGCCTCTGAGTCCCGGTGGCTTCCAACCAGACACTAGCTTAGCTCAACAAAGGTGGAGATTGGTGTGCCCTAGGAGCACCCTCTTAAAGGGGAAGTCGGACCTGATGGAAGGGTGTGGTCCGGCCTTTTGAAGGGGATGCTCTTTATTGGACTAGTTGGGTCCAGCTCTTCCAGAGAGCCGATGGCTCCTGTCTAAGGCGTGCTCGGCCTTCTGAAAGGCACGTGCAGCTTCCTGGGATAATTAGTGTCTTAAAGGACTTGCTTACATTTTTTGTTTGTTTGTTTGTGTTTTGTTTTGTTTCCAACGTTTATTTATTTATTTTTGGGACAGAGAGAGACAGAGCATGAACGCGGGAGGGGCAGAGAGAGAGAGGGAGACACAGAATCGGAAACAGGCTCCAGGCTCTGAGCCATCAGCCCAGGGCCCGAGGCGGGGCTCGAACTCACGGACCGCGAGATCGTGACCTGGCTGAAGTCGGACGATTAACCGACTGCGCCACCCAGGCGCCCCGGACTTGCTTACATTTTAAAGAGGATGTTCATCTTTTTTTTTTTTTTTTTTTAACTTTTTTTAACATTTTTGAGAGAGAGACGCAGAGAGTGAGGGACACAGAGAATTTGAAGCAGGCTCCAGACTCGGAGCTGTCAGCACAGAGCCCCATATGGAGCGCAAACTCACGCAAAATCATGACCTGAGCAGAAGTTGGACGCTCAACCAACTGAGCCCCCCCCCCCGCCCAGGCGCCCCGAGGATGCTAACTCATCTTTTAAGAGAATCTTTATAGCCTGTCCAGAGGGGATGCCCAGCCCTTTTACATTCAAGATGTGTGCTCACTCTGTGCCAGATGTTATTTGAGGCTCTGGGGTGCAACAGTGATTGAGATGCCACTAACATTTAGAGGGGAGAGGCTAGGGATGCTGCTAAACACTGTGCAGTGCTCGGGACTGGTCTCTCAACACTGGTCCAGCCCCGGATCGCAACAGTGCTGAGGCTGGGAAACCCTGCTTAAAAGCAGGTTAGAAGGTGCTGAGTGCTAGAGAGAACAACAGAAAGAGGGGAAAGAGAACGGGGAGTGTTGGAAGGGGTTGCAGATGTTGGTCCGGTGCAGGGAATGTCTCCCTGAAGCGACCTGTCAGCAAGAACACTGTCGGGAAGGGGCTCCAGGCGCCGACTAGATGGTGTGGGGGTCTGAGAGGCTAGAGGAGGTCAGGGAGGGGAGGAGGCTGTGGGCACGTATGAGATGTATCTCCTCTGAAATGGGAGCTGTAGAAGCTTGTAGCACGTTCCCTGCAGCCTCTGTGTTGGGAACATACCAGAGGTAGGAAAGGAAGAGGGGTGGAAACAGGGAGATCTGTTTTGGGAGACTGTTGCAGCTGTCCAGGAGGGACACGTTGGTGCCCTGGACAAAGGTGACAATGAGGGGCTTGGAGAGAAGTGGCCAGGTTCCAAATATGTCCCTGCTGGAACAAGGGAACCGGCTGACGGATTGGTCATAGAGGGTGAGAGAACGAGAGGGCGGTGAGGAAGAACAGAGGGGTTTTCAGGGATGGAGAAGATTGTGGGTGAAGAAGGGAGAAAGCAGGAGCAAAAAAGAAAAAGATTTGGGGCATGTTAAGTGTGAGTTGTCTGCTAGGCGTCCCTATGACAACTGTAGCAGGGTTTGGAGTTCAGAGGAGAGGTGTCAGATCTGCATTTTGGAGTCCTTCTGTTTAGACGGAGATCCTGAGGGTGAGTGAGGGCTCCCAGGGACAGAGTGTGGATGAAGAAGGAGTCCAAGGGTCGGCAGAGCCCTGGGCTCTCCCACATTCACAAGTCAGGGAGACGAGAAGGAACCAGTGCCCGAAAGTGAGGAGAGTGGCTTAAGGAGGGAGGGACCCCGTAGGGATTGAGGAGGGGCCGTGGAATTTAGCACCAGGGAGGCCATGAATGGAGTGGAGGGTCTGAGTGGTGGGGTTTGAGATGGGAAAGAGCATGTATTGACCGCACGTTTGAGTTGCTTTGCTGCAAAGGGGATGGGGAGAAATAAAGCTATAGCTAGAGGCAGTAGTGGGGTGAAGGCTTTTTTTATATTTTTAATTTTTTTTTTAATATTTTTTTTTTCAATGTTTATTTATTTTTGGGACAGAGAGAGACAGAGCATGAATGGGGGAGGGGCAGAGAGAGAGGGAGACACAGAATCAGAAACAGGCTCCAGGCTCCGAGCCATCAGCCCAGAGCCTGACGCGGGGCTCGAACTCACGGACCGTGAGATCGTGACCTAGCTGAAGTCGGACGCTTAACCAACTGCGCCACCCAGGCGCCCCTATTTTTAATCTTTTTAATGTTTATTTTTGAGAGAGAGGGAGAGAGCATGAGTGGAGGAGGGGCAGGGAGAGAGGGAGACACAGAATCTGAAGCTGGCTCCAGGCTCTGAGCTGTCAGCACAGAGCCCTGTGCGGGGTTCAAACCCACAAACCGCGAGATCATCAGCTCTTAACCAACTGAGCCACCCAGGCGCCCTGAAGGGTTTTAAGTTTATTTTTGAGAGAAAGTGTGAGCAGGGGAGGGCAGAGGAAGAGAGAGAATCCCAAGCAGGCTCTGAACCGTCAGCACAGAGCCTGACGTGGGGCTCAAACCCACGGACCATGAGATCATGACCTGAGCCCAAATCAAGAGTCAGTGCTTGCCAACTGAGCCACCCAGATGCCCCTGTTGGTTGTTAAGGAGGTGCAGCTTGTGGGTACCCAGATGGGAACGGTCCAGGAGAGGAGGAAAGTAGGTGGGAAGTTGAGTCCGTGGGCCAGAGGCAGGCAGGTGGGAGGGTGGTGCATGGATTCGCAGCCTCAGCACCGCTGCTGTTTGGGACTGGAGCATTCTTTGCTGTGCTGGGCTGTCCCATGCACTGTAGGGTGTCGACCAGTATCCCTGGTGCCCCCCTCGCTAGATGCCAGGAGCACTGGCCCCTCCAGTCGTGACAACTTAGCATCTGCAGGCTCTGCCAGATGTCCCCTGGGGTGGGAGAGTCGATCTCCTTGAGAATCACCTCTACAGTGGTCGGGATGTGGCGACATTCTCTTCTGATTGCATTTATGTTTTCAGTGACCAGATCAATGGCAGGATCACCTGCTAAAAGCAGGAGGGGAGAGGAGAGGTTTGAGGGGAACAGAAACATGTCTGAGTACCACCTGTTGGGTGGGAGTGAATGGCCTAGAAAAACGCAGGTATGAGCAGTGCCGGGAACTTGGAGATTCGTGGGCATGAGTGCAGAGAGAGACCCAGACTAGGGGCGCCTGGCTGGCTCCGTGGTAAAGCATGTGACTCTTGGCCTCGGAGTTGTCAGTTCGGGCCCCATGCTGGGTGTGGAAGTTACTTAAAAAAAACAACACTTTTTCTTTTTTTTTTTTTTTTTTAAAGGGAGACCGAAGGCAGGCAGGAAGCGAGGAGGTGGATGGGTGTGGAAGGTGCAGCGTGGCTATGGATCTGGTGGAGTCTAGGGATTTTCGATTAATGTGCGAGAGGAAATAGGCAAGCAGCGGTAGGGGGGTGGAGTGTGGAATGCTCGAAGGGGCTCTAGTTACAGTGGCTGGGGACTGGCGTTGAGGCAGGGTGGACGATGAGCTCCTCAGAGGGAGCGGGCTCAAGCATCAGAAGCCGGGGTGCTAGAGAGAGCCCAGGCCATCCTCAGGGACAGTGTCTGTCTTTAGAGGGGAGGAGCTTGGCCCTAAAGGACGTGCTTGGCCTCCTAAAGACCACGCCCAGCCTTCTCACACTTGCCCAGCCTCCTGGCGGGGGATGACCAGCATGCTGTGGCCGGTGAGCACTCCTCCCGGTTTGCCAGTTTCTGCGTTAGCACCTAAGGTCTTGCTTTGGCGCAGCCCTGGGCCACCGGGGGCCCTCATCCTAAGGGAGGCGTCCTGCCGCGCGCGCGCGCGCGCGCGCGCGCGGGCCGGGGACGCACCCTCTGCCGCTTCCAGGGCGAACGTGTGCGTCCAGGTTGAGAGGACCGGTGTTGGGGCGGAGGTGGGGCGGGGTCCCGCCTTCCCCTGACGCCGAGTCCCCCACCAGGTGTGATGGTCGGCTCCCACGCGGACATGGCGCCCGCCTCCACCTCCGAGGGGCCGGCGGAGAAGCCGGGCCCCGCGGCCCCCGCCCCGACGGCCCAGTACGAGTGCGGGGAGTGCGGCAAGTCGTTCCGGTGGTCGTCCCGGCTCCTCCACCACCAGCGCACGCACACCGGCGAGCGGCCCTACAAGTGCCCCGAGTGCCCCAAGGCCTTCAAGGGCTCCTCGGCCCTGCTCTACCACCAGCGGGGCCACACGGGCGAGCGGCCCTACCAGTGCCCCGACTGCCCCAAGGCCTTCAAGCGCTCGTCGCTGCTGCAGATCCACCGCAGCGTGCACACCGGCCTGCGGGCCTTCACCTGCGGCCAGTGCGGCCTGGCCTTCAAGTGGTCGTCGCACTACCAGTACCACCTGCGGCAGCACACGGGCGAGCGGCCCTACCCGTGCCCCGACTGCCCCAAGGCCTTCAAGAACTCGTCCAGCCTGCGGCGCCACCGGCACGTGCACACGGGCGAGCGGCCCTACACCTGCGGCGTCTGCGGCAAGAGCTTCACCCAGAGCACCAACCTGCGGCAGCACCAGCGCGTGCACACGGGCGAGCGGCCCTTCCGCTGCCCGCTCTGCCCCAAGACCTTCACGCACTCGTCCAACCTGCTGCTGCACCAGCGCACCCACGGGGCGGCGGCCGCCGCCGCCGCCGCCCCCGCCCCGCCGCAGCACGAGCCCGGCGCCAAGGTCTTGGTGTCCGACGCCTACCTGCACGCGCCCGCGCCGCCCCCGCCCCCCGCGCCCCCGCCCGTGGTGCCCGAGCTCTTCCTGGCCGCGGCAGAGACCACGGTGGAGCTGGTGTACCGCTGCGACGGCTGCGAGCTGGGCTTCGGCAGCGAGGAGCTGCTCTTGGAGCACCAGCCCTGCCCGGGGCCCGAGGCGGCGACGCCGCCCCAGGACGGGCAGGCCACCGCGGCGCCCAAGGCGGACGCTGCCCCGCCGCCCTCGCGGTCCCCCCCGGCCCCTCCGCCGCAGCCCCCGCCTGCCGCCGCCGCCCCGGGCTTCGCCTGCCTCCCGTGCGGGAAGTCCTTCCGGACGGTGGCCGGCCTCTCCCGCCACCAGCACAGCCACGGGGCGGCCGGTGGGCAGGCGTTCCGCTGCGGCAGCTGCGACGGCGCCTTCCCGCAGCTGGCCAGCCTCCTGGCGCACCAGCAGTGCCACGTGGAAGAGGCGGCCGCGGGGCGCCCGCCCCCCCAGGCGGAGGCCGCCGAGGTCACCTGCCCCCAGGAGCCCTTGGCCCCGGCCGCCGCCGCCGCCGCCGCCGCCCCTGCCGCGCCCGCGCCCGCGCCCGCTCCGGCTTGTGCCGAGCGGCCCTACAAATGCGCCGAGTGCGGCAAGGCCTTCAAGGGCTCCTCGGGGCTGCGCTACCACCTCCGGGACCACACGGGCGAGCGGCCCTACCAGTGCGGCGAGTGCGGCAAGGCCTTCAAGCGCTCGTCGCTGCTCGCCATCCACCAGCGCGTGCACACCGGCCTGCGGGCCTTCACCTGCGGCCAGTGCGGCCTCACCTTCAAGTGGTCGTCGCACTACCAGTACCACCTGCGGCTGCACTCGGGCGAGCGGCCGTACGCCTGCGGGGAGTGCGGCAAGGCCTTCCGCAACACGTCGTGCCTGCGGCGCCACCGGCACGTGCACACGGGCGAGCGGCCGCACGCCTGCGGCGTCTGCGGCAAGAGCTTCGCGCAGACCTCCAACCTGCGGCAGCACCAGCGCGTGCACACGGGCGAGCGGCCCTTCCGCTGCCCGCTCTGCCCCAAGACCTTCACGCACTCGTCCAACCTGCTGCTGCACCAGCGCACCCACTCGGCCGAGCGCCCCTTCGCCTGCCCCATCTGCGGCCGCAGCTTTGTCATGGCCGCCTACCTGCAGCGGCACCTGAGGACGCACGCCCCGGCCCCCGCGGCCCCCGCCGCCGGCTCGCAGCCCCCCGCCCCGCCGGCCGCCGCTGCGGCCCCGTCTGCCACCCAAGACGTCCACGTTCTCCCCCACCTCCAGGCCACGCTCTCCCTCGAGGTGGCCGGGGGCCCGGCCCAGGCCCCGCCCCCGGGTCAGGCAGCCCCCAACTCCCAGACGTTTCTCCTGGTGCAGACCGCCCAGGGCCTCCAACTCATCCCCAGCAGCGTCCAGCCCCCCGCGCCCCCGCCCCCGCCCGCTCCCGCCAAGCTCATCCTGCTGCCCTCCTCGGGCACTGCGGCGGGGAGCAGCCGTGGCAGGCAGGGCCCACGGGCAGCTGGGAAATCTGGGCAGGGGCCCGGAGTCGTATGGCTGCCAGGTCCTGGGGGACTAGGGGTTCAGGGAGGGGGCAACGCAGGGGCCGGCGGGGGAGGGCAGAGCCTCATCGTCCTGCAGAATGTGGGGGGTGGGGAGGCAGGGGCACAGGAAGTGAGCGGGGTCCAGCTCCAGCCCCTCCGGCCAGCCCCGGAAGTGACCACGGTCCAGCTCCAGCCGGCCCAGGAGGTGACCACCGTCCAGCTCCAGCCGGCCCAGGAGGTGACGACGGTCCAGCTCCAGCCTGTGGCAGGCCAGCTGTCCAATCCCAGCGGGGCATCTGTGACCACGGAGGCCCCCAATCTGCTGGTGGTTCAGAGCGGTGCGGCCGAGGATTTGCTGGCCGGTCCCGGCCCTGGGGAGCCAGGTGACGGTGAGGCCGGTACTGGTGTCGTCCAGGACGTGCTCTTTGAGACGCTACAGACGGACGAGGGCTTGCAGAGCGTCCTGGTGCTGAGCGGGGCAGATGGGGAGCAGACCCAGCTGTGTGTGCAGGAGGTCGAGACGCTACCCCCTGGGCTGGCCGAGCCACCTGCCCCTGGTCCGCCGGGACAGAAACTGCTCATCATCCGCAGTGCTCCCGCCGCTGAACTGCTGGAGAATAGCAGTGGTGGGGGAGGCGGTGCCACGCTGCAACTGCTGGCCCCACCCCCACCTGGCCAAGCCTCTGTCCCAGTGGGCATCTCCACGGCTCCCGCCTCCCAGATGGTACAAGTGGTACCCACCGGCACTGCACCTGGGGGCATGGCCCCGCAGGCCCTCCCCTCCATCCAGATTGTCCAGACTCTGCCCGCAGTCCAGCTGGTGCACACGTTTTGAGTAGAACCACTGGTATCTCTTCTTGCCCCACACGGAGACCCGGACTCACTGCTTGGGCTGGGCTGGGGGGAGGGGAGCTGCAGGCTGGGCTTGCTAATAAAGACCAGAATCTCCTCCCCTGTGTTTTGTTTTCTTGGCGATGGGTGGCATGAGGGGGGAATGTCGTGGTCATAGCCACCGCTTGGGAGCTCGGAGTCTTGTAGCTTTTGCTTCCTGGCTCTCAGGTGACTGACTGCGATTTGGGGCCAACCACTTCTATGTGAGGTTCTGTTCATCCTTTTAAAAAGATGCAGTGGGGGGCGCCTGGATGGCTCAGTCGGTTGGGCGTCCGACTTCGGCTCAGGTCATGATCTCACGGTTGGTGAGTTCGATCCCGCATCGGGCTCTGTGCTCAGCTCAGAGCCTGGAGCCTGCTTCAGATTCTGTGTCTCCCTCGCTCGCTGCCCCTCCTCCGCTCTGTCTCTGTGTCTGTCTCTCAAGTAAACATTAAAAGAAAGTAAAAAGATGCAGTGGTCACCATAGTGGGGAAGCATTAGAGTCTAGAATCCTGGTTCTGTTTGTTCGCTGTAAGTCACCCCACCGCTCCCCTCATCTGAAAAAATGGGTGGGTGGGAGTCCTTATCCCGAAGGTCCTCCCAGAGAGCCCAGGTGGGCTGGGGTGGAGGTTCCTGGGGCGGGTTCTCTGGGAGCTGGTGGGCCCAGGATGCGGCCCCTCCCTCGAAGGCCCCGGAGCCAACGAGAACTAATCCGCTCCCATCACCGCCCCCCCTCCCCCGCCCCCTGTCCCCCACGCTCGGCTCTCCGCTTGTTTAGCAACCAGGGAAGGTCGGGAAGAGACCGTGGGCTCCTCCTCTGCGGGCCGGGTAAGTACCTTGCCCGCCGGGCCCCGCCTGCGGCTGCCCCTGTCTCCGCCCCCTACCCCACCCCCGGCGGGGTCGCCGCGTCCAGCTCTGGTCCCTCCCGGCCCCCCCCCGCCCCCCCGCGCAGAATCCTGCCAGGACGCTTGGCAACCGTTGCTAAGGCCGAGTGCAGGCCCCGCCCCCACCGTGCGCGAGCTTGACGTCACTTCCGCAGGCGACCCCTTCCCGACCCTGCCGCCCCCACACCTAGTGGGAAGATTGCAGCCACCTGCAGAGGTTCTTGCAGGCCTGCTCCTGCGGCGCGGGTCGGGGACGACTGTGGGGCAGGGAACGGGGTCCATGCCCTGGCTGGGGCGGGGGGCGGTGTACCGCTGACTCCCCAGGGCAGTCCCTGAGTCTGGGAGCGAGCCCCGGCTTGCAGGGTGCTGACGTCCGCGGGGCGTTTAGGGGGAACCGATTGAGCACCGCGGCGGGCGGGGGCGAGGGGCCGGGAGACTTGACAAAGGTCGCTGTGTGGAGGGTGAATCCCGAGCTGCGCTCGCTTGGGGGCCCCGAGCGTTCCCAGTGTCCTGATCTGGGACACGCTGCTGCGGGTCCCCTTCCCTGGGGCGCGGTGGGGGCCAGAGGTGCCCTTCAGTGACCTGCTTGTTTTCACCAGGTGCACGCCTGCTCCCTTCGGGGGCGCGGGAGCCTGGGGGCTGCCATGGCCCCCAGCCACCTGTCCGTGCGGGAGATGAGGGAAGATGAGAAACCCCTGGTGCTGGAGATGCTGAAGGTGAGAACTGGCGCGAGGTGGGGGGCGGGGGGGGGGGAGGGGCTCGGAGGCGGCATTGGGGCGTCTTCAGCCACCTGCCTGAGCCAGCCCGGACTCCTGGGAAGGGATTTCTTCCTCCTAAGCGGCTTCTTGGCTCGGTCCCTTTTTCTAGTGCCTTCTTCCTACCCTTAGGGTCAGAAAGGTTTTCACAGCTGGAGGGCCGTGGGGCGACCGTGGCACAATTGCCTCCTGGTCTCAGACTTTGAGTCTGCCCTGCACCAGCCCGCAGAGCCCGGCCTCCTGCCCACACTCTGCAGAGCGGAGCCCTGGGGCCCCCGCCTGGGACTGCATCTCTTCCCTCTCCCAGTCCTGCCGCCTGCGCCTGCTCGGAACTGGGCTGTCCTCTGCCCTGTTCAAGGCCTCAGCCTTCCCTGAGCCTCACACCTGCAGCCCCCCTGAACTGGGCGTCCCCCACAGCTCCTGATGCACTCACTCGCTCCGGGTGCCGGGAGCAGATTGTGTCCTGTCCCCTGCCTGTTCCTTGGCTGCAGGGCCCTTGCCCATCTGGGGGCCCCTGCCCCCAGTGCCCGGCACTGTCCACTCCCTCTCTGTTTCCCTGGTGTCTCTTGCCACCGGGCCTCCCTCCTCTGACTGCTCCTTCTGCCCACAGGCTGGCGTGAAGGACACAGAGAACCGCGTGGCCTTGCACGCCCTGACACGGCCACCAGCCCTGCTCCTCCTGGCCGCGGCCAGCAGTGGCCTGCGATTCGTCCTGGCCTCCTTCGCCCTGGCCCTTCTCCTGCCCGTGTTCCTGGCCGTGGCGGCCATGAAGCTGGGCCTGCGGGCCCGATGGGGCTCACTGCCCCCACCGGGCGGCCTGGGGGGCCCGTGGGTGGCAGTGCGCAGCTCGGGCGACGTGTGTGGGGTGCTGGCCCTGGCCCCAGGCTCCAGTGCCGGGGACGGGGCCCGGGTCACCCGCCTCTCCGTCTCTCGCTGGCACCGCCGTCGAGGTGTGGGCAGGCGGCTGCTGGCCTTTGCCGAGTCCCGGGCTCGAGCCTGGGCGGGAGGCATGGGGGAGCCCCGGGCCCGGCTCGTGGTCCCAGTGGCTGTGGCAGCTTGGGGCGTGGCAGGGATGCTGGAGGGGTGTGGCTACCAGGCTGAGGGCAGCTGGGGCTGCATGGGTTACACGCTTGTAAGAGAGTTCAGCAAGGACCTGTGACCGGAGCCAGCCGGGAGGGAGATCACTTCTCGAGCACTCACCGTGTGCAGGTCCTCCCTGTGTGAACCCCCAGCCCTCTGGGGGCCCACAAACAGGCCTGCAGAGGGCAAGTCGCCCTGCTGCAGGCTGATGTCTGTGTGTAGTGCGTGAACTTCTCAGAGAGGTCAACCTGTGCGGGGGTTTTTTGCGCACCGAGAAATCTCGGTCTGTCCGCAAAGGCGGCCCCCTCTGTGGTACGGGCCTGGGAGAGATGTGCGGGGAGGAGGAGAGGGGGCCGGACGAGCGTGCCCGCGTCTGTGGGTTAAGACTTGGGGCGGGGGCACCCCAAATGGGGGACACAGCCCTCCTGGGGTGGAGTGCGATGACTGCAGGGGATGAACAGAGCCTCTGCAGGGGAGGGTCATCGGCTTAGAGAGGCCTGGGCAGGGTCGGGGTGGGCGCAGGGTGGGCGCAGGGCTGCCCGAGGCGGGCCCCTCCCGGGAAGGTGAGCCGAGAGGAGCGGCCAGACCCATCTGGATTTTTACACCCGACTGTTAATAAAACCTGGTCTCGCTCTCTCTCTGATGCCTTTTCCAGTCCGTCTCTGCACACCACCCCCCTCCTGTCTGGCTTCTGCTTTTCCCTGAGTTGACATTAATTGTTGCTGGGGGTGCTGGACGGGGAGAAGGGGCGGCGATGAGCTCACGGCAGCCCCACTCCCTGCCAGCCTCTGACTCACGCTCCCCATTACCGAATTTTTTCCGCCTCACAGCTGCCTGGTGCAGAGAGAGTGGGGGGCGGGGGAGCAAGTGTGTGTGTGTGTGTGTGTGTGTGTGTGTGTGTGTGTGTGTGGTGGCCCCCTCCCTCAGCCAAGACTGGACCCCTAGTCCTTCGGCCCGCCCCCACCCCCAGCTCCCTGGAGTTCAACCACAGCTCACAGGGGATCAAAGAGTTTGCTTTGAACCCCATCAGGGGGGACAGACAGGGGTTTCTGTCTCCTTTTCCAATCAGGAAGTCCTTCCTGGTGTCTGGCTGCAAGCCTTCTTGCTGCTGAACCATGAGCCCCAGATGTACCGGGTCCCCAAGCCCAGCTGCTAGTTTGAATCCACGCCCAGTCCGCTCCCTCCTGGTCTCCCCGTGTTCCCTGCTGAACAAGAGAGGAGCAGATGGGTGGGTGCTGGTGCGTGCCCCCTCCCCCCCATCACGTCCCTTTCCTGAGCATCTCTAAGCACAGCGGGGCGCCTGGCCTGGAGTCTCTGGCTCCCAGTGGGAGTTTGCAGTAGGACACCCTCGCTCCCCGCCGCCGCCGCCACCCTCCTCCTCGCCAGGCCTCAGCTGCCGGCCAGCCCCCTCCCTCCCCCCACTCCTGTCCCCTGCTGCCGCTGCAGCCTCGGCAGGCAGCCTCTCTTCCTTCTGGCAAAGCGTCCAGCCCCTGCCTGCTCCTCCCCGGTCCAGGGCGCCTCTGGCAGGCGCTCCCCTCGCTCCCGCCCTCCCTCCTTCCCTCCCTCCGGTGGCCGCAGCCTCCTCCCCTCTCCGGCTTGCGTCCCCTTTCACCCCGTCCCTGCCTTGGAGTCTGCAAACATGAGGGTCTTGGCCTGCCTTATCGGTGAGTGACCCCTTCTCCTTGGGGACTCAGGGACCTCTGACCCCTGAGCTCATCCACTTGAACGACTCAGACTTCCGGGACCCTGTCTCTGGTGCTTGGGATAAGGGACATCTGGTCCTCCTTGCCTGATCCCCCGAGGGACCCAGCCTTCTGCACAGCCAGCCCTACCCTCTTAGGACCCCAGGGACCTACCCTCCTCCCCCACCGGCCCTGACCCTGGGGGGTGGGGGTCACCCACCATTTGACCTTAGCCAGGCCCCTGGGGGGAGCACAAAGCCTGGCTCCCAGCCCTGACCTGAGGCATGTGGGACCCCGCCTGTCTCAGGGACCTGAGTCTTGCCCAGCCCTCTACCCAGAGTCCTGCCTCACAGTAGTGGGGTTTTTGGTTCAGAGGTGTGCACATTCTGTGTGTGTGTGTGTGTGTGTGTGTGTGTGTGTGTGTGTGCACGTGCGTTGGGGTATTTAAGAGAGGGGTCTGCACTGGAGAAAGCACCCCTTCGGGCCTGCCCTCACTCTACCCTACCCCTCCACCCCCCTTCCAGCAGCTCTGATGGGGATCCAGGCTGTTGGTAAGTGGCCCTGAGCACGGCTGCCTGACCTTGCACAGTTGCAACCCACCCCTGCCCAGCCTCACCCTCCACTGCAAACCTGGCTGCCCTGCGTGGGCTCATGACCTCGGGCACTTCTTCCCCCCAGAACCACCGCTGACCAGCCTCCCACTTCCTGTGGGGGCCACTGTTCTCCTGGGAACCCAGGAGCTGGGCTGCCGGCCTCACACCACACCCTGCAGGACAGACAGCCCCCCACCCCGCCTTTCCTGGGCCCCGCCCCCCCAACTGTCACAGCCTTTCCTCTGTCCCCCCAGAGAGGCTGCGTCTGGCCGACGGCCCCCACGGCTGTGCCGGCCGCCTGGAGGTGTGGCACGGCGGGCGCTGGGGGACCGTGTGCGACGATGGCTGGGACCTGCGGGACGCCGCCGTGGCCTGCCGCGAGCTGGGCTGCGGGGGCGCACTGGCCGCCCCCGGAGGCGCCTTCTTTGGGGAGGGCGCGGGGCCCGTGTGGCTGAGCGAGCTGGCCTGCCGGGGCAGTGAGGGCCAGCTGGGGCTCTGCCCCCATCGCGGCTGGAAGGCCCACATTTGCTCCCATGAGGAGGACGCGGGCGTAGTCTGCGCAGGTGAGGGGCCCTTGATCCTCCTTCGGGGGCGCTCCCACAGACGCGACCCAGAAGTCCAGGCACCCCCAGCCCCAGACACCCCCTCCAGGACTCCCAGCTCACTGCCGCCTGTTCCCCCACCCGGGCCTGCCTGTCTGGGGCGAGGGTGGGGGGGCGCCCCGGCCACAGCTTCTGTGCTGTCCTCAGGTCAGCGTGTGGCCAACTCCAGGGACGGGGACGATCCACCTTCGATCCTGGAGGGGGACCCCTGGCCGGGGCTGTCTGGGGAGCTGAGCCCTGGCTCGGAGGAGCCTCCAGGGACACACGGTGAGCCCACCCTGGCCACGCTCTCTCCCTGCTTCCCACTGTGAGGGAGAGTGGTCTTCCACTAGCGCCCCCCAGGGGACAGATGGAGGCAGCGGCCGCGTCCCCCGCAGGGCCCCCGTCACAGCCCCCTGCACATCCTCCTGCACCTCCTGGGGCTGTCGGGCAGCGTGGCCTGGTCCCCCCCCCCCCCCCCCCCCCCCGCCCCGGGCGGGAAGGTGAGCGGCTCCCAGCTGAGGTCTCCCCGCTGTCTCTCCCAGCACCCCGCCCTGCCGGGACCCCACAGAACAGCTCCAGGAAGAAGGGTCCCCGGCCACCCAAGCAGGCCAAATCCACCAGGGCCCCTCAGCTGACGGCCGGAGCCCCCCGACACGGTAAGGCCCCTCCACACATCTGGACCAGCCCAGCAACCCCTGGGTGCCCTCCTCTTCACCTGTAACTGGCAGGCCCCCAGCGCCACTACGCCCCTCGGGATCCAGCGAGGCCCAGCACCCTGTCTTCCCCCGCCCCCCCCCCCGCCCACCTGATCAGGAGACCCAGGCACCCCACCCCGCTCAGATCCTGGCACCCCTCTTCACGGCCTGGCTGGCAGGTGCATCTCAGGCCACCGCCCCCTCTGGGCCTCGGTTGCCCCGGATGGAAAACCAGGGCTGTTTGAATCTGCTTTTCCCAAGCTGCCCCCCCCCCAACAAGACTCAGCACTCCCTCCTTCCCCGCCCCCCCCCCCCAGAGCGGCTGCGCCTTGTCTCGGGCCCCCACGGGTGCTCCGGTCGGCTGGAGGTGTGGCACGGCGGGCGCTGGGGGACCGTGTGCGATGACGGCTGGGACCTGCGGGACGCCGCCGTGGCCTGCCGCGAGCTGGGCTGCGGGGGCGCGCTGGCCGCCCCCGGAGGCGCCAGATTCGGCCCGGGCTCAGGGCCCGTGTGGATGGATGACGTGGGGTGTGGAGGCGGAGAGCAGGCTCTGCGGGACTGTCCCCGAAGCCCCTGGGGTCGGAGCAACTGTGACCACAGCGAGGATGCGGGGTTGGTCTGCACGGGTATGTCCCCCGCCTTCCGGACGCTTACCTGAAGCTGCTGCTTGCCCCCCCTCATCTGCCCCTACTCACAGGCTGCGGTGCCCGCACCTGCTTGATAGAGCTCTCCTCGACTCTCTCCTTCCCCCTGCCCCTTCCCTCCTCTCCCTCCTCCCTTCCTTCCCCCTCCCTCCTCCCTGCCCTCCCCTCCACCCTCCCTGCCCTGCCCTCCCTCCTTCCTTCCGTTCCCTCCCTCCTCCCTGTCCTCCCCTCGCTCCTCCCTGCCCTCCCCTCCCTCCTCCCTTCCTTCCCCTCCCCCTGCCCTCCCCCTCCCTCCTCCCTGCCCTCCCCCTCCTCCTCCCTGCCCTGCCCTCCCTCCTCCTTGCCCTTCCCCCCTCCTCCCTGCCCTTCACCCCTTCCTCCCTGCCCTTCACTCCTTCCTCCCTGCCCTTCACTCCTTCCTCCCTTCCTTCCCCTCCCTCCTCCCTTCCTTCCCCTCCCCCTGCCCTCCCCCTCCCTCCTCCCTTCCCTGCCCTCCCCTCCCTCCTCCCTGCCCTCCCCCTCCCTCCTCCCTTCCCTCCCCCTCCCTCCTCCCTTCCCTGCCCTCCCCTCCCTCCTCCCTGCCCTCCCCCTCCCTCCTCCCTTCCCTGCACTCCCTCCTCCCTGCCCTCCCCTCCCTCCTCCCTGCCCTCCCCCTCCCTCCTCCCTTCCCTTCCCTCCCCTCCCTGCCCTCCTCCTCCTACCTCTTCCTCACTCCCTCCCCTCTTCCCTCCTCCCCCTCCCTTTCCTCCCTCCTTCCCCTCTCTCTTCCCTCCTTCCCCTCCCTTCTCCCTCCTCCCCACTCTCTACCCTCCCCCTCCCTCCTTCCTCTCCTTCCTCCCCCTCTCCCTTCCCTCCCCTCCCTCCTCCCTCTCTCTCTTCCCTCCTACTCCTCTCCATTCCCTCCCCCTCCATGTCCCAGGGGGAGGGCAGGGAGGAGGGAGGGCAGGGAAAGGAGGAGGGAGACGGGGGGGGGGGAGGGTGGGGGGTGGGAAGGGAGGAGGGAGGGAGAGGGCAGGGAGGGGGAGGAAGGGAGATAAGTTAAGACTCCAGGGAGGGCTAAGTTGCTGGGGAGAAGTGAACCCCATGAGGCGCCTGGGGAAGCTTGGTGCCCCACCACACCTTTCATTCCTGGGGGGCCCCACAGGGGAGCCCCTCGTTTCCTAGGAGCAGATGCAAGTACAGGCGTGTCTGACCCCTCTGGTTGGTTCGTGTCTCTAGAACACTGACTGGGGGTGATTTGCCCCCCAGCCCGTCTCGGGGTGGGGTGGAAAGATGGAATCCATGCTCCCCAATGGACCCAGGCCTCACCCCAGAAAGACCTAACAGAAATGTACCCTGAAACCAGAAGAGGTTCCTATGTAGCAGGTGGTTCTCAGCGGTGGCTGGGGGGTGGTTTTCCCATCCCCCACTCCTCAGAGGACATTGGGCGAAGTCCAGCAGTCACTCTGTAGATGCTACTCTCATCTGGGGACTGGAGCCCCGGGAGGCCGCTGGACATCCTACAGTGGCAGGACGGCCCACGGCAAGGAATGACCTGTCCCCCGATGTCCTCGGTGCCGAGCTTGAGAAGCCCTGCTTTACAGGACTGAGGCAGGCGGCCGGGGAGCGGGGGGCCAGGCCAGGGCGGTGGATGGAGGGGATCAGGGCCAATGTCACCAGGGCCTGCCCCCGGGGAGGCAGGGGCACTGCGGGTAGGTCACAGCCGGACTCTTGGCGAGAGATTTCCCATCCTGGAGCCTTTTCCTCACCGGCAAACTGAAGTTGGAGTGCCTGCTGTGCAGCGTCACCGCGCCCCGGACAACGGATGGCTCGGCACCCGCCGCGTGTCTGTCCTGGTTTCCTGCACGTGGGGCTTACACCTGCTCACCCGTCACAGTGTCCCGTCTCTCTGTTCTCCCCGTCTCCCCACATCCAGGCCCAGCCCCCCGGCTGCGTCTGGCCGATGGCCCCCACGGCTGTGCCGGCCGCCTGGAGGTGTGGCACGGTGGGCGCTGGGGGACCGTGTGTGACGACGCCTGGGACCTGCGGGACGCCTCCGTGGCCTGCCGCGAGCTGGGCTGTGGCGGCGCGCTGGCCGCCCCCGGAGGCGCCTTCTTTGGGGAGGGGGCTGGCCCCATCCTCCTGGATGACCTTCGGTGTCGGGGTAACGAGACGGCCTTGCGATTGTGCCCAGCACGGCCCTGGGGCCAGCATGACTGTCACCACCGGGAGGACGCCGGGGCCGTGTGTGACGGTGAGGAGGACAGCAGGGACCGCCTGGCCGGGGGTATGGTAGAGCCACCAGTAGAAGTGCGGAAAGCTTGGGGGGGGGGGGCTCGCGTGGTCTCATAGCGAACACCCCACGGGCCCCTCTCTCCTTCCGTCCTGACTGCCGCCTCGCCCCATCTTGTCCCCATCCGTGCAACCTCGTCCTGCAATGGCGGTCCTGGGCTGGAGGGCGGCACGTGGTGATCACTGTCCCTCCGCCCCAGGGATGCCTCTTGGATATGTCCCTCCCACGGCCCCGGCGGCAGCGGACGGCAACCACTCTGCATCCCGCGACGTGGCGTCCGGGCCCCCTCCCCCCACGGCGAGCCAGGCCTCGCGGACCGCAGGCGCCTCCCCTCCGCCTGCCTCCCCCACTGCCCCGCGGGAGCCTGGACCCGAAGCCGGTGAGTCTGGAATGCTCCCCAAGGAAGCGGGGTCTTCCCTTCTGCCTCCTCCCCCTTGGTGCCCCCCACCCCCTCCGCACCCTTTCTCCCTGCTCAGAGACCCTCTCATCAGGGGTGGAGGAGAAAACAGAGCCCCACACCCAGAAGGGTCTCTGCTTGCTTGAATACTCTGCTGTCACCATCCTGAGTGTTTGGAGGTTGTCTCCTCACAAACGCTGAAGGGACCCGCTCAACGATAGTTGTCATTTTCATTTTTTAAAAATGTGTATTTATTTTGAGAGAGAGTGAGCATGAGCAGGGGAGAGGCAGAGAGAGAGTGAGAAAGAGAGCACAAGTGTCCCAAGCAGGCTCCCAGCTGTTGACGCAGAGGCTGATGCAGGGCTCGAACCCCCAAACCGTGGGATCGTGACCTGAGCTGAGAGTCGGAGGCTTAACTGACTGAGTCACCCAGGCGCCCCTCGTTTTGATTTTTTATTTTATTTTATTTTATTTTATTTTATTTTATTTTATTTTATTTAAAGGTTTATTTATTTTTGAGAGAGAGAGAGAGAGAGAGCATGAACGGGGGAGGGTCAGAGAGAGAGGGAGACACAGAATGTGAAACAGCCTCCAGGCTCTGAGCAGTCAGCACAGAGCCCGACGGGGGCTCGAACTCACGGACCGCAAGATCGTGACCTGAGCCGAAGTCGGACACCTAACCGACTGAGCCACCCAGGCGCCCCTCGGTTTGATTTTTTAAATGTTTACTTCTTTTGAGAGAGAAAGCTAGTGGGGGAGGGGCAGAGAGAGGAGAGAAAGAATCCCAAGCAGGCTCCAGGCTCCGAGCTGTCAGCACAGAGCCCCACGCAGGGCTCAATCCCACTAAGCATGAGATCACGGCCTGAGCCAAAATCAAGAGCCAGACACTTAACCAAATGAGCCACCCAGGTGCCCCAGTAGTTGTCATTTTTTAAACACTGGTGTTAGCAGTGTTTGGGGGCGGTGCAGCCAGCCGATCAAGACGGGACCGTCATTGGAAAGATAGTGGGTTTCTCTCCCACCCCCGGGCAGGGGTCACCCAGGGAAGCCCCAGGGGCGGTCAGCAGACAGAGGGAGCGAGGGGCAAAGGCCAGCAGGAGCCGTGACTGTGGTTTCTGTGGGAAGGATCGGGCAAGGCCAGGTGGGCAGGGTCAGGACCGGCTCGCTGGAATCACTTCAGGGAGCCGTGGGGCGGAGGGGCTGCCCCTGGTTGTGGGGCACCCGGCCCTGGGGGGCTGAGGGCAGGTGGCCGGTGGCCCAGAGCGTGAGAGCCGCGTGGAGGCGGGGGGTGGGGGGGGGGTGGGCCCCAGATGGGCTGGCCTGCACAGACAAGGCACGCTCCGGTGGCGTCTCTAGGAATCAGCCAACCCTCCGAGGGACAGTCTGTCCGGGTCAGCAAGGCCCGACGTCACAGCAGGAGAAATACAGAAAATAAGAAGGCAGGGTTGGTGCAGCTGTCTCCTCGAGGGTGGGAAAGGCCGCAGAGAGGGGAAAATTGGTTCTCCTACGGGACGCCTCTTTCCCCTTTTGCTGAATGACAACAACTACGAGCATTCACTCAGCACTCGCTGGCTTGTGTGTGCGAGGCTGTTCCAAGTACTCTACGTGTCTAGGCCAGGTGACGCTCCCAGCCACGCGGGCCCTGGGTGCTGTTTGGTCTCTGTGTCACTCATGAAACCCTGTGATTAAAAAAATATGGGAGGGGCGCCTGGGTGGCTCAGTCGGTTGAGCGTCCGACTTCGGCTCAGGTCATGATCTCGCCGTCGGTGAGTTCGAGCCCCACGTCGGGCTCTGTGCTGACAGCTCAGAGCCTGGAGCCTGTTTCAGATTCTGTGTCTCCTTCTCTCTGACCCTCCCCCGTTCATGCTCTGTCTCTCTCTGTCTCAAATAAACATTATAAAGATTAAAAAAAATATATGGGGAAGTCAGGACTCCAATGAAAGCAATTTGTTCCAGGGCCCATATTCTTTTTTTATTATGGTACAATATATACATAATATAAAATTGACCATTTCAGTCGCTGGTAAGTGTACAGTTCAGCGGCATCAAATACATTCGTAAGGTCGTACAGCCACCAGCATCCAGCTATAGAACCTTTTCGTCATCCAGACAGACGCCCCAACCCATTAAACACGGACTCCTTAGTCCCCCAGCCCCTGGCTTCTACTTTCTGTCTCTATGAATTGGACTCCTCTGGGGACCTCATAGTATTTGTGCGAATGCCCTCCAGCTTCATCCGTGTTGTGACACGTGTCTGAATTCCCTTCCTTTTAAAAAAGTTTTGTCTTATTTTATGTTTGAGAGAGAGAGCGCGCGAATGAGGGAGGGACAGAGAAACGGAGACAGAATCCGAAGCAGCCTCCAGGCTCGGAACTGTCAGCACAGAGCCTGACATGGGGCTCAACGAGCTCATGAGCAGTGAGATCATGACCTGAGCCGAAGTTGGAAGCTTAACCGACTGAGCCCCCCAGGTGCCCCCGAGTTCCCTTCCTTTTCAAGGTGGAATCATATTCCATTCTGTGTGTATACATACCTCATTTTGCTGTCCCTTCATCTAGTGACGGACGTTTGGGCTGTTTTCAAGAACAGTGCCGCTGTGAACGTTTGTGTGAATAGCCATTTTCCTTTATCTGGGGCATATCCTGGGGAGTGGGATAGTAATTCTATGTTTAACTTTTTGAGGAACCAAGACTGTGCCCGACCCCATCCCTGTGCCTAAGGCGGACGGTGGCACAGCGGAAGACTAATATGAGGCTGGATGGAAGGCAGGTGGAGGGACAGAGAGAGATGGACGGCTTCCTGACTCCCATCCTTTGGGTCTCTTGCATCCTAGGCTCCCCCCAACTGCGCCTGGTGGCAGGGCCCAGCAGGTGTTCGGGCCGGCTGGAGGTGTGGCACGCAGGGCGCTGGGGGACGGTGTGTGACGACAGCTGGGACCTACGGGACGCTGCGGTGGTCTGCCGCGAGCTGGGCTGTGGCGGAGCTCGGCAGCCGGACCCTGCCGCTGGCCGCTTTGGCTGGGGGGCCGGCCCCATCTGGCTGGACGACGTGGGGTGCTTGGGGACCGAGGCTTCGCTCTCTGACTGCCCCGCTGCGCCCTGGGGGAAACACAACTGTGCTCACAATGAAGATGTTGGAGTCACCTGCACTGGTAAGGAGGCCCTAGCCACCCACTAGTTCCTGGAGGGCTTCCCGGAGGAGGGAATGGGAACTACCATCTGCACTAGCATCTACTGAATGCCCGTCTCCTAAGCCCGGGCCCTGGGCTGGGTGTTTTCACACATGTGACCTCACAATAGGTCCAAGTTAGTGGATGCTATGCTTGATTTACACGATGAGGCTGAGGCACAGAGAGGTTAAGTAACTTGCACAAGGTCACACGGCAACGAAGTGGCAGAGTTGGGATTCTTTCTCCTCCTCCCATTCCCAAAAACGCTCCCCAAGATGAAAGGAAGTGAAGACAGGGCCACTGGGAGATGCACAGAAGCCAGAGTGAGGGCCAGCTGCAGTAAAATCAGGCTTCGTGTTCGCCGTTCGCTTCCAACATTTATCGAGTGCCAGGCACTGAGCCAGGTGCTGGGGCCTCCGGATGCAAAGAACACAGTCCCGGCCTTTGGGAAGCTCGCAGCTCACTGACGCAAAGATGTACCAACAGATCACTGCAAACCTGTGTGACATGTTACCATTTGGGAGGTCCCCAAGACCAACCTCAGGTTCCATAATTTCCTAGAAGGACTCACAAAAGTCAGAAAAGCTGTCTTAAAAGCCAGCCGAGGGAGGCAGCACAGGGGGCAGGTTCAGGAGAGACCTTCATGGAGCTTCCAGCCACCCTCTCCCAGGGGAGTCATGCGACATGTGACAGCACATATGGAGTACTGCCGGGCAGGGACGCTCCCCAGACTCGGTGCGCAGGGTTTGTATAGGAGCTCGGTTACAAGCTGTGCCTGCCCACCTATCACCTGTCCACGGCACAACGTGGGTACCGATTCTCTGGTCGCCCCAGGAGCCGGGGGGCAAAGGGCCCAACCTTCCTCTGGGCACAGTGAACATCTTCCTGCACACAGTGCTAATCCGAGAGATGAGAGAACAGTGGCAGTCGTAGCGATGGAGCCCCTGCACCTACGCCCTTTCCCTCTCCTCTGGAGGCCGTGGGAGCCACGGCAGGGTTTTCAGCTGGGGAGTGAAAACCAGATCTGGTTCCACCCTGGTGACTGGTGAGAGGTGGACAGTGAGAAGTCACAGGAAGTGAGGCCATGCGTGGCCAGAGAGAGGAGGACGACAGGTTGGATGTGAGAAGGGCACAGAGGGCCAGTCACATCACTGTACGAGACAAGGAGGCAGGGGGTGGGGTCAGATTTGGCTGGCCACAGTATCCCCAGGGTCTGGCACAGTGCCTGGATCGCAGAAGATGCTCAACAAATGTTTGTCACGTGAATGAGTGAATGAATAATGAAGGGATTAATGGGAACTTGGTGATTGCAGAGAGGGGAGGTGTAGACAGATAATCTTGTCATTATGGTGTCCGCCATCTTCCCTGTCCTCTCCTCGCACCTTCCAGAGACCCCTGGCCTGGACTCTATCTCAGACCCCTTCAGTTGGAGCTGGATCCCTGGCCTGGGTAGAGATCCGGACGCTTGGCTCCCCGGGGAGCTGGCCACCAAGCCCTCTGCGAGGCTGACCCCCAGCGTTCCTGAGAAAACCACCACCAAGGCCCCAGGGAAAATGCCCAAGAGTACTAAGAAGTGGGTGACCAAAAATGCAAAGCGACCGACCACTCAGCCCCCCGTGATGCCAACCACTAAACATTCCAGGGTCCTGGGCACCCAGAGGCCCCTTGAACTGACCTCACGGACCACCACAACCCTGACCACTGAGGCCTCCCACAGACCAGTTTCAGAGTCTACTGCAAAGCTGACCACTGGGGCCCCCCATGGGATGACCTCACATACCACTGCAACACGGACTCCCCGGGCCCCCCGAGAACGGACCTCTAAGGCCGTGGCAACGTCAACCACTCAAGGCCCCCGAGAGGTGACCTCTGAGGCCACCGCAACGCGAATCCCTCTGACCCCCAAGGAGTCATCAGCTGAGATCCCAGCACAGGGTTCTCCAGAGTCACCCAGAGACCCAGCCCCCTCCCCCACTGGGAGCACCACTCGGGGATCAGGTGAGTGGAGGGAACACAAGAGGTGAGGCTGGCCCCTCTTGACCCCTCCTGACTTGGGGCCTTCTACCGGCAGGCCCGTTCCGCGTGCGTCTGGCTGATGGGCCCAACCGGTGTGCTGGCCGGCTGGAAGTGTGGCATGCTGGGCGCTGGGGGACAGTGTGCGATGACAGCTGGGACCTGCGGGACAGTACCGTGGCCTGCTGGGAGCTGGGCTGTGGAAGGGTCCGGGCCCGAGTGGGCAAAACCCACTACGGCCCCGGGACGGGCCCCATCTGGCTGGATGACGTGGGCTGCAAGGGAATCGAGGCCTCGCTGAGTGACTGCCCTGCTGGGGCATGGGGCCAGCACAACTGTGACCACGAGGAAGACGTGGGGCTCACCTGCACTGGTACTGGGGATGGGGTGGGGGACCCAGAGTCACTGCAGGAGATTCTGGAAGGGTAGTTTGGAGCTGCAGCAAGGACCTTGGAGACAGGGCAGGGCTCAATCCATGCCCCACTTTCTCCCAAGGCTACGCCGATGAGGATGATTATCCCCCCTGGACCTGGGATCCCACCTCGGGAGAGGACCTGGCCAAGGGGACCACCGCTGCAGGGGTGCCTGGACACATGCTCTCCTGGGGCACCACCAAAAGCCCAGGGGGACCCTCCCCAGCAACAAGGCGTCTTCCACACACAGGTGAGGGGCACGGCCAGGGTGCGGAGGGGGCCATCATCGACCTGTGCGCGCCTCCCCAGGCAAGTTTTCCGTGGCCCTAGGGCCCCTAAAACGTCCCCTCTGGAACTCTTCGTGGAGAGGCTTGAAGAGGAGACCCCCCCCCCCACCCCATTCCCACCCCAGGCACCGTGTGTCTCCGAGAATCAGACCAGACTTCGCAGGGTCTGAGCCCACGGTCCTCCCGCAAACCAGCCAACCAGCAGTGACACCTGAGCCTGGGCCCTTCTACCCCGACAGCCCCAGCTGGCCCAGGTCACCGCGTTGTCATCTCCCCAGCACCCTCCACTTGGTCCTCCCCTCATGCTCTGGTCTGGGTCAGGGAGTGGTTCAGTGGCGGGGTGAGGAGCCCCGAATGGAGGGTTCCCCTCCCTTTGGCCAGTGGGGCGGTCTTCAGCCCCACAGCTCGGCCCGCGGCCCCTCTCACTGCAGCAGCAACTGTCCTTTCCACCTCTGTGGCCACACCTGGGGGCGTGGGCCTCAGCCCGGCTCTCTCCGGCTTCACAGCGCCTCCCTCCCGGGCCAGCGCCCTCGCGCTTGCGTGTACGTGCGTGCGCGTGCTTTCGTGGGCGTCTGCGCGGCCCACGTCCCTGCGCGTGCGCGTACGTGTGGGCGCGTGCACTCGTGAGCGTTGGCGCGGCCCACGTCCCTGCGCGTAGCGTGCCGTCGCGGGTTTCTCTGTGGCCCGCGTCCCTGTGGGTGAGTGCGCTCCCAGGCATCTCTGTGGCCCGCCCCCGCGTGCGTGTTGGTGCTCTCGCGAGTTTCTCCTCGGCCCGCGTGCGTGCGCGTGCACGCGCCCCTCCATCCTCTCGGCCCTCCCCGCTCTCCCATCCCCGCCGCCCCTCCGTCTCCGCGTGTCCGCCTCCTGCTCCCCGTGGCTCTCGCGTGCTCGCATCCAGTGCGCGTTCCCAGCCTTCCTGTTTTCCACACTCTACGCCTCCGCCTCCTCTTCGGGTTCCGCTGTTTCTCAGGCCGGGTCACTACTTTCCCCATCTGACCCCCCCCCCCCCCGCGCTCCCTGTCACCCTCGTGCTCCTTGCCTCGCACGGTGGCTTCTTCGCCTTCTCCTCACGGCTGTCTCCTCCTGCCCCAGCCCCACCTTTGCCGCCCAGTCCAGCCTGCCGCACCCGCTGCGCCTCGGGCTGCTCTCGCCCTCTGCTTCTCCGTGTGCCCTCCCATGTCCTGAAGGCCCCACTTCTGCCTGTCCCCCCGCGCTCCTCTGCCCCTCTTCTGCGAGACTCGTCCCCTCAGGACCGCCCCTCCCCTCGCCCCCTTTCCCGCCTTTTTGTGGCGCGCAGCACGCACGCGCACTCCGCGGCCCTTGGCGAGAGAGCCCGGCTCCGGCGGGCTCACGCCGTGTGACGTCACAGGCGCTCTGCGCCTCCTGATTGGCCGGCCAGCCCCCGCCCGCGGTAATAAAAGCCGGGTGAGGCGCGTCGGGGGCTTCTAGAGCGGTCGCCTGTCTGCGAGGCGGGGCTTCTGGTGCGAGCGAGCGAGAGAGGGAGGGGAGGAGCAGGCCGAGGGGCCGCCGCGCTGTAGGGTGGGGGACCCGAGTTGTGAGCCAGGGCCCGTCCAGCCCAGTTTTAGAGGTGCTGCACCTCGGTGCATTGCGGCCAGGGTTCTAGAGCTCTTGTTCTCTGCAACCCGGAGCGGGATCCCTGCCTGTCCCGTGGCGCCCCCTCGCGGTGGAGACGGTCACACGCTGGGCGGGGAGTCCCTTCCCTCGGAGGGGGTGGGGTGCGGGGTGAGAAGGCATTGCTTGAGCACCGGTAAGTGCGAACTGTGCAGGGGGAGGCTCGGGGTAGTCACGTGTACCGTCTTCACAGTGAGGGCACCTGGGGAGTGGGAGCAAGCATAGACGGGGATTCCTGTCCTCACTGCAAGGTGACCTCGAAGTGACCTCCGGTCGCAAACCAACGAGCAAAATGATTTTGAAATAGTTTAAAACCACAGAACGTTGGTTGTTAGATTTATTTACCGTAAATGGACAATCCCGGGGAAGGAGTCGTTCTTTCTAGCAGAGCAATCGGGAAAAGCCTCACAGAGGAAGTGGTATTATCCCCAGCAGCAGACACCAGGAGGAAAGGATTTCTCAGAGGAGCAAAAAAGCTGACGTTGAGAAAATTGCACTGCCAGTCTGGGCCATTGTCATCTCCACTGGACTTTTAGTTCTGTCGTGTGTTTAACTGTCCGTTTGTATTGCTACCCTGACACAGAACCACACATTTAGTGGCTTAAAACAACACAAACTTATTTTGCAGTTCTGTAGGTCAGAAGTTCAACAGGGGTCTCCTAGGGCCTAAAACCGAGGTGTCCGCAGGGATGTGTTCCTTCCGGAGGCTCTAGGGAGAATCCATTGCTGTACCTTTTCCAGCCTCTAGAGGCGCCCACATTCCTTGGCTCTCGGCCCCTTCTTCCATCTTCAGAGCCAGCAATGTTGCATCTCTCCGAACTGCTTTCACATCTTTTTCTGTCCTGATTTTAAGGAGTTGTCCCAATTGGATTGGGTCTCCTTGGACTGACGCAGGACAATGTCTTCATCTCAAGGTCTGGACCTTTAATCACATTCTGCAGTATCCCTTTTGCCACATTAGGTAACATATTCACAGGTTCTGGGGATTAGGGCATGGACATCTCTGGGGGAGCGTTATTCTATCTACCACAGAATCTGTGTTGTAGAGACTCAGGAACTTAAATGTTTGTCGAATGATTGGTTGAATGAATGAATGAGAAACCACAGTGTGAGTCTGGAGACGGCATACAGCCGAAGCTAGACAAAGTCTAGCTGAAGCTCACAAAGCTTGGATTTTCACTTCCTAGTTCACTGACGTAACATTTCTTGAGGCTTCTCAGAATTTGGAGACACGGACATTAACTTTCTGTTAAATGCCCACTGTGTGTCAGGCACGAATATTAACCCCTGGGAACGTAGCAGTGATGAGCAAGGGAAAGGGAGGCTGAGATTTACAATTTAGAGTAGGATGGGCAAGATATTCCTTACTGAGAAAGTGCCCTGTAAGTGATGACCTTAAGAGAAGGGCAAGGACATCAGCATGGCTGGAGCAGAGTGCGCCGGGCAGGGGGAGAGTGATAGGAGAGGAGGCTAGAATTTGAGTTTTGTTCTGCACGCAGTGGTGGAGAATTTTAAGTTTGGAAGGACGTGATCACATGTGTATTTTCTTTTTTTTTTTTTAATTTTTTTTCAACATTTATTTATTTTTGGGACAGAGAGAGACAGAGCATGAACGGGGGAGGGGCAGAGAGAGAGGGAGACACAGAATCGGAAACAGGCTCCAGGCTCTGAGCCATCAGCCCAGAGCCTGACGCGGGGCTCGAACTCACGGACCGCGAGATCGTGACCTGGCTGAAGTCGGACGCTTAACCGACTGCGCCACCCAGGCGCCCCCACAGGTGTATTTTCAAAGCAGTCACTGAGGATGCCAGATGAGAAATGGATGGAGAAGCTAGAGTGCATGGCGGGAGACCCGGAGGTCTATGGGGAGGTGACAGTGGTCTTGACTGGGGTGGTGGTGGAGACCGAGGGAGAAGTGGATGTATGTAAGCTGTATTGTGGGAGTTTTGAGCTGAGGTATTTGAGTGATGGGTCAGATAGGGTGTGAGAAGAGGAAGGTAGGGGGTGGGAACCCACCTTCCACTGGATCTGGGGACACTGCGGGTGGATGCAGAGGACCACAGTGGGAATATAGATCCATTGGGGATGCATTGGACACACTCAAGTGGACACATTAGATACGCAATTTTGGAGCTCTGAGGTGTGCCTGGGCTGAAGCTATAAGTCGACAGATGGAATTTGAAGCTGTGGGGATGGATGAGGCTATGCAGACGGACAGCTGTGCCTAGCGGACCTCCCACACCCAGCTCGGAAGGTGGGATGACTCATGGATTTGGGCTGTTGCCGTATGTTATGGCTGCATGAGGCCGTGCAGAGGGGAGAGGACCCAAGATCGAATGCAGGATTAAATGTAGAGGTTGGATGATAATAAAAACAGTAATAGCTAATATTCATCAAATGCTCTCCATGTGCCAGGCACCATCTACATGTGTCACATGGTTTAATTCACTTCCTCCCCACGGAACCTTATGAGAGGAGCGCTATCCTTAACACCGTTTTACAGATAAGGAAACTGAGGTGCAGAGAGGCCAGTACAGCAAAGGGCAGAGCTTGGCTTCATACTCCATCATTTACACTCTTAGCCACTCTAGCCACAGAGACAGGGAAGGAGCATATGACAGAGTTAGCTCCGAAGAACCCAGGAAGCATAAAGCAAGGCATGACTTCATTGAGGGGGAAAAGGGAGGGGGCTTTGAATAAAATCCTAAAGGTTGAATAAAAGCTCACCAGGGAAGGAGTGAAGACTCGGGAAATTTGCACCCCGAGGGAAAGAGGTCTCCATTTAGGACCAGGTAGACCTGTGTGGGTCTGAAACCTAATACTGCGCCTTAGCTGTGTGACTTTGGGAAAGCCCCTTGCCCTCTCCGGGCTTCAGTTTGGTCATCTGTAGTGAGGCAGCAGCTTCTCCACCCACCCTCTCCCCATGAGATTGCCAAAAATTAATATGTCTGACAGCACCAAGGACGTGGGATAAAGGTGGGCATGAGACTCTGTTCCTGGGTAGGAGAGCAGTTTGACACTAGGGAGATGCATTTGCCTTTCACACAGCAATTGTACAACTAGGTGTTGAGCTCTCACTCATGAGCCCAGGGACACAGTTATAAATTCACTACAGTTGTATTTGTAACCACAGAACATTGGCCACAGCCTAGCCCTCTGTGAACAGGGGCGTCGATGAACCAACAGATGTGTATTTCTACAATAGAACATTATCCAAAGGTTAAAAAGAAGGAACCAGAGATATATGGATTCAATTCCAAGAATAAGCTTATCACATGCCATTCAGTAGATGCCACCACGGTACCCACTTTACAGGTGAGGAAATTGAGTCGTGGAGAAATTGGTGGCTTGTTCACCCAGCTAGGAAGGGACACGTCTGAGAAGTAGCTTCCCAAGGACATGTACGGGATATACGTGGGTGTGCATGGTCTTAAACTAATCGTAGGAAGTGTGGAGAAACAATATGGCGTCAGGGAGTACTTCCTCTGTAGCCAAGCTGGAAAGACATGTTTGGCAATGATAAGCTGGACTTTGAGCAGCGGCTCCCCCTGATGCAGGGAAGGAATGTGGTTGGGTCTCATGAGGGCTATAACTCTGCCATGCTGCTTCTTCAATTAAAAATGCATATATTTCAATGAAAAAAAAATCGATCACACACTAATGGATCATGAGCAGGTGGCCATATCTTAGAGCACATTTCAAGAACACAGAGACCCAATGCGTGTGCTTGCAGTTGGGGGACTGACACTTTAACAGGAAGAGAGCTTCCATTTGTGTTCTTAATGGAGCCCTCCTAAAACCCAGCATCCTGAGAAGAAATCTTCACAGCTAATGGGTTTTTTTTTTCCCTCTAAACTCTTTTTTCCATTTTTAATTTTTAAATTAATAGTGCTGCTAATGTTTTTTAAAATTCCTAATGAGTATGACCATCAGGTAGGATTTCATAGCTATCCTCTTAAGGTATTTATCAGGCATGGGGAAGGTATTTAATTAAGAACAGTTAACAGGGAGACATGACTATAGTATCTGCAATGCTGGGCATCGGGATGAAGACCCTTGTTCTGTTAGCATGGTATGTATTAGGTGACAAAGCCAGGAATTTCTGCACCTGGGACAGCTAGCCACAGAGCTCAAGGCGACCAGGACAAACATGTCCAGGGTGGCAGACACCATCCTTCTGAGCGCCTCAAGGTTTGGGGTCCAGTGTGAGCAGCAACGTGTGGAAGGTGCTGGAGAGGTGGGCAGGGACAGTTAACGAAGGGATATGAGGAACGTGGACTTTATGGTTGCACAGTTTGAAGACACTAAAACCCACTGAATTGTACAGTTTAAGGTATATGAATTATATCTCAACAAAGCTACTGTTAAAAGCTAGAAGACTTGGGGCGCCTGGGTGGCGCAGTCGGTTAAGCGTCCGACTTCAGCCAGGTCACGATCTCGCGGTCCGGGAGTTCGAGCCCCGCGTCGGGCTCTGGGCTGATGGATGGCTCAGAGCCTGGAGCCTGTTTCCGATTCTGTGTCTCCCTCTCTCTCTGCCCTTCCCCCGTTCATGCTCTGTCTCTCTCTGTCCCAAAAATAAATAAACGTTGAAAAAAAAAAAATTTTAAAAAAAAAGCTAGAAGACTTATTTCAATCTTTCTATTCTCCCTATATAAAATGGTATATTTTACATTTATAAAATGGCATATTTTTATATTACACAGCTGACCATTGAACAACATGGGGGTTAGGGGCACCGACTCCCACGCAGTTGAAAATCTCCATGTAACTTTTGACTCCCTTAAAACTTAACTACTAATAGCCTACTGTTGACTGGAAGCCTTACCAATAACATAAACAACACACATTTTGTATGTATGTATGTATGTATATAATATATATGTATGTATATATGTATTACACTGAATTTTTAGTAAGCTAGAGAAAAAAGTTACTAAAATCATAAGGAAGAGAAAATGCATTTACAGTACTGTACTGTGTTTATGGAAAAAATCCACGTATAAGTGGACCTACACATTTCAAACCCACAGTGTTCAAGGGTCAGCTGTATATTATACATTTCTATGTTATATAAAATTGTCATGTAGAGATTATGTAAGAGACCTAGGAAAAATATTATGGAAATATTCCTGGTAGTTCATTACTAAATATATTACAGGGTTTTTTCCCCCTGGGAAAAAAAATAAAGAATGAGGAAGAGCAGGGACTTCAGGAAAGCGAAGTAATAACTGTTCTTATTTTATAAGCTAGTTTAGTCCCAGTTTCTGTTATTGGTAGTTGAAAGCATCTCAGCTGAGTCACCAGGGTGGCTGTGGGGTCAGGGAGGAGATTGGGGTGGTGGTCCAGGTGACACAGGATGAGGCCTGAGTTGAATTCCGGGATGAACAGAGGGTCAAAATCGAGAGAAGTGAGACTCAGTTCTCCCTATATCTCTTAAGGTGACAAGGATGGTTATGAGTCTTTTCGGACATGGGATACACCTTCAGGAGGGGCTCTGCCCAAAGGGACACCCACCACTCTTACCACTGGCACCACCCGGGACCCAGACCATCCCTCTCCAGCTCCAAGGATCCGTGGAGACACAGGTGAGGCATGTAGCTGTGGCGAGGGACCAGGGTGTTTTTGTTGTGGGGCAGGGATGGACTGCACATTCCCCAGCGGTGACCCCACTCTTACCCCACAGACCCAACAGAAATACACCCTGAAACAAGGGGTTATTATCTACATCAGTGGTCCCAACTGGGGATGATTGGCAATATCAGAATATGTTTGGGATCGTCACAACTAAAAGAAGGGAGTCTACTAGAACCTAATGGGTAGAGGCCAGGGATGTTGTTACATATCCTACTCTGCACAGGACAGTCCCCCACAACAAAGGATCCCAGCTCCAAATGTCAACAGTGCCCGGATTTGAGAAACCCTAACCTATACTATGCAGTTCACTCTGACAAATCAGTAAGAAAATGACAGGAAACCCTCTAAGAAAATGGGTAAGAGTTATGAACAGATGATTCACAGAAGGGGAAGCCCAAATGGCCAACAAGTTTATGTAGAAATATTCACACTCAAAAGAAATCAGGAAATTCAAATTAAAATGATGACAAGCTTGGAAAAAAAATGGAAAGGTAGCTAATATCAAGTGTGGGTGAGGACGTAAGGAGACAGACATCCCCACTGGATACAGCGATTCGATAAAAACAATTCAGTGAAATTAGGGGCACCTGCCTGGCTCAGTCGGAAGAGCACACAACTCTTAATCTCAGGATCGTGGGTTCAGGCCCCACGTTGGGTGTAGAGATTACTTAAATACAGAAAACTTTAAAAAATTTTAGTGAAATTAAATATGATTGCACATTATGACCCAACAATCCTGCTCCTAGATATGTATTCCAGAGAAATTCTTAAATAGGCTTATAAGGGAAACATATATGAAGGTGTCCTTTGGAATGGTGTGGTATCAGGGAGTTGGAGGCAAGTTAAGTGTCTCACAGTGGGTAACGAGAAATGCAATGGGTGCACACAATGGATCCATGCAATAGCTAAAAGAATGACTAGCTGCACACACAGCAACACACACAGTTCATGGTAGGTACGAACAACATGATATGGAGGAAGGAAGTCAGAACCAGAGTGAGAGCTCCAGCAGAATGTGATTTACAAAAACTCAAAGCACAAACACAAAAATACGTGTACACTTAATGTATTAACATACGCACTTACATGGATTCTATATTGTGTGAGAACATACATATCTTTAAGGACCTATGTCAAATACCTTAAAGGAGGTAGCTATGGGAGAAAGTGAGAGGGATGGAGGTCGGGGAGGAAAAAGGAGAAAAAGGAAGAGGAGACCCTGCAGGACTGTTGGTGACAATGTACACAGGAGTATGATTAGCTTAGCTCTCTGCACCGTGGGTCTGAAAAATTAAAAATCAATACCACTCTAGATATCTGAACCCCTACAGTACCTAAGCAAGCTGAGATTCTTGAAATAGTAACTAAAACCAGCTAACATTTATAACAATATGCCGCATGTCAGGTATTATTATTCTAGCCCTCATAACATCTACATGAGCCCTATGATGTAGGTGTTAATGCCCATTTCACAGAAAACAGAAATTGAGGTACAGACATCAAGGCCTATGACAGTATTAATAGTCATGAGAGTGTCTATTACGTGCTAGGCATTGTGCTAAGTGCTCTGTATACACATGAGCTCCCTGAGTCCTCATGACAGCTCATCCACAAACCGAGATTCAGAACAGTTTTGTGACTTGTCCACAGTCACCTAGTTAGGAAGCGATGGAGCCGGGGTGTAAGCCCAGGCAGCCTGGCTGGAGGCCAAGCCCTTTACTTAACTGCTTCTCCAACGTTGTAAACACAAGGCAGGAACAAGATGCACCTAAAAAAATCCTACAGGAAAACTGGAATCCTCTAGCTCTGTGTCATTCAATATGGTAGCTACCAATACAGCTGGCTATTTTAAGTGTAAATGAATCAAAACCATTTTCTTGGGCAGACTAGCTACACTTCAAGTACTCAGTAGCCACGTGTTATCATTTCCATCACTGAGAAAGTGATGTTTAATGGTCTAAACTCTAAATGCAGAGGATCTTGCTTCGCATCTTTTCCCCGCAATTTGTGAACTGTATCCGTGCCACCTATGGCAGGTTACCTACCATTTAGGCCTGATTCCCTGCATCTGCAAAAAGGGATACAATCCGTTCTTACCTGGAAGCTAGGCCAGGAAAAGAGGGCGAGGCTTCTCACTCTACTCAGGCCCTAAATTTAAGGGGCTGCCCAAACACTCAGCAATCAAGGTAGATAATACCTTTATATTTTTAAAATAACAAATTAATGCAAAACATTCACAATGAGCTAAATATCAAAAATTTAACTAAAGGCAAAAATTTAACTGAGTCTCTTCTTTGGATCTTTTGCGATAATTTTACTTAAAACTGACATAAAAATCTTGATTACTGAGATTGCGCTTTGGAACCGCCCTGCATCCCCCCTCACACTTCTGCCCCTTCTGGCATTTCCCACATCCCTCCCCCAAATACCCCTGCGGCCCCTCCTGCATCCCCAGGTAAGCCTCCACATCCCCCACACTTTCGCATCTCCCTGCAAGCTTCCAGTCCTCCCACTGTCTTGCTGCCCCCCACATTTTCGCTGCCTCCTGCCTTCTGAGGTAGCCCTCTCCGTCGCGTCCCTCATGCGCAGTGGAGGACGCCAGGTGGCGCCTGGAGACATTGCAGGAGGTGGGGAGGTGGGGCGCTGGGGGTGGGTGAAGTCTGCCGGTGACCCAAGACGTCACGAGGCCTTGCGCCTTCTCATTGGTCAGCTCTTCCCTGGAGGGGCGTGGCGGGCCGCGGGAGTAGGTGGGGCGGACTGACCTCGGGCCATCAGTCTTTCCAACTCCTCCAGGTTCCGAGAGAAAACTGTGGCCCCAGCGTAGGCTGCTGCGCCCCACATCGTCCCGGACGGTGCCCCCTGCCCCTTCCCCAGATCCCTCCGCTTCGTCAGAGCCCCCGGGCTCACCGGTGACCTCCGTGACCTCCAACCCTGCGCCATGGTTCATTCCTGAGGCAGCTTCAACGCGGAAGGTGACCTCTGACCCTCCTGACACTTTGCCACCCAGCCCGGACCTGGCCTCCTGGACGAGCTCTGACCTCACCTTGACAACCCCTGGCCTCACTTTGTCTACCCCTGACGCCACTGTGATTGCAGCATCGCCGTCTGATCTCTCACCTACCCCACCACCCACCTTGCCCAAAGAGCTGACCTCTGACCCCTCTGCACCAGAGGTGGTGACCCACCTTTTTTCTACCTCAGAGTTGACTACAGAATCTGTCACAATCCCAAACTTGGACACAGCTCCATACCCCAACTCAGTTCCAGATCATTCCAGATCCCCAGACCCCTCCAAGAGCCCCTACCCCACTACCACCCCTCACTCTGCCTTGACCACTCACCCCTCTACTTCCACTACCTCTCAACCCACTACCACCTTTCCCCCAACTACAACACCTCAGTCCACCGCCACGCCTCACTCCACCACAACCCCTCACCCTACCACCACCCCTCAACCTGTTACACCCCCTCAACCGACCACACCCTCTCAACCCACCACACCCCCCCAACCCACCACACCCCTTTACCTTACCACAACCCCTCACCCCACCACAACCCCTCACCCCACCACAACCCTTCACCCTACCACAACCCCATACCCCACCACGACTCCTCAGTCCACCACACCCCCTCATTCTACCACTGCTCAACCCCCTACAACCCCCCACCCTATCACAACCAGTTACCCTGCCACGACCCCTGACTCCACCATGACCCCTCATTCTACCACCTCTACTCATCCCACCATGACTGCTGACCCTACCTCAACCCCTGTGGTTACTGTCAAATCCATTCTAACTTCCTTGGGAACAGAGTTCTCTCCCACTCCAGCGCCAGCAGTCAAGCCCAGCCTGCACCCCTGGTTGACCTCCATGGGAGTCGCTCATCTCTCTCAGATGTCCAGCCTAGCGCCTTTTCCAGCCTCAGAGTCCAGCCACCCCAGGTCTTCTCCAGGCCCAAGCATGGACACACTGTCCACTGAGGATTTCCAACCACCAAGAAGCCAGAGCCCCAAACCAACTCCACCACCCACCCAGACCCCACACTCAGACTCTGACCCCACAGGAACCTCTGACCTCCATCTGTCTTCCATGGTCCACCCCTTGGATCAACCTCCTCCTGACCATTTCACCCTAAGACCAACCCCTGGGCAGGACCCAGACCCCGTTGGCCCATGTGTGACTCCAGCACCACCTGTAAAGGTCATGGCCTGTGAGCCGCCTGCCCTGGTAGAGCTAGTGGCTGCTGTGAGGGATGTGAGTGGCCAGCTGCAGAGGCTGACCCAGGTCTTGAAGCAGGACCAGCAGCAGCGCCAAGCTCTGGAACTGGGGCTGACTCAGCTGGTGGAGGCCACCCGGGGTCTGGGGCAGCTGGGTGAGGTTGTAAAGAGACTGGCCGAGAGAGCCTGGCCCCCCAGCACACCTGCACCAACCACCACCACCCCAGAGGAGGAAGAAAGGCCTCTGAGGGGAGATGTGTGACCCTATATGGGATTTGAGGGGCTTAAAATGCTCCCAATCAAAAAATGAAAACCAAAGTATCTAATTAAAAACAAGATATCAATGACATTTGTGGGGACCTAGGGGAACCCCAGGGAGATGGAATCACAACAGTGACCTTGATTTATGAATGACACAGGCACCATGCAAGGCACTGATTTTATGATGAGGATGCTGGTGATGATGGGTGATGATCATGATGGTCATAGTGACTATATGTAGTGAGAATGATGACGGTGATGGTCATGATGGTGACAATGATAGTGGTCACAAGGATGATGGTGATGGAAGTAATGTGGGAGATGATCATGGTGGTGATGATGACAATGGAAGTGATGATGATGATGATGAAGGTGATCATAGTCATGGGCATGATGTGGATGATCATGGTGATGAAGATCATGGTGGAGAGGATGATGATGGTGGTGGTCATGGGAATGATGGTGATGATTGTGGTGATGAAGATCATGATGGAGATGATGATGATGATGGTGGTCATGGGCATGATGGTGATGAAGGTCATGGTGGAGATGATGATGGTGGTCATGGGCGTGATGGCGATGAAGATCATGGTGGAGATGATGATGGTGGTGGTCATGGGTGTGATGGTGATGAAGATCATGGTGGATATGATGGTAATAATAGTGGTGATGGGCATGATGGTAATGATCATGGTGATGAAAATCATGATGGAGATGATGGTGATGAAGATGATGCCACCATGGGAGCTGATGAAGCCCTATGAAGGCAGAAATCTTTGTCCTATTCACAGATGTATGCCTGGCTCTTAGAGCCTGATGCAGGGTACGCACTCCATAAATATCTTTTGAATGAGTGAGTACATGACAATAATAATAATGACTAATATTTGTTGGGTACTTCCTTTAGGTCAGGCTCTGTTTTCAGGGCTTTATGTGCCTAACGACACTTTATCTTCATGAACACCTGCTGAGGAGGGTACTGTTACCACAGCTCAGCAGAGACAGGGTGAGCTTTGGAGCCTGAATGCCTGAGTTTGAGTCCTTGTGCGTGTGAGACTGAGCCAGTTTCTTAATTTCTAGGTGTGAGTTTTTCCAGCTATGAAGGAGGGATAATAAAGACACACCTTATGGGTTGCTGTGCCGATTAAATGATAAATTAACACATATGTAAGTGTGGATAACACAGGGCCTGGCTCTTGATAAGTGCTCGTTCTGGGATAGGTGTTATTGTACGTATCCCCTTTTTTACGGATCAGGGCACTGAGGGCCCGGGTCATTCAGGGCATACATAATGGAGCCGTGACTGGGATCCAGGCTTGTCTGACCCAGGGTTCTTGCTCATAAGTCAGAGTATCCTGGACTCGAGACCAGACCGTGACCAGGCAATGGGACTCTGGTGGTTTGTTTGCTTTCTCTGAAAGGGAACTTTCTCCACCTCTTCACTGGTGCACAGAGATAGTCATAGTGTCTGCCTTTGAGGTGGTGGTGGTGGTTGTGGGGATTAGATGAGGTACTGTGGGCTAGGACAGAGCTCGGCACATCGTGTGCTCAGTTAACAAGAATGATCACGATCCCTTTCTGAATGCACTTCTGTGTGCCTGACCCAGTGTGCCCTCTTAACACACTACATTCCATCCTCACCACAGCCCTTTGCAGGAGGAACTCGATCCTCATTTCAAAAAGGACACTGAAGCTCAGAGAGGGCAAGCTCTTTGCCTAAGGCCACACAGCAGAGTAGGAACTCAAACCCAGAATAATACAATGCACACTCGCCTGCTTTGACATTGGCCTCGGGTTCCGGGTTAGGACTCCCATGATGGCCCCTCTCTGAGTGACCTTGGGTGTGCCCCTTCCCCTCTCTCGGTCTCGGCTTGTAAACTGGGGACCGTCTTGAGAGGTCCAGCTCTGATTCGGCTCCTGTGGCCTCAGGCAGGAGACGGTTCCCTCCTCCTCCTCTCCCCGGTTGGGAGCCTGGCTCAGAGGTGTTGGAAGGTCATGGAGCTGGCGCCCCCACAGTCCTGCAAAGGCCAGCGGGGTCCAGTTACTTGTTGGGGGTGGGGAGGGATAATGTCGGGGGGTCCTGATAGATGGACTCTCTGCCCCCGTCAACAGGCGAAGGAGCACGCGGAGAATTCTGTTCCCTGGGTCTCATTAAGCCCCAGACTTACAGAACTGCTGACTGGCAAACTAGGAGGGGGCTGAGGGGGGGCCTCTGCCTGCCTTCCCCTTCCCTCCTGGGTAGTTAGGGGCTCCCAGGACTGCACACCAACTTGGAGGCAAAAGGTCTGCTTTCCCATTTGTAGATTGGAGCAGGTGCACCCCAACTCTGGGTCCCCCCCAGAGGGCCCCACGGGGTTTTAGGCTTCGGACTCCCCCGTCAGTGGGCTGAGGCTGGGGAGGGGACTCTGGCCCAAAGTCCCTCCACCCTCTGCTGCCTTCTGCCAGCCCCAAAGAGGCGAGTGCTTAATTATCCGGTCACTCTATCCCTGCTTGGCCAGGCAGCTAAGCCCAAACATCTGGCCCCGGGGCCCAAGGCCAGGGTGGATGGCCAGCCTCCACCTACTGCTGGCCCTGACCTGGACACCTCCCACGGGACGGCTGAGCCCTCTGCTGTGCCCGCCAGCTTGCACCAGGCCCAGAACAGTAGCTGCAGAGGCCTAGCAAGGTCAACTGATGCAGAAAAAACATTTGATAAAATTCAACACCCATTCACGGTTTACACACATACACTCTTAGCAGAGTCGGAGAAGAGGGGACTTCCTTAATCACACAAAGGGCGGACAGAGAGACACAGATCTGTCCTTTCCTGTGGGCAATAATGACTGTCCGTGTAGAAAACCCCAAAGAATCCAGTGCACAAATGGTTGGTGTTAGTAAGAGTTCAGCTAGGGTGCAGGATCAGTACTCTTGAGTTGTGTCCCTTGCACCAGCAAGTGTGAACCGTGCTCTGGCGGCATGGGGCTCACCAGCACCGCCTCAGACCCACCAGATCAGAATCCGGGTTGTAACAGGGAGGCAGGTGATTCATGGCTGGCAGCCTTCATGTGTCAGAAGGATGGCCCAGGCCATTTGCATATCCGTGTGAACACCGAACTGCAGAAGACTGCTGCCAAAGAGCTTGTTTCTAGAGGCTTCTCTGCTGGCCCTGCTCTGGCCCGAGGCAACCCCCCCTCCCCTCCATGGGAGCAGGGTGCAGGTTGGGTGCGGCCGCAAGGGTTTGATTCTCTGCGGCAACCGTCCTGACGTTCCTCATGAGTTTTCGTTCTGTGTTTTGTAAGTGAGGTGGATGGGACAGTGAAGCACGAGCCTGGGCTCAGGCCAAGTCACTTCCCTAATGGGCTCTGGTGGCTGGATCCTGGTCCCATCCCCGTGAGGATCTACCAGCCAGTATCCCCATGCAGAGGGAGAGAGAGAGGATGGAAATACTTTTTTTTTTTTTTTAAACGAGAAACTCCACATTTTCACTTTGCACCGGACACCCACATGGCCCATCTTGCAAGCTTGGGGTTCCCCAGCTGGTCGGGGGCAGAATGTCCTTCGTGGCCACAGGCCCGGGGAACACTTTAGAATTGCTGGGTGGGTTTTAAGAACAAAGACTGTGGAATCGGGCCAGAGCTGGGATGGAATTCAGGCTCTTTGGAAAGTAGGGTGTTCCCTGTCGGGGCCTCAACTGTCTTTTCTGTAAATCGGAGGAGGAGTAGGGAGTGGGTCCTGAATTTAAGGGCTTGGTTTGTGATTAATTCAGAGCTATTGCAAAGACAGAAGGGCTTTTTCCTTTCTCTTTAATGGGGATTCAGGGGCCGGAGAAGGAAAGAAAACCGATCAAGGCATGAGAACCTGGGAAAAGCCTGTTTTGTGGTGTTTTGTTTGTTGTTGTTGTTGTTGTTTTTCATCTCATTGAGATGAAATTTACATGTCATAAAATTCACTCTTTCTCCATGTACAATTCAGTGGCTTTTAACATAGTCAGAGAATTGTGCAACACATACCACGATCTAATTCTAGAACGTGTCCACTACCATCACCACCCCCAAGAAGAAACGCTGTGCCCCTTAGTGGCTATTTCCCATTGTCCCCAACAGCCCCACCCTCAGCAACCACCAGTATTTCCTCCTCTGTCGATTGGCCTATTCTGGACATTTCCACAATGGAATCCTACGATGGATCATCTTCCACGACTGGCCTGTCTTCCCGTGGTGTTTGTGAGGTCCATCCACACTGTGGCATGTATCAGTGCCCCCTTTGTCCCTTTTCATGGCCAAGTAATGTTCCAGGGTATGGATGGACCACATTTTGTTCATCCACTCATCTGTTGATGGACATTTCGGTGGTTTCCGCTTTTTGGCTCTTGTGAGTAACGTTGCTGTTAGTATCTGTGTGGACGCACGTTTTCGTTTCCTGTGGGCACATACCAGGAGCATAATTGCCGGGCCACGTGGTAATTCTGTGTTTAATGTTTTGAGGAACTGCTGACTGTCGTCCACAGTGGCTGCACTGTGTCACATCCCCCCAGCACGGCACGGGGGCCCAACTTCTCCACGTCCTCGTCAACACGTGTCAGTGGGTCTGGAGGCTCCTGTGACCTCCCATTTCTATCTCCATCATTTACTCCCAACCCCCAATGCCCGTGTCCTCCCAGGAAAGAGTGTCTGCCTCACAGCCACAGGCATACACTCACACAAGCCCCCATGCACACTCACGCACACACGTATACCCACACACACTCCCTCACGCTCACTCACGCTCACACAAACCCCAGCCCGCTGTGCGGGACCCTTTTGGTGCTGACAGCCTGAAGATGCAATCTGGGTTTGACTCCTGGCTCCGCCCCTGCCCCTGCCCCCAAGGTGCTACCTTGGCTGCTCTGGCTGCCCCTGTGGCTCCTACCTGTGAAATGGGGAGGGTCCTAGCGAGCGGGCAGATGTGTCTGCAGCGGGCAGGGCGGGGGGGGGGGGGCGCTGCTGCTCGAGGACCATGGCTTCTTTACTGTTAAGTTTTATGATCAGTATTAAGTTTTATTTAATAAGTAACTAATATTAATTAGCACTGCCCCTGCCCCTTTCAGGCCTTTCCTGGGAATCTTGGTCCTCCTCCCCTGCCCTGGGGCCCCCGACTGGGTGATTATCACTCCCAGTTAATCCTCAGCTGCTGCCACCAATTAACACCCTCTGCCATGCCCGGTTGGGGGGGGGGGTGCTGCCTGCCCCTCCTATCTCCACTCCCCTCTTACCCAGCTCCACCCTGCCCCAGCCACCTCCAGCTTCTTTGGGACACATTCTTGGCGTGATGGCTCAGGCTATTTCAGATTCACGGATAAGATGCCCAGAGGTCCTGATCGTGCCCCCCCCCCCCCGCCGCCGCCACTTATCTACCTCCCTGTCTGGTTCTCTCCAGTGGTACCCTACGCCAGTAAGCTCACCTGGGTTGCCTGGGACAGGGGCCATGTCCCTAGTCCTCTGGATTGAACCTAGATTGAAGGGCTTTGGGGGTCACCCCAAACCCCACCCCCTGCCCATGTAGCACCTTGAGGCCACAGCAGGGGCACTGGAGGGGGTGGTGAAGGCCTGGGAGAGAGTGACACACGATCCAGCTCTGAGTTGTAGCCTTGCTCTGGGCTGGTGGCCAAAGAGGGCGAGGAGAGGAAGACAGAGTGTTTGCAAACAGGGCAGCTGCCAAGAAGGGGCCTGGGTGGAGGGGGGAAGGTGTGAAGGAGAGAGGGGCCCGGCCGGTGACTGGCAGTGGCGCCTGGGTGACTTTCCTCCTGCCGCACACACACACACTCAAGGTCTCACGGACACACAAACAGGCCCGACGTCCACACGCACGGAGCAAGGTGCGTGCAAACTTCCACCCAGTCCCCTCACACACAGGCTCAGACGCTCCGACACACACAACACAATCACATCATCCACAGAGACACAGTCATGCCTCACCGTCTCCCCCCCCCCCCAACCCCCCACGGGCTCAGACGCTCACGGCCACGCTCCAGGCCAGCTCAGGCTCCTATCCACGGATGGCTCTGACGCTCAGTGCCTCTGCTCACACACAGGTCCTTGCAGAAGCAGGCTCACTCACAGACATGCGTGCGGCTGGCCTCTGGCACGCAGCACGGCCACACGGGACCGTTTTCTGCCATTCTTTCCGTCTCTCCCTCCCTCTCTCTCTCTCTCTCTCTCTTCCTGACAACACGGTCCAGCATGTGCATTGCCCTTCTCTTTCCCGAGGTGACAGACCAACAGCATCATGGAGACCTAGGTGCCAGATGAAGTTGGGTGAGAGAAGAGAGGACACATTATCAGGAGGGCGACAGCCTGGCGTGCAGGCAGAAGAACAGGGCAGCGGGAGCAAGTGAAGCCCAGCCTGGGAGGAGAGAAAGACGGGGCAGGAAGACAGGGACACAAACCAGACGGGTTCGTTTATTGTACACGCATTCCCCGGCCCCTTGCTATGGACCAGGACAGAGACAGCTACGTGGGGGACCCCCCAGGACAGGCTGGACCCCTGTCCCCCCGCAGGACACAGACCCATGTGTATGTCACAGAGGGAAGGGGGGCAGAGAGTGAAGACATGCGGCTGCCCGGTGGGGGGTGGGGGGCTTCACTGAGGAGCGGGAGGTGAGGAAATGAGCCAGGAGACCACAGGCAAAGGCAACGGCGTTTGCCAAAGCCCCGGGGCAGATGGCGACGGTGACACGGAGGCCCCCCAGGCCATGCGAGGGACACGGAATGCCCACGCGGGAGGAAAGGAAGGCCGAGAGGGGCAAAGAGGTGAGAGGGAACCCACAAGCCACCCCGTGAAGGCGGAGGAGACCTCAGGATGTGGGGCCCACCCGGCTCCCTTCCAGAGTCTGCAGGAAGGTGGGCTCAGGCTGTGCCCGCTCACTCTCCATCCTCCTGTCCATCCCCCTCATCCACCTCCTCAGCCTCCCCCTCCCGCTGCCTCCAGGGACGCCCCAGGTAGTCCTGGACGGAGCCCACGGGGCTCCTCTTGCGGGGGCGAGGATCCAGCAGCCCCCACAGGAGACTGTCCGCCGCCGGCGTCAGGCCGAACCAGGGCTGCGGACGGTCCTGGGGCTGGCCGGACGCCTGCCAGATGAGGAAGTCGTCGTAGAAGGGGTCGGCCTCCGCCAGGGGCTGGTCCCAGGGGAAGTAGCCGGTGAGGAGGCAGAAGAGCAGGACCCCCAGCGCCCAGGCGTCCAGGGCAGGCTGGATGGGCAGGCCCTCGGGGAGGGGCGGGGGGCAGCAGAGCTCGGGGGCCGTGTAAGGGATGGGCGGCCCGGTCAGGCGCAGCAGGGTCCCGCGGGGCCGCGTGTGGCCGAAGTCGGTCAGTTTGACCCGCTGGCAGGCAGGGTCGCACACCAGCACGTTCTCGGGCTTGACGTCCCGGTACACCAGGCCTCGGGAGTGGATGTGCTCCAGGGCTGAGGCCAGCTGAGCCGCGCAGCGCTGTACGGCCGGCTGCGGGAGGCCCACCTGTGGGGGACCGGCGTCAGGGCCTTCCACCCCGCCCCGCCCCGGCCAACCCCGGGGGAGCGTCTCCCCAGCCCCAGGGACGCCCCGGAGAATGCATGACCTCAGATAAGTCTGCCACGGTGAGGCCTAGTGTGTGACCCCGATGGGCCCAGGGGGGCCTAGTGTGACCCCGTGAGGGCTCCTGTGACCCCCATGAAGCTCAGTGAAACCCAGTGAGGCCTGGGGTGAGTCCATGAGGGCCGGTGAATCTCAGTGGGGGATAGTGTCGGTTCTCTCTCCTCCAAGGAGGCCCCATGAGGGGCCTCGGGGGCTACAGTGAGGCTGGGTGAAGCCCAATTCGGTGAGCGCACTCCTGAGCCCCAGAGGGACACCCTCGGAGGCCTGCTCGGGGTCTACCTACCCACCTTGGGCTGGATGAAGGTGATGAGGTCCCCACACAAGACAGGCTCCGTCAGGAAGCTGTAGGAGGTGGCGGACTCGATGCCGATGCCGTAGGCCGCTACTATGGCCGAATGTGTGCCCAGTGAGAGGCCCACGCAGAACTCATACAGGAAGCCGCGGAGAGACGTGGAGGCCTTTGGGAGTTCCTTCAGGGCCAGGGTAGTGCCTGGGGGCAGCAGAGACAGGTGTGGAAGGAGTCTGAGAGCCCAGGGTCACCTTACCGGCCCCTCAGCCCAGACTCGTCCCCACATGCCGTCGCCGTGTCTTCCAATCCCTGCCTCCCTACCCTGCCCATCCCAGATGGCCACAAAAACACTGCCAGCGGTAATGACCGTAATAATGCAGGCATTCGGTGAGTTTCTGCCCCGCTGTCTCAGAGCAGACGGAGGGGAGCCCCATAGACCGAACTCAGAACCTCACATGACCTAGTTTGCAAAGCCCCTCATCCCAACAAAACCCCGGGCACAAAAGCCACGTCGAAGGCAGTGGGAGAAAATATGTCCTGCACTGGGGAATCGATCTGATCAAGGAGGAATTCTAAGGAGGTTGTCACCCATGCAAGCCATTTCCTGGAACGAAGTTCCCCGAAGCCAGGAACTCTGGTGGCTTCCATTTTTTGATTCCCCAGCAGCCGTGAGGGCCCAGCCTCCTGCATCAGGAGGCCGTGCGTGATGCAGAGAGGTCACCTCCTCACCTAAAACGCTGACCATTCTCTTCCCACCCCCCAGCCGGATGCAGCGGCGCCTTTTCTGACCGTCTGCAAGTACCCTGGATTCCCGCCATCATGGCACATGCCACCTTCTATTTTGATGGTACCCGTCCCTCTGCGCTCGCTCTGCGCTGTGAGCCCTCAGGGGCTCTGGGTCTCTACCTCGATGCCCCCACTGCCTCCCAGCGTGGGGCAGGCACCCAGAAGGTCGAATGAAGCAGTGCCCGCCCCCCGTGTCCCCATTACTGCCGGTGCCTCAACGTTCTGCGACGACTCACGTCTGCATCTCTGTCTGCCTGTGTCTCCGTCATGGGCTGAACTGTGCACCCCCCGCTCCCCAACTCCTGACGTCGGGGTCCTCACTCCCAGTTTCACAGAACATAACTGTATTTGGAGATAGGGTCTCGAAGAGGTAAAATGAGGTCACAGTCCACCGCGACTGGCGTCCCTATAAAGGGAGGGAGCTGGACACAGACACGCACACGTGAGGACACTGGGAGAAGACGGCCGTGTGCAAGCCAAGGAGAGAGGCCTCGGAGGAGACTGAGTCTGCCCACACCAGGGTCTCGGACTTCCGGCCCCCACAGGTGTGAGCAAACAAATCCCTATGTTTTCAGCCGCCCTGGTCCGTGGGGCCTTGTCTGGGCCGCCCAAGCATGCCGGCACTGTCTCTGTCCCTACCCATCCTGGAGCTCCTCCTTGAAGGCAGGGCTGACTCAGATTCATCTCTGGCTTCCAGGCAGCAACCACCCAGGACAGGGCAGAGCCCCCAAGGTGGCCTTGGAAGCCCGAATTGACACCGACTCCGAGTCCATCCATACTGTCCCTGTTTCAGGGGAAGGACAGAGGATGTGTTCACACTGGCAGAAAGGTAACAGACGGGGGGTGGGGGCAGCGTGCCCTGCAGGCCCACTGTGCACCAGCCTTGCTAAGTACCTGGCAGACGGCACGCGTCCGCATCATCCCCATGGCGACCGCTAAGCTGGCCACATGTGAGCACCAGAGGGAGGGACTCTGTCTTGCTCCCCTTTCTTACCGGCAACTCGAGCCATCGACATACGCTCAGAGAAAAACACAGTCTTTCCAGAGAAGGAATCATCACCCGCATTTCCAAAGGAGGAGGCCGAGGCTCAGAGAGGGTAGGGAACTTCCCAAGAACACACAGCCCGGAAGGGGCAGAGGCAACGCTTGGTTCATGTTTATGGACTCCCCGGCCTCGGCTAGCTTCTGCCGGGGCCCAGTCCGCCACCCTCTGCCCCTCCAGTATCTGTCTCCAGGCCCTGGTACCTTTCTGGCGATGGGTGACCAGCAGGACCCGGCCGAAGCGGCCCTGGCCCAGGGGACGCACTTGCTGGTAAAGCTCGTCCACCTCGGCTCGGACCAGAGTCTGGGCACTTAGCGCCATCATGTCCTCTAGCTCCAGGGCTGCCTCCTGGCCCTGCCGGAGCTCCTCTGCCGTGAGGCCCCCTAGGTCCTCCTCGGCCAAGTTCTCCGCAGCCCCCGTCTCCACCTGTTCCTCATCTGACTGTTTGCCGGGCATCTCTGCAGGGCAGAGTAGAGACAGTGACCCAGGGCTGAGGTCCTGCTAGACCTGGGGCCCAAGGGACGAGGGGCTGCGAGTCTGGCCTCCTGGGCCTGAGGGAGGAGGGGGCTGGGGGGGGGGGCTAGACTCCTGGGGCTAGGGGCTCATTGGCACTCCCCACTGTGACTCAGTCTCTCTCTTCATTAGCCGCATCTGAGGAGTGGGGAGACCAGTTGCGGGTTGGGGTGAGGTCAAGCCTAAGGTCACAGATATCTCTCGCCCCTGCCCCCACATCCCTGCGCCACCCAATGGCCCAAGGGTGAAAGATGAACCAGATAACTCGAGACACCCCCCACCTTGTTTCCAAAGCAAACAGACTTGGGCCCTGGGGGTGGATGAGTAGCCTCTTTCGCCTAAGAGCAAACAGGTGTTCTCTGCCTCCAGGGGCTGGGGAGGGCGACTGCGCACGCCAGGCCGTGGGGACGCTGGGACCTGGATGGGAGCAAGCACTTGGGAGAAGTCCCCAAGTCCTTGAGACGCCTGGGGTCCAGCTCTGACCTTACTCCTCCTCTCTCAGACCCAGGAGTCCTGGCCCCCAGGACCTGCTCCCTCAGACCCAGGAGTCCTGCCCCAGCCCCTCCTCCCTCAGATTCAGGACTCCAGGCTCCCTCTCGTCTCCTCCCTCAGACCGACTCCAGGCCACCACCCTCCTCCCCGCTCAGACCCAGGACTCCAGTCCCTCAGCACCTCCTCCCTCAGACCCAGGAGTCCAGACCAACCACAACCACCCCCAGCTCCCTCCTCCCTCAGACCGGGACTCTGGACCACCAGCCCACCCCTCTCCTGAACCTTATATGACTCACACATCTTTTGACTCCCAGACTCTCTTTCCCTAACACTCAACCACCCTACGGCCTCAAAGTTCAGCCCGGGCCCTCTGAGGGACCTAGGACTGTGGCCAACTGCCCGGCTTCACTATCAGGTGCTGCCCACCTCACACGGCTTAACCCTTGCCTCCTCCTGACCTGGGCTCCGGCCTCCAAGCCTCACCTTCTCCAAAGCTTGCCCGACCCTTCGCTGCCTGCTGTGGTCAGTGCCCAGCACTAGATCCCATGCCAGCAGAGGCCTGCCCGGGAGCAGACCCCGCCCCCACCTAGGGGGTCGTAGGCCCCGCCCCTGGCCCCGCCCCTTCTACCCCACTGGGGCCAGAGCGACATCGTGTGTTGACTCCTAGAACTGGCTGCTGTCAGAAATGTGTCCCAGACCCAGGCCCCCAGCCCCCTCCTCCCTCAGACCTGGGAGTCCAGGCTCCAGCCCCTCCTCCCTCAGACCTGGGAGCCCAGGCCCCCAGCGCCTCCTCCCTCAGACCCAGGAGTCCGGGCTCCCATTCGCCTCCTCCCTCAGATCCAGGAGTCTAGGCCACCAGCCCCTCCTCCCTCAGACCCAGAAGCTCAGGCCCCCAGCCCCTCCTCCCTCAGATCCTCCTCCCTCAGACCCAGGACTCTAGGACCCCAGTGCCCCCTCCCTCAGACCCAGGAGTCCGGGCCACTGTAGAGGATGACATCATTTATCTTGCTTGCCCCTGCCTTGACCCCACCCAGCTGCCCCATCAATGCCCCATTGACAGGTCAGACACAAGTGTTTGGTGAGGGGTGTCCAGGGGATGAGACACTGGGGTCCTGTTTGGGGAAAGGATGAGACAACGAGATTCCAGAACGATGCAGTGAGAGATGATCTCAGACTTGGGGCAGAGGGGAAGCAGGTGGTGGAGCAACTGGGAAGGGAGGGGAGGGGAGGGGAGGGGAGGGGAGGGGAGGGGAGGTCTGCGTTCTGAATCCGAAGACTTTAAAGTTGGAGGGAGGGGGTAGGCAGAATCTCCAGGGTCTGAGGGAGGAGGGGCCGGGGCCTGGGATGTCACATCTCCTCGCCAGGTTTACAGCAAGAGGACCACTGTGGACTCACTTCATTTTTTTTTTTTTTAATAAACCTTTATTTCAGAATAACGTTAGATTTCCAGGACAGCCTGAAAGATGGTGCTGAGAACTGCCGGGCCGTCCCCCGCTCCCCACCAGGTTGATATCTGACACAGCCAACGACCCCACATTTGTCCAAACAAAGAAATCATCACTCAGACACCTCCGCCAACAACCTTACTCTGTCCCCGGGTCCAATCCAGGACACCACACTGTGCTTGGTGGACCCACGTGTTTAAGTCTAGAAGGCACGAGGGACAGATTCCCGTGGAGGGAGCAGTTCCCATTCCTGACTCTGCCAGGTGCCGGGGCCAGATGCACGCAGCCCCTGCCCTGCAGGTGTGAAGCATCATAAGCAAGGGGTACGTGTGCCTGCGTGTGCGTCGTGGGGCACACGGCTCCCAGCCTGGCCCAGGTGAATGCACGGTCTTCCAAAGCAGCTGTGACCCTCCACATGGACGGCTCTGAGGTCCACACGCCTGGGACAGTCACACACCTTGGTGCTCTGTGCTCGTAGGGAGCCAGCGCAGGGCACTCGCCATGTGGGAGCAGAAAGGATGTCGAAACAGAAAACAAAAACAAAAACAAGTCCATCCTGGACAGCACAGGAGGTGAGGCCGAAAAAGATGGGAGACACAGGTCACCCGGATAAAAGTTCCCGAGTCTGGAGAGGGCCTGGGGAGAGGTCCACTTCTTGGAGGCACTGAGCTGCGGACAACAGCATTCTTGGGGAGGACGCAAGAAGTAGCTGCCGGAAGTGTGTGTGTGTGTGTGTGTGTGTGTGTGTGTATTTAGGTCCAGAAAGAATGAGTGACTTCCCCAATATGTCACCCAGAGCCCCGGGAAATGGGAGAAGGAGATGAGGTGTCCGTTATCAGGTTTCAGTCAGATCCTGAAAGCCCAGATTTAGTGACAGGGACAGTGAGCGTCAACCGGGTCTTGGTGGGGATGAGTGACCCCATCAGAAGTCCATGATGAGGGTTCAGCACGTCCCTGCACTGCAGAAATGCGTCTGCGGAAACAGTGCCTTCCTTCAAGAAGACACATTCAGGACAGAAGGAAGAGGGGCTGGGGGCTAGACTCCTGGGTCTGAGGGAGGAGGGGCTGGGTCTTGGGCTCCCGGGTCCTCAGCTGAGAGGGAAATTGTGCGCCCCAGTCCAGCCCTCAGCAGGGTGAGATGCAGTATGTTCCATCCCTGTCCTCCGGGGAGCAGCTGTCTCCATCCAGGTGGCCAGGGTTGGGGGAGGGAGGCTGCGGGAGGGGCCTCTGGCCCAGGCTGTGGCCACCTGTCTCAGTCACCTGGTCAGGGAGCTCCCCCATCTGTCCCCATCCTCCTGCCACCTTTGCCCTCCTGCTCCTGCTCCTCCTCCTCCTCCTCTGTCCCCTCTTCCAGGCTCGCTCCCCCCTCTTCCTCCTCCTCCCCATCTTCACCAGACATGTCCCCCAAGCCCCCAGACCCCTCTCTGTTCCTCTCTAACCCCCAGTCATCCCCCAAGAAGTCCAGGACAACCAGCGGGGGGCTCCTAGTCTCGGGATCCAGGTCTAGAAGCCCCTGGAGCAATGCCAGAGCTGGGGGAGCAAACTGGTCCCAAGGGGGGGGTGGTTGAGGCGGCTGGGGCCTGGTGGTCAGCCAGCCAGCAAAGGCCTCGAACTCGGGGTCAGGGGCCAGTGCCACATCCCAAGGGAAACAGGCAGTGGCAGCGCAGAAGAGAAGCACCCCCAGGCCCCAGGAGTCCACCGCTGGGCGCAGGGGCAGGGTGTCAGGTGGCAGCAAGAGGCAGAGCTCGGGTGGGGCGGAGGGCAGTGGCCCTGGTGGGGCAGGGGTTGGACTGCCCTCGGGCCGGGTCAGACCTAGGTCACCTAGGGCCACACGGCTGCAGACAGGGTCAAAGACCAGCACGTTGTCTGGCTTGACATCTGCGTGGACCAGCCCCCGGCCATGGAGGAAGTCCAGGGCTCCGGCTAGCTGGGCCACCACCCTCTTCACCAGCAGCTCTGGGAGGCCCTGGGGTCAAGGAGAGATGAAAGTCAGGCTCCTTCTTTATTTTGTTTCTTGGGGTTCAAGAATTCAGAACCTCAGACCAGTGGCTACCTCTAGTGTCTCCACCGCACCCCTAACACCTTCTCCAGATTATCCTCAGCCACAATCTGCAGCCGCCCTGCACTCTAACCCCCACGTATGTCTCACTGGAACCCCAGACTGAACCAGAAGCTCTTTTAGCTTCCACCAAGGTTTCTCCTAACCCTGATACTCAGACCCACTCCTTACATTTCTTATCTCCTCTAGCCCTACCACCCAGATCTCCAATGGGAACCCAAATCTCATATTTTATCCTAAGTTTAGTCCTTACTAATTTAGATCCTGTATCTAACTCAGACCCCAATCTAAAGTCAGTTTATTTCATCAGTCAATTGAGAAATCTATCTATCAAGCTAGCCGGGCAGCTAGTCAGCAATCCATCCATCCAACCTCTCATCCAGTCAACAATCTACACAGCAGGGTTTCTGCTTAACATCCTTTCCACCAGCAAGTCAGCAATCCAGTGATTTATTCAAATATTTAATAACCAAAATCCATCCATTCTTCCTTGCTTCCTTCCATGTATCTACCATCCACCCATCCATCCATCCGTCCGTCCATCCATCCATCCATCTGTCCATCCATCCATCCATCCATCCGTCCATCCATCCACCCATCCATCCATCCATCCATCCATCCATCCATCCATCCATCTGTCCGTCCATCCATCCACCCATCCATCCTTCAATCCATCCATCCACCCATCCACCCACCCACCCGTCCACCCGTCCACCCGTCCGTCCGTCCATCCATCCACCCACCCACCCATCCATCCATCCATCCATCCGTCCGTCCATCCATCCACCCATCCATCCTCCCACCCACCGATCTTTCCACCCACCCATCTTTTCATCCATGCATCTTTCCAACCATCCATCCATCCACCCATCCATCCATCCATTCATCTGTCTCCCTCCCTTCTCTTTTTCCATCTGTTTGTCTCCAACCCTATCTCAAATCCAAAATCTATTCTTAAAGATGGTCTCACTCTAATCTTCAAACTCATGTGCCCCCAGAATCTCATGGATTCAGTCCTGACCTGGTCTCCTCACCAGAGGAAACCTCAGTACAGCCCATCTCCAACTCAGTCTGTATACATATCCTTACCCATCCCTGTCTCACTCTGCAACCCCATCAATACTTTTCACACCCATTACCATTCTATAATCAAACATAAACTCAACCCACCCAACTTCACACACTCCCAACCCCAGTGCCAATTAAAATCCCACCCTAACTTCATCCCCAACCCCAAATCCAACCCCCTGCCCATGCAAACCTGCGTTGAGTGGTCGGGTGGCTTAAGGTTAGAGTTAGGCATGGGATTGCACTGACAATTAGAAATAAGGAGGTTGTCTGGGGGCTTAGGACAGAGCGAGCTTGAAGACGGATTTGGGTGTCAGGATTGGTGATAGGAGTGGGTTAGGGACAGAGCTGTACATGGGATAAGCAGTCCCGACCTTTGTCCCCAACCTGCCTCACCCGTTCCTGCAGCATCCCACTGAGGTCTCCATACGGTGCATACTCCTGGGCAAAGGCAAAGTGTCGGGGGGTCTGCAGGGGTCCTGCTAGGGTCTGGAGTAAGCCTGGGTGTGATGAGACGCAGCGGCCCACACAGAACTCTCTCAGAAAGGTGGTTCTCAGGACCATGTCTCGACGCAGGAGCTTCAGGGCCACAGCAGGACCTGCCGGGGAAATGGGTGCAGAAGGGAACTCAGGGAGCCCTGATCTTTGCTGTGGGGCCTTAGGCAAACTGCCTAACCTCTCTGAGCCTCAGATGTTTCATGTGCAAAAACAGGAGTGGCAGTGTCTGACCTCTCTGTGCTTCCAGTTTGTCCCTGTATGAAGTAGGGGTTGAAGGTGACCTTCCCTGAGGACTCTTCCTGCTCTGTGTGGCCTTGCACAACGGTCTTACCCTCTTTGAACCTCAGTTTTGTCTCGAATAAAGTAGGGGACGTGGTGACTTGAGTTCCAATCCAAGCTGCCTTCCTGCCTTGCTGCGTGGCCTCAGGAAAGTCTCTTACCTTCTTTGGATGAGCTCGGTTTATTGGAGGACCAAAGAGCTCTTAACTTTCTGAGAACCCCCATCCAGATGAAGGGCTCCCATCATCTCCTGAGGATGCTCCTTGTCTCAGTGGCTTCTGAGAACCCTATTATGGGGAAGTTCTAGGGTCTGCCCTTTGGTGGTCCAACTCACCTCCTTGGCGAGGCCGGGCAAGGAGTACGCGGCCATAGGAGCCAGAGCCAAGCTTTCGGATGAGGCGGTACTGAACACGCAGATTTCTCAGTGGGGTCACCCTGGTGGCTGTCAGCTCCACGAGCCGTTGGAGGGCCGTAGCTGTGTCCTCCTGTAGGAGAGGAGTAGAAGTGGGGAGGGGGTGAGTCTGGGGCCCACTGAGAGCAGTGGGGGAAATTGGAGGCCCAGCCTCTGATGTGGGGTGCCAGGGTTATAGGGTCATTGTCCCCGGGGAGGAGGATGAGTCATAATGACTCACTGGCCTTAGGGCCACCTGTTTTTGTGTCCTAGCGGGGTTAAGGGTGATTGTCTCGGAGACCCTGCCCACCTCCATCAGTGGGAACCACCAGGAGCCCCCCGCCCAGGTTGGGACTGTGCCCTCAGCCGACACAACCCCCACCCCACCCGATTCTCTCTCCATCCTCCTCATCCAGTGCTTTGTTCTTTCTTTCTGAGCCTATTTCCCTGGCAGCCTCGGTCTTGCTGTGTATCCTTGGGTTTGCGTCATTCTGGGTCTCTGATGTTTCTGTTTCCCGGTCTCTTCCATTACTCTCTGTGTGTCTGCTCACTGCCCCTCCGTGTGTCTATCTCCGACTCTGTTTTTCTGCATCTCTGTCTGCCTTTCCCTCGTCTCCCGGCTCTCACCTCTGGGTCCCCATCCTCATGGTTCTCGGGGTCCCTTAGCTCCATGTCGGGGTCCCCTGGTGTCAGCCGGCCCTTGAGCAAGCACCTCCTGTCTGGGTCCACAGAGCCCCACCGGCCCTACAGGCCCAGCAGAGCTGAGATCTAGAGCCCGTGTCAAAGGGCCTGTCTCGATCTCCCCCTGCCTGGTCAGGATTTCTGTGACATCCTCCGCCCGACTTTTGCCTCCTTGTCGGCCCTGGTCTCTGTGTGTCCGTCTGTCTATCCTGCCGGCCTCTCTCTCCCTCTCAAACCTCCTTGCCCTCTCTGACCTCGCGGTATCGTTGCTTCTGTGTGATTATCTTTCTCAGTCTCTCTCTCCTCCCTCCCTGTCCCGGCTCTCAGGCCTCAGGGTGGGTCTCCCTGCCCCTTCTCTCGTCCCCACTGTTGTCCCCACTGTCTGTCATTCAGGATAGTCCACACTCCGTGGCCCCCCGTTCTTCCTTGTCTCTACTTTTCTGTTCTCCCGCTCGGCCTCACTCTGGCCTGCTCTCCCGAGTGTCTCTCTGTCTCACTCTTCCTGCCTTTGTTCCTGACTCTCTCTCTCAGAGCCTTTGTCCCTCCCTTTCTCTGAGCCCGGGACAGGGGTGTGTGTGACAGCTCAGAGACATCCTGTCCCCCCCACACCCCTCCCTCACCCCCTCTGACTCGCTGCCCCCCTCCCTCCCCCTTCCAAACTTAGACCAGCTTGGACTCTGGGCTCTGGTCCCAGGACAGAGGGGACAAAACGTATTGTGAACCCCCAAGGGCCAGGCCTGAGGGCAGTGGGAAAAGGGGAGACAGGCCCCTTCACATACCTTACTTGGGATGGGATATCCAGAGCTCCGTGCATTCTGTCTTCCTCCATGGGATGGGGGTCTGGCCTCCAGGAACCAGGGAGACCATTCCCAAAGTCCCGTTCTTTAATATTGAGTCCCCAGCCCCCTCCTCCCTCAGACCAGGAGGAGTTCAGACCCTCATGCTCCTCCTCCCTCAGACCAGGAGTCCAGGCCCCCAGCCCCTCCTCCCTCAGACCCAGGAGTCCAGACCCCCCAACCCCCTCCTCCCTCAGACCCAGGAGTCCAGACTCCAGACCCTCCTCCCTCAGACCCAGGAGTCCAGACCTCCCAACCCCCTCCTCCCTCAGACCCAGGAGTCCAGGCCCCCCAACCCCCTCCTCCCTCAGACCCAGAAGTCCTGCCCCCAGCCCCTCCTCCCTCAGACCCAGGAGTCCTGGCCCCCAGCCCTTCCTCCCTCAGACCAGGAGTCCAGACCCCCAGCCCCCTCCTCCCTCAGACCCAGAAGTCCAGGCACCCAGCTCCTCCCCTCTCAGACCCAGGAGTCCAGACTCCAGACCCTCCTCCCTCAGACCAGGTTGTCCAGAACCCAGCCCCTCCTCCCTCAGACCCTGGAGTCCTGCCCTCTAGCCCCTCCTCCCTCAGACCCTGGAGTCCTGCCCCCAGCCCCCTCCTCCCTCAGACCCAGGAGTCCTGCCCCCAGCCCCCTCCTCCCTCAGACCCAGGACTCCAGGCCCCCAGTCTCCTCCTCCCTCAGATCTAGGAGTCCTGGGTTCTCTTCCCTCAGACCCAGGAGTCCTGCCCCCAGCCCCTCCTCCCTCAGACCCAGGAATCCAGACCCCCAGCCCCTCCTCCCTCAGACCCAGGGGCTCTAATAGCCAAGAGATGCACTGGGCAAAAGGACTTCTTTCCTGGCCTCAGCATCTGCTCTGAGCCTGGCTCTGTGCAGGGTGTGGGGTGGGGCTTTACCCTGGATCCTCCCAGCCATCCAAAAAAGGATGGACATTTAGCCCCAGTTTTCAGAGCAGGAAACTGAGGTTCTGAGCTGGGATCACCTTACACAAGGTCACAGGGGGAGGAGGAGATCGTGGGACCTGAGCCAGGTCGGAGTGACTCACAGCCCTGTTGTGTGCCCAACTCGGTTTCACTACTACTACAGCCCTGCTATTAATAAAGACACAGCAACAACGTTACCCAGACTCTGGAAGGATCCTGAGAAACTGGCTACGATGTTGCCCCTGGGAACCCGGGAGGGGGAGGGGGGTAGTGCGGGCAGAGAGAGAGGCAGAGAGAGAACTCTTCCCTCTTTGATTTTTTTTTGGGGGGGGGCGTTGGTTGTGAAAAGTTGCAAACATGCAGAAACGTCGAAAGAATGCCACCCTGACCAGACTTTACATGTTCACTTTCTTCAGCACTCTCTTTTCTTTTGGGGGGGAATGAAGTGTTTTAAAGTCAATTACAGCCTAGGGATATCTTTCTGGGTTCAGGGGTATGCTGCTGGTGTTTGCTTTCAAATATTCCAGCGAGAGAAAATCCAAGAATGCATGGAGGGTTGGAGTGGGGGGGTGGGGGGAATGCCGAGACAGGAAGGGGACTTGGGCGCGTGGCTCAGCGAGAAAAAAGGGATCTCTTTCACTCTTTAGTTCTGGTTATGCTGGACATTTTTCCTCCTAAAGAGCTAAAAGTCGCCAAATACACCGCAAGTGTCATAAGAAATTCTTGCAACACTGGGGTTGACATCTCTATGAAAGCAAGGATCATTTCCAGGTCAAGCGCGATGCTATTATCATTGCCTCTAATAGCATTAGCAATAATTCCTTAAAACCAGCTCAGAGGCAGTCTTATTCCCTTTCCCCCTGTTTGTCCCAACAAGTCCCCTATTCCTGCTGCCGTTGGGTCCGTAATCAGTGTCAACACACAGCTTTGGGGGAACTTGTCATTGCCGTGCCTTTCATCCTGTGGATTTTTTTTCCCCCACAGCGTATGTTACCTATTCAAAAACCAAAGCTGAAATGAATAAATACAGTGGTGACTATTCAATGCTTATCAGATGCCAAATGCCAGGCTCTGGCCTTTTTTTTTTTTTTTTTTTTTAATTCAAGATTGTGGAGTCCTCCCGACAAGCTCTGGACGGGTACAGTGATGCTTTCCAATGTACTAGTGGGGAAACTGAGGCCAGGAGCAGCGGAGCCATTGGCCAGCAGACAGAGCCTGGGCCAGGACTCCGTGCGGCTCTGAGGACTCCAGGCCGCTCTCTGCTCCCTGCCCAGGTAGCTTGAGTGAGCCAGAGCCCTGGTGTCCCATCAGAGCTGAGCTTCTCCACTGCCCACTAGGACCGGACTCGGGGCCGGATGTGTGCACGCAGGGGGCCGAGGGGACTCTGCAGCTGTTCCTCCTGGGTCTCCTGGGAGGGGCGTGAGAGGGGACGCTGGTGCAGGGCTCTGGCTCTCCCCAGCCCCCTGACAGGCTCACCGATGATCCGGGGAGCTTTGCACTTCCCCATTTAGCAACGCCACCCCACAGGGTCACCCGGAGTGACCCGGAGGAGGCAGGTGTGGGTGGGGGAGGCTCCAGTCCTGGCCCCACGGGGCACACGCCCCTCATCAAAGCTGGCCTCTAGGCCTCCCGCCTTCCTTCTCCTGTGTCTCCTGTCTGCCAGTCCCCAAGGGCTCCTCCAATGACTGTCCTCCTGGCTCAGTCCCTCCTGGCTGAGTGAGTACTCCTTGACAAGTGTCCAAATGCCCCCATACCTCAGCGTCCTCCTAATGAAATGGGAGTAATTGCGCATTCTACCCAGAGCATTATTGTTAAAGAAACACTTGACATGCTATATTTTAAATATATCATATATTGTACATAATAATCTATGTAATATACAGGACCATGTGTATAATTATATTATGTATTATATATATCATTATCTATTATATAGAGTATATATCTTATATATATATTATATGTATATTAAGTTTTTATTTATTTATTTTGAGAGAGAGAGAGAGAGAGAGGCAGAGAGAGAGAGAGAGAGAGAGAGAGGGAGAAAGAATCCCAAGCAGGCTCCCCACTGTCAGTACAGAGCCTGATATCGGGCTTGAACCCATTAACCGTGAGACCATGGCCTAAGCCAAAATCAAGAGTCGGATGCTCAACAGATTGAGTCATTCGGGTGCCCTGTTATTACTATTTTTTTTACGTTTATTTATTTTTGAGAGACAGAGCACGAGCAGGGGAGGGGCAGAGAGAAGGAGACACAGAATCCGAAGCAGGCTCCAGGCTCTGAGCTGTCAGCACACAGCCTGACTCAGGGCTCGAACTCATGGACCGCAAGATCGTGCCCGGAGCCAAACTCGGACACTGTAACCGACTGAGCCACCCAGTCGTCCTAGGTGCCCTGTTATTCATTTCAAAATGCATTTGTGGGCGCCTGGGTGGCTCAGTTGGTTAAGCGACCGACTCTTGGTTTCTGCTCAGGTCATGGTCTCGCAGTTCATGAGGTCAGGCTCCTTGCTAACAATGCTGAGCCTGCTTGGGATTCCCTCTCTCCCTCTCTCTGCTCCTCCCTGGCTCCTCCCTCTCGCTCCCTTGCTCTCACAGTAAATAAATAAATAAATAAAACTTAAAAATGCATTTGCTACATATATATATACACACAGGAATAACTGCTGTAGCCGGTCTCCTTGCATGTTGTTAAATGTTGCATAAATAGTATCACGTCTGTGACCTTCTGCAGCTTGCTTTTGTTTGTGAGTTTCATCTGCACCGTACTTGGAGCTCAAGCTCTTTCCCTTGCAAAGATGTTGCATATTCTAGTGTATGAACACGCTCTCGTTGATGGACCCATTCTTCCAATGAGGGACACTTTACCTTTCCTCCAGTATTGTGCTCTTTCAAGTAGGGTTGCAAAAAATATTTGCAGACACGTTGCCTTGTGCTCAAGGGCCCACTTTCTCTGGTCCTGCCACATGCTCTCCAAGGCGGTTGTATCTGGCATTGGCCTTTTGTTATTTTTTTGAGTTCACAGGCCCCTTTGAGAATCTGAAGAAAGACATAGAGACTTGCACTGCCCAACACAGAAGCCACCAGCCACGTGTGGCTCTTAAGCACTTGAAACGTGGCTGGTCCAAATTGAGAACTCCTGTGAGTGTCAAATTGACCTTGGATTTCAAAGACTTAGCACCAAAAAGAGAATGTAAACGATCTCCCTGATGGTTTTCATATTAATTGCATGATGACCTGATAATGTTTGGGATGTACGGTCGATTGCGCCAATCGTGGATTTCGTGTTTGCAAACTCGCCTACTCCCTAAAAATTTTCTGTAGCCCTCATATCAAGTCCCGGCACTCTGATGGGCATGTGCGGGGCTGCGAAAGATCTGAGCCACCGACACCCACGTTTCCAGCTGTGGCGGTGCACGGAGACCCTCTGCCTTCTTGCCTCACCTCTCGCCCTGTTAACAAGTGTCCTTTCTGCAGCCTGGTTAGTGCCACATTGTCCGCAGTCTGGTGCCTTTCGTGGCTGATTTTGCGGTTTAAACTGGCCCCCAAACACAACGCTGTAGTGCTGTCTGGTGCTCCTGAGCTCGAGGAGGCTGTGATGTGCCTTTCAGAGAAATATCTGTGTTAGGTAAGCTTCGTTCGGGGGCACGAGTTCCCTGGGCTGGTGGCTGGGATTTAAATGTTAGCGAATCAACAATATATCGGAAGTGAGGCGTCTTTACACAGAACACACGTAAAACAAGCTTGCGTGTTGATCCATTAACGAAAATACTATGACTTGGGCTCCCAAGAAACTAATCCCGTATCCCCACCCCGGGGGGCAATGGTTCCATATTCACTAATTCAGCATTCACTTTATAGACCATAACCGGCACAAATACGGAGAATCAACTGTATCAAGTAATTCCAGTAACAAAGAGACACTAAATTAAATGAAATAAAACATCAAAATTATTTTTGCCTTGTTTCTTCTTTACTATTGGAAGAACGGAGGCACAATTTGGCAGACAGCATCCAGGATTACTGACCCTGCTGGATCTCTCTAGAAGTCTAGAGACCATGGGTTAAAAATCATTGCTTTCTCCATGTCTACGGGGCTTCAGGCCAAGGTCCCTCACTTATGTGGACCATATATGGACCACCTTCCTCCTGGCCGCCTGTCTCTCCCCCCTGGAGGTCTCACCCACCACCCCAAACACATCTGATACCCAGAGACTGTCCCTCTCCTTCTCATTAGCGTCCCATGGCTCCCTATTACCCTTGGGATCAAGTCCAAGCTCCCCAGCCTGGCCTCTGAGCCCTTCTGGAGTTGGAATTTGCATCTTATCTGCCGCCCCGCCCTATCGCACCCGACACCAGAGTTGCACTTACGGTCCCCTGGAGCCCGCTGGATTCTCTCGCCCTGTCCTCAGGAAATGTGTGTGGAATGAGACTGACGGATGGCCGGGGTGCACTTGTAATGGCTTCGTAAATCCCGCGTGATTAACGATAATTATAGCAGCATTTACTGAACTCTGTGTATTACCAGCCCCTGTGCTAATCCTCACAGCAGTCGGGAAAGGTAGGCCCTATTATTAGCTCTGTTTTATAGTTGAGGGAAGGGAGACTCTCACAGAGATTAAATCTCTTGCTCTGTGTCCCGCTCGCTCGGGGTCAACGGCACAGTTGGACTCCACCTGTCACCCCCACCCCCTCCCCTGGCCACTCTGGGGTGTACAGATGTTTGCAGGCCAGGAGCTAGGGACCGATGCACGTCAAGGTTGCTGAGTTCTCGTTTCCACTCAAATTCAACACACGTTTCCCAGGGATTGAGCTGGAGCAAAACCCAGCAGATGGGTTCTGTCCCTGCGGGGTTGGGGGGGGTGCGGGGGAGGAGTCTAGAAAGTGGCCTGGACACGGATGTAAGCAATCATGAAACAAGGTGTTATCTGTTCTCATGGAGGTGACAGAGTGGGGCCCAGAGGTGATTCTGAAAAGTCCTGATGGGACAACGAGTTGGGGAGAAGGAGGCCTCTGAGCAGAGGCCCGTCCTATCTGGGATTCCAATTAAGACAGGGGCACCTGGGTGGCTCAGTCGGTCGAGCGTCCAACTTCGGCTCAGGTCATGATCTCGCCGTCAGTGAGTTCGAGCCCCGCGTCGGGCTCTGTGCTGACAGCTCAGAGCCTGGAGCTGCTTCGGATTCTGTGTCTCCCTCTCTCTGACCCTCCCCTGTTCACGCTCTCTCAATAATAAATAAACGTTTAAAAAAATTTTTTTAAAAGACAGCAGCGCCTGGCTGGCTCAGTCCGTGTAGAGCGTGTGACTCTTGATCTCAGGGTGGAGAGTTTGAGCCTCACGTCGGGCGTGGAGCCTACTTTAAAAGAAAACAAAACAGGGGCGCCTGGGTGGCTCAGTCGGTTAAGCGTCCGACTTCAGCTCAGGTCACGATCTTGCGGTCCGTGAGTTCGAGCCCCACATTGGGCTCCGTGCTGACAGCTCAGAGCCTGGAGCCTGTTTTGGATTCTGTGACTCCCTCTCTCTCTGACCCTCCCCCGTTCATGCTCTGTCTCTCTCTGTCTCAAAAATAAATAAACGTCAATAAAAAAATAAATAAATAAAATAAATAAAACCAGTGACATTGCAAATGGCCTCCAGGAGTTGATTAAAATAAAAATGGGCAAGTATTCTATTCAGAATAATGTTTATATAAAATACTTAGAAGTAGGGGCACCTGGGTGGCACAGTCGGTTAAGCGTCCGACTTCAGCCAGGTCACGATCTCGCGGTCCGGGAGTTCGAGCCCCGCGTCGGGCTCTGGGCTGATGGCTCAGAGCCTGGAGCCTGCTTCCGATTCTGTCTCCCTCTCTCTCTGCCCCTCCCCCGTTCATGCTCTGTCTCTCTCTGTCTCAAAAATAAATAAACATTAAAAAAAATTTTTTTTAATAAAAAAAAGAAAAGAAAACAAAACGAATTAAGACAAACAGATGAGTTGGATGACTGGGGAGTGCCTACCCGGTATGATGTATCAGGCAGCATTGCAGGTTCTGGGGGTACAGCTGAGAGCGATAGGAGCAACAATCCTTGTCCTCAAAGGCAAATCCAGAGACCGGAATCGGATGAGTGGTTGCCCAAGGCTTGGAGGGGACGGGGTGAGGCAACGCTTCGAGGGGGTATTTTGGCGGGGGTGGGGGGTGGGGGGACAGGAGTGTTCTAAAATTGATCATAGTGGGGTGCCTGGGTGGCTCAGTCGGTTGAGAATCTGACCGGCTCAGGTCATGATCTCACGGTCTGTGAGTTCAAGCCCCGCGTCGGGCTCTGTGCTGACAGCTCAGAGCCTGGAGCCTGCTCCGGATTCTGTGTCTCCCTTTCTCTCTGCCCCTTCCCTGCTTGCACTGTCTCTCTCTCTTCCCCTCTCCCCCTCTCAAAAATAAATAAATACAGGGGCACCTGGGTAGCTCAGTCGGTTGGGCGTCCAACTTTGGTTCAGGTTATGATCTCGCGGTCCGTGAGTTCGAGCCCCGCCTCGGGCTCTGTGCTGACAGCTCAGAGCCTGGAGCCTGCTTCTGATTCTGTGTCTCCCTCTCTCTCTGCCCCTCCCCTGCTCTCTCTCTCAGTAATAAAATGTGTGGTATGAGAATAATATCTCGATAAGGGAATCGAACAAAGCCCGTGCTCTGGCGGAGCACGTGTCCCAGCGAGGCCCCAGTGAACTGGGCAGAGTGGACACCCAGCTCAGTTGAGCTTCCCCTCCTCCTGTACACAGACACCTATTTTCAGCAATAATCACAGAATAACCATCAGCTTCGTTTTCTTGATTTGTGGGGTTTTTTAATTCCTTTTTTTTTTTTAATTAATCGACTTTAGTTTTTAGAGCCGTTTTAGGTTCACAGCAAAATGAGAGGAAGATACAGAGACTTCCCGTCGCCCTCCTGCCTCCACTCATGCACCCCCCCCCCATTAGCAAATCCCCCACCAGGGGGTACATTTGTCACAGTCGATGACCTTCGTTGACTGGTCATAATCATGGGAAGTCTACAGTTCAGGGTTTGTTCTTAGGGTTGGACGCCGGTAGGGTTTGGACACACGTCCTGATACGTACATTACAGTACAACACGGAGTAATTTCACTGCCCTAAAAGCCCTCTGTGCTCCCCCGCCCCCCCCTCCGCCCTCCCCTGATCTTTTCACTGTCTCCAGTTTTGCCTTTTCCAGAACGACCTACAGTTGGACCCCTCCTGTATGTAGGAAGCCTTTTCAGCTTGGCTTCTCCCCCTCGGAACTGTGCATTTAAGGTTCCTCCTTTTTGTGACTTGATCGCTCATTTGGTTTTAGCACCGGATAACATCCCGTTGTCCGGAGGGGCCCTGTTTGCCCCTTCACCTACTGAAGCGTCTCTCCGATTCTTGCCAACGGCAACATTGAATACAGCTGCCGCACACATCCGCGTAGGGGTTATTGGGTGCATGTAACATTTTTTACTCATTCCAGGGGACACTAAGGAGCGTGACTGCTGGGCGTGTCTCTCTTAAATACAACACAACTGGGGAGCCTGGGTGGCTCAGTCGGTTAAGCGTCCGACTTCAGCCAGGTCACGATCTCGCGGTCCGTGAGTTCGAGCCCCGCGTCAGGCTCTGGGCTGATGGCTCGGAGCCTGGAGCCTGTTTCCGATTCTGTGTCTCCCTCTCTCTCTGCCCCTCCCCCGTTCATGCTCTGTCTCTCTCTGTCCCAAAAATAAATAAACGTTGAAAAAAAAATTTTTTTTTAAATAAAAAAAAATACAACACAACTGTTTTTAGGAACTATCATTTGTCATTTTTTTTTCTTGCTACCTATATTTTTTTCAGTTGAAAACAATCAGACATGGAAAAGAAGGACACGTTGCAGTTTTAGAGATGTCGGTTCAAGCCGAGCACGTTATGTTAGGGTATGAGCTCAAAGGTGCACTTCAATAAAAAATATTACATCACACGGCCGGCGCTCTGCCTCTCGGTTTGGAACTGGATATGCAGATACCAGATGCAAGGGTGACAGAGAAGGTCAGATCCCTGGTTATTCAAGTTTTAGTTCTTTGCCTTTATTATTGTTTTTTTGTTTGTTTGTTTGTTTGTTTATCTATTTTGAGAGAGAGAGAGAGGGGATCCCGAGCCAAAACCAAGAGTTGGACACTTAACCAACTGAGCCCCCCCACCCCCGCCAGCGCCCCCAGACTGCCATTTTAAATATAGCAGGACCACATAGCTGCACAGATGCGGACTGCATCTGAAGTGACCTTGGACTATCCGGTCCTCAGGAACTTACTATCAAAATGAACACATGTAGTGGAGTCTGCATGCATCGATGCCAGCTGTAAACTGGAATTCTCTGAATTAACTTCCACATGCAATACAGCGCTTTATTAAAGGATAGGGAATAAAAAAATAAAACGTGCAGGGCGCCTGGGTGGCTCAGTCGGTTGAGCTTCTGACTTCGGCTCAGGTCATGATCTCACGGTTTGTGAGTTCAAGCCCCACATCGGGCTCTGTGCTGACGATTCAGAGCCTGGAGCCTGCTTTGAGTTCTGTGTCTCTCTCTCTCTCTGCCCCTCCCCTGCCCAAGCTCTGTCTCTCTTTCTCGCTTAAAAAAAAATAAACATTAAAAAAAATAAAACATGCTAATTATATCTATGAATATATACACGTAGTATATATATATTTCTATATGTATTCTGTGTCTATATACATGTACGTATATATTTAATATATATCATATCTAAAACTCCATGGTAACATCAGCAGCAAAGGTTCAGAACTTAGACCGATAAAAGATGTTTTGCGCAGAGAGGTCTCTATCCCGGACACTGTTTACCATTGCTGGGGCATGACATAAGTGAAACATGGACCCAATGTTTAGTTTGGTTTTATTCTTGTTTTTTAAAAAAATTTTTTAATGTTTATTTATTTTTGAGAGAGAGAGAGACAGAGTGTGAGTGGGGGAGGGGCAGAAAGAGAAGGAGACAAGGAATCCGAAGCAGGCTCCAGGCTCTGAGCTGTCAGCACAGAGCCCAACATGGGGCTTGAATTCACAAACTGTGAGATGGTGACTTGAGCTGAAGTCGGACGTTTAACGGACTGAGCCACCCAGGCGCCCCAGTTTTATCCGTGGTTTTATATCCGACGCGCCCTGATTGTCTGCATCCAGGGTGGGCGGCTCCCGCTGTTGCCCCGATGGCCCATCACTGAGGGGAGATCCCACTCAGCAGGCAGAAAACAGGAAGTGGTTGAGGATGTGGGGAAACAGGCCCCCCCCACCCCCGGGCTCTGCTGCTGGGCGTGTAGCTCGCCCTTCCGGCCAGTGGGGTGAAAGACCTGAGTGAACGTGGGAGCCCCACGCCTGAGGACTCCACCTGCGGGTGTATCGTTCCTGACAGATTCTCCCACAGAAGGCGATCGCGTGTGCTGGCTACCTCCCCTCCGTCCACCTGTCTCCTCTCTGTCCAGGTGAGCCCTTCTGACCGGACCAGGTGGGCTTCTGCTCAGGCTCAGCCAACGGGAAGCATCACTGGTGGAAGGTGATTGGGAGGTAGGGGGCAAGTGACAGTAAGGTCTGCCGCCAGTTTGGCAGTGACAGTGACCTTGAGCAACTCACGTCCCCTTTCTAAGCCTCAGTTTCCCCCTCTGCAAAGTGGGGGTGGGGTGAGTTACAGCCTCAGGTCATTTGTCGAACAGCTATTTGCTGTGTATCTACTGTGTGTCAGGCACTGTGCTGGGTGCCGGGGACCCAGTGATGAGCCACACGGGCACCTTTACATTCTAGCGAGGGGTGGTGGGTGGCCAATTTGTAAACCAAACGAATTAGTAAATGAGGAGAAAACAGTGAGGGTGGTGGCCTTATCCTCACCCAAAAGATGTGGAGAGAGTCACTGAGAAATAGTTTGTCAGATGATGTACCAAAGAACAACAACAAACTTAAGCGCCTGCTTTGCTCCAGGCGATACCCTAGGGTCTAGGAAGCCAGTGATACCCAGCCAAGAGCTGCACGCTGGTAGACTGCACATGCGGACAGGGAAGAAGGGATCAAATTGTGCCCCCCACCAAAACAAAACAAAACAAAACAAAACAAAACAAAACAAAAACATGTGGTTGAGCCCCCAGTACCTCGGAAAGTGACCACATTTGCAAATAGGATCACCAAGGATGCAGTTCATTAAGGGGAGGTCATAAGGGAGTCGGGCGGTTTCCTCCACGATTTCTCCCCAGAACACGGTGGGAAGACGGTCATGTGAGGCCACCGGCACGTGGAGCTGCAGGTGGGGTACAAAAGTGATGAGTCTACAAGCCACAGATGGCTGGCAAACCACCAGGAGCCAGGCAGAGGCGAGGAAGGATCTCCCTGCGGGTTTCAGAGGGAGCTCAGCCTCGCTCCCTCTTGGACTTCTAACCTCCGCAACTGTGAGAGAGGATACATTTCTGTTGTTTGAAGCCACCTGGCTTGCGATGCTTTGTTGCAGCGGCCCCGCAAACTACTACAGCCAGATGGACGTATTTGAAACAATTAAACAATTAAACCCACCGACTTTAGACAGTGAGTACCATCAAGGAAACAAAACAGATCACATTTGTTGGCTCTGCTGTGTAGCAAATGACCACAAACGTAGCAGTTTCAAAGAACCAACCCCCTCCCCATCAGCTCCTAGCGCCTGTGAGTCAGAAGCCGAGGCACCAGGGGGCGCCTGGGTGGCTCAGGTCATGATCTTGTGGTTCGTGGGTTCGAGCCCTGCATTGGGCTCTGTGCTGACCGCTCAGAGCCTGGAGCCTACTTTGAATTCTATGTTTCCCTCTCTCTCTGCACCTCACCTGGTCGCTCTCCGACTCTCTCAGAAGTAAATAAATCTTTTTAAAAAATTTTTTTAAAAAGGAAGCTGACGCACCAATGACTAGGTTCTCTGCTCAGGGAAAACTGTGACAGTCTCATTTCCTTGCTGCTTGTTGGGCGGAATCCACTCTCAGTTCTCGGAGGCTGCTTGCATTCCCTGGGGAGGCGTCCCCTCCTCCCTCAAAGCTAGGGACGGAGCGTCTCCCTCTTGTTGAATTCCCCCTCACGCTCTGAATCTTTTATCCATCCACTTTATGGGGTCGGCTGATTAGGCCAGGCCCACCAAAGATCATCTCCCTAGCTTTTTTCTTTTTTAAGTTTATTTATTTTGAAGGAGAGAGAGAGCAAGTGGGGGAGGGGCACAGAGAAGGGAGAGAACCCCAAGCAGGCTCTGCACCCTGATGCAGGGCTCAAACCCATGAACCATGAGATCGTGACCTGAGCCGAAGTCAGACGCTTAACTGACTGAGCCACCCAGGTGCCCCGTTCATCCTTGTGACTTTTATCTGTTTGTACCTCTTATTCTTTTTATCTATTTCTCGCGTCCCTCCGCCGCCCTGCCCCCTGGCAGCCAGCGGTTTCTTCTCTGTATTCATGAGTCTGTTTCTGTTCTGTTTCGTTTTTTTAGGTCCCACGTACGAGTGCCATCACCTGTCTTGCTCTGCCTGACTTATTTCACGGGGCATAACGCCCTCCAGGTGCATTCACGTTGTCTGATTTGGAATCTTAACGCCATGTGCAGTGTCCCCTTCACAGCAGCACCTATGTGAGCTTGGGGAGGAGGCGTGTGTGCCCCGGGGTGGGGGGGGGGGGAGAGCAGGAATCTTGGGAGCCATCTGAGAATTCTGCCCTACAACGAGGGATCGGTGGAGACGGGAGGAGGTAGGGAGGGCCTCCTAGGGGAAGCATAAAGGGAAAGACAAGGGAGCCATCCCAGGCAAAGAGAAGTGTCCATCCAAGGCCGTGAGATGGGAAGGCTGGCAGGTGCCGCGAGCCTGCAGAGCTGTTCCGGGGGAAAAGAGCAGCCAGTGCACTGGAGAATGGGCGTGATAGTAAATAGTAGCTACAATTGTTACTCTGATACTAGAAGTCTGGGAGGACTCGCTTTCTCTCTCTGGCACCCCCCCCCTCCCGGTGACCTTGGGTGGGTCACTTCTCTCTCCCTGGCTCCACGTCTGGTGCCGGCAACGCCTCTCTTCCCCCCGCCCCCCCCCCCACCTCCTTGAGACAACAGAGCTGAGTCGGGAGGAGGCCACAAGTTGGGCACAGCCCCAGCGGTGGCAAAGGACGGCGGCCGGGGCTCGGGAAGCTGGGCGAGTGGCAGCAAATTTGTATGTGGTGCGGGTCTGTGCCAGGCACAGTGCTGGGCGTGGTGAGATAAGGGGCCCAGGAAGAGCCCGGACTTGGCCTCTGGGGCTGAATTCCAAACCGCCCCCCAGGAGGCCGGGAGCAGGCAGTGGAAACCGCCCACCGTGGGCTTGGTGCCCGGAGGAAGGCAGAGCCTCCACGGTCCTGGATGCCTGTGGGTCGGCGGCTTGGAGCCTGGGAGCCTCAGAGCCCCTCTGCAAGGGGAGGGCGTCCCTGCTCCGACTCATGTGCTGGGTCCCCTGGCTCCTATGGACCACATCTTAAAGTGCCCCTCCTCGGAAGCCTTCCAGGACCACCGAGCCAAAGTCACAGCTTGAGCCAGAAGCCCCTGCGTCTCCAGCAGCACCGCCTTATTCTTTCTCTCTCTCTTTTAAATGTTTATTTATTTTTGAGAGAGAGAGAGAAAGAAAGAGAGGGAGACACAGAATCGGAAGCAGGCTCCAGGCTCTGAGCCGTCAGCACGGAACCCGACGCAGGGCCCGAACCCATGAGCCATGAGATCATGACCTGAGCCGAGGTCGGAAGCTCAACCGACTGAGCCCCTCCAGGCGGCCCTGCTTTATTCTCTCTCGATGGCATTGATACAGGTGGATCTCAGTGTTGTGTGGGACCATAATATACATTTATATGAAATAAATAACATTGTATGGGAGTGTAAACATAAACGTCCCTGAGTGCATATGGATACAAATAAGTAAATAAATAAATAAATAAATAGGGGAAGGAGACAGAACAGTCTTCAAAACTGTATCTGGATGCTTCTCCCTCCCCTCCCCTCCCCTCCATGTGGGCTGTGCTCCATGACTTGTGCGGAGTGAAAGGGGGAGGGGTCGCTTTACAGTGAAGACACCTGGCAATCAGCACACGTCCCTGTCTGCCAGGTGACCAGGGCGGCACCATCCGTGGTCAGTCAAGTGGATCCACGTGCTCCCCCTCCCCCCACACCGCCCCCTCTGAGAGGACGTGCTCAGAAAAGCACTTGCCGTTGGCTGGCTTCGGGTTTCTCCCCAGGACGCCCCAAAGCGGTCAAAGTCCTCAAAACCCAAGGCAAGTTTGGGAAATGATCACAGACCAGCAGAGACTTGAGAAGGCATGACAGAGGCCGGGCGGTACCCCGGGTGGGGTCCTGGAACAGAAAAGGGGCATCAAGGGAAAATGAGCTAAATCTGAGTAACGCCTCGCGTTTTGTTGACAGCAGTCTAGTGGCTTTGGTTCCTGGGTTTTGAGAGATGCGCTGTGGTAATGGGAGAGGGTAGCGCGAGGGGGCCCTGACTCGGGGACACATGGGAAGTCCCCGTACTATCACTGCAAATTCTCTGTGAACCGAAAACTTCTAAAAAGAAAAGGTTATTTATTTTTAATGTTTTTTAAATTTATTTTTTGAGAAAGAGTGATGGGAGACAGAACATGAGCAGGGGAAGGGCAGACAGAGAGGGAGACACAGAATCCGAAGCACGCTCCAGGCTCTGAGCTGTCAGCACAGAGCCCGACGCAGGGCTCCAACTCATGAGCCGTGAGATCATGACCTGAGCCGAAGTCGGACGCTTAACCGACTGAGCCACCCAGGTGCCCCAAGGAAAGCTTATTTAAAACGCAAACCAGGTGGGCTTAAGAGAACCTTTGCCCCCCTCTTCACTAGTTAATTCTCCAAACAGAAGCCAGAGGGAATCTGTTAAATCAGGAGAGGAGTCTGTGCCATTCAGGGGGTACGTATTCCCCAACATTTATCAAATGGTAACACGGAAAATGAATGCATTTCACTGTATTTAAATTTTACCAAGGACAAGAAGCTTAAACAAATATTTGATATCTTGTTACAATATGCATGCCCACGGCAGTGTTTAGGGGGTGATATGAACTAATATTTGCAAATTGCTTTGAAATGATTTTTTTTTAAGGCAGATATATGGGATCTGTCTGTAATTTCCACTCAATTTTTCTGGAAACGTAAAACTGCTCACCAAAGGAAAGTGTATTAAATTTTAAAAAGATGAATGTTGGATAGATTGCTGGATGGACAAATGAAAGGATAGATGGATAGGACACGAAGCAAATAGAGCAAAATGCTCATTGTAGACTCTCTTGGGTTAGTGTATGTATTTACTTTCTAATTCTTTCCACTTTTTTTTTCATTTTATTTATTTTAGAGACAGTGTGAGCAAGCAGGGGAGAGGGGCAGAGGGAGAGAGAATCCTAAGCAGACTCCGTGCTCAGCACAGAATCCGGTACAGGGCTTGATCCCATGACCCTGGGATCATGACCTGAGCCAAAATCAAAAATCAGACTCTCCACCGACTGAGCCGCCCAAGCACCCAATTTTTTCCATTTTCTATGTGTTTTAAGATTTTCAAATGTTGGAGCACCTGGCTGGCTGTCGGTGAAACATCTGACTCTTAATAACAGGGTCCTGAGTTTGAGCTCTATATAGGCATAGAGTTTAGTTAAAAAAAAAAAAATTTTTTTTTAAGGGCGCCTGAGTGGCTCAGTCAGTTAAGCATCCAACTTCAGCTCAGATCATGATCTCACGGTTCACCAGTTGAAGCCTCACATCAGGCTCTAGTGCTGACAGCTCAGAGCCTGGAGCCTCCTTCGGATTCTGTGTTTGTGGGTGTGTGTGTGTGTCTCTCTCTCTGCCCCTCCCTTCTCATGCTCTCTCTCTCTCTCCCTCTCAAAAATAAATAAACATTAAAAAAATTAATTTTTTTTCCCAATATTAACTTGTGCCAGCCTCCACATGATCCCCACTCCCCAGGGCTCTCTTTCCATGTCATGTGGAGTAGAAATCAGACTCTTCATGGTTTCTCTACCAGATCTGGACCCCCCGATTCTCCCTGATTTCTTCCCCCTGTCTCCCTCCTTCTCTCTCCTTCCTGGTGGCCTCTGTGGTCCCTGAACACATCAGTCACCTTCCTGCCTAGAGCCTTTGCACCAGCTGTGCCCCTCCCCGGGACTCATCTCCTTCAGTTCCTGCTCCAATGCCTCCCCCGTCCCACACCTTGCTCCACAGCATGTGTCCCCTTCTAAGATTTTTTTTTCAACGTTTTTTTATTTATTTTTGGGACAGAGAGAGACAGAGCATGAACGGGGGAGGAGCAGAGAGAGAGGGAGACACAGAATCGGAAACAGGCTCCAGGCTCCGAGCCATCAGCCCAGAGCCCAACGCGGGGCTCGAACTCACGGACCGCGAGATCGTGACCTGGCTGAAGTCGGACGCTTAACCGACTGCGCCACCCAGGCACCCCAAGATGTTTTTTTTTTTTATTTTAAAAAAGTTTATGTATTTATTTTGAGAGAGAGAGGGAGAGCGCCCTAGAGAGGGAGGAAGAGAATCCCAAGCAGGTTCTGCACAGTCAGCACAGAGCCTGACGTGGGGCTTGATCTCATGAGCTGCCAGATCATGACCTGAGCTGAAACCCATAGTTGGATTCTTCACCGACTGAGCCACCCAGGTGCCCACTAAGATGTTTTGTATAGTTTACCTTCTTTGTTTGGCTTTGTGTCTGTCTCCTGCCACTACCATGGAAGCCCCATGTGGGAAGGGATTTGGGTCGGTTTCATTAACCAGGGAGTGATCAGCACCTAGGACAGTGCCCAGCACAGAGTGGGGGCTCCGTAAATACCCGCTGAATCCGTGACCTACGTGTATTGGTCAATCTGTGCTTCTTGCCAAAACGTAACCTTGTCTGATGTTTTCCCCACCTAGACCCCGGTACTTTGCACAGAGCCAAGAGTTTTAAGATGGGGGCACCTGGGTGGCCCAGTCGGTTAAGTACCCGACTTTGCTTAGGTCATGATCCCTCCGTTCAAGGGTTCTATCCCCGCGTCAGGCTCTGCGCTGACAGCATGAGTTTGCTTCAGATTCTCTCTCTCTCTCTCTCTCTCTCTCTCTCTCTCTCTCTGCCCCTCCCTGCCCTCTCTCTCTTCCCCCAAAATAAATAAATATTTAAAAAAGAGTTTTAGGATGAATGAATGAATGAACAAATGAGCAGGGTAAGAATGAATCTTTGTGTAAGGGCTAAGAGCACAGGCTTTGTCATTGCAATGCTTGGAGATGTACCCAGATCTACTCCTTTCCAGCCAACAGACCCCGGGCGTGTCAGTTCACTGAGCTTCCTTCTCCGGATAATGGAGCCCCCATGGGGAACCCTCATATCTCGCTGATGGGATGTAAGTGGTGTGGCCGCTTTGGGAAACAGTTCTGACAGTTTCTTAAAAAGTGTATCATGAGCTTTTCACACAGCCTAACAATTCTGCTCCTGGGAGTGTGCCCAAGAGAACAAAACCCATGTCCGCAGGAAGGGTCATCCCATGTGTTCACAGTGGGACGATTCGTAACAGGCGGAGAGCAGACACGACCCGGGTGTCCATCAGCAGATGAATGGCTGAACACAATGCGATATGCCCTGCAAGGGGACGTTACTCAGCCATAAAGAGAATGAAGTACTGGTAAAATGTGCAGTGTGGCCGAACCGTAAAGAGAGTATGCTGAGTGAAAGAAGCCAGACATGGGAGGCCACCTATTGTATGATCCATTGATAGGAACTGCCCAGGAAAGGCGAACCTGTTAAGACACAAAGTAGATTCGTGGTTGCCTGGGGCTGGGAGTGGGGATGGGAAGTGACTGTTACCGGGCACAGGAGATCTTTTGGGGATGCTGGATATGCTCTATCATTTGATTTTGGTGATAGTTGCACAATCCTGTAAACGTACTAAAAGTCATTGAGTTGTGCACTTAAAATGAGCAAATTCTATGCGGTGGGGGAGGGGGGGAAGATATCTCAGTAAAGCTGTTTAAGAAAAAAAAAATTGGAGAGCGTCTGGCTTCGGCTCAGGTCATGATCTCTCAGTTCCTGGGTTTGAGCCCTGCGTAGGGCTCTGTGCTGATGGCTCAGAGCCTGGAACCTGCTTCGAATTCTGTTGTCTCCCTCTCTCTCTGCCCCTCCCCTGTTCGCCCTCTGTCTCTCTCTCTCTCTCTCTCTCTCTCTCTCTCTCTCTCTCTCAAAAATAAACATTTAAAAAATTAAAAAGAAAAAAATTGGAGCCCATAACAGTGTGTACCTATTGATGGTGTTAAAGATTAAATGAGACGTAGGGTAAATACCCAAGAAATGTGTTTGTATGATTATGAACACACGTGATTGAGGTCACGTGTGCAAACTGCTCAGCGCAAGGAATGAGTAGCCTGCAGGGTTTGATTCACGAACAGCAGTAGTATCACCCCCCAAGAATAGTAACCATGCGCGTGTTGTATCATTTTCTGTGCGTGTCCCACATATCAGTTTTCTCGTCTGCAAAGTGGGAGGCCTGGGCTTCAGCTTTAGGGAACTTTTCTCACCCTAAATTCTGTATTTTCTTCTAGGAATGTTTCTCTCCAATACAGCAGATCTTCAAGGCAGAGTAAGTGGGGATGGGGGGAGAGGAGGAGGGTGGTAGGTAAACCCATGGAGGGGTGGGGGTATGATGCCTTGGGGCCTGGACACCGGGATGCATGTAAGAAGGGAATCGTGTGCCTGGGCGCTGATCCTAAGGGTTATGTCGGCCTGGTTAAGGGTGTTCAGGGTGTAGAGCTGGTCCAGCCTGGGTTCAAATTCCGTGCCCGCTATTTCCTAGCTATGAGATTTTGGACAAGGGACTCCCCTCTCTGAAGGTTGTTTTGCCCCTAGAAAAGGGTAAGGATGTTTCCTAATTCCCAATGGAGTGGTGAGGATTCCCTGAGATCGTGTCTATACCAGCCTGGGAAAATAACAAAGCAACGACAGCAATGACTTCCCTCCCTGGTGGCAACCACTGTTTTTCAGCCTTTTCCACAAAGTACCCCGTTGAATACAAAGGACTCAATTCATGGTGGTGATTTCCAAAGTAGGACAAATGACTTCACTTTAATCCTGTTTGCCTCTTCTGTAAAGTGGGCTATATAACCCCCTCCGTCAATGAGCTGTATCAGTGGGGTTGGGCTGAAAAGGTGTCTGGCCCTTGTAGGTGCTCGCTAAATGGTAGCCCCTGTTTGGATGCGGTAATAGGGAGTCGCTGAAGGTTCCTGGGGAGGGAAGTAGCTTTGATGTCATGAACGCACACCCCAGCTCCCCAGCTGCTCACACCTTAGGCTTAGTTGCAGGATCTAGTTTGTTGGAGAACTGTCTCATTTGGAAACCCTAATTTATTTGTGCCAATATTTCATTATTGTCCACGTCGTCTGCTGGTCTTCAGTTCCATGAGGCTGGTGCCCAGGTGGTCTCACTCATCACTCTGCTCCTAGCATCCAGGCCTGGGTGGTGCAGTGACAATCAAACAGATGACCTTTGTTGAATGCCTACTATGTGCCAGGCACTGTTCCAAGGGCTCAGCCAAGATGTGTTAAATGTTTCACAAGGGGGGAGTTCTCCACAGCTCTGAGTCAGTTATCTCCTTTCCTAGACCCTCAACCTCCGTCCTTCTGGCTTCCCTCCCTCCTGCCTGCTCCTGCCTGGTGTTTCCATCACACCAGGGCATGACCTTCCCTCCCAAAGCCTCCGTTTGTTGCCCTGGAAAACCAGGATGATCTCACCCCTCTTTTCCTGGCCTTACAGGCATAAAGATGCCTAAGTGGTCGATGTCATTGTTTGCAAACGGCAAGAGAGAGCCACTGAAGGTGCTGGAGGAAGGCAGGATGTCAACAGAAGGAAAGGGAAGGGGTTTAAAGAAGACTGGCTTGGACACACCCTTCCCCCTCTACTCCTTAAGACCCAAACAAATGGGTGTGTGTGTGGGGGGGGACATTAAAAAGTTTGCAGAAAATGACACTTCCCCCCCCTCAACCCCCAATTCCTTGTGGTTTCTCAAACATGCAGCACCAACCCACCTCACAGCATTTGTCCCTGCTGTTCCCTCCACCCGGTTCTTCATTCAGGTCAAAGGTCATCTCACCAGAGGGTGAGATGCTCACTCATCACAGCGCCATGTGGTTTTCTCAGAAACCCTTACTGATATCTGGTGCTCTACAGCAGATCGGTTTATTATCTGGACCAGCTCTGTCCCGAGACAACTTCTTGCAATGATAGAATGTTCTAGATCTGTGCTGTCCAACAGGGCAGACCCAGCCGCCCGCCACACGGGGCTCCTGAACACTGAGGAACTGAACTTGTATCCGTTCTTAACTGTTTTATTTCAAATGTATTTACTTGTTCTAAATCTAAATAGAAACAGCCATGTGTGGCTGGTGGCTAAACTCTATTGGGTGGTGCAGATCTAGAATCCCAGCTCCTCATAGTGGGGGCACTGGTTTTCTCCTCTCCAGCACCCCCAGGGGCCCATCGTTGTGTCTGCCAGATGTTTGCTGAAGGAACGCACGAAGAGGGGGCGCCTGGGTGGCTCAGTCGGTTAGACGTCTGACTCTCGGTTTCCGCTCAGGTCATGATCTCACGGTTTCTGAGTTTGAGTCCCTGTTGGGCTCTGTGCTGGCAGTGTGGAGACTGCTTGGGATTCTCTCTCTCCCTCTTTCTCTCTGCCCCTCCCCCCCCCCAGTGCTGTCTCCCTCGCTCTCAAAATAAGTAAATAAAATAAAATAAAAAAGGAATACATGCAGAGATTACACAAGGCGGGGGGGGGGGGTGCCTGGGGCTCCCCAAAGATGCCTGGACGGATGGTAACCTGGGTTGTCTCACTCCCGTTTCTCCTCCTGAGTCTCTTGCTGCCTGAGCCCCTCCCTCCCAGTCCCTGATGTGAGTATCTGGATCCTTCCTGCTTGGAACCCAAGCTCAGGGTCTGCTGGACGAATCCCAGCTCACCCTAGGCGCCCCCCTGCAGCCCCCCCTCCCCCACCACAGACAGCCTCACTCTCTCCTGTGTCACGAACTCACATTTATTCACAGACAGACAAAGGGACAGGGATGGACCTTTGCTCACTGGGGACCCCCAGCGTCTGGCAGTTCCGAAGAGGTGACGGTGTCCAGTGTGTATCATGGGGGACAGCCAGGCAGGGGATCCCACCCCCCACCCCCAGTCTCCATATCTCTGGCCAATATTCTCCGCCTCCTTTTTTCCGAGTAGTCCTGCCTTCAGAGGCCTGCTGGCACAAGCAGTTCCTAACCAGGGTCGGGGGCCTGGGGGTGGGCGATGGGGAGGGAGGGGCGGTCCAGGGCCCACCCTCCTTAGTGTTGAGGGCTGGAAGGGGACGGGTGGGGAGACAGAGGAGGCGCCTGCTCTTGGACTTCCCTCCTCCGTCTGGCAAACCGGGAGCCAAATGGAGCGGCCGAGAGTGGGTGTGAAGGTCAGGAGGCCAGGCCGCCCGACCCGCGCAGGTGAGCCTTGCTGTCGAGCTCTTCTTCCTCCATCTGGAAGGCCGAATGGTCCTGGCTGTCGAAACAGGAGGCGCTGAGGAAGACAGGGGGAGCCGGTGGCGGCGACTGGGGTGGGGACCCCGGGGAGGGCGGCTCTTCCTTGATGTGTGCGACGGGCAGCGGGAGCCCTTCCTCGTCCTCCTGCCCGGCTGGCGGCGGCGGCGGGGGCGGCGGGGGCGACGGCGGGGCCTGGGCCTGGAGCGCCTGCAAGGCGGCGGCCCTCTCCAGCTCAGCGCGGTGGCAGCGTTGGTGGCGCAGGAGGCTGTAGGCGCGCGAGAAGCGGCGCGGGCAGCGCGGGCAGGGGTGCGGGGCCGGGCCCCCCGCGTGCACCTGCGCGTGGCGGGCCAGGTCCGCCAGGCGCTTGAACTCCCGCTGGCAGCGCACGCACTGGAACGGGCGCGCCCCTGAGTGGGTCACCCCGTGCTGTCGCAGGTGCGCCCGGCGCCGGAAGCCCTTGCCGCACTCGGGGCACCAGAAGCGGGGCTCCCCGGCGGGGGGCCGGGCCGGGGCGGCGTCGCCCCCGTTCTGCCCGCCTTCTCCCCCCTCCGAGGCGCTCCCGCACTCGGCCCCCTCGCCCCCCTCAGGCCCCTTCCCTGAGTTCCGTCCGCCCGAGGCCTTGTCGTCCTTCCTGCCCGCCGGGGGCAGCGGGGCCAGGAGGCTGAGCGCGCCGTGGACGCGGCGGTGCTGGCGGAGGTAGGAGGCGAGGCGGAAGGCCAGGCCGCAGTCCGGGCACACGAAGGGGCGGTCGGTGGAGTGGACCAGCCGGTGGCGGGACAGCGACCAGGGCCTGGCGAAGGCCTTGAGGCAGATGGAGCACTGGTGGCGCTTGGGGCGGGGCGGGGGGCCCCCTTCCCCCTCCTGCTCCCCCTCGGGGCGCAGACACGGGTGCGCTTTGAGCTCGCCCTTCGTGGCGAAGGCTTCGCGACAGCGGAGGCACAGCAGCGTCCAGTCGGCCTGGAGCAGGACCTGCTTCTCCTCCTGGCGCCCGGCCGCCAGCGCCAGCTCGGCCCTCAGCTCGGCCGCCCCGGCCTCGGCCTCCTCCTCCTCCGACTCGCGGGGCTCCGAGCTCGCGGGGGCCGCCAGCGTGGCCGGCTCCCCCGCCGGCCACGTCTCGGGCCACGCGGCCTCCTCCTCGGCGGCCCCCGCCGCCGCGGTGCTCGGCTGCTCGGCGCTGGCGTCCTGCGGGCCCCAGCTGGTCTCCGCGGCCTCCTTGGCCGCCCTCTCGATGGCCAGCTCGACCTCGCCGCCCGCGTGCTCCTGGGCCAGGTGGCGCCTGAGCTGGGCGGGCTCAGGGAAGGTGCGGGGGCAGGCGGCGCAGCGCAGCGGGGGTTGGGGCCCGTGGCCACGCAGGTGGCGGGAGAGGTGCGCAGGCCGGCGGAAGGCCTTGGGGCACAGGGGGCAGGCGTGGGGTCGGAGGCCCGAGTGGCTCAGCCGGTGCCGGGAGAGGTAGTAGGGGAAGCGGAAGAGGCGGCCGCAGGTGGGGCAGGGCAGGGGGGCCCGAGGGGCTCCAGCGCCCCCCCTGCCGCGGCCTCGGCCGCGGCCACGGCCCCGGCCGCGGCCCCGGCCCCGGCCACGGTGAGGCGGGCTGCCCTGGGCGGGTGGAGGGGGCTGCGGGTCCATGCCTGTAAGGAGAAAGGGGAGACAAGGAGACATTGTGGGGAGGGTGTTGGATCAAGGGAGATGTGGGCAGGGAAGCAGAGACAGAGAGCCAGACGGAGATGCAGAGATGGTCAGGTGTTTAGCCAGGCAAAGGAGAGAGCCAGCAAGACAGAAGAGACACAGGGACGTGGGGACAGAAAGACTGACAGCAGGAGAAGCGGTCAGACAGGGTGGTGGGAGACAGCAGGAGAGAGAGGTGGGGACTCCCAGCAGAGACAGAGATGGGGAGAAAACAAAGAGGTTTGGGGAGAGAGGGAGCGAACACAGAGACCAGAAGAACCTCAGCAGGGTGGAGGTGGGGAGAGACGGCGAGACAGCGAGAGGGAACAAGCCAGAGACACGGACAGGAGAGGAGACAGGGAGACAGTGAGCCAAGCGCTCTTCCTCAGGGGCCGGGCTGGAGCGTTTTGGGAGGGGCTGGGAACCAGCCTGTGGTGCCCGAGTGGAGGGGGTGGAATTCAACACCGGGAGGCCCCGGAAATGGAATGTGGGTACCCAGACCGGGGTCTGGGAGAGGCCAGGGGTAGGAGGGCTGCCTCAGCCTCTCAGCCCGGGAGAAGGCTGGGCGGCCACACTCCTGGGACTGAGGGAGGTGGGCGCCGGGGCCTGGGACCCCAGGTTTGGGAGGTGGCTGGGATCCACTCCTGTGTGGGAAGCGGTATGGATTCCTGGGTCCCAGGGGCAGAGAGGATTGAGGGAGGGGGCTGGGCTCCTAAGACAAGGGAGAGGAGGGGACTGGGGGCTCCACTGCCGGAATGCTCCAGGGAGGAGGCTGCTGGGGGCCAGGCCCCTGGACGCCTGCCCCCCACCAAGGCTGCTGGGGTCCTGAGCCCTAGGTGCCCAAGGAGGTAGGGGGGGGGCGATCTCCCCACTGGGCCCAGCCTGCGGTTCCCCGCAGGCCTGATCAGCAGAATTGAGGCCGCAGTTCGAGGCCTCACAGATTTCTGGGCCCAGGGCCTGAGGCTCGGCCCTGATCGCTGGGCACAGGGTTCTTACCTCCGCCTCCTTCGCTCCTTTCTTCCTTCCCCGCGGCCGGCCAAACGCGGACGGTGGTGGCGGGGAGGGAGGGAGGGAGGGCCCGAGCGTGGTGGGGGGTGGAGGAGGCTGGGCTCGGTGTCACCGCCTAAGCCTTCCCCCCGGAAACCCGGTGTTTCCACGGAGCCCCGAAGAGGAAAGACTGGCTGGGAAGCCGGAAGCGGGAGGACGAGGGGACCCAGGGGGCGGGGAGGGAGGGCGGCTTGGATTCCTGGGTCCTGCACGGGGAGGGGGCTGCGGGCCTGGGAGGCCGGGTCCAGCTCCCCTCCCCACCCCAACAGACACACATATTCATTCATGGCTTCAACAAATACACATTTATCAGGTCCTGTCTGTGCCAGGCACTGTGTCGGGCGAGGGGGGTGCCAGGGGACCGCGATGAATGAGGCGGTGGCAGAGGCCTCAGGGAAAGTGGGGGCGCTCTGGACTAGAACCCGATTCCAGCCATCACTTGGCTGCCTGAGCAAGCGACTTCCCCTTCTCCTGGCCTCAGTGTACCCCTCCATGATAAGCCCTGTGCATAATCATTCGCTCCTAAGACACCAGTATTTACTGAGCACCTACTCCAAGTCCGTTCTGCATATTCCTTGCCACACATACTCCATCCTAAGCTACCGAGATCCGCTGAGCACCTACTATGGGCTAGCTCTGTCCTTGGTGCTGGAGCTTCAGTGGCAAAGACACAGGCCATTGGACCCTGTCTGCAGGAATCTCAAGGAGGACGCAGTCAGACACAGATCCAATTGCCCTCCTGGAAAAATGTGCTCTGTCGCAGGAAAGAGGGTTTGGTGGGAACGCAGAGAACAGAGGCGGCACTGAGCTGATCCCACACAGGGGTGAGAGCAACCCTCAAGGTCTTGCAGGAGGCAACACTGTTTCAGCGGAAACTTGCTCGAGGAAAGTCAAGGGTTAGGGATGAGAAGGATGAGCGAATGGAAAGGGTAGAGACATGTGCCTCCACACGACACCTCAAATACCTGATGCTGAGCAGAAAAGGCATGTGGTGGAGGTATGCCTGCAGCTAGTCGCCGTTGGTTTAAGGTGAAATACATGCTCAACATTGTTGGCGAGAGTGTGGGAACTGGAACCTCTTGTACACGGCTGGGGCGAATGGAATTTGACGTTTATTTGTTTTTGAGAGAGAGAGAGAGAGACAGAGCACGAGTGGGGGAGGGGCAGAGAGAGAGAGAGGGAGGGAGAGGGAGATACAGATTCTGAAGCAGGCTCCCGGCTCTGAACTGTCAGCACAGAGCCCGACGCGGGGCTCGAACCCACAAACTATGAGATCATGACCTGAGCCAAAGTCGGATGCCTAACCGACTACTGAGCCACCCAGGCGCCCTGGGGCGAGTGAAGTTTGGAACAACCTTAACAAGCGAACAAATCCAGGATCTTTTCTGTCAGACCTGTTTGGAAACATGCAAAATGAAATCTGTATCAGGAATGAGTGTAGTACTACACATCACTGCAGAAGACTGGAAATGAGCTAAATGCCCATCGGTAGGGGATTCGAGCGAGAAGTCATGACTGATCTGCCCAGTGGAATGCTGTGTGTCGCCATCATCATCATCATCATCAGATTAATAAAAAAGATGAATATAACAACAACAACAACAACAACAACAACAACAACAACAGAATGAAGAAACTTACTGGGTAAAAATATGAAAGGCTCCAAGTGATAATGTGAAGGGAAGGGGGGGGGGAAAGGCAGCTGGAAAGGCACTGATGAGGCAGCTCATCAGTGGTTTGCATCTGGAAGAACTGGACGAGGAGACAGGAAACTGGCAACTTTGTCTAACTCTCAGAACTGAAACTTGCTACACTCTATCCTTTTGTACTTTTTGAATTTGAAACCATGTGAATGTCTTCCATACTCAAGAAAGTAAAGGTACAAGAAATAAATGGGAGGGAGGAGGGTAATGAAAAATAAATAAAATGAAAATTAATAATAGTGTAGCCTTGTAAGCGCCTTACAAATACAAACCCAGTTGTGTCTCCTTGCCATATGGAGTGGGTCATGTTATTCTCCCATTTTAAAGAATGGTAAAGCGAGGCACTAAAACATTTCAAACCTAAGCGAGTCTCCAGGAGTCTTTGAATCTCACAAAGAGATGGGGGAGACAACAGAGGCCTACAGCTTGATTTTTAAAAGCATCTGGTCAATAATACTACTTTCTAAAGGATATATATGTATGAGTGAAAGTCTAAAAATACCATGGAGATAATAACTACCAAATATGGGCTAGGGGGTGCCTTCTATGTTTTATTTTTTATATTTGAGAGAGAGAGACAGGACGAACAGAGGAGGGGCAGAGAGACAGAGAATCCGAAATGGGCTGACTCGGGGCTCAAATTCACAAACCTCGAGATTGTGATCTGAGCCAAAGTCAGACGCTTAACTGACTGAGCCACCCAGGCACCCCAGGTAGGGGGTATTTTATAGCGGGGAGAAGCAATCAGATCCTAGAGGCACCTATGGAGGGTGAGGTATATCTCTAATGTCCCAAAGCTGTAGTATATAGGGGTGGGTGTGGCATTAATGTCAGTGGCATTAAATACATTCTTGATGTCACCATTGAGATGTCAACCATGCCTACCATCTAGTATCAGAATTTTTCATCTCCCCAAACAGAAATCTAGATCCATGAAGCTGTCACTCTCCATGCCCTTTCTCCTGCCAGCCCCTGGCAACCAACGTTCAGCTTTGTCTCTCTAGGGCTTGGCCTACTGTGGACGTTTCATATCGACTGAGTCATACAATACGTGATCTTTTATGACTTGTTTCTTTCACTTAGCATGTTTTCGAGATTCATCTATGTTGCGGCATGTATCCGTATGCCCTTCCTCTTTACGGTTGAATAATATTCCACTGTATGGGTAGACTGCTTTGTGTTGGTCTGCCCATTTGTTCATGGACATTGGGTTATTTCTACCTTTTGTTTGCTATTGTGAATAGTGCTGTTATGAACGTTCAAGAATATATTTTCGTTTGAATGGCCGCTTTCAATTCTTCCGAGTCTATATCGAGGGGGTATGTGTGGCTATTTCACCTTCATTATCTATATTTTACAGGCTTAACGTTTTTTTTCCTTCCCCCCCCCCAAAAAGGAAGGAAGGAAGGAAGGAAGGAAGGAAGGAAGGAAGGAAAATTCAGGAATGGAGAGGTGAGAAATAAAGTGTCAAGCAGAGAGAACAGCATGTATGGGGTGGGGTGGGGTGGGGAGGTGGGGTCTTGTCTTGGGGGAGACTGAGGGCCTTGGATTGGGACATCAGAGCCGGCAGTGTGGTGGAGAGAGGCCGGGAGCTGCACGAGCCACTGTGTCCAGCCTCTTAGTCCAAGCTGAATGCTGGACGCATTCCTAGCGCACTGAGAAGCCATTGAAAAGGTTTTAAGCTGGAGAGTCACATGATCCGATTAGTGTTTTAGAGAAATTCCTGTGGGACCCGCGTGGAGGCCCGGCCGGATGCAGGGGAGACCCAGGCTGGGAGCAGGGAGGAGGCGGGGCGCGGGCCCAGGTGAGAGAGGGGGGCCTGGGCAGGGCTGGCCTCTCGGGCAGGGGGCGGGACCTGGCTCTGATTGGCTCCGGGCTGCACTCCGGGGGGCCAGTCCCACTGCAACTGCCTCCCCATTGGCTCTCCTGCTTCCAGCCCCCCCTACCTCCCGGCCAGTCTCCCGCACCCAGAAATCACAGGCTGTCACTCCAGCGCTGAACAACCTCTCGTGCTCCCCATCCCTTCCTCCCGAGTTCCTCACCCCTCCCTGTAAGGCTGGACGGGTCTGGCCCCTGGAGCCTCCCTCAGCTGACTGCCACCTCTCTCTCCCTGTTTCACCCTCTGCTCCAGCCACACCGTCCTCTTTGCTCTCTGTGGACCCCAGGGCCTTTCAACGTGCTGTTCTCCCTCTCCGGAATGCCCTTCCCCTAGATTTCCACGAAGTTTCCCTTACTCCCATCATTTCTTTCAGATGTCCTCAGAGACACCTCTCCTGTCCGCCTTAGCTAAAAGATCCCTCCTGTCACCCTCTGGTCCTTACTCTGCCTTAATTTCCAACCTGTACTTACAGCAAAGTAGCATTAGGGTTCTTGTAGATTACCCACTGATTGCCCATCTCCCCCTCCGCAGGGGTAGAAATAATTCCCTGAGGGCAGGCTTTGCTGAAACGCTGAAATGCTCACCCCTCAGCACCAAGCTGCGCACAGAAATGTGGATGAGGAGTGAAGAGGGGACGAGGCTGGGGCTTCAGGAGAGGGGGACCCCCTGAAGGGAGAAGACTGAGTTGGGGTGGGAGACGAGGAGCTCGGGTGAGCGTCCAGGTGGCCGCCTGGACGGATCAGCTGCGAACGAGTCGTCAGCGTCAGCCCAATAATCGGCTCTCTGGAGAGCAAAATCCTCCCTCGTTCCTTCGGAGCCTCAGTTAGCACACCTGTGAAATGGGGCCACAGTGAGAGGAGTTAGGTACAGGGTCCAGCCTTGGGCCCTTGGGAGGTCCTGGGGTGGGGGGATGGGGGAAATGGGTGAATCCCTTTCGCTATTGTCTCAGAAGAGAAAGGATTGGATTGGAGGTGAGGTGGGAGGAGTGGAGCCTCCACAGGTCCCTCTTCATTAATCCTTAGCTGGAGGCCATCTCCATGACAACCCTGGCTCCTTTCCAGACCCTCTGTGCTCCACACCGAGCAGGTCTCCAAGTGGGCGGGTCTTGTCCCTGGGGCGGTGCCTGAATCTAAGGGGGCGGGTCTTGTTTCTCCAAGACAGATTCTCTTTTTTTTCTTTTTTCTTTTTTTTTTTTTTGCCCCAGGGGATGAGTCTGGTTCCTGGATCCCGGGTTGCCTCCTTTACATTTTTTTTTTTTTCTTGTGAGATACGAGACTCATAGACTAAAAGAGCACGATACAAATGCACAGTTAGCAAAGAATGATCAATGGATCACCAGATTAAGACATGGAATGGTAGCTCCCACCCCAGAGTCCACAGAAGATTGGGCGTGATGCATCCAACCCCACTGTTCTGAGTTTCTATGGGCAAATGTTTTCCTCGCTTTTCTAGATGGTTCACGACCCACGATACATCCTAAACAGTATTATAGTTTCGCTGGCTTTATGAATGTTATATAAATGGAATCATACTCCATGGGCTTCTTCTTGCCTTCTTGCATTGGGTTTCTTTGTAACTTTCATCCATGCAAATGTGGGTTTCTCCACCCCTTTCATTTCATTGCTGTATGGTATTCCACAGCATAATATAGCACTGTTTATTGATCTGCTATACTGTTGATAGATGTCTTATTCTGTTCTGGCTGCTGTAACAAAATACCGCAGACTGGGTGGCTTGTAAACAACAGAAATTTATTGCTCACAGTCCTGGAAGCCAGAGGTCCAAGATCAAGGCACCAGCATGCTTGCCTCCTGGGGAAGGCCCTCTTCTAGGCCCTCATGGCCACTGCCTTCTTGCTGCGTCCTCACATGGTGGAGAGGACTAGGGATCACTCTGGAGCCTTTGGAATGTGGTCACTAATCCCATGCATGAGGACTCCACCCTCGTGATTTAAGCACCTCCCAATAGCTCCATCTCCAAATACTGTCACACTGGGCCTTAGGATTTCAACATACCAATTTTGATGGGGACACAAACATTCAGACCCTCACAGTGATGTTCCAGTTGTTCAGAGTTTGAGGCTGACCATATGTGCTGCTGGGAGTGTTTTTCTATGTGTCTCCCAGTGCAGGTGAAGGGATTTCTCTGGGGCTTGTGGCTAGCAGTGGGATTGCTGCATCGCGAGATATGCACATCTTCAGCCTTATTAGAGCATGCCAATCTCCCAGGCATCTTATATTTAAGAAGCTCAAAATGGAATTCTTGATTCACCTAAACCCCTACCCAAATGTGTTCTTCCCCTTTTCTGTTCTTAATTCAAAATGCCACCACTCAACCAGACCCTCTTGATTCCTCCCTTTCAGTTACACACACACACACACACACACACACACACATTCTACTTACAGAATTCATCTCGAACCCACCCATTTCTCTCCACCACTAAGGTCTAGCCACCCCCCCCCCCATCTCTCCTGCTGGACTGCTATAGTCTTCTGCTTCCACTGTACCCCTCCAGTTCCTTCTCCACTCAGCAGCCAGAGGGAACTTTGTAAAGTGCAAGAGTGATCCCATCCCTCCACGTTAAAATCTTGCTTTCGATAACCTGGAAGGCCCACCAGCCTCCGCGTGACCTGACCCCTCGACCTCAGTTCCTCCCTCTTCTCCGTGCCCATCCAGGCATCCTCCTCGCTGGTCTCTCGCCACCCTTCAGGTTCCAGATCAAATGCCACCTCTGTAGAGAATTCCACGGGACACCCGAACTGGGATGGCAGAGTCACTTTCTTAACACCTCTCCTCATCTCCTTCACATGCTCAAAACCATCTGGAAATTACTCTCCTTTCTTTGATTACTCTTTTCTCCACCCTATCGCCCACACACTAAACATATAAACCCCATGAGGAGTTATTTTCTTTGCTGCTGGATCCCCAGAGAGGATTACAATGCCTGGCACAGAATAGGCACTCAGTATACAGGAATGTAATCTAGTGCACAGAAGACAATACGAATGGCTGACCCCTTCCCTGATGGGTGAATCCTATCCTAGGAATTGGATGTAAGCGTTCAAGGTACAAATTTGGACACCTGGAGGTGGAGTCTAAGAGATAGGGTCTCTGCTTAGGGGTAGAACTTTTCTTTAAGGAGATAGTTTGGTTTTTAGGGGGTAAGTCTTATGGGATTGATGGTTTCTAAAGGGCATGTTTAGCCCATTGGAGACGAATGTTGTATTTAAGGGACTGGGTTCCCTTTTGGTGAGACTTAAACCCTTTCTGATTTTAATGGTCGTGCACTCTCGACTCAAAATTTGTCAGGAGGGAGGGAGGAAAGATCTTTATTTAGGGGGCCTGTCCTAAACCAGGGAGGGAGAAACTCCCACCTCTCTGGAGCCAAGGATCAGAAAATGAGACATCAGTGACTGACAGGACAAGGTTTATTGGGGTCCTGGAAACATTAGGGAGTGGGATGAGGGGGCAAGGTCGAGGCTCACAGGGGGGAACCCCCTAGCCAAACCCCCTTCCCCCTTGGGGTTGAGGGGAACACAGAGACAGACAAACCAACAGAGATGGAAAGACTGACAGGTGCTACAGCAGAGTGGGGGGAAAACCCCAATGTCCACCACCTCCCATTCAGATGAGTTCACAGGATGGGGAATGACGTGGACTGGCCCACACTCGAGAGTGAGGGAGGAGTGTCTGCCGTATTCACCTAAGGAGGGGGGGGGGGGCAGGCCACAGTCTGGACCAGCCCATTCCAGTGGACAGGGGTGTGTATCTGAATCAGTTCATTCTACTGGGCAGGAGGGATTTCAAACCAGCCTATTCTAGTGGTTGGGGGTGGGGAAGATCATTAGGGTTGATCCATTCTGCAGTAGGGGAGGGAGACCTAATTGGGGAGTGGGGGCTGAGGGCAGGGGACATCTACCCTGGTCCTCTTTCAGCGTAAGGAATGAAATGGGGTGGGAGCGGGGGAAGGCAGATTCCGGCTATATCCATTTGGGGGGGGGGGGACACCAGTGACTGGTGGGTAGCATTTGGAGGGGATCTAGGGAAATTCGGGGTCATGATCTCCCCACATTCTCCAGATCAAGGTCGTTGGGAATGATGGCTCTCAGGAAGAGGGGCAGCCTTCCCTTGGGGGGGGGGGGAAGGTGCCCATCTGTCATTATTAGGGCCCTCAAGATGAGAAGTACTTGGGAGACCCATTTCTCACTGCTAGGTCCCCACAGCTTGGAGGCTGCCTATTGACTTGGGGGTGCCCAGCGTATATTCCAGGGGTCTCACACTCAGGGGTCTCTTCATGGACCCTGGACCCCGGAGCTGAGGAATCTCTCCGTTTATTTGCTGCCCTCCAGCTCAGGGCCCTGTGTGGGCGTCTGGTGGCCCTGTCTCTCCAGCCAGGGTCCCCTTGCTTCAGGGCCCGTGGATCTGGATCCAGACCGGGCCGGGCCCAAGTCCAGCCCCGCCCCGGGGAGGGGCGGTTGGGCGGAGGCGCGGCCTGGCCGTCAGTCCATGCCCCGGTGCAGCTTCAGGTGCCGAGAGAGGTTGCTGAGCGTGATGAAGCCCTTGCCGCAAATGTGGCAGGGAAAGGGCCGCTCGGTGCCGTGCAGCAGCCGGTGGCGCTTGAGGTAGCACTCGTGGCGGAAGAACTTGCCGCACTCGAGGCACGGGAACGGCTTCTCGCCCGTGTGCACCAGCACGTGCCGCTCCAGGTCACGCGGCGAGCGGAACAGCTTCTCGCACTCGGAGCAGCCGAAGATCTTCTTGCCCCGGCCCGAGCCGGACGCGGCCTCCCCGGCCGCCGGCTCCCCCTCCGGGGCCGCGGGCGTCGCCTCCGCCCCTCCACCCTCGCCGTGGCTGGCCCGCCGGTGCTCTTCTAGGGCCGCCAGGGCCGCGTACAGGGCCCCGCAGTGGCCGCAGCCGTAGGTGGCGGGCCCCGAGTGGGCCTCCAGGTGGCTGGCCAGCGCGGCAGCTGAAGCGAAGAAGGTCCCGCAGTCGCACTGGTACAGGGTGTCTTCCGGCGCCTCGGCCACGGCCGCGGGCGCTGGGGCCTCCCCGCCACCCTCGGGGAGCAGCCCCCGGAGCTCAGGCACGCCGCCCCCGGCGTGGCCCAGGAGCAGCCCGCCGTCCCAGGCCGGCTGGGCGCTGCCTGCCTCCGCAGGACCGCCGCCTCCGCCGCCGTCGGCCGCCCCCGCGGCCCAGGCCTGCGCAGGGGGCGCGCCCGGGCTCTGCAGGTCGTGCGTCAGCTTGTGCCGCTCTAGCAGCGCGGGGGCGTTGAAGTCGCGCTCGCAGCGCGGGCACTTGAAGGGCTTCACATCAGTGTGCGCCGCCCAGTGGGCCGCCAGCTCGCGGCCCTGGTCGAAGCGCCGCGCACAGGCTCCGCAGGCGAACGGGGGCAGTGAGGCGGCGGCCGCGGCTGCGGCCTCCGCCAGCCCCCAGCTGCCCGGGCCGGCGCCCGCCGCCTCTGGGCCCTCTCCGCCAGCAGCTCCCGCACCCCCGCACACGGAGCAGGGGCCCACGTTGCAGCAGACGGAGCAGGGCGCGCTCAGGGCGGGCAGGCCTGGGCCGGGCTGCAGTGGAGACGGGAGTACCCCACGGTGCTGGCGCTTGAGGTGGCGGCCCAAGCTGGAGCGTGAGGAGAAGCGCAGCTCACAGACCAGGCAGCAGTAGGGTTTCTCACCAGTGTGGACGACCTGGGAGGGAGAGAGGGAGAGCGTGGCATCAGAACAGAGGGTCCAGTCTGCAGGGCGGATTCCTGCCCTCCCGACTGGCCTTGCCTAGCTTCGACCTTCTCCTTCTTCTTCTCTGATTTGGGTCATGTTGGGATTCTTTCTGCCCCTTCCCTCGCAGGACCTTTGCACGTGCTGTTCCTTTAGGCTGGAGAACTCTTCCTCCCATTCGTCCAGACTAACTCTTACTCATTTTCACCAAGCCCACCTAGGAAACTGGGACTCCCTGGGAGAATGGCTAGGTACTAGGGCTCTGAGCACTAACAAACCTGGGTTCAAGTCCCCCCTCTGCCTTCTAGTTGCAGTGAAAACTAGACAAGTAACATCATCTCTGAGGCTCTGCTTTTCTCCTCTGTGACACGGGCACAAGATGTGCCATCTCACAGGGTCGTTGTGAGTATAGGATAAAATCATCACTAAACAGCTACTCAATTCCTAGAAATTGTAATTATTATTGATAAACGTTCCGATCTCCTATGGATGTCCTCTAAGGTGGTGGATATCGGGAAGAGGTGGAGAGGATCTTTAATAATCCCCTGGGATGGGAGGTGGTTTTTCAAGGTAAATGTCCAACCTTCTAGAGCAAGAACTGTCCAACAGAGCTTTCTGCACTGATGGAGGTGTTGTGTATCTTCACTGACCAATATGGCAGCCACCAGCGACACCTGGCTTTTGAGCACGTGAAATGTGGCCAGTGTGTTACACAAGACTGTGCCTTACTGATAGTGGCCCTTGTGGTTTATTTAAAAGTCTGGGCGTACTAGAGACAGATTTTGAGCGTCCAGTCCTTTTGATTGGTAGTGCCTGCCTGTTGAACGGTAAAGCTAAATGAGAAAGCACAGCGCTGTCTGCTGCCCAAAGTGGGGCCCTGTGGCTCCAAGGGTGTGTCCAGCCCAGGGAGGCCAGCCTGAGCCCAGCCTGCGGGACTCACCTGGTGGTGCAGCAGGCCGGTGGAGTCTCGGAACCCTTTAGGGCAGGCAGAGCAGCGGTAGGGCCGCTCGCCGGTGTGCGAACGCAGGTGGTTGGCCAGGTTGAAGCTGTGTTTGAAGCCCTTGCCACAGCGCGGACACGCGTGGGGTTTGAGTGCAGTGTGCCGGGCGAAGTGGCGCCGAAGGTCCGAGCGGTAGCGGAAGCTCTTGCCACACTCACTGCAGTGAAATGGGACCCGGGGAGCAGCAGCAGCGGGAGGTGCTGGGGCCGGGGCCGGGGCGGGGACCGGGGGCACTGGCAGCGGGGCATCATCCATGGTGGCGTGGTGGGAGGGCAGTGGCGAGTGGAGGCTCTCTCTGGAGCAAGGGGAGACACGGAGGGCAGGTGAAGCAGTCAGCTCCCCATCAGCCCTCTCCTATCAGTCTCCTTGGACTCAGGACCCGCTATCTGTCCCCTGGGAACCCTTCCCACTTCCCTCCAAGCTACACTCAACCTCCAAGCCACGACCACCCACCGTTAAGCCTCCCCTTCTCCTACAAACCCTCCTCTCACTCATCTGCCAATCTTCCTAATCAGTGCCAAGTGGCTAATACACTCCTGAGTGTTTTTAAGCCTCTTCTCTACTTGGACCCCCCCCCCCACTTCTCCCTAAGCCCCGCCCACTCTGTTAGACCCCAGCCACTCTGAATCAGGTCCCACCCACTCCTCCTCAAGTTCCCGTTGCCTCTTGAATTCTCTGACAAGTCCCTTCCTCTCTGAAAGTCCCTCCCAGTCTTCTTCGAGAGTGAAAGTCATCTTCGGGGAAAAGATTCACATTCCTAGCAAATGAGCGGGACAAAGATTTGGGGCCAAGTGCACTTGGTTCAACCTTCCAGGGCGACCAGGAATGGTCCTGGAACCTCTGAAGAAACCAACTGTCCATCTGCAGAAAGTCTGTCCATCTGCACAGTGGGAGTAACAGGGGTACCTACCTCATGCAGTGGAGGTGAGGCATAAGCAAAACTGTGGCAGTGCGTGCCGCGCCCTGACTCAGGCAGGGGCCCAGCAAAGGCTCAACAGGCAAGCTGTTCTGATTACTACTGCCCGCCAAGTTCCTCTGAGATTGCTCTCGAAATCCTACCATCTCTTCTCCGCCAAGGTGCGCCTCCAGAACGCCACACAGGTTGTCGTATCCACCTAGCCTGTAGGGGGGCCCGTCCTTTCCAAGACCCTCCACTCAGCCTTCCGGGGGGAGCCCCTTCCCAGCCCTCCAAATCATTGCACTTACGTTATGAAGACTTGTTATTTCCACTAAGACTAATTACACGCCTAAATCCCATCACCTCACTGCGCCCATTCCTGCACAAACCACTCCCCTTCTACTCTAAGCTCCGCCCACCTGTGCCCTGAGTCCCATTCCCGCTCCCCCCCACCCCCCACTCAGCCCAGGTAAGTCCCTTCCACCCTCCAACCTGGGACCCTCCTAGCACTATCTGGCCACGCCCCTTATCAAGCCCCACCCATTGCTAAGCCCCACCCATTTTCTACCCATAGTCCCGTTTCTTCCACTAAGCCCAGCCTATTTCCATTCTAAGCCACGCCCCTCTGGAAGCTCCTCCCCGCAGCTGCTCCGCCCCTGTCGCCACTAAGCCCCGCCTCCTTCCCACCCAGTCGCCTGCAGGACTGGCCCCCCCCCCCTTCCCCTGTCGGCTCTGGGACCGAGGCCCTGAGTACCGGCCTTTTGTGCCCCTCCCCCCTGTCCCTAAGAGGTGCGGCCCGGGGCGCCCGGGGTGGGAGCAGGTCAGGCGCGACCCGCAGCCGGGCGAGTCCACCTCGCTCGCACGGAGCGGGGGTTTTGGAGCCCTGGGGCGGCCCCAGGAGGCCGGGAAAGTCAGTCGGCTTTTCTCTTTAATTACTTACACCTCCCTCTGGGCGCCGACATTTTGGGCAGCGGGGGCAGCGTCACTTCCACCCGGGGGCCCCTCGACTTCCGCCTCGGCTCCCTGCTCCCCCACACTCCTTTTTCCCGCCCCCTTGGCTTCCCCCTCCCCACCGCCCGCCCTTATCCCTGTTTCCCGTCCCTTCCCCAGCACTGGAAGTTGGGGAAGCCAGGGTGGCGCCATCTTTGGTGAGGGCAGAGTGGGGCGGAGCTAAGGGGGGGGGAAACTCCCGGCGCCATACAGACTGAGGGCGACAGGCTCCCGCCGCGGCCTCCTGCCCTCGGTGTCTGTGCTGGCGGGAGTTCACGTTAATGAGGGCAGATGTGATTCCCTTTTCACAGCCTTAGACTCCTCCTGTGTAGGATGTAGCTTTGAGTCCGGAGAAAAGAAAAATCAAAGTTCGGCGACTGTGGTAGAGTTAGGAAAGAGCAGGTCCCATGTTGTTGCCAGCCCTCCAGGGGGCTTTGAAGCCTATCAGGCGCCATGTTAATTACGGGAACAAACAGCCATTTTCCCGCTCCTCATCCTTGTGGTACCTGCCTTTGATTGGGTCACCCTGCTGGGTACTTTGTGGGAGGAAAGACATTTCTATGTGGTCCAGAATGTGTTGGTGGGGTTATTTCCCGCTCGGGGCCAGCGAAAGCGACGGGCGCGCAGGCGCGTTTTGGCTGCAAGGACGTGACCGGTCCTTAGGACCCGGCGCGTCCTCTTTGTTCCCCGCGGGCGCGGGCCCGACTGAGAGGGAGTGGGGGAGGGAGAGGGCGGGGCTGTCCCCAAGCGCGCCGCCGAGGGGCAGGGCCCCCTGGCCCCCGCCCCTTCCCACGCGCCGGCCCCGTCGCCCCCGCGCGCGCACACTCGCGAGCCCAGGCGACATGCAAATGAGGTACCCGAGAGGCGGGGGTCCGGGCGGGGAGAGGGGAGCGGAGGGAGGGGAGGCCCGGGGCCGCGCGCTCCTGGAGCGCGCCCCCACACCTGCTTCTGCGCCCGCGCCTGCCGCAGCGCGCGCGCCGACCTCGCGCCCCGCGGAGTCGGCCCGGGCGCGCGCGCGCAGACCCCCTTCCTGGAGGCCCTCGCCGTCCGCGGCCCGCGAGCCGCTCATTGGCCGCCGCCCCCGCAGGGCCCGCCCCGCGCGCTCGGGCCGCCGGGCGCGTGCCTGCACGGGGGTGGCAGAGGGGCAAGGGGCGAGGCCCCTGTTCCGGAGACCCCGGTTCTAGTCCAGGCCTTCCTACCGGAGCGAACCATGTGATCGTGGAAAAGTGGTGGCCCCTCTCTGGCCTTCAATGTATGTGCCTGTTCCAGTGGCACCTGCAGCCCCAGCTGTTAACTGCACCTCTTCCTTCCTTACTCTCGGTTTAATCTCACCCTAGTCTCATGGTCCCATGCTCTGTCGATGGAGGTCATGGTGGTGATGGTAGTTTACTGAGTGCTTACTATTACCGACTGACAACTTGCTATAGCCATTTTACAGAGGTGGAAACTGGCCCAGAGAAGCAAAGTCATTTGTTAATTAATGGCAGAGCTGGATCTAACCCAGGTGTAAGGAACCCTATGGTATCCCCTTGTCTCCTTGGGTGCATTTCTTCTCACTCCCTGCGCCTTTGGGGTCCTGGAGATCTAGTTCGAGTCCTGATCCCGCTCTTGTTTGCAGAGAGGGCTTGGGCAACTGACCAGGCTTTCCTGTGCCTCTGTTTCCCCAGCTGCAAAATGGGGGTGATGTACCATTATTCAGAAAGTTGGCGTGGGGCTTAGCTGTCAGTGAGTGCCTAGCTGATATCTTCTAGGCACTTCTGTGCACTGAGCACTTTATGTGTATTATCCTCATGCCATGTCTGTGCGAGTAAGATGACCTATTCGTCCTATTTTGCAAAAGACTTAACGGAGGCTCAGAGAAATAATTGCCCCAGACCACACAGAGAGTGAGTGACAGACTCAGGAGTTGAACCCAGACCCTGTGAGTTGGGAGCCTTAACAGTTCCCATATATTTCTTCACCTACGACTTGGGGCCAAACATCACCTGGGACCACCAGTCCCTTGTCTTCTCCCAGTCCTGAACTCCCACACTCCTCCCACTTTGCCAAACAGAAGCGGGACAAAACATTCCTGGGCCTCCATGGCTCAGGTTTGATGGGCTCTTTGTTTTGAGGATCGCAATATGGCCCCATACCCTTAGTTGGACTCTATCCTATCCTCCTATGAAGATTTTCCTTTATTTTGATTCAAGATGACTCTGAACTTCTAGGAAGGGGGTGAGGGAGGCTTAGGAGACACCTGTGTGGCTAAAGGTAGTGTCTTTTTACCAAATGGTTGGAATTATCTTGCTATTTTACCCACCAGTGTAGCTATAACTGTCCAGGTGAATGTTGGCCATGCCCAGGTCGAGAGACTCAGACCAAGGGATGGGCGAGGTGTTGGGGGACAAGGGATGACTCAGACCCTCCCTGCACTGACGGCTGCCCCCTCTCTCCTCTTAGCCCGGCTCCAGTGCCCAGACCCAAGCCCCCCACTGCTCAATGGACACCCCCAGCCCAGACCCGTTGCCTTCGCCTTTGCCCGGGGAGGAAGAGAAACCTCTGGCCTTACCTCCTCCTGTTCCCCGGGGCCGCCGAGGCCGGCGCCCTGGGGGGGCCACCTCCTCGAATCGGACGCTCAAGGCCGCCCTCCCTCGCAAGCGGGGCCGCCCCCCCAAGTCAGGGCAGGAGCCCCCGCTGGCACAGGGGGTGACAGCCCCTGTGGGCAGCGGCGGTGGCAGCGACCTCCTGTTGATCGATGATCAGGGTGTGCCCTATACAGTCTCTGAGGGGTCAGCGGCTGGTTTGCCTGAGGGCTCCGGCCCCAAGAAGGCCCCGCACTTCTGCCCGGTGTGCCTGCGGGCCTTCCCCTACCTCTCCGACCTGGAACGCCACAGCATCTCGCACTCAGAGCTGAAGCCGCACGAGTGCAAGGATTGCGGCAAGACCTTCAAGCGGTCCAGCCACCTACGGCGGCACTGCAACATCCATGCCGGCCTGCGGCCCTTCCGCTGCCCACTCTGCCCTCGTCGCTTCCGCGAGGCGGGTGAGCTGGCCCACCACCACCGTGTCCACTCCGGGGAGCGCCCCTACCAGTGCCCTGTCTGCCGGCTGCGCTTCACGGAGGCCAACACGCTCCGGCGCCATGCCAAACGCAAGCACCCCGAGGCCATGGGGGCACCCCTGTGTTCCCCGGACCCAGGGCCCGAACCACCGTGGGACGACGAGGGCATTCCGGCTACGGCAGGGGCTGAAGAGGGGGTGGAGGAGCCGGAGGGCAAAGAGCTGGCTTGACCCACACCCTGGGCCACCTGTCCCCAGGCCAGGTTTAGAGCTGGGAGTTCAGCTGGTGCTGAGCCTGGGCAGGAAAGCTGGGACGCTCTCATACCTGGTGGTCTTCCCGTTGTGGGAGGGGGTTGAGGGTGAGGACCTAAACTCCTGGGTCCTGCTGCCTTCCGCCACCCTCCCCCGGACTGACAGGCCCCTGGAAGGCAGGGGCCTTGGAAATAAATATCTGCCTACTGGCTTCCTGTGTGTATTCAGTGATGGTACCAGGGCTGGCCCTCCCTTCAAATGTCCTCTGGTCGCTATGCCACCCTGATAGGAGTGCATCGAATTTGGGAGAACCCCATGTCATGTGCCTTGTTACCTTGCCACTATGGGCTGGCTTGGAGGAAGGCTTTGCCCCCTCTCCCAGCTCCAGCAGACCCCAAAGTGCTCCCTGTAAATAGCCACTCTAAGTAAAACATTGAACCTCTGTGCAAATGTGATCTAGGTCCCCATCCCCCATCCCAGCCATATTCTTGGAAATTCTGCCCCCACTACTTTGCTCCATCACTTTGTCCTGACACTAAGGAAAAACCGAGTTGAGGGTTGTGAGCAGAATTAACAACTTTGGTAAGGCTTACGTAGATAAGAGGTGTGGCCAGGAGGGGGCGGGGCTAGGGAAACAGGGGGCGGGGTTGGGGCTAAGGGGTGAGGCTGATGAGCATTGTGGGCGGGGTTTAGGGGGCAGGTGTTGAGAACAAGGGTGGGGCTTGACTTGGTTTAAGGGTTGGCAGGCAGAAGGTGGAAACGGTTTAGAGGCCATATGAATAGGGTTTATCTGAGAGGAGACGTTTCAAGGGGGAACTGCAGGAGAGCAAAGTGTTGGGACAGACGGGAGGTAACTGTGAAGAGCAGGTGCTGTGAGGGGGGCATGACTGTTATTCAGGCACAGGTGACAGAAGGGGGTACCTAAATAAGGACTAAGGAAGGGAAGTGCCTGAGACGAAGGGCGCTTAGTAGGAAGGGGCTGGGCTAACACAGGGGGCTTGGTGCAGCCTAAAAACCTCTGGGGGGCACTGCTAGAAGAGTGTTGGGCTGTGGGCGGGGCTGAGGGGAGATAGGTGGAGTTCTTGGGGACTTGGAAGTGGGTAAGAACAGGAGAAAAATCGTGGGTGCTGGGCGAGGAAGATGGATTTTAAGGCAGTGGGCGGGGCTTAAATAATTAAGTTATAAAATGGGCGTGGTTCAGAATGGGGGCGGGGCTTACACGCCAGATTTACGCGAGGGGCATGGCTTAACCGGATGTCCGGAGCGTGTGGGCTGTGCCCTAGGCGGCCGGGGCTCAGGACGCAGGCGCACGTTGCTTAGCTCGCCTACCGGAAGCGGCCTAGGCTCTCCCCGTCCGCGTCCCCGAGCCAGTGCGCAGGCGCACTTCTCTTTCCCGGTCGCCGCCACCGCCTCCTCTTTCCGCTTCTCCACGCCGGCGCCTCGGAGACGGGCGCGACTTCCGCTTCCGGGCGGGCGGGCAGGCGGGCGGCGCGGGGCTGCCGGGGAGGGGGAGGGGGCGGCACTTCCGGTCGGGCCCTCGGGTCTCCCCGGAGCGGCGGCGCCTCCTCCGCCTCCTCGGCCTCCTCCCGGCGGAGACCCCTGCGCCGGTGAGTGACGGGGCGCGTGGCCCGGGGACCCGGGGGCAACGGGGGCGGGGGGTCCCGCCCTGGCCCGCTCTGGTCCCCAGAACGTCCCCGTCAGTGCCTCTCCCGCCGGGCCCTCGCCAGGGGTCCCCCCAGTCACTGCTCCCCCATAAGACCCTTCCAGACATCTGCCCCATTAACGCCCCCATGCAGGACGGCTGCCAAAGCGTCCTTATTTGTGGCGATCCCTTAAACTGCTGCCAGGGCCCCCATGAATGCTTTCTCATAGGATCGCTTCTGCGTAACCCTTGTCATTGCTGCCTCCAGGACAGCCCCCCAAATGCCACCGGCGCTGCCTTCCTTCATGGAGGGCAGCTGCCCGTGAACCCTCCGTTAGTATTCCCTATAGGCTGCCTCCAAAGAGTGTTGCATTAGTGCTTCGCTGCAGAACTGCCCCTCTTATCTCTGTCCACACACAACAGCCCCCAATTCTCCCACATTTCCACTCCCCCCCCCCCCGCCTCCTCCCGATGTAAAAATACTTTCCATTTTGGTCTGCAGCAGAAAATACCTTTTTTTTTTTCTTCTGCCACCCCCCCCCACCCGGTACCGTAGTGGTTGAGAATACCCCTTTCAACCCTCCCCCCACCTTCCCCCCCCCCCCATAGAACAGCTAGCTCCCTCTAGAGTTCTGCTCTCACACCCACATCCTCTCCCCATTCAGGTGGAAACAGCTGCCTGTTTAGCTCCAGGCTCCAATGAAACACTTCTGCTGTACCTCCCTCCTCTCCCCAAGCCAGGTCAGCTCCTGTCCCCAGTCCTCCCACAGAGCAGTGCCCCACAGTGAGCCTCTCCCTCTCAGACCACCTCTTTCTGTGGCGTTAACCTCTCCCGCTTCGCACCCAGCTTCATTTCATCCTCCTGGACGCCCTAGAGAAGACCCCCATCTTTACTATGGCCTGACCTCTTTTTTTCCCCAGGCATGTGTTCATTCATTCATTCATTCATTCATTCATTCACTGTTCTAGGTACAGGGCATACAGTGGTGAAGGAGAGAGATACACATGGTCTTTCATTTTGTGGGTTTTACAGTCTGCTTGAGAGAGTTCAAACACAAGTGAACGAATAAGATAAATCCTGTTTTCTGGGTTCTCCCAGAGCCCGATGGTTTACCTCAGAGGTAAAAACTGGATTAGCAGAGGTGACTTAGCCATGTAGAGATCTGGGTGGACGGTTTCAGGCGGCGAGAATAGCAAGCGCAAAGGTCCTGAGGTGGCTGTGATCATGGTGAGTGGAGGAGCATCAGGGAAGCCAGTGAGGTTGGAGCAGAGGAAGAGAACAAGAGGGAGAGGGTTTGATGTCTTAGGGCATTGGGGATAAGGGCACTGTGATCAATTTTCTCGCCTTTGTCAGCTCTACCAAGCCCATACTGTTCTTCATTTGTTCATTCGTTCATTTGTTCAAGTGTTTGATGAGGACCTGTTACACATGGGGGATGCAGCAGAGAACCAAACAGACAAAAACCCTTGCCCTCATGGAGTGCATATGCTAGCTGATGGGACAATTAAAAAACAAAATGTGTGTGTGTGTGTGTGTGTGTGTGTGTGTGTGTGTGGATAAAATACAGCAGGATCAGGGTATGGTCACAGAAGAGGGTGGCAAAAAGGCCTTCTTCACAAGATTCCCATTGTCATCTTGTCGCTCCCCAAAGCCACACACACACCTCTGTAAATCCCAACCCTCCTGGACAACTGTGGCCAACCGGGGGCTGCTCTTACCAGCTGCCCCCAAGAGTGAAGTGGTTAAGAGGGTGAGTCCAGGATTCCACTGTGTTCATATCTCTGAGCAAACCACTCCCTCTTTTCCTAGCCTCATTCATTCACTTATTTCATAAATATTTTTGGAGACAGGCACTGTTCTACGTCCTGGGATAGAACAGTGAACAAAACAGGTAAAAATCGTTGCCTGTATGGAGCCCACCTTCTAGAGGGGGAGGCCAGCAACAACAAGACAAGCAGAATATGTGGTTTATCGGGTGATGCTGACAGGTAAGGACAGAAACAAAGCAGGCTGGGAAGAGCCGGAATGTTGGTGTGGATGACAGGTTACAGGGGCCATGGAGAGCCTCACTGAGGAGACAGCCTTTGGGCAGAGGTGTGAAAGAGGTGAGGGAGAGAGAGGTATAGAGATACCAATCAGAGGATTCCAGACAGAAGCAACAGCCAGTGCAAGGGCCCTGGGGTAGGAATGCTGGCATGTTGGAGGAGCAGCCAGGTGGCCATGGAGGGTATGTAGGTCATCATAGAGACTTTGACTTTAAGTGGGATGGGTGTCATTGCAGGGTTTGAACAGAGGAGGGACGTGGTTTGGCCTTAGTCCTCTCGTCTGTTAAATGAGAATAATAGTAATGCTTATCTGATGAGTGTGTTATGAAGTTGGAGACAAACCACATAAGATACGTAGTACAGTGCTTATTAGTGTTCAGAAAATCCTGGTGGCTGGTTCTGGGCTTGGGTATCAAGGAAGTGGGTGCGGCGAAGTGTATTTCTAGTATAAGGCAGAGTGGGGGACCTTCCTTTCTTTTGGAGAGAGAATGTTGAAAGACAGCATGCTGTAGTGGGTAACAGCACGCACTCTGGAGCCCTGCTGCCTGCCTCCTATTCCTGGCTCTGCCATGGCTTGTTACTGGTATGACATTAGGAGATGAATTTATGTCTCCGGCCCTCAGTCTCTTCCTCTGTGAAACAGAGTTGATAGTGGTCACCATCTTCTTGACTCAGTAGGAAGATTCGTTGAAGGATTTAGAAGAGCACTAGGCAGGTAGAAAGCACTTCACATTACGTGGTACGTGTGTCCACGTTACTGTTATTAACAGAGTACAGCTTCATCCCAAGTCGAACCTGTTGTAGCAGAATGGCCCACAGGTCCTGGTATCAAAGAGATTTGGAATCTAATACCTACTTTCCCCTTGAGTGGCTATGTGACCTTGGGGAAATGACCCCCCCTTTCTCAGTTTTCCCACTTACAAAATGGAGCTGATAACAGTACAGGACCATCATGAGGCCTCACGATGCTGCACCTCAAACTGGTTGAACAATAAACACAAACATGAGCTGTTACGATTACGAGTGCAGTTGCTGTCCCCTTGGGACATGCCCCCATCATGCTTCTCTCCATAGGATGCGTCTCCCCTTAGAAAGACACCGATTTAAGGCTGGGATCCCCTGAAAGAGGAAATGCCTCTTATTTCCCAGTGGAAATACTGGGAGCCTGATCACTTCCATCCCCCAGTGCTCCTCCCTGCTCTTCACAGCAGTAGCCCTTCACATCTTCCCACTCGCCTTTGGGTCCCTCCTTACAACATCACCACCCTTGAATTCCTTCTTCTGGGGACCTCCACCCCGTGTCAACTCCATCTCTGCTAAACGTCCCCCTCCCTCCCTCAGGGGGTTCTGGTCAGCTCAGTCTTGTTCCTTTGCTCATTTAACAAACACTTATCAGTATAGGCTATCAGTTTACCTCTGAGCCCTACTTTGGCTGCATCTTCTCTAAGTTTTGGTACATTGTGTTTTCATATTTATTCATCCGGGGTTCCTTGTTTCTTGTGGTTTCTTGGTGGGTCTGCTGGTGATTTAGGAGGGTGCTGTTTAAGTCCCATATATCAGCAAATAACTTATCAAACAACCACACCATACTGGGTGCTGTGCTCGGTGCTGGGGGCACAGCAGCAAACAAGACGGACCAAATCCTTATTCTGTTAGGTGGGGATGCCAGACAGTAAACACACAGTCAAAGAAATACACACAGCAAGTGGTGGCAGTGACAGTGATGAGAAAATGCAGCAAGATGAGGGGTTAGGGAGGATTGGGTAGGATGGAGAGGACATCTGAACAGGGACCTGAAGCAGGCACAGGACTTAACCTTGAGATCTGAGGAATAGACTCACCACATCACTGCTCCATCCGTTCAAGACAGACACCCCCTTCCCCTCCCACCCAGCCCCCTACATAAACTCCCATCACCTAGGTAACACCCCCCAGTAAGGCTCCAGGCCCCACAGTCCACCCCACCTTTGTCCACCTTAGGAAACAAACAACCTGGTGGGGGAAGTGGGGAGGCTGAGCCGCAGACTTGCTCTGTGACCTTGGGCAATTTACTTGACTTCTCTGTGCTTCTGTTTTGTCAAATGGGGATAATAGTCCCTATGTCATAGTCTCATAGATTTTGGGGAGATTGAGTTAATATATATAATGTGCTGGGAGCACACTGGGCTTGTAGGAAATGCCCAGTCAACATTAGCTGTTATTAATATGTACCCTGGTGGAGGCAAGCCAGGGCGGTGGTTTCTTCCCTAAGACACCTCCTTCCCCTGCCCCTTGCACTCCTCTACCATGTGCTTTCTGCCCACCCAGCCCACTCTCCCGGTCTCCTGGGTTTAGGTTTCCCCCACAGGCTCCCACCACCACTGCAGCCATGCCTTTGTTCCTTCTGGAGAGCAAATTAACCAGAGGGGGTGTGAAGGGCATGGGATGTTGAGTCTCGTCCAAGGACACCCAGAGCTAGAGGCTAAAAATACCGACCTCTTGGCGGAGGAGTGGAGGAGACACTCACCTTTCACCTGTGGAGGGGAGAGAGCCAGCTGGCTGGCTGGGGGCAGATGGGCCCTGGCCTTGGTAGGCATCGCTGACCCCTGTTGTGGGCACAGAGCCAGGCCCCCATGGGCCAGGGATTATGGACAAGAAGCATGCTACACCTTGAGGGCTCTTCTCCCACTGACTGTCCGCGGACTTGGTGGAGGTGTTTCCCCGGCCCCCTGGGTGGCTCAGGTTCAAAAGTCCATTGTAGGAGCTGAGGTTCTGGTGGGGGCCGGGGCGCAGACATGGACACCTGCCTTCTGGGATGACAAATACTGTAAAGGAGGTGCCCAGAGACTGACTGCCATTGCACAGGAGGCAGGGAAATCCCCACCTGGGGCGAGGACGGAGACCTGCACCCCCTGGGCATCTGCTGTCGGGGTCCCCCAGGTGTGTGATGTCACCAAAGTACACATAATGTTTCCTTCCGTGCAGAGTGAGCTCCCTAAATTCCCCCTGCAGCCTAGGGGTTACCGCCTCCTCGTAGAAATGGAGAAAGCGAGGTTCGGGAAGGAGAGGGAATGTGAACCCAGGTCTGCCCAGGTGCAGTGCCCACCTGTTTCCTGCTGCGTCAGGCTGCCTTCTCAGTGCCAGGCCTCCCGGTGTAACTTGCTTCTTCCAGGCAAACGCCTTGTAGTAAAAGAACGCGGCCCTCCCCAACACTGATTTCATTCCAGTTCTCTTGGTCTGTCTTGACTTTATCTACTACCAGTGCTGAGAGGGTATCGATATAATACCACTTACCGCATGCTTGCAAAGTGCCAGGAAGCCTCCACCCGAAGGCCTGCTATTTGCTTGCTGGAGCCTCACATCGACCCTGAGCAGGAGGGGTGTGCTTTGTCACGTCTGTTTGTAGATGTGGAAATCCGGGCACAGAGAGGTTCAGGAACTTGTCTGTGGTCACACAGCTGGAATGTGGTGGGGCTCAGATTCCTATCTGGCACTCGAGCTCTAGAGTCCACCCTCTTATCGTTTTAGAGGCAAAACCTGAGGGGATTGAGAACGGGGCTCGTGTGTGTGTGTGTGTGTGTGTGTGTGTGTGTGTGTGTTTTGGAGAGGGGGGTAGGACACGGTGCTGATACCCAAGAGTTTGTAAGGGGACTGCCACCAGAGGCAAGGGGTGCTGGGAGAATTAGATTGGGGGTGTGGAGCTGAGGGCCTGGGGGATGGGGAGAAAGGATGTGGGAAGACCCCAGAAACAATGGGAACGTGGAAGGGATGAGAGGGCAGGAGCAAAGGGGCCCCAGCAAGGAGGTGGACGGCTGAGCAGGCGTCTGTGGTGCGCTAGAGCCAGGAGGGGGGCTGCCCTGTGCGCTGGAGGGGCGGGGGACCGAGAGGAGCAAGGCTGGGAGGCAGACTGTGGCTCCGCAGATGGCCATGACTTCCGGCGCCCGGTCCCCTTTCCTCAGCCCTCTCCTCTTCTCCACAGGGTCTGCCGTCGCCCACCCCGCCCGAGATGGAGGCAAACGCAGCGGGCGGTGCCGCCGGGGGCGGTGGGGGCAGCGGCATAGGGGGCGAGGACGGGGTTCACTTCCAGAGCTACCCCTTCGACTTTCTGGAGTTCCTCAACCACCAGCGCTTCGAGCCCATGGAACTGTACGGGGAGCACGCCAAGGCGGTGGCCGCCCTGCCCTGCGCCCCTGGGCCACCGCCCCAGCCCCCGCCCCAGCCCCCTCCGCCCCAGTACGACTACCCGCCCCAGGCGACCTTCAAACCCAAGGCGGAGGCGCCGTCCTCGTCCTCGTCCTCCTCGTCGTCGTCCTCGTCGTCGTCCTCGTCGTCGTCGTCCTCCTCGCAGGCCAAGAAGCCCGACCCGCCCCTGCCGCCCGCCTTCGGGCCCCCTCCGCCCCCCCTATTTGATGCTGCCTTCCCCGCCCCGCAGTGGGGCATCGTCGACCTGTCTGGACACCAGCACCTTTTTGGGAACCTGAAACGCGGAGGGCCCGCGGCCGGGCCGGGGGTGACCCCGGGGCTGGCCTCTCCCACCGGGACCCCGGGGCCGCTTCCCGCCCCCTCACAGACCCCTCCGGGGCCCGCCGCAGGGGCGGCGGCCTGCGACCCGGCCAAGGACGACAAGGGCTACTTCCGGAGGCTCAAGTACCTGATGGAGCGGCGCTTCCCCTGCGGCGTGTGCCAGAAGTCCTTCAAGCAGTCCTCGCACCTGGTGCAGCACATGCTGGTGCACTCAGGCGAGCGGCCCTACGAGTGCGGCGTCTGCGGCCGCACCTACAACCACGTGTCCAGCCTCATCCGCCACCGCCGTTGCCACAAGGACGTGCCGCCCGCTCCGGGGGGCCCGCCGCAGCCCGGGGCGCCCCTCCCGCCGCTGGGCCTGCCGGCGCCCGCGGCCGGCGCACCCCCCGCCGCCCCCACCCCCGTGCCCTCCGGCCCTCCCGCCCCGGCCCCAGCTGCCGCCGCCGCCGCCGCCGGAGCCGGAGCCGCCGTGGCCTCCAGCGTGGCGGAGGCGGCCGGAGCCCCCGCTGGGGTGGGCGTGCCCCCTCCCGCGGCGGGGGGCGGCGAGGGCCCGTTTGCCTGCCCGCTGTGCTGGAAGGTCTTCAAGAAGCCCAGCCACCTCCACCAGCACCAGATTATCCACACCGGCGAGAAGCCCTTCTCCTGCTCCGTGTGCAGCAAGAGCTTCAACCGCAGGGAGAGCCTCAAGCGGCACGTGAAGACGCACTCTGCCGACCTCTTGCGCCTGCCGTGCGGCGTCTGCGGGAAGGCCTTCCGCGACGCCGCCTACCTGCTTAAGCACCAGGCGGCCCACGCGGGCGCGGGCGCGGCGGGACCCCGGCCCGTGTACCCCTGTGACCTGTGTGGCAAGTCGTACTCGGCGCCCCAGAGCCTGCTCCGCCACAAGGCGGCGCACGCCCCGCCCGCCACCGCCCCGGACGCGCCCAAGGACGCGGCGGCCGCGGTCGCGCAGCCCCCGCCAGCTTTCCCTGCAGGCCCCTACCTCCTGCCCCCGGACCCTCCGGCCACGGACAGCGAGAAGGCCGCGGCCGCCGCGGCGGCCGTGGTGTACGGCGCCGTGCCCGTCCCACTCTTGGGGGCGCACCCGCTGCTGCTCGGCGGGGCTGGCACCAGCGCGGCGGGCGGCGCGGGCGCCAGCGTCCCCGGAAAGACTTTCTGCTGCGGCATCTGCGGGCGGGGCTTTGGGCGACGCGAGACTCTGAAGCGCCACGAGCGCATCCACACCGGCGAGAAGCCCCACCAGTGTCCCGTGTGCGGGAAGCGCTTCCGGGAGTCCTTCCACCTGAGCAAGCACCACGTGGTGCACACCCGCGAGCGGCCCTACAAGTGCGAGCTGTGCGGCAAGGTCTTCGGCTACCCGCAGAGCCTCACCCGCCACCGCCAGGTGCACCGCCTCCAACTGCCCTGCGCCCTGGCTGGGGCTGCGGGCCTCCCGGCCACGCAGGGTGCGCCCGGGGCCTGTGGGCCGGGCGCCTCGGCCGCCTCGGCCGGGGCCGCCGATGCCCTGAGCTATGCCTGCTCGGACTGCGGCGAACATTTCCCGGATCTCTTCCACGTGATGAGCCACAAGGAGGCCCACATGGCGGAGAAGCCGTACGGCTGCGATGCCTGCGGCAAGACCTTCGGCTTCATCGAGAATCTCATGTGGCACAAGCTGGTCCACCAGGCTGCCCCCGAGCGCCTGCTCCCGCCCACACCCGGGGGTCCCCAACCCCCGGATGGCTCCAGCAGCGCCGACGCGGCCAGCGTGCTGGACAACGGGCTGGCGGGAGAGGTGGGGGCGGCCGTGGCTGCCCTGGCGGGGGTGTCCGGGGGTGACGACGCCAGCGGGACGGCGGTGGCGGGGGGCGGCGGGGGTGCCAGCTCGGGCCCTGAGCGCTTCAGCTGCGCCACGTGTGGCCAGAGCTTCAAACACTTCCTGGGCCTGGTGACTCACAAGTACGTGCACCTGGTGCGGCGGACCCTAGGCTGTGGCCTCTGCGGCCAGAGCTTCGCCGGTGCCTACGACCTGCTCCTGCACCGCCGCAGCCACCGGCAGAAGCGGGGCTTCCGCTGCCCGGTGTGCGGCAAGCGCTTCTGGGAGGCGGCCCTGCTGATGCGCCACCAGCGCTGCCACACGGAGCAGCGGCCCTACCGGTGCGGCGTGTGTGGCCGAGGCTTCCTGCGCTCCTGGTACCTGCGGCAGCACCGCGTGGTGCACACCGGCGAGCGCGCCTTCAAGTGCGGCGTGTGCGCCAAGCGCTTCGCGCAGTCGTCCAGCCTGGCGGAGCACCGGCGGCTGCACGCCGTGGCCCGGCCCCAGCGCTGTGGCGCCTGCGGCAAGACCTTCCGCTACCGCTCCAACCTGCTGGAGCACCAGCGGCTGCACCTGGGGGAGCGCGCCTACCGTTGCGAGCACTGCGGGAAGGGCTTCTTCTACCTGAGCTCGGTGCTGCGCCATCAGCGCGCCCACGAGCCGCCGCGGCCCGAGCTCCGCTGCCCTGCCTGCCTCAAGGCCTTCAAGGACCCCGGCTACTTCCGTAAGCACCTGGCGGCGCACCAGGGCGGACGGCCCTTCCGCTGCTCCTCCTGTGGGGAGGGCTTCGCCAACACCTATGGCCTCAAGAAACACCGCCTGGCGCACAAAGCCGAGGGCCTCGGCGGACCTGGGGCAGGGGCGGGCGCCTTGGCCGGAAAGGATGCCTGACCAGGAGGGGGTTCCCATCCGCCACTCCAATCAGATGTCCCCTCTCAACCCCTCTCCTCCTTCTCTCTAGTTGCTGATCAGACTCTTAACCCCTCCTCGCTGTTGCCCAGCCATCCTTCAGAACTTCGGACAGACTAGCCTCCTTGCTGGCTCATGCCGCACAGACTCCGGTCCCGGACGTCTCTGGCCCTCCCCTCAGCCCATCAGACACTGAACTTGACCCTCCGTCCAACTCCGTTTTGTAACCTTCATCAGCGCCCCCTCCCCCAGCAGCATTCTGTCGCCCGATAAGCTTTGGTGGAGGATGTGGGTCTGAACTGCCCTTCCCCATTCCTTTGGGATCTGGCTGGAACCGAGTATGCGTGGAGTTGGGAGGGCACAAGGGGGACTGGGTGCTCTTTTGGATTGTGGGGGTGGGGGCGGGGTGGTAGACGCGGCTTGTACAGAGCGGAGAATAATAAATCGTATCAACAGGGGCACCGGAGTCCTTTCTTGTATCCCAGGGAGAGGGGATTAAGCGCTGACAAAGTTGAGAACTTTTGTTTCCCAGGGATTTCGATTCCCCGACACCCTCTGCCTCACCCTCAGGCTTTCTGCTTTGCCTCATCCAAATGATAATCACTGAGGATTTACCGTATCCAAGCTTCAGTCTGCACGTTGGGCAAAGGGAGATGAACAAGACAGGTAAGTTTCTGTTCTCAGAAACTCACAGTGTGCCTGGACTCCTTCCCCCTTTGAGATGTTTTTGGCGTTTGTTCACCTGGCCCACATTTCCAGAAGCCCTCCCCCACCCCCCACCGTCTGCTGGGTCCTTCACTGGACACCGGGGAAACATGAATTGGACACGCTCCTTTGCCCTCAATGGAGGAGAACCCCTGTGTTCCCACGTCGCACAGACTCCTCGTCCATCGCACCCATCTGTCCAGGATAATTGGGAGGGGCTTCAAAAGCCCTTCCACGGCGCTCACTTCCGTTGGTGGAACAGTGAGCCAGCTCTGTGCTCTCTGTGTTGTTATCCCATCTGTCAGAAGAGGAGGCGGAGGTCCTGGAGAAGAAAGAGGCTCCAGGGACTCCCAGCAAATCCACAGAATGGGGACTGCAGGCCCAGGGTGCTCAGTGCTGGGACTGGAAGACAAAGCTGGTTCAGGGGGCATGGCCCGGGCAGGTTCGGCTTGACCCACTCCGGGGCAGCAACCTAGTGTGGCCAACCTATGGCAATGCTGAAGACCTGGACTGAGAGAGTCCTTGTGCCAGGGCCCCAGGGTTCAAAAGTCCCACGGACCCAGAGCCACACCACACAACGTCCACAGAATTATCCCTGAGGGCAGAGAGCATGGAGGAGTCGCTTTGTGAGACTAGGGGGTAGCCAAGCTCCCTGGAGGAGAAAGTAATGCCTGAACAATAACAAGCCACAGAAGCTTGCCAGGTAAAGTGGGCACAGAATTCTGGGTGGAGGGTTGAGTGTGTTTAACTGAACCCAGCTGTTAAAGAGAATTTCAGTGAGGAGTATGGCTGGGAGGTTGGGGGGTGGGGGGTGGGTGTGGGAGGCTGGATCCTGAAGGGCTTTGAATTCCAAACAGTAGAGCTTGGATGATCTTGTAGGCCAGAGGCCGGAAGCTGGCAGCTGTTGGACGCAAGCCACTGACATGCTTTGTTTAGCCCATGCATTAAAAAATTAATAATAGGGGCGCCTGGGTGGCGCAGTCGGTTAAGCGTCCGACTTCAGCCAGGTCACGATCTCGCGGTCCGGGAGTTCGAGCCCCGCGTCGGGCTCTGGGCTGATGGCTCGGAGCCTGGAGCCTGTTTCCGATGCTGTGTCTCCCTCTCTCTCTGCCCCTCCCCCGTTCATGCTCTGTCTCTCTCTGTCCCAAAAATAAATAAAAACGTTGAAAAAAAATTAAAAAAAAATTAATAATAAAGTTTGACTTAGTTGCCGACATTTGAAAATCAAAGGATTTTGCATAATATGAACTAATGCAACTTCTGAAAAATTGGGGAGATCTAGCAACCCGGTCTGCACTCTCCCAGAGCTGAGTAACCATTGCCCTCTCTCTAATCTGCCACCAAATTCTGCCATGTCCCCCTCCCTGGTGCTGGCACTTTCCCCTCTCACCCAGCCACCTCCCTCATACATTTACATTGCCACCCAGTGCCTACAGGCATTCAGGCTTGCGATCCCATCTTGAAGCTACAAGGAGTAGTGGATTGGTAACAAGGTGGGGATCTGTGTTTTTGGAGGAGCCCGTGCTGCCGCGTGGCTCTTCAAATGTGGGATCATTGTTGGCTTGGCCCACAAGAGTAGTGACAATGAAAGTGTTTAGATTCCAAAGATACTTAACCAGCTCAACAGCGGGGGAAAGGATGAAGGCAGGGATTAGATAAGTGGATGAGGGATCAAGACGACTTAAAGAGTCTGCCCAGGTCTCTAGCTTGGGTGGTGAGGCCAGTGACAGGAAACACAGGTGTTTCTTTGGAGAAAACAGAATGAGTTCTGTTGGTGCTCTGACCTCTCGAAGGGCTATCTTGGGGGAGATGCTGGGCAAAGAGGAAGGTGAGCAAATCCGGGGCTCTCCCTCGTTGATAAATATACTGATCACTGGAGTCCCTTCATTTTTTTAAACTTCCCCTGATACCCATTCCCACAGGTGAAGCACACAACATCTCTGAAGAGCCAGACACTGTCCACCCCCATTGTAAAGATGAGGAAACAGAGATTTGGAGAGAGATCTGCAATTCACTGCTCCTGGCAAGACCACAGTGTGGACCCTCTACTCCCACCCCGAAACACAAGACTGACAGAGACCCTTCAGAAAGTCCTTTAATAGGAGAACTGGAGGCTCCCCACCTCCAGCTCCCAGGTCCTCCTTTTGCCCCCGCCACGGTGACTCAGTTCATTCCACACCTGCCGTACACAGGCCAGCCCACCATGCTGCCTTCCCCAACACTTCCGTGGGATAGCATTGGGTCAGGCAGTAAGCTGTTTGCTTCAAACAGGGAGTGGAGGAGATCAGAGGAAACTGAGGCTACTCTGTAGCCCTGGGGGCCATGGGCTCTGAACCTAAAGGCCTATGATGGGGGTATTAGGTGGCTGTTTGCTGTCTGTTGTAATGTTGTTGCCTCAGAGTCAGTGGGTTAAGGAGGGCCCACCATGGGAGCAGGGAGCAACTCTTAGAGTCAAGATCCTTAGGGTCATGCTTACATCCTTGAGGCTCAAGTGCTCTCAGCTAGGACTTGGGGACCCTCTGGCTTCGAGGTGATGGGATCCCAGAGTCTCTTCATGGAGGACCTGGTGGGTGTCTTCTGCCTGAGGGTGGGTAGGCATCCCAGGTTCAGTGCAATCCAGTGAGGTAGGCAAAAGATTCCATCCTGGTCCACCCTAGGCCCCCAAGATAGTCCAGGGTTCTGTAGATGAAGGACTGACCCCAGTTCTGCCCCTTCCATTCCACCCTGGCTCACCCTCTATGGTGCCCAGGCTCTGTGGGGACAAACTGTGTCTTGCATGAGGACAACCGAATGAGCAGGCAGCCTGGGCAGTGAAAACCAGCCTGTGTTCCTTACACATACCTGGGCATCCACAAGTCTGTGTCTGTGCCTTTCTGAGTCTCATGGAGGTGCTGTATAGGTTTGTGGGTGTCCCGAAACCTGTTCTCCTGTACTAGCTGCTCATGGCCGTCACTGTTAGCTCTTTTCACCTCTACCCCCATCTCCTCTCTCCTGCCTCCTTTTCCCACCCACCCCCTCCCTTGCAATGTGCCTCCTACTTCCCACGTTGATGCCCCCATGTCCCTGCTCTCCCAGCCTACTGGGCGACCTCCACCTTCACCTTTGCCGTCTCCCCTTGGCCTTCTTCCAGACTGTCTCCTGCCCCACAGCCACTCCCTGGCTCCTCGGCCCCGGAGGCCAGCTGGCCGCCAGAGTCCCCCACCCCTGGCCCTGGCCCGTGGAAGTGGGTGCGCTGGTGTTTGCGGAAGTTAGAGGAGTTGTTGAAAGTGCGATCGCACAGGGCGCAGCGGAAGGGGCGCTCCCCGGTGTGGATGCGCGCGTGGCCGCTGAGCACCGAGGACTGGGTGAAGCCCTTGCCGCAGATGCCGCAGTGGTAGGGCCGCTCGCCCGTGTGCACCCGCTCGTGGTCGCGCATGTCTGACGAGCGGCGGAACGGCTTGGCGCAGAACCTGCAGGCGAAAGGCTTCCCCACCGCCGCGCCCGCTGCCGCCGCCGCCATCACCACCTCCGACCTCTCCTGGGGCACCCCGGGCCTCTGTTCCCGAGCCGCCGCCGCCTCCGGGGGCCTCTGAGAGGTCCCCGGCTCCACCCCGTGTCGGTGCTGGTGCCGCAGCAGAGGCGCCAGGGCCTTGAAGGCCCGGGGGCAGAGGGCGCAGCGGTAGGGCCGCTCCCCCGTGTGCAGGCTGTAGTGCGCGCGGAGGCTGGCGGGGCCCGGACAGCTGTGGCCACACACATGACACCGGCTGGGGTCCCCACCCTGCCCGCCGCCCTCAGCCCCCGCCAGGTGGCCATGTTCGTGGAACAGCAGCTCAGACACCAGCCGGAAGGCAGCTGGGCACAAGGCACAGTGGAGGGAACCTGGCTCCGGGGGCTCAGGTACCAGCGTGGTGTCCGTCACCTTCACCACCTGGATCTCGATGAGGTCACTCGGGGGTGTGGCGGGCCGGCCATCATCTGGCACCAGGACCTGGGGTGAGGGGGAGAAAAAACCAGGAGCCTGTGGACCCTGCCTCAGGGCCTCACCCACAAGCCCCCCACTTATTAAAACATCCATCTCGTATGTAGCGTGCTGGGCCCCTCAGTTTCCAGATCCTGCTCTCCATCTTCTAGGATTCTGCAGTATCCCTATCAAGACTTCCCCTCCGGTCCCCAAAACATCACGGATCCAGCCATTTCTCTCCCCTACCCCAGTTAAAAGCTAATTATTTCTTGGCTTGACAACGAAAAAGCCTCCTGAAGAGAACCTCTGTTCTTATGTCTGCTGACTCCCCAAAGCAGCCTGAATGACCTTTTGAAAATGGAAATCAGGTCGTCATTTTCCCACTCAAAACCCTTCCATGGCTTCAACTGCACGTAACATCCCAAACCGCCATCATAATACCCGTCGTGATCCGGCTCCTGCTTGTCTCTGACCCCAGTGTAAATATAAGCCGGCACGCAGCTGACTTCTCTCATTTACATGTAGCTCCCCTTACCCCCCACTCTAACAGCTCACTCTGTATTTCCTTCATAGCGTGTATCACAATAAATGTCCTCTGTTGTCTCTCTCCCCGCTGGGCTGGGAGCTCCAAGGGAATACAGTCCTTATCTGTCTTGTTCACCTCTCTACCCACTGAGCCCCAGGAAGAGCTCAGTAAATGTTTGTTGAATGAATGAGTGTCTGTTACTCTCCAGCCCCTAGTGGGGAACGTTCCAAAGTCACCTGGAGCAGTCATTTCTACCCCTGTCCCCCAAATCCCCCCTTAGGCATTGGAGACACATCGCTCGGACCCTTGCAGAATCATTACTCCACCCCAGCGCGGGTGCCCCGACCATAACCACCCACCCTTGTCTTTCAGGGTCACCTTCCCAATCATCCATCAAGTTCTCTAGCCCCAGAATATATGTGAGGCCTCGCCCCCTTAACAACACAAAGTCAATCTCTGAGATTTCTCTCCCCTTACCTATCTCCTGCCCAGATGTTCCACCCAACCCCCTCCGTAGGCCACACCCACACAGGCCACGCCCCGCATCCTCATAGGCTCCGCATTCGGTCACGCCCCTCGCCCACCCCGAGAGGCCCCACCCCCCAGACCCGGAGCCCTAAATACGTCCCCCGCCCAGCCCTCATAGGCCCCGCCCCGGCCCCGCCCCCTGCCCTGAGCCCTCTTCCCTCCTCGAGTCCCCCGCCGAGGCCCCTTCCCCGCCCGCACCAGGTCCGGCGTCTCCGGGGATCGCGGCTCCGGGGCCGCTGAGCTCGGACTCGGGGGCTCCGGGCGCGCGGCAGCCATCTTGTGCCCAGGCCCCGCCCCCAAGCCCGTGGTCGCGGCGGGAGGGGGCGGGGCTCGGGCCGGCGTCAGAGCTGCTGCGCAGGCGCACTAGCGGGCGGGGGGGGGCGGAGCTCTACGGAGGCCGAGCCCCGCCCACCCGGAGGGAGCGCTGGGTCCCTTCTAATCACCTGTCAGCCGGGGAGGACCGCGCGGGTGGGGCTCTGGGTGGCGACCGGCCCAGCGGAATTTCTCCTTCTAACCAGCATTGCCAGGCTCTGGCAGTCAGCCGACTCTGGCCTGAACGTCACCTTTGTTGTTTTCTATTGTTTTCCTACAGCATGTTTTTGTCGCCACCTCCGCGTGGCTCCTCGTCACAGAGCATGGCAACGTTTACGAATCTCAGGGTTTTTCCAAGTCGGTTTACAGAGGGTGTTCGGCAAACAGCGACACCGGTGGAGACGCCTGGGAAAGGCATATCAGGAGGAAAGGGCCCACCGACGGTGGGTTTGGGCAGCACCGAGGACAGGACTGGGGTCTTGATTCCTTCCCTGGCCTGGCTGTGTGACCGCGGAGAAGTCACTGCACTTCTCTGGGCCATGTGCACATTTTGTCATGTATAAAACTGTGCAGGTGTTGTGGAAAAGAGGAAAAGAGATGAGGAAAAAGGAAAAGAGAAAAAGAGATATGGAACAGCTTTGAACACCCCTCAGGCAGTTTCCTTGGGAGGGCAGGGTAGGTGATGCTTAAACATCATATTAATTCCTGGATTTGCTGTTTTTCCTCCTTCTGGGTACATGATAAGATTGCACTTTCCTTTGAAGGTAGACGTAGCCCTATGGTTCTCTTTGGCCAATGGCCTGTCCGGGACAGCGATGTGCTTCAACCTCAGTTGGTCGGGAGAGCCATCGAGCCCTTGGCCAATTAACATCCTGCCGTTTCAGGCGAGGGTTCGGCTGGTTGAAATGGTTTCCATTAGCCCGAGTTCCAGAGTGTCGACAATGAGCAGAACCTGGCGCTGAGCTTCCTTGGGGATGTAGCAGTTATTTTTATTTTTTTTTAATGTTTAATGTTTTATTTATTTTTGAGAGAGAGACGGAGCATGCGCGAGGGAGGGGCAGAGAGAGGGAGACACAGAATCCGAAGCAGGCTCCACGTTCCCAGCTGTCAGCTCAGAGCCCCACACGGGGCTCGAACTCATGAACTAGGAGATCATGACCTGAGCCAAAGTCGGACGCTTAACCGACTAAGCCACTCAGGCGCCCCTAGTTTATTTTTTTAAGCTTATTTTTATTTATTTTGAGAGAGAGAGATGGAGAACAAGCAGGGCAGGGACAGAGAGAGAGGGGGGCAGAGAAAGAGAACCCCATGCAGGCTCCACACTGTCAGGAAAGAGCCCAACGTAGGGCTCGAACCCACCAAACGTTAGCAGACCTGAGCATGACCTGAGCAGAAGAGCCACTTAATTGACTGAGCCACCCAGGCGCCCAGGAGATGTAGCATTTAAAATAAACGTTTTATTTTGTGAGGCCCCTGGGCCATTGCCCTTGTTGCTACAGCATAACCTAGTCTCCCTACACAGAGGGGGTCTTTTCTTTACATTTATTTTATTATAAACTATTTCTATATAAAAGGTGTTCAGAACAAGGGGTACCTGGGTGGCTCAGTTGGGTACGCATCTGACTCTTGATTTTGGCTCAGGTCATGACATTCGTGGGATTGAGCTCCGCCCAGGCTCTGTGCTGGCAGAGCAGAGACTGCTAAGGATTCTCTCTCTCCCCCCACCGCTGTCCCTCCCCCTGCTCCATTTCTCTGTCTCTCAAAATAAATAAACCTCAAAAAAAATTTTTTTAAGTAAAAAAATAAAAATAAAAATTTTCTAATTGATTCTGTAATTTCAGTCTAACCTCTTTTTTTCCTTCTCCCCTTTTTATATTTGTATACATTGATACATGCAGTCTAGTTATTGCTGGTATCAGTGCTGGTATGATATCCCACTGAGGACAATGTCATGTTACATTTATTCGTTCTCCTATTGGTGGACATTGGGCTGGTTCCAAATTTTTATTATTATAAACAGTACTGCCTTGTGCATTCTTGCTTACATGTCCTTGACCCCCAAAAGAGAGCTTTCTCTATATTATGCAACTGGGAGTTGAATTTCTGGATCAAAAACTGTTACCACGTTCGGCCACTCTCCTCACTTTGGTTGCTATCAATCACTTGCTTTTTTTTTTTTTTTAATTTTTTTTCAACGTTTATTTATTTTTGGGACAGAGAGAGACAGAGCATGAATGGGCAAGGGGCAGAGAGACAGGGAGACACAGAATCGGAAACAAGCTCCAGGCTCTGAGCCATCAGCCCAGAGCCCGACGCGGGGCTCGAACTCACGGACCGCGAGATCGTGACCTGGCTGAAGTCAGACGCTTAACTGACTGCGCCATCCAGGCGCCCCTCAATCACTTGCTTTTGTAACACCCCACCACTAACTACCTGGGAGCTCTTCAGATCATTTAACCAGTGCTTTCTCCAGTGTGGTTTCACGAACCCTGGCATTTCTGCCTCCGTGGGCCCCTTCATTTCAAAAACTATATTTAAAATGATATTTTGTGACTGGGTTGGTGTAAAGATGAACATAAGCCAGGCTGGATTACATTTCTGATTTCAAATTAACATGTTTTTCATGGGCAGCCAAAAGTGTCATGGGCCCTAGGCACTGTGTGTACCTGCTGTGTCTAATGAGAAAGGCAGTCCATTCTGTTTTCTCGCTTGTAAAGCAAACATAACATAGTAGTACTTATTTAACAGCTAAGTGCTGGGTGCTCTGCTGATCAAATGAGTCATTATATGTAAAGTGTCTTGCAACACAAAGTAGACACTATGTATTATCTATAATTACTACTGACCTCCACTTCCACCAGCTATGAATGGGAGCTCATGTTGCTTGAAATCTTTGCTACTGTTTGATAGTCAAACTTAAATTTTTGCCAATCTGATGGGTGTAACATGGTTTCTCATTGAAATTCCTTTTATTAAATGAGATAATTCATGATACAGCGTGTAGCACAGAGCTCATCCCTGTTGTCCTTTCTCATGGGTGGGGTCCATTTCATCTCTGCACCCTCAGAGAGAAGACATATACGTGCCTCAGTGAATGGTGAATGAATGAACACATGGATGAATGAATGAGTAGCTAAATTAATGGAGATAGAAGAATTTATGTATCAGAGCTTGAGAGAATTAAATGTTTGGAGAGGAGACAATAGTTCAGTGAGATGAACATAAACTTTCAAGTTGGACAAACCTGGGTTCATATCCATGCATCCATTTGCCATGCAACTTTGGGCAAATGATGTCCCTTCTCAGGGTCCAGTTGTCATCTACAAAGTGGGCAGCATATTGCTACTTGGCAGGACTGTATTGAGAACACCATAGGTGGAGAATACTATGGGTCTAGCGTAATTCCTGGAATGAACTGGTGCTCAATACACGTGGGTTCCTTGCCTTTTCCCCTATGTGCCTCTGAATCCATCAGAGCCTGGAACTACATCAACAGTCTATTGCATGGTCTGATGCTAGAAGGCTATAAAATGGAAGAAAGAGTCCTAAACTTGGAAATAGAAGATGTGGGGTCTAGCCTCGCTTCTTCCTATCCCTACTGTGAGCACATCACTTCTCCTTGCTTCTTATTAAAAATTAAAAATTTTTAGGGGCGCCTGGGTGGCGCAGTCGGTTAAGCGTCCGACTTCAGCCAGGTCACGATCTCGAGGTCCGGGAGTTCGAGCCCCGCGTAGGGCTCTGGGCTGATGGCTCAGAGCCTGGAGCCTGGTTCCGATTCTGTGTCTCCCTCTCTCTCTGCCCCTCCCCCGTTCATGCTCTGTCTCTCTCTGTCCCAAAAATAAATAAATGTTGAAAAAAATTTTTTTTTAAATTTAAAATTTTTAAACAATTTATTTATCTTTGAGAGAGACAGAGACAGAGTCTGAGCTGGGGAGGGGCAGAGAGAGAGACACACACAGAATCTGAAGCAGGCTCCAGGCTCTGAGCTGTCAGCACAGAGTTCAACATGGGGCTCGAACCCATGAACTGTGAGATCATGACTCGAGCCAAAGTCAGATGCTTAACCGACTGAGCCACTCATCCCTCCCCCCCCACTTTTTTTTTTAATTTTTAAGAAATCTCCTTGCTTTTTAAGTGAATTGGCTGTTAGGGTTACCCTATGACCCAGCAATTCCACTCCTAAGGATGTACCCAAGAGAAATGAAAATATTTGCCTACATAAAAACTTGTAAGTACATGCTTTACAGAACCATATTTCATAATAGCCAAAAGTGGAAACAACTCAAATGTCTATCAATTCATGAATGGATGGAGATATATATAGATATATATATCTATATATATCTACACATATATATATAACACAATAGAATATTAGTTTTTATCCCATAAAAAGGAATGAAGTACTGATACATGCTACAACATTAATGAATCTTGAAAAAATTATGCTTAGTGAGAGAAACCAGACACAAAACCCCGCATATTCTATTGTTCCATTCATACAAACTATCCGGAACAGGAAAATTTACAGAGACAGAAACTAGATGTGTGGTTCCTTAGGGCCAGGGGATTGCTGGAGTAGAGTTGAGGGAATATAAGATCAATAGCTAGGGGGCACAGAGTTTATTCTGAGGTGATGAAAATGCTCTAAAATTGTGCTGATGGCTGCACTTATCTGTAAATATACCCCAAACCATCGAATCATCAATTAAATGGGTAAATTGTATGGTATGTGAGTTATGGCCCAATGGAGCTGTTAAAAAAAAGAATTAGCTGACCATGATATTTTAGGATCAAACTGTAGATGATATTTAAAACTTATAAGCCTGTATGGTAGGTATATGGATGTGCAATTCTTCCAACTTTTCTCTATGGTTGTAAATTTCCACAAGAAAATGTGTGGTTGGGGGAACCTGTAGATGATTTTTATTTATTTGTTAATTAATCGCTACATCCAATGTGGGGCTTGAACTCATGACCCCGAGATCAAGAGTTGCATGCCTGGGGCACCTGGGTGGCTCAGTCAGTTAAGCGTCTGAATTTAGCGGAGGTCATGAGGTTCACAAATTCAAGCCCCACACCGGGCTCACTGTTGTCAGCACAGAGCCCGCTTGGAATCCTCTGTTCCCTTCTCTCTCTGCTCCTCTCCCCCTTTCTTTCTCTCTCTCTCTAAAATAAGTAAACATAAAAAAAGAAAACATTAAATAAAGAGTTGCATGATTTTCCCAGTGAGCCAGCAATGCACCCTGTAGATGATTTGTAAATTCTGACTTTTGAAAACTTCACATCAATGTATCAGACTGTAAGCTTTCTGAAGGTAGAGACCATGGCTGTATCATTTCCCACTGCATCTCCAGCACTCACACTAGTGTCTGGGATGTTACAGGTATTCAAAAAACATTTATTAATGAGTCATTACATAAGTATGTGAATGAATAAGTCGCTGGTGATTCTGGCTATATGAAGTCTAAATCTAATTGTAATCACCCAAGAATAGATCATCCTTGCACCTTCCTATTGGGTCTCCAGATTAAAATAATAATGACAATAATAACTAGTATTTATTGAGAGCTCACCGAGTGTGAGAGCAGGGGCAGATCCAGGTTTTGTGGGGTGTGAGACTTACAAACTGAGGATACAAAAATTTAAATATGAAATAAGGTATGCATGTGGATATTTCTTTAGCATCAGAAAATAAGTTCCAACCAATTACAAACTTAAAAGGTGACAATGACCACAGACAACCCCCCAATTTAAAAGTGGGTATGGGGCGCTTGTCTCTTCTGTCTCTTCTCTCTGCCCCTCACCTGCTTGTGATCTCTCTAAATAAATAAATAAGCAACAACAAAAAAGGAGAGATCGGATTATCTTTCTGTTCTGTTGATAGAAAATATTACAAAACTGTTGTTGTCATATAAAGAGCCAGTCAAAGAATATAGGGGGAAAGGATTATAGAGCTGAGTCAGACAGTAAATTCATAAAAATATTGTATCCATTTTTTAAAATGTTTATTTATGTTGAGAGGGGGGAGAGGCAGAGAGAAAGGGAGAGAGAATCCCAAGCAGGCTCCGTGTTGTCAGCACAGAGCCCAAGGTGGGGCTCGATCCCACCAATCAGGAGATCATGACCTGAGCCCAAGTCAAGAGTCAGGAGCTTAACTGACTGAGCCACCCAGGCACCCCTCTGATCTCTCCTTTGATGTGGTTGATCAAAATTTTATTATTGGTAACTTAAGAAACCTTCATTGCAGACTCATCACTATTTTAGCTGTGTTGACAAATGTGGGAAAATCATAAGCAAGTTTCTTTCAAGTCTCAGCTTCATTAGCTTTGCGGTAAATCCACTTGGCGGATTTTTACCCACTTTTAAAGGAAAGAGAAAAAGAAATCAGCTCTGCCATGTGTGAAGGAGAATCCTGGTAGATGAGGCTGGGAACCCGACAGGACCCTGACCGTGAGGGCCCTGCACTGCCTCTTTTAGGAGCCCTCCTGTCACTTTCTACCTCAGTTATTTCAAGGGAGAAAACCCACAGAGATTCCGGAAACTCAGGGGCAAGGGCTTGAGATCCACTTGAGTCCTGGCTGACCACGTCTGAGCGACTTCCTTCCCCATTCTTGACCGCATTTTCCCTGGTCTGTGTCACGAGGTGGGCATTTTCCCGATTTCCCTGCGTGTCTCCAGCGCCGTCAGAACAAAAATGAAACAAGAGGCGGGAAGCTCATCTGGAGACAGGGATCTTTCTTGGGATACCCAGTTCCTCAGGGCTGGGCAAGCGGAAAGCGGATCCTTCCTCTGTGCTTCGTGTTTCCAGCCGGAGCATTTTCGCAAAGGGCCTGAACGGCGCGCAGGCTTCCCAGGTTCTCTCCCTGGAAGTCACGGTCCCTCCTTCCCCGGGCCCTTCTTGCAGGCGCTCTCCCAGTGGCCGCCGCTTCCCGCCGGCCGGACCAGAGAGGCTGCCCCAGCTCGTCTTCAACGGGCGCTAGAAGCCGACGGCCGGGATTGAGTTATTTAGAGAAAGTGGGTACGGGGAGCGTTGCGGGGAGGGCGAACCATAGAGAGAGTGGCGACGGGTAGAGAGCAGCCAGGGTGGGAGGGAAACGTGTGTGCAGAAGGGCTGGAGGAACACCATAGAGAGGCGGGCGGAGGCTGGAAGGGCCACGGTGGTGGAGGGAAGGCGATCGGCCTCCGAAGGCCGGAACCAAAGCTATAACCACGGACACCCTTGGCTTAAGGGATTGGGGCGGGGGGGGGGGGGGGGAAGAGGAGGGGGGAAGGTCACTACCAGTGTGCGCTTGAGCAGTGAACTCCCTCTCTCAGCCTCAGTTTCCTGTCCTGTAAAGCGGGAATGGCAATGCGTTACCTCGCAGGGTAATCAAGTAGAACCAGGTATGAAAGCGCCAAGTAATGCCTTTGCACGGACATGGTGGGACACGCAGGGGCTAATGCCGTTATTGTTCTCGCGTGACAAGTTCCTCTCTGCAGCTCTGAAGTTCTTGAGGACATTGACATCAGCCTGGGTGGCTCAGTCTGACTCTTGGTTTTGGGTCAGGTCATGACCTCCTGGTTCATGAGATTGGCTCTGCCCTGACAGGCGGAGCCTGCCTGGGATTCATCCGTATTCTCTCTCTCAATTAATAAGTGAACTTAAGAAAAGAGTCTCTAAAATCAGCCAATGGAATCGGAAAAATGAGAATTTAGGGCTCCTCGTGTAATCGCTCTTGAAATCTCTCTATGTCCACCACCCCTTTCTCTAGCTCGGACCTCATGCTTTCTCATGTTTGGATTTCAGCATCGGCCCCTCTCTGGCCTCTCAGTTTCCACTAGCCCACCAACACAGTCTGGCAGAGCTTTCTGAAACTCAGATCTGATCTCATTCAGCTCAAGCCCCTTGCATGGCTCTCTTGAGTCAAGACAAAAATCCCAGCTCCTTGGCTTGACATTTAAAGCCCTTCTATGAAGTGTAGTGCCCACCAAGCCTTCTAGCCCCACCTGTTACTATTTTGTGCCCTGGTCAAACACAGCATTTCATACCCCCCCCCCCCCCCCCATTGAAATCTCACACTTTCATTCCTCAAGGTGTTAGGTCTCCATCTGTGACTGCCACTCGGGGTAACCCTTCTGGTGGAGCCTGGTGGGTTTTTTTCCCTCACAACTTACTTCCTCCGGAAAGCATCCTCTGACTCCTGCCTACCTCCGGCTCCCAGGCCAAGTGATAGCACCACCTTCATCCCAGCTTCTTTCTTGCTGACCTCAGGACACTAGTTTCAGAGAAATCCTAAAGCCCTCACAATGCTAGTGCCTCGCTCAAAACCCTCCTGTGATGGTTGCAGCACATCGTCTAAGTTCCTCAAGCTAGTAACTGTTCATGTCTCCAGCCAGCATTGTACCTGGCTTACTACATTATGCTTAGTCACTCTGGAAGATGGGTAGTTCTCTAGGCTTATTCAGCCCTGGCTGAATAATAAATATCCCTTGGAAAGGATATACTTACATAGGATTGAACTACTTCTCAGATGTTGATGGACATTTGTTTATATTGCCCACATTTTGGCTATTATGAAGAATGTTGCTCTGAACATTTATGCCTAAGTTTTTGTGTGAACGTGTTTTCAGGTTTTTTTGTTTGTTTTTAAGGATTTTTTTATACTCTCCCTCAAAATCAATAAATATTTAAAAAAAGATTTCATTTTTAAGTAATCTCTCCACACTCAGAGTCGGGCTCGAACGCAACAACCCCGAGATCAAGGGTTGTATGCTCTACCGACACAGCCAGCCAGGTGCCCCCCTGTGTTTTCAGTTTTGTTGAGGATTTATCTGCAAATGGAATTGCTGGGTCATATGGTAACTTTCATCTTTAACTTTTGGAGGAAACACACCACTTCTTATTCCCACGAGCAGCGTTTGAGGGTTCCAGTTTCCCTACATCCTCATCAAGCTCTAGTGTCTTTGTGTTTACCAAACACTTTTCCTTCAAGTCCTGCAGCACCTCCCACTTGGACTTGAACTACGCAAGTCCAAGTGCTCTGGAAGCACCCACTGTCATCTGTCCTGCTTCTTTTTCATTCTTGCCCTTTGGAGCACATCTGCTTCCCAGATTCTTGGTAAGTGCATTCAGTTGGGGAACACTTAGATGGGGCAGTATCTGGCCATATTCAGAGACCATCAGAGACTCAGGACCTAGCGTGTAAGTGCCTGCTTTACTGTTTCCATAGACTGAATGTTTGTGTCTCCCTGTCCGCATTTAACATATTGAAACCTAATCCCCAATGCGATGGTGTTAGGAGAGGGGGCCTTTGGAAATTGACTGGGTCATGAGGGTGGAGGCTTCATGAATGGGTTTAGTGATCTTATAAAAGAGACTCCAGAGAGCTTTCCCACCCCTTCCATGTGTGAAGGTGCTGTCTGTGAATCTGGAGGGAGCCCCTCCGCGGACACTGAATCTGGTGGCATCTTGGTCACAGTTCTTGACCTCCAGGACTGTGAGTACATTTCTCCCACCAGGTATCTGTGATGGCAGCCTGATGGACTAGGAATGTTGTGTCACACGAACAAATTGTTCAGCTTTTCCAGACCTTGGTTTCTTCAACCCTCTGGGCCTCCTTCCTGGCCATCGAGAGAGATCCCTCAACTTAAAATGGGCCAAATATTTCAAAAGACATTTCAGAGAAGAAGCTATGAAAGTGACCAGTAAACACAGGCAGAAGAAGTGCTCAGCATCATTTGGCATCAGGAAAGTATGAAATGTGACACTCTTCCCACCCCTTAGGCTGAGGTTAAAAGGACTTTTGGTATCAAGTGTTGGGGAGGGTGTGAGGCAGCTGGAACCCACGTACGCTGCTGACAGGAATGTAAGTTGCTGCAGCCACTTAGAAGACTATTAATACCTACTGATGCTAAGCGTACGTTTACTCCAGGTCCCAACACTTCTGGTCCCAGATACACACCAGAAGAAACAAGTCCTTATATCCACCAAACGACATGTACAGGAGTGGGTGTATTCTTAGGAGCTTTATTCATGATAGGCCAAAACAAATGTCCATTGACAGTTAAAGAGAAAAAAGAAGAGGGTCACCTGGGTGGCTCAGTCGGTTGGGCATCCTTCCGACTTCAGCTCAGATCATAATCTCATGGTTTGTGAGTTCGAGCCCCGCATCGGGCTCCATGCTGACAGCTCAGAGCCCGGAGCCTGCTTTGGATTCTGTGTCTCCCTGTCTCTCTGCCCCTCCCCCATTCACACTCTGTCTCCTCTCAAAAAAAAAAAAAAAAAATATATATATATATATATATATATATATTAAAAAAGAAAAAAAAAAAAGGAAATTGTGGGATAGCCATATAGCAGAACTTACACAACATTGGTGGTGGTGGTGGGGGGGACTATTGAAAACAACAACAGTGTGGCCGAGATATTGATGAGTGAAAGAATCAGTCACAAAAAGGTACAATACAATTATATTTATGTGAGGTTTAAATTCTAGAGAGAGGGGCACCTGGGTGGCTCAGTTGGTTAAGCAGCTGACTTCAGCTCAGGTCATGATCTCGCGGTCTGTGAGTTTGAGCCCTGCGTAGGGCTCTGTGCTGACGGCCTGGAGCCTGCTTTGGATTCTGTGTCTCCCTCTGTCTCTACTCCTCCCCTGCTTGTGCTCTATCTCTCTCTGTCTCTCAAAAATAAATAAGTGTTAAAAAAAATTAAGTTATAGAGAAAACATGTGCAAGCAGGGGAGAAGCAGGAGAGGGAGAGAGAATCTTAAGCAGGTCCCACGATCATTATGGAGCCTGACTCAGGGCTTGATCTCACGACCCTGGGATCATGACCTGAGCCAAAATGAAGAGTCAGATGCTCAACCAACCAAACTACCCACATACCCCTGTTTATATGAGGTTTAAAAACAGGCCAACGCAGTCTTTGGGAATTGAAATCAGAAAAAGTGGAGGCGTCTGGGTGGCTCATTTGGTTGGGTGACCAACTTTGACTCAGGTCATGACCTCATGGCTTGTGATTTTGAGCCTTGCATTGGGCTCTGTGGGGACAGCTCAGAGACAGAGTCTGCTTTGGATTCTGTGTGTCCCTGTCTTTCTGCCCTCCCCTTCTCTCTCTCTCTCAAAAATACACATTTACAAAAGAAAAGAAACAAAAAGTGGTTACCCTCCCTGGGGATTAACGGCTGATAGGAAGCATTTTGGGGAGCTCTCTCTGGGTTGCTGGTTATACTGCTACGAATACATGTAAAAATCCACTGATCTGTAACCTTAAGGCTTGTGTACTTTGTGTAATTTATGTCTTATATGTATTAAAACAACAACAACAAAGAATGGTGGCTTCTACATGACAAAGGGGGAAACGGAGTCACCATATGGCCAATGCTGTCACACAATGCTTCTCAGATTCACTCGGAGAGACTTGGAGTCTGATTGTTTGGAGACTCAATTGGGATCCTATCATTGCTAAACTGCTTGATTAAAATCTGAAGTTTGCCACAAAATCGTGATGGAATGCTTAATCCTTCAAAACACTTAGCATTGAGTCTAGGTCCCGCCTTCTGGTTTTTCCTTGCCAACACCCACAGCTGGCATGTATTTGGCCAGGATCCACCTCTCTGCGTCACACTCAGGGAACTCTTTCCCGGAGGAAGCTCCCATTTACAATCCGAACTTAGAGTTTCACCCCTTGTACCTCTCAGGGGCCATAAAACAATTTCCCTATAATGAACATAATGGGATGAGAAATTGTATGGACTCCCAACTTTGAGTTGCCATCCCAGCTCTGGCGTCCACTTGCTGTGTGACCAACATTTCACTTAGCCTCTCTGGGCTTCAGTATTCTCTGCAAAACGGTAGGGCTGAGTTTGAGACACTAAAGGACCTTTGAAATTCCAGTCTCCCCTACATAAGATCCATTAGTGATGCTTTCAGTGTCCTGATTGTCATCCGTAACTGCTTCCACGTGCTTAGGTCGCTTGGCGGGGGGGGGGGGGGGGCGGTGACAGTTTCAATGTTTTGGTCTTTGTCGCCCCCACGAAGCCCACGAGAGCGCCTTGCTGCAGCAGGTGCCCGATAAAAATAAGATTTGTCGCCTCTAAAGGGAACGAAGGGACGGGCTACTTCGATCTGGTTTTCTCACTTTTATCCCCAGAAGCTGGCATGAAAGAGACACTTGACAAGTATTTGGTGAGCGATTGATCGAACAAAAGGCGTTTGGAACCCTTCCTTGGAGGGCGTGTGTTTCCGCCCGGACGGTTTTCATGTGAACACCGCTCCCCTCCTTTCCGGTCTGAGTCGATGGCTCCTTGCTCCTGAAAGACTCAGTTGGGCCGCCTCCCGAGAACCTGGGAGCACCCCTCTCCCTTCCCCGGAGCAGGGGCCCCGAAGCATAAGGACACCGGTAGGAATCGGTTGATAGATGCAGGAGGCCCGTGTGAGTCCTGGCAGCGCGGAGAAGTGGTACAGTTAGCCTAGCGTTTGGCGCACAGAGGGCCACGGAAAACCCCCCAGCCCCTTGTCAAGATGGGGGGTTTAAGGACTAGAGGATGGAGGAAGACATGGGTAAGCCAAGATTGGGGGGCTGCAGAGAAGGTCTTTGGTCACCACAACCCTTAGCTTAATTCTCCGTGCCTTCACTTAATGCAGTTTTTCCTCCTTTAGCTTCTCTGGATTCAGTGATGCCCATGGCTTTGTTTTCATCGCAGAGGCTTATGTCCTCAACCAGTACCCGTCCCCTGAATTTGCCCCTCCTCCTCCTCCTCCTCCTCCTCCTCCTCCTCCTCCTCCTCCTCCTCCACACCCTTCTCCCCTCTCTCTAGGCTTTCAGGCTCGTTTCCTGCTCTGAGTCAAGGCCAGTACCTGTTCAGTGACCAGAAGGACATACCATACACCTACATATACACAGTGGGAGTGGAGAAGCCTGATGACAGCCTGGAAGTAAGGGAGCTGAATCCCACCTGGTTTTCAGCTATCCTAAGTGCCTGCAGGTTTTCAAGAATGCTCTCTGTCTCTAGGCTCATGGCCTCTCCCTCTTGGGTGTCTGGAACTTCATCTGTGAGGCTCGTGGTAAGGCCTTCAAGTAATCAGGCTTCCTATAAGTGTTCCTTCTGCCGCTGGTGGTTCAGGATTACTAGGGAGCAGGCTCAGCACATCCTGGTGCATTAGGGGAAGCTGAGTCTCTATTATCGACAGGGATAGAGAACTGATGCCTTTATCTTCAAATTTTTAATTAAATCCTAGTCAGTGAACATACAGTGCAATCTTGGTTTCAGGAGTAGAATTTAGTGATTCATCACTTACATACAACACCCAGTGCTCATCCCAACAAGTGCCCTCCTTAATGCCCATCACCCATCTAACCCATTCCCCGCCCCCCCATCAACCCTCAGTTTGTTCCCTATTGTTAAGAGTCTCTTGTGGTTTGTTTCCGTTTCTCTTCTCCCCACCCCTCTCATATGCTTATCTGTATTGTTTCTTAAATTTGTCTTTCTCTGAGTTATTTCACTTGGCATAATACACTCTAGCTCCAGTCATGTCATTGCAAATGGCAAGATTTCAATCTTTTTTTTTTTTTTTTTATGTTTATTTATTTTGAGAGAGAGAAAGAGAGAGCACGAGCCGGAAAGGGACAGAGAGAGGGAGAGAGAATCCCAAGCGAGCTCTGGGCTGATAGTACAGAGCCCAAGTGGGGCTTGATCTCATGAACCATGAGATCATGACTTGAGCTGAAATCAAGAGCTGGATGCTTAGCCAGTTGAGCCATCGAGGTGCCCCTCACTTTTTTTTTTTGATGGCTGAGTAATATTCTGTTGTGTGTATATATGTATGTATGTATATATATACATATATATACATATATACACATACATATATACACACCAAATTTTTTCTCGTCCTCCATCAGTGGGTGTACGGACTCTCCCCATAGCTTGGGTATTGTTGATAATGCTGCTATAAATATTGGGGTGCATGTGCCCCTTCACATCTGTATTTTTGTGTTCTTTGGGTAAATACCTAGTAGTGCAGTTGCCAGGTCATAGGGTAGCTCTATTTTTAATTTTTTGAGGGACATCCATACTGTTTTCCAGAGTAGCTGCACCGATTTGCATTCCCACCAATAGTGTTAGAGGGTTCCCTCTCTCCGCATCCTTGCCAACACCGGTTGTTTCCTGAGTTGTTAATTTTAGTCATTCTGACAGGTGTGAGGTGGTATCTCAGTGTGGTTTTGATTTGTATTTCCTTGATGATGCGTGATGTTGAGCATCTTTCATGTGTCTGTTAGCCATCTGGATGTCTTCTTTGGAAAAGTGCCTATTCATGTCTTCTGCCCATTTCTTCACTGGATTATCTGTTTTTGGGGTGTTGAGTTTGATACATTCTTTATAGATTTTGGATACTAACCTTTTACCAAATATGTCATTTGCAAATATCTTTCTCCCATTCCATAGGCTGCCTTTTAGTTTTGATGATTGTTTCTTAAAACTGATGTCTTCAGTGAGCAGTGTGCCGGGAATCTTTCCCCAGCTCTTCCACATCCAGCTTGAGAGATGTCAGTTGCAGAGCTTGGCTCTGGCATCTCTAATAGAAAAGGCAGCATCCTTTTCTGGGTTATTCTATCCCAAACTGAATGATCTCCAACCTTGAGGTGTGCTGGCCGTCTATAGGTAGTGAAAGTAGGAGAAATAATGAAAAAGATGCTTTCACCTCGTAAGGTGATGAATGATCTTCTTTTCCCCATAGGCCTCACCCAAGAGGGAGGGACCCTGGGTTTTCACTCTGTACCGGGTGCGATTTGTGACAGGGGAGTTCACTCTCTGGCTTCAATAATCCCTCTGTAAATCACCAATGAATTCTCTACTCCCTGTCCCCAACCAGATGGTAATGTTTTGCCAAGTCTGTTAGGACATCTATTTTATTGTCTTGGTCTTTGTTTCTTCCTCTCAGTTTTGAAACTGGGAAAGTCCTGGGACCCATCCCAAACCAGAGCAAGTGGGTCACCTATTCTGTCCTCACTTGTGCCCCCACACGCAAGGAGTCCTTTACTTATTGACTTCCATGAGGTACTCCCCACGTCTTGTGGCTGTAGGAAGCAGCTCAGGATGCAAAGGGAGATGGGCCAAGTCCCCCCAGGGTTCTGGTGTGCTTGCAAACCTGTAAGAACGCACTCCACGCCACCAGCACATGCCTCACACTCGGAATTCTGGCCCTAAGTGTGTGGCCCCTGTGTAAAGACCTTCAAGCGCTCCAGCAACCCCTGCCAGCACTGACTCACCCAGCTGGGGTGGGACTGCAGGCCCCCTCTGCCCACCCCGACCTTCCCAGGAGGTGGCCCAGCAGATCCGGGAGTATTCCTTAGGGAAGGGCTTCCCTGCTGGCTGTGCGGGTGGAGGCCCAGAGTTCAGGTGTGCTCTAGATCTGGGGGTCGTTTGCCTCCAGCGCTCCAGACCTATGGAGGAGCTGGCATTACCCTAACTGGCCCTGAGTAGCGTGTGACCCAGGGCCAGTGACGACCTCTCTCCGGCCTTGGTTTTACCAGCTGCACAGGGGGAATACTATTTTCTTGCCGTGTGAGGTGTTAAGTGTCAAGGCCTGGGTTTCCTCAGCCGCCGCGGGGCATGAATAATTCCGGCCCTCGGTCTTCGCTGTGCGGCAACAGAGACACTAACACCCCTTTTCTCAGGCCGTTTCCCACTGCGCCGTCGGAACCGTTGTTTGGGGAGATCATTTCCGGTCGGGGCGGATTTCCGGGGCGCCATCCGGCCACATGGCGGCGGGAGCGGGCCCGGCGCTGCCGGCGCGTCTGCCCCCCGCGCGGCGGGCAGTTTTGGGGCGGCCCCCGGAGCTCGTCCCGCCGTGCGGGGCGCCGGGCGGTGCCGAGGAACCTGTGGGGCACCGGGTGGCGCGCGGCCGGGCTCGGGGCGCCGGGCCCGGGGCCGCGGGCCGCACAGGCTCAGAGGCGGTGAGTTGCGAAGGGAGAACTCTCCGAACTCCGTCCGTCCTGCCCCAGGTTCGGCGCCCGGAGGTCGGCCTGCCCCGGCTCTCCTCGGGGTGGCCCCCGCCGCTCAGCGGGTTCTCTCCCTGCGCCCCCGGCGGCCTCGGACCCTCTCGGACCGCCGGGGTGCGCCCTACGCGAGCGCAGGGAGGAGCCCCCCAAGCCACAGCCGAGGCCCCGCCAGCGTGATTCGGCTCTTCCAGAGCTGCGCGCACCCGAGGAGCCACGGCGCGTCAAAGCCTTCGTCGCGCACCCCCTCGGGCGGCGTCGCGCTCGCTCGCCCGGCTCTGCCGGCTCTGTCCGCGAGTGTGAAGGATGCCCGGCAGCCGGCCCCGTACGTCCGGGACGACTAGGCCGGGAGGAACTTCCGGGACGGTGGAGAGGCCACGGAGGCTCCATAGCACCTCTTGTTTTTGGTACAGATGGTAGAGGCTTGCTGTGTGACCTGACCCTCAGTTTCCAAATTCCTGAAATACGGAATGGCTTGTGGCCCCCAGCCAGCTCTGGTCAGGGGTGACAGGCGGGAGCCTCTTGTTGGATCCCGGACTCCGCCACAACCCCCCTTTGTCGCCTGGGATCGGTCACTGTCCCCCTCAGGAACTCAGTTTCCCAATCTGTAAATGGGATGGAAGTCTCATAGGCGAGCTACAAGTGTGAGGTGCCGTTCAAAGGCAGCACGTACTGCTCCATTACTTATTTGTGGCAACTCATGGGGCCTGCTGAGACAGACTCAAATCGGTGTGAATTTTGAGTCTTCTTAAGTTGCTGGGGTCGGGCTGGAACCCAAATGGTGTAGGAACATTTCCTTTGTGGGCGTGAGTTCTTGGCCAGAGAGCTTTCTTACGCACACCTCCCTCTGCTTGGGAGGTTGGAAGCATCCTGGAACTCATCGTTGCAGCCCACACTGTTGACTACACCAGGGTAGGATGGCTGGGCCAAGGCTCGGAGCAGTGGGTCGGTGCAGGAGATGTGGCATTGTTAGGATCCTGCCCAATGGAGCGGTGAGGGTTTGGGCGACATAACGGTCTTGGGGCGTGGGACAGAGTGGCCCCAAGGGCAGTGGGCCTTGGAAATTGAGAAGCCTTGTGAGGGAGGGTGTGGGGACCTGGGATGGGGTGCAGAGAGGAGGGCAGGAAGCCTGGTGAGTGAATTGCTAAGACCCAAATTGGCCCAGAGGCACAGGCTCGGCAGTCACTTTATTCCTAAAGGGGAGAAGGGCTTGTCACGAGGGAATGCAAGATAATGTGGAATGGATGGTAGACGTTGAGAAGAGATTGGTCCAGGAACAGTTCCTGCAGGAGGCAGGGCTCAGACTGCAGGCTGGGGAGGGAAGTGGGGATACTGGACACCGGGTGTGAGTGCCGGCTCTGTCACTTGGGCTGGAGACCTGATGCAAGCCTCTTGCCCTTCCTGAGGCTCAGTGGAGGGCCTGCCTGACCAGATTACTAAGAGGATTTAGCAAGGCCCCATATGTGCTGTGTGAATGGAAGTTTGGGGACGCGAGGAATCGGTTGCAGATGAAGTGGGAGAGATTGCTGAGTGCCAGGGATTTACTTGCTAACAGAAGGGGGGTGAAAATGCCAGACAGTCAGCACGAGCAGAGACACAACGTTCCAAAATGTGAAGCGTGGACCAAGAATGGTTCGGTGCAGCCGACTGGACAGGGTGGCTGGGGCACATGGGGAGAGGCCTGGAATGCTGGGTGGAGCCAGGGAAGGTCCTGAGCAGACGAGGTATAAGAAGTCTCCTGGAGCTGACAAGCAGGGCGTATAGGAGGTCAGGACACACAGGATTCTGGAAGATGGAGGAGGAGGCTGCCAGCAGAGGGAAGGGGAAGAGTTCTAGGTCAAGAAAACACATGAGCCTTTGCACCTGGAGCCACAAAAGTTCGGGGTCTGGTCAGAGGGCTGCGAGGTGCTGTGTGCGGTTGGAGCTCTGGAGGGTGAGGTGAGGTGGCTGGGCCACTTCATGAAGGGCCTCAAATGCCAGCGTGAGGATGTGGTCACACAAGTTTGACCTCAAACACAGCAAAGCTTCCATGAAGAAATATCTGAGCAGAGACCAGAAAGGGTCCATCCTCGTGAGGGGCTAAAAATAACACTCCAGAGAGAAAGAACAGCAAACAAAGGTCCTGGACATGGGAGAGGCTGGGGGCTGCACTGTGCTTGATGGGTTTCTGGGTTTTCTGAGTGCAGTGAGGGGGGCTTTAAGTCAGGGAATGACATTCTGTAGGTTTAAAGAATATATATTGTTGCACTATTGCCATAAAAAGAGGGTGTGGAGGAGGCAGAGGGTGGGTGGGGGGCTTTCACTGTAAGCAGGGGGCAAACTGGTTTGCAGTGCTGTAGTAGTGGTGGTGGTGGGGAGGTGTGAACTCCTTGCAGACAATGGTCATGAGCTCTTGACTGGTGGAGTCAGGCAGAAGCAGGAACTGTCCTGAGGACAGTATGAACCCAGGCCAATCACATGATCTTGCCCAGCTTCAGTTACCCCATCTATGAAAGGCATCTTCACAACCCCTATCTCGTAGGTCTGCTCCGAGGATGCAGTACACTTAGCAAAGGCCAGCGCCGCAGTCCTGGCTCAGTAAATGTTGGTCATTGTCATTTCCAGGGATGGGCGTGGGGTGGGGTGGTGCAGTTCTCATGGACGCAGGTACTATATGGGTCTAAAACTCAGAAAGGCGATCTGGGCAGGAGACTCATTGGGTGGTTGTCTGTGTAGACCAGAATCAGTGTTGCCCTGGGGGACATTTGGCATGTCTGTCCTCACAAGAGGGGGGGTGGGAATGAGGGAGGGGGCCACTGGCTTCTGGAGGGCAGAGGCCAGGCATGTTGGCCTGCAATGCAGAAGACAGCCCCTGACACCAAAGGATGATCCAGCCCCAAATATCAGTAGTGTTGAGAAACCCTGGTGTAGATAGACAGTGTCGTTGCCCTTTGAACCAGGCATGCCCTCAGTTCAGGGTCTCCACTGTCCCTACTGCCTGGCTCCTTGTGAAATCACAAGGGGAAGAATCTCCAGGACAGCGCTGTCCCGTAGAAACAGAATGTGAGCCACGTTAAAAATCGTGAAAAGAAACAGGTGAGATCAATTTTAATAACACACCTTACTTAAACCAGTATGTCCAAAGTATTCTCATGTCCAAATGTAATCAATATAAAAGTCATTTGTGCAAGAGTTGATAATCTTTTCTTTTGGAACTAGGTCTTCAGAATTTGTTGGGTGCCTTGCATTTATTTACAGCACACCTCAATTCAGCCCGGACACTTGTCAAGCCTCCAAAAGCTATGTGTCTCAGGTGGCTGCTGTTTTGGACAGCACAGTTCTAGAGGGTCTTTAATTTTAGCCTAATATCACAAATGTTGGGGGCATTTGGGGGTTTCTGGAAGGTTTTCTGAAGAATACTTTCTCAGTTCCAGCTTATTGCCACACCTAGACATTTTTTTTTTTTTCCAAGTGTGCCTGGAATTATGAACTTGTGTGTACATTTTCTGGTTTCTTAAATGTTGCCCCCAGTAAAACACTGAAAAGTAGCATGTGGTCCAAACCGAATACTACTGTGAGTCCTTTCTGGCCCTCTGGTCTCCAGTTTCCAACTGGTTGAGGGTGGCTCAGGGGCTGCCCCATACTAGGCAGCCACTAGCCACGTGTGGTTATTTAGATTTAAATTGAGAGAAATACCATTTAAAATTCAGGTCTTCAGCCACAATGGCCACACCAAGGGCACAGTAGCTCCACTCGGCTAGTGTCTGTCCCATTGGGCAGCGCGAAGGTCAGGAATTTCTTTTTTGATAGCTCTGCCCGCTTCCCACCTCCCTCAGGTCCTGGGGCTGGGCACAGCAATAACACCCCTTTCTCCACTGTGCCCTACCCCACCCTGCTGCTGCTGTCCCATCTCCCGCACCGCTTCCCTGCTCTTTGACAATTCCCTGCATAACTGTAGGAGGAGCTGTGGGTGCCCCACACGCGGCTATCGTGCCACCACATGAAGCTCCAGATGCGGCCTGTGCTGCCCGGCCCCTCTCCGTGGCGACGCGCACATGCACCGGGGCCCTGCCGCCCGGCCTCGGTTTCCCCCTTGGCACCACGCTTTGTTCAGGCGCCATCAATCCTCAACTTCCCTTCAACTTGACGCGAAGAGCCACCTTTCTCCAACTCCACATTCAGCAACTTCTGGCCTTCTGGCTCTCGGTCTCCCCATCTGCCCAGTGGGGAATGCCCCAGCTCCTCATCTCTGTCACTGGTGACATCTGGTCTTCTGTGGGCCTCGGTTTCCCCCATTTGCTGGGTGGGAGAGTAGTGGCTTGTGGCACATTCTGATGGCTGGCCTCTGGACCTCGGTCTCCCTGTTTACCCGATGGACAGAAACCCCCTCCTTCCACTCCCTGCATTACCGGGCCGGAGGCGCAGGCGGGACGGCCCAGTGGCAACAGGACAGACCTGGGCGCGCCCCTTCCTTCAGGGACATCGGGCAAAGACAGACCGTCTAGACAGTTTATGAGTTGATCTCTGTCGCAGCAGCCGGACGGTTCCTGTCGGGTGCGGAGGGGAGCCAGGGCAGGGGCGGGGCTGTCTCCGTGGAGCCCGCGCCCTCCGCCCGCAGCCGCGAGGCTCACGGCAAGCGGGCCGTGGGAGCCGCCGGCTCACGGCCAGCGGAACCTTCGTTGCGGTGTGCGCGTTTCCGGAGGGTGCCCTTTTCCAGCGACGCCGCCGCCCCTCGCGCCCCCGCGCCCGCGCCCCCCGCGCCCGCGTCCCCGGCGCCGCCGGCCCGGAGCTCCCGGAAGTCTCGGTCCCGCCGCCGCCGGCACTCGCGAGGGGAAGCCCGGGCCGCCCGGGACCTCGGCCCGCTCCTCCGGTCCCGAGAGGCCGCCGCATCGGGTACGGGGGCCGGGACGGAGGGAGGAGCCTGGCTCCGGGACGGCGCGAGGCTGGGGGAGGGGCAGGCGCGCCGGGGGTGGGGTGGAGTGGGGGTGGGGCGCGGCCGGGAAGGAGCCCGGGGCGGGGGGACCGGAGGGAGAGAGGGGCCCCGAGGGTGCGGCGACGAGGGGGACGGAGGACCTGGGCGCTGGGGCTGCAGAGGAGCGGGCTGCAGGGATGGAGTAACAGAGGTGCCAGATGCTCACGGAGAGGAGGGGGAAGGGGGCTCGGGGGCCCAGGTCAGAGCAGCGGGGAGTAGGAGGAGGCCCTGAAGGGTAAAGACAGAACAAACAAGGATGGGGCGTGGGGGTGGGGGGTTAGATGGTAGCAGGGTTCAGGGTGTGGGGCGCACAGGAGGCAGGCGGTCGAGGCGTCCTAGGGATGTGTACACGAACTGCAGACAATGGGTTAGGCAGGGGTGAGGGCTTTGAGACTTGGGGGTGGAGGGGATTACGTGCAGGGTTAAGTGCAGGACCGTAGAGAAGCCCAGAGTGGAAAGCGGGGAACTGTGTTAGTGGCGTTCTGGACCCGCACCAAGAAAGGGAGGGAAGCGAGGCCACGGGCGTGTCCAGAGGTGGGCAGGCCTTCCAGGGACCCTGGTGCCCCCACCTGGGCCTGGGAAGAGGAGGGAGGACCCGTTAGAAATAAAAGAGGCCACGGAGGTGTGAAGACAGGAGGCCGACTTGGAGACCTGCAGGCTGTGGGGGAGTTGCGGGGAAGGCAAGGGGCGGGATGGAGGCCTCTGGTGCGGCTCGGGGGCTGAGAGGAAGCAGCAGGAGGAGAGAGGCAGGGATGTGCCCGGCCCAGTTGGAGGTGTCCTGGAAGCGGCTTGATGGAACACGCGGTCTGGCCTAGAGTCGGTTTCTGTTTTGCAGGAGAGGTAGGTCAGTGGTGCAGAGGGCATGACAAGCAGTAATAATGGGGACACTTCCTCCAGGAAGCGGCGATTTTAATTTCTCTCCCCTCCACTGCTCCCAGCTGACACCCCAGATGCTGCTGCTGCCGCCTCGGCCGCCCCACCCTCGGTCCTCCTCCCCAGAGGCCATGGACCCACCGCCCCCCAAGGCTCCCCCTTTCCCCAAGACGGAAGGCCCTTCCTCCACTCCATCCTCGGCGGCAGGGCCCCGACCCCCGCGGCTCGGCCGCCACCTGCTCATCGACGCCAACGGGGTCCCCTACACTTACACGGTGCAGCTGGAGGAGGAGCCCCGGGGCCCGCCCCAGCGCGAGGCGGCGCCGGGAGAACCCGGCCCGCGCAAGGGCTACAGCTGCCCGGAGTGCGCTCGTGTCTTTGCCAGCCCTCTGCGGCTGCAGAGCCACCGCGTGTCGCACTCGGACCTCAAGCCCTTCACGTGTGGCGCCTGCGGCAAGGCCTTCAAGCGCTCCAGCCACCTGTCGCGGCACCGCGCCACGCACCGCGCGCGCGCAGGCCCGCCGCACACCTGCCCGCTGTGCCCGCGCCGCTTCCAGGACGCCGCGGAGCTGGCGCAGCACGTGCGCCTGCACTGAGGCCCCGACCCGGGCCCCCGGGCCTCGCGAGCCACACAGCGTCGCTCCCACACACGCTCCCTGCCTCTCTGAGGTTACTGCCTTACCCTGGGCCTCAGTTTCTCCATCTGTCCAAGGGGAGAAACACCGTTCCTTCCTTACCTTCCTGTCTAGCTGTGTGATGTAGACCAAGTCGTTGCCCCTCCCTGGGCCTGGGAGCCAGCCTCTGAGCTGGGTTCCGGCCCAGCTGTGCTGTGTGAGCCTCTGCAAGTGACGCGACCTCTCTGAGGCTTGGGCTTCCGCTCCTCCGAGGCGGTGAACGGTTGTCTGCGCGGAAGATTTGACAAAAGAGCACGGCGCGGTCTGGCTCGTTTCTGTATATCCCCCTTCCCACCCACAACCCTCACCCCTTACTCAATAAACATTCCACACTCCACTTTAGGGCTTTTATTTGCGTGTGTGTGTGGAGGGGCGGCGGGTGGGCGGCAGGGTGGGAGGGGGCGGCCCGGACCGTTAGCACCCGGGAACCTTCCTCTCGGCGTGTGTTTCTGGCCGGATCCGTTTCCCGAAGGCCCAGGCGCCCCGCCCCCACCTTCCTCCCCTGGACCCTCTTCTCTGGGCCCCGGTCCTCTCTCCTGTTACCGGTGCTACCAGCTCCCGGGGGACACCCAGAGGCGCCCGCCCCGCCATCACTTGCGACCACCGGGATAGCCCGGGGCCGTTCCGGAGTCGCCCGGACCCGAGAGGCTGCTGCACCGGGTACGGGGGCCGGGAGGCGGGAGGGAGCAGGGAGCGGGCCGCGGAGAGGGGCGGGGCCAGGAGCGGGGACCTGTGCGCCGAACGGGGCGGGGCCGCCGCGGGGGCTCGGGAGGGCATGGCCGCGAGCTCGCCGAGAAAGGCTCGGAGGCCGGGCCGCGGGTCGGGGGTGGAGCCCTAGAGAGCGCTGGGATCTAGAGAGAACGGGGGGGGGGGGGGGGGGGGGAGGCAGTGGATGGGCGTGGACTGGAGAGAATCTGCCGGTAGCCGAGCTAGGAAGGGGGGCTCAGGGGTGTCCAGGGAGGTTGTTGGACGGTGGGTCAGGACCTGGGGGCCTTAGAGCTTAGGCGAATACAGAATGGGTAGAAAACACTCCTGGGCGGAGTGATAGGATGGGCTAACACCCAGACCTGGGTGAGGAGCGTAGAGAAGGAGAGACCTGCAGGTCTACGGGGTGGGGGGCGGGGGGGGGGGTAGTAGAGAAGCCCTGCTGGTGGCCAGAGTAGAGGGGCACCTAGTGACCGGAGGAGGGTACGACTAGTTAGAGCGAGGACCTGCTTGTGCCTGTGTTTACAGTGGGTGATGGAACAGGACAGAAGAGGCTTTCCTACGACGGAGACGGTAGAAGGTTCACAGAAGGTCGTAGAGTCCAGGGCAGAAGGACTGGAGAAGTGACGGAGGTTGGGGGGTGCAGAAGTTCTGGGCAGGGCACACAGAAGGTGAAGGAACGGAGCTGGTGCCCCTGAGCTTCCCTCGTCTGTGTTATCTCATCCTCTCTCCCGTCCCCCAGGCCTCAGCCACCCCTCCGGATGCTGGTGTTGCCGTCGCCCCCCTGCCCGCAGCCCCTGGCGCTTCCCTCCGCAGAGGCCATGGAGGCCCCTCCTTCTCGGACAGGCAGGTCCCCAGAGCCCGGACCTTCCTCCTCCACAGGACCTCCCCAGCCTTCCTCCCCTCCGAGGCCCAACCACTACCTGCTTATTGACACCCAGGGCATCCCGTACACCGTGCTGGTGGACCAGGAGTCTGAGAGAGAGCCCGGGGCAGATGGGGCTTCAGCTCAGAAAAAGTGCTACAGCTGCCCTGTGTGCTCCCGGGTCTTCGAGTACATGTCATACCTGCAGCGACACAGCATCACCCACTCGGAGGTGAAGCCCTTCGAGTGTGACACCTGTGGGAAGGCATTCAAGCGGGCCAGCCACCTGGCTCGGCACCACTCCATTCACCGGGCTGGTGGCGGGCGACCCCATGGCTGCCCGCTCTGCCCTCGACGCTTCCGTGAGGCCGGTGAGCTGGCCCAGCACAGCCGGGTCCACTCGGGGGAGCGCCCGTTTCAGTGCCCACACTGCCCGCGCCGATTTATGGAGCAGAACACCCTGCAGAAGCACACTCGGTGGAAGCATCCATGAGCTGGGCTGCCGGGTTCCCCAGGTGCCATGGGGTTCTGGGGGGAGCCCGGACTCTTGTGGCCCTCAGACACGTGGCCAGTGCAGAAGGCTGGGTTGCAGCCCTGGACACAGACACAGACACACTTCCTGCAAAGGCCAAGCCCTGCCTGAAGGAGGAGCCCCTGAGTAGCCTTTGGATACTTTGGAGATAAAGGTGGAAAGGAGACCTTACCTTCCTAGGGTGGAGCCTCAGGCTGAGCCTGACCAGGTGCCCAGGAGACAGTGCTATGTGTGAAAATCCTCCAGCCTGAAAATCGTGGTTGGGAGCCATCAAGCATCTGCACCAGCTTCCTGACGCCCCCTTGTTGATGCTGGGGGAAGGGGCCCCAGACCTGCCTTGCACCCCCCAGCCAGGACTTGAGACTGGACACCCAATAAACACCTTTCCCATTTTGAGCACTTGAGATTTGTTTTTGGGCACAGCGGTTTGGCCTGCCTGCTGCCCAGCAGGGAGACTCAGCAAGTGCCTGGCCCACCTCTTCTTGGGCAGAAGAACAAATCGGCCATGTCTACTCTCCGGAGAGGGAAAGAGCTTCCCACTGACCTCAAATAACACTAACAGTGCCCTGGATCTTGAGCGTCGCCTGTGGCCAGGTGCTGGGCTGAGCATTTCACCTGGGTCATCCCGAGTGCATCCGCACAGTGCTTGGCTTGGCTGGCTGGGGATGGGAAGGTTGGCCTTCTGCACTGGGATCAGTCCTAGCTTGACCCCTCACAAAGGGTGTCATCTAGGTAGAGTGTTGTTAAACCTTTTTTTCCTTAAAGCTAGGATCTCCTGTAAGAAACACATTTTATATGGCAACCCAGTAAACATACACAAAATATATGTTCAACAAAAGTTCAGCAGTACTTAAATTTCTGCCACATGCAATTAACTTTTTTCCTTTTTGCTAATTCCATTCTACTATATTGAATTCCCTGCCCATGAACCTGTAGTTTGCAAAATACCTATCTAGGGCAGGTAACTCCCCCTGGACGTTTTGACCCAGGCTACAGTTTATCTATGATGTGAAGCAGGTAGGAGAGGAGTGTGGCCACAGCTTTCTAAATGGTGCAGACCTTTAAATTCTCCTTCTGCAAGGTTACAGCCCTGCTCTCATAGAGCTGGCCAAAATTCCAGTAGCAAAAAAAAAAAAAAAAAAAAAAAAAAAAAAAAAAAGAGAGAAAAAGGAAATGAAAAGCCCAGTAGCAACTGGTGACTGGGAGGAGAGGCTGGGAGCCGAATAAACATCTGCCTTCTTAATGAATTTTCTTTGCGCGTCTGTTTTGTGCCAGGCACTGTGCTGGGCCTCATTTCTTCTTCCGACCTCTTTTTGGGTGGAAGAACAAATTAGCCATCTCCACTCCCCAGAGAGGGAAAGAGCCTCCCACTGTCTGACCTCAAATAACACTAACAGCGCCCCGCTGTTGGGCCTAGACTATGGCCAGGCGCTGGGCTGAGCGTTTTGCCAGCACCGTATCAGTACATCCTCACAACGAACCTAAAAGGGATCATAATCTCCCCACTTTGCAGGTGAGTAAACTGAGTGGGGCTTGGGGGAGGAGCGGCCAAGATTGGGTGGGAATGTTCCAAAACCAGCTCGTAATCACTACCACAGGGCTGGTGGTGGTGGTGTTCCAGATCCCCGCCCCCCTCCTCCCGGCCTGGGAACCGTGTGGTCGGGGTGTAATGGTGGTGCACACACGGTGGGTGAAGTGGCGGGTTGCGGGGATCCATATGGCCAGTTCCCAGGGTTTCCTTTAAAAGGATTCTCCCGGCAATTCAACTTTCCTGGTTGTCTCCTTCCCTTTCCCGGGCCCCACTCTGTGCGTCGCCATCCACTCCGGGGACCCCCGGAGCCTGCTGCTCTCCAGGAATTGGGAGTTTCTTGACGTTCCCTGCCTAGGCTTCGCGGAGGGCGGGGTAGCGCGACAAGGGGCCGTCGCGCAAGTGCAGCCCGGGCCTTTGCCGCAAACGGCGGGCCTCACCTGGGGCCGGAGACTCCCGCAGAAGCGCAACGACCCGCGGACCGAGCGAGCGCCGGCGTCCCTGCCCGCCCCTCCGACTCGCCACCCCGCCCCTACACTCGGGGCCTCTGCCGCCCCGCCCGCGGCGGGTGGGCGCTTCCCTCCACTCCCCGCGACACTTTGCAGACGCTCCCCGGCGCCGGGCATGGGCGCCGCCGCCGTCGGTCCCCTGGCCGGATTCCGCGCGCGGGTGGGTGAGCGCGGGGCCTGGCCCCTCCGACCCCGGGCACCTGCGGGCGGGGGGATGGTGGCCACATCAGCACCCGCGGCCTAGCGCATCTCCCGCTGGGACCCCCTGGCAACATCGCTCCCCCTCCCACCCGGGGGACAAAGGGCGGGGGCGGGGGCGCATCCCCACGCGTGACCTTCCCCCGCACTGCGCACGCGCCCCGCCCCCTCCACCACGGGGGAGGGGCCCTGTTCGCCCACACGAGTGCGGGGGAGGGGCGTGGGAAGGCGCTCGCGTGGGCCAGACCCCCACCCTATGCCTGGAAGTTGGGGCACGGTCTCCTCCCCCCCGCACCTCTCGCCTCTTTTGGTCCCGAGGTGACCCGTGATGAGGGTCCGACCCATTCGGGCCAGGATGTGTCCGCTCTGTCGACCCCGCGGGGAACCCACTCCTCCTTCCCTCAGTAGCCCGGGGTCTGGGTCCCCAGCCCCCTCATTCCCTGGGAGCCCTGGAGTTTGAAATCCCGGGTGTCCCCGCTCGGTCCTGAGGGTATGGGTCCCCTCCTCCCTCAGACCCAGGAGTCCCAGCCTTCAGCACCCCCATTTCCCCAGCCCTAAGGAGTTGGGCCCCACCTCCCGCGGGATGTCCCTCCATCTGTGGCTGCCGTTTCTGTCCAGTGCCCCTGAGGCGCTTAGCTGCCCGGGTCCGCCGGAGGTCGCGCCATGAATGACCGAAACAGCCGGAGGAGGACACGTGAGGAAGCTGGGACCCTGCCCCGACCCTGGTCCCACTGCTGCCCTACCCATCCCTGCCCTTTCCTCCCCAGGGCTGCTGTGGTTGGGGGCTGGTCCGAGGCGCCTGGGGCCTTCCCTGGGGTGACCCCTGGCCTCTCCCCTCCAGTGAAGAAAGACGATGAGGCCTTCGAGATCTCCATCCCCTTCGATGAGACGCCCCACCTAGACCCACAGATCTTTTACAGTCTGAGCCCCTCTCGGGGAAACTTCGAGGGTGAGCTGGGGGGCAGGCTCGGAGGGACCCCAGGCAGCTGGGGTGCAGGGCCCTTGAGGCCTGGGGTGTGACCAAGCCTCCCCGCTGTCCCTAGAGCCTCCGGAAGCCGCGTCCCCGACTGTGGCCCTGATGAATGGGGTCAGGGCCCAGCTGCATATGGCCCTGGAAAGGAACTCCTGGCTACAGAAACGCATCGAGGACCTGGAGGAAGAGAGGGATTTCTTGCGTTGTCAGCTGGACAAGTTTATCTCATCTGCCCGCATGGATGCAGGTGAGGCGCCTGATGATCTAGTCCCTTGGCCCATACCCAGGCCCTGACACCCAGCTCCGGCCCTTCCTGGGGATATGGGACCCTCCTCACCTACACCCTTCCTTTTGGTGGCCCAGTGGGGACCTGGCATCGTTATCTCCTTCTTACTTCATGGTGGTCTCCAGGACCCCAAGCCCAGCTTCCTTCATGCTTGATTCCTGCTTCTGCTGATGGGCAAGACCCTGTGGCCATCCCTTGCCCCAGATAGTCAGGGCTTTCCTTTCCCAAAATTTAGCTCCTCTTCTTGGAGAGTACAACTTCTGTTCTTTTCCTCATGATGTTCAGCTCCTGACTGGCTTCCTCGCAGGACCCCGTATTCCCCTGTGATTCACACCTGACACTTTGGGCAAGGGGTCTGGTCCCCCCCCCCCCCCCCCAACACCTGTGTTATTGAGGATCTCTCTGGTTTGGAACTCCCTGTGGCCTGGGTTGCTGATGGGAACCTATCCAGGATGTTTGGCCCAAGGGCCTCTGAATTTTCTTGGTGAGAGCCCCAATACCGGATGTCCCCCCAGCCCACCTTGTGGTGGTGGCCCCTGCATCAGAGCCTCAGATGCTCACACTGTCCAGGTGAAGGTGGGTGCCTGACTTTCCCAGCGCACTAGACCCAGAGCCTGGGATTTCTCTCAGGGTCTGAAACCTCTTCCCCAACCAGGGTCTTGCTTCTTGGATTTCTAGTCTACTCTTCTGGAGGTCCCACAGAGACTCTCCTGAGGTCCTGTCTTGGTCCTCTCAGCTCCTCCTCCAGACTTCTTGCTGTCAAGTTGGAGTCAGAGGAGCATGAACCCATGCCCCACTCAAGATCTCTGCCCCCAAATCCAACCGCCTGCATTGTACTCAGCCATCTTGGTGGAGACTGCAACATCTATATGCACTGTCTCTTTGGGGATTCCAGCCCTGGTTGAGGTCCCCCCTCTCCTGTGGACCTGTGTGTGGTGTGACATCTGTCTCCACCTTGCAGATGGACTTCCTGCCTCCTCTCCCCTGTTCTGGAAGTTCATGTGTATGTGTCCCTCTCTCTCTACCTCTCTCCAGAGGACCACTGCCGGGTGAAGCCTGGGCCCAGGCGGGCTGAAGGGGATGGCCGGGGTGGGGCTGGGGGTGAGGCCTCAGACCCTGAGTCTGCGGCCTCCTCGCTCAGCGGAGCATCTGAAGAAGGCAGTGCCGTGGAGAGGAAGAGGCAGAAGCAGAAGGGAAGTGCTGGCCGGAGGCGCTTCGGGAAGCCCAAGGCCCGGGAGAGGCAGCGGGGTGAGCAAGGAGCAGGGATGGGGGGAGGGGCCTGCTGTGATGCCCCAGGAGGCCCTCCCTTCTCCCCTAGCCTGGTTGTCCCAGCCTGCCCGTGGGGTCCTGCTCTGCGGTCCCTCCTCACCGGCTTTGCCTCCTGGGGTCACCCTGCCCTGAGCCTCAGGCTCCTCATCAGTAACATGGGGAGGGGAGAAGGCTCCTCCTTTTCCCTGGTGCCACTGTCTCACCATGGCTCCCAGCTGCTCCTTGTCCTGATTCCCATTTTGTTCTGCAGTTCTTCCTGTATTGGGCTCCCCATCTGCCCTTGCCCCATCTGCCTCCTGTGTCCGCCTCTGTCCCTCTCATGTCTGTCTCTGTGCCCCGGCCCGGCCCTGCAGTAAAGGATGCAGACGGTGTCCTTTGCCGATACAAGAAGATCCTGGGCACCTTCCAGAAGCTGAAGAGCATGTCTCGGGCCTTCGAGCACCACCGAGTAGATCGCAACACGGTGGCGCTGACCACACCCATCGCAGAGCTTCTCATCGTAGCGCCGGAGAAGCTGGCTGAGGTGGGCGAGTTCGACCCCTCCAAGGAGCGCCTGCTCGAGTACTCGCGCCGCTGCTTCCTGGCCCTGGACGACGAAACCCTTAAGAAGGTGCAGGCCCTCAAGAAGAGCAAGCTGCTGCTTCCCATCACCTACCGCTTCAAGCGGTGATTCTGCCCCACCTGGCCCGGGACACGCCCTTCGGCCCCCACGTCCCTCCCTCCTCTGCCCCTCCTGGCAGTGGCAAGCGTGTGCATGAGTGGTGTGCTCCTCCAGAGGGCCTGGGGGGTGGGCGGCGTGTTTCTGCGTTCGCCTCCCCTCGTCCTGCAGATCCCCACTCCTGCCCCGGGTCCCTTGTATATAGATCTGACTCCCTCCTTGCCTCTCACGTTCCTAGCATCCTCCCCTTCCTCTGCATCCCCTGGGGAGGAGTTCCAGTTAGCCAGTCTCCCAAGAGCTACTGTCCAGGGGGTCGGTGTCTGCGCTTTCCTGAACGTGGGCACTCCTCCCCCGTGAGCTGCACCGTCCTGCCCTCACCGGGCCCTTCCTCGTGGAGGAGGGGGTGGGAGGACTGCGAGACTCTCTGCGGGGCCGGGCCCTGTACATACCCCGTGTCAACCCTCAGCCCCGAGGAGAGGCTGGCCCACTCTGCCAGGAGCTCCCCATCCACATCCCGGACTGCCCCGAGTCTACGTGAGAAAGAATTATTCAGAGAATTTAAATTAAAGAGAGAAGATAAAATTTGGAATAAAGGAGGCCCGGTCTCTTCTTGGAGGGGGTGGCCGTTGCCTCGGAGACCGTGACGGGGGCTCCGGGGAGCTCAGAGGAGCGGGCGGTCAGGCAGGAACCCGGAGGTTGGGGAGACAGGGTGTAATTAGCACCCCCGGAGGGAGGGCCGGGAGGAGCAAAAGCAGCTGTGCCCCAGGGAACTTGGAGGGGCAGAGCTCGGGAAGGGAGGCGTCAACACCACCCGCGGGCCTATCTCGACTAGAGGCGCTGGGGCAGGAGACGTGGACTCAATGACCGCTGGCAGGAGCGACCGCAGAAGGGGGAAACTGCACATCCGGGCGGAGGCTCCTGCGTCCGCCCGCCAGGAGGCGGTGGTGCTAGATTACTGCTTTCCGGAAGTGCCCCCTACGTTGCCTGCTGCGCCTGCGCTGCGGGAGGGGGCAAGTGCGCTGACGCGGTTGCCACAGCAACCAGGAGCGAGCGGCTTTGCTTAACGGTCTGGAGTTCGGTACCCTTCTCGGAGGAAGGGAAAGCCTCGCGCACGCGTGCTAGGGGCTCTGGAACCCACTTGCCTCCCGGAACAGTGAGAAACCTCGCCTCAGACTGATGTCTACGCAGGCGCAGAAGGCCATCTCGCTCCCCTCCTCTTCCACCTGCGCAGGCGCACAAAGCCGCGCTGGCAACCTCCGCAGCGGCCGCGCGCACCCTTCACCTCGCTGGCAGCTTTTGTCTCGCGCAACCTTCTGAGGCCCTCCGCGAGATCGGTCCTTCTTTTCCTCCACTCTCCCCACCCGGAGAGCCAGGTGCAGAGAGCCGGGACTCCGCCCTTTTTCTGTATCCCTTCTCCTGACCAACCTCGCTTCTGTCCTCCCTCCCTTTTCTCTTCCCGAAGCCGGAAGGAGCCGAAGCGCCGCCGGAAAAAACCGAGGCTGTCTCCCGGGAGTGAGGCCTTCCCGAAGTGGTGGCGGAAGGAGCCGAAGTTCTCCGGCCGGGGAGGAGCGAGTGAGTGCAGTGTCCGGAAAGAGCCGAACCTTGGCATCGGATTTAATCCTCTGGCTGGGTCCGAGAGCGAGTGCTGGAAATCTACAGAGAGTGCAGAAGTTCCGCACGGTTAGGATTGATTGTTGGAAGTAGCTCGATAGGGTCAGCGGAGAAGAGCGGGGGAAATCTGCTGGAGCAGCCAAAGACTGGGACGGTTTGAATTGTCGGAAGAAGCCGAACCCTTGGGGTGGGGGGGCTGGGCGCAGAGGAACGCGCGGACCTACGGAAACACCCGAACGTTGAGGAGCTAGTTTCCGAAAAGTTACGATAGCCTGGGAAGCCGGTGAAATCCTCGCTTCGGGTGTTTCCGGAATCAGCCGAAGCAGCCGCTCCCGATTTCTTCTACGGTCCGGAAATAGCCGACGCTATTTGGAGCCAGGCTCGGGCAGGGGGGAGGGACACCTCGTGGGCGGGCGGGCGGGCGGGGTGAGGGGCGGAGCCGGGGCGGGGCGGGGCGGGCGGCCCGGGCTTGATTAGGTAGGAGGCGGCGGAGCGCCGGCGGCGGCCGGAAGTAGCCGAAGCGAGCGGCGGAAGTAGCCGAAGCGGCCAGAGCGGGCGGGCGGCAAGGCGAGGCCAGAGCTGCACAGGGCCCTTACGCGGCCGCCTCAGCATGTCGGACTTCGACGAGTTCGAGCGGCAGCTCAACGAAAATAAGCAAGGTGAGGGCGCTGGGGGCACGGGGCGGCGGGCGGGGCGGCTCCGGGCCTCTCTCCGTGTCCCCCGCCATTTTCCCCCCCTCTCTTCCCCCTCCTTTCAGGGCCGCGCTGCGCACCCCCCACCGCTCCGTGGCGCGCGCCTGGTTCACGTGACCACCCGGCGTGCCGCCGCGCGCGGGAGGGGAGGGGAGGAGAGAGGAGGGGGCGGCGGGCGCGGGTCCTGGACGCATGCGCGGCGCGCGCCGTTCTACACCCCACGTGGTCCGCGGCGGAGGCGGCGCGGACCCGCCGGGTGTTCCCTCGCGGACTCCCCATTCTCTTTTCTTTTCCGTTCCTTTTTTTTTTTTTTTTAAACTGAAAGATTACAGGTATCAGATCCCGCAAAGCCTCCTTTCTTTCCCGCTGCCCCGGCACTTCCGCTTCCGGTCGGGCCAGCGGCCCGGGTCTCCACGCCCCCTTTGTTCCAAAATGGCGGTTGCTAACCCCCTTCACGTGGGCCCCGGCTGGGTCCCCGCCTGGGTATCGGCAAGCGTGACGCGGTGTGGCTCGTGAGAGAGGACACGCGTGTGTCCTTCCGACATGGGACTTCTGGGAGTCCCGATGGTCGCGGGGTGCTTGCGTCTTGTTCCCTCCCAGCTAGAGAGCGGCCCCCGTGTCCGGTCCAGTCTCAGGGCACAGATTAAGCCTCCTAAATCTGGTCGCCGTGGAGATGAGGACGGGGGACGTTACCCCGGGTGGTACCGAGTTAGCAAGGCGTGGGGTCGTGCTGGTGCGAAGCAGCACAGGGGCTGCAAGAACGTCTGGACGACGACAGTCGTTAGGCGCTGCAAAAATTCGTCCTGTCTTTAGGTCGTTTTGAGAGCGAAGGTGGGGGGCTTGAGGCAGAAGCTGCCCGCGTTGGGAGGCCTGAACGGGGGGCGCAGCGAACCCTGTCCAGAAGTCGGTCGGGGGTGGCTGGCCTAGGAGACAGCGTCTGGGGAGAGCGCACATGGGGTGTCTGTTTCTACGTGATGTGGGCTTTGGAGTTGGGCGTTCCTGGGTTCGGACACCTCCTTTGTTGCCCAGCAGCTGTGCTGCCTCCGTATTTCTGTGTTAGTCTCGTCGGGGTTTGTACGTTGACTCTTTGTTTTGTCACTGCGATTTTGGAATTAACGAGGATGGTAGTAACAATCCTTGATAGTTAAACTCTGGGTGCTTGTCAAGTGCCAGGCACTTTGTTAAGCCCTTTGTAGTTTTTCTAAGTGGATCCTTGTAATCGCCATGTGATGCTGATGATTCCCTTCCTTTTGCAGACGAGAAAAGTGGCTCAAAGAGTTTAAACACTTCTCCCAGGTTTCAGCTGGTGAGAGGCAGAGCTGAGGTTAAATGGGGGTAACGTGTACGAACGTGTGGCGTGTGGCTTGGCACGCGTGAAGTGCCTAGTAAGTGACGCCTCTTCTATTGTGAAAACGTCTTTAGTGTAATACTGAGGACAGAGGCGTGTCTTCACTCTCCTAACTGGCACCGTCAGAGAAAGGTGTTTTTCAGATGTTTTCTTCCAGGTGCTCACTTGGGGTAGGTACAACCTTTGTCTAAGGAAAGGTTGGGTTGTTTTTCCGGGGTTTTATACACGTTGGTAAGGCAAAAAGCTGAAACCCTCCTGAGTCTGACTGACTGCGAGGCCAAGTTGCAGTAGGCCGGGCTGCCAGGTGGAGCTGATTGAGTTCTTCCACGAGGTGCTGGCGCGTGTGCTGCCTGGGTTCTCCCTGGGTGTCCCCACTGGCACTGGGAGGCCACGCTCGCAGCCCTGGCGTGTCCCCTGGGTTAGTGGAGCTGTTCCCACAATGTGCCCACAGCATTTTGAGCGGCGAAGCTCCTTTTCTCGTGTTGGAGGCAGGAAACTGTCCACGTGTTGCCTTGCCTGTGGATCTTTGTCTTTGTGGGCCGGCCTCTGAGCTTCAGCCCCTGCCTATGTGTGCCGCACCTGTGTCTCCAGGGCATTAAGTTCCTTGTCTGATCTCAGCCGCCACCCCTGCAGGCATCACCATTTCCTGTTGGTCCCTCTGCCTGCTTGTCTGCTTCAGAGCCTCAGCCGCAGGAAAAGTGCTTGGGGCTCACACCCTGCTCCTCTTACAAGCGTGAAGCCAGCGGTCCAAGGCCACAGCTCCTCCCTGTGCCCAGTGCCAGGCCTCCGTGTTTGTCTTCTACTTCGTGTTGCTTCCAGTCTTTTTTTTTTTTTTACTTCTTTAGTTTTCAAGGAGATAATGATGTTGTCGTTAGTGGTTCTAGGCAGACCCTAGTGAGTTCTGCCTGCTTTGTGTTAAGATGTGTGCCCAGGTGTTGATAACTGTACTTGCTGATGTTACGTTGTTCACATTCAGGCTTCACTCTTCTGTTGCTTTTTGGCCACAGGCAAGTTACACGAGCTCCTTGTGCCTCATTTTTCCTATTGAGCGGCCACAGTGTTTTCTCAAAGCAGTGGTGAGGATCGAGAGCAAGTGGGACTAAGTACGGAGCCTGCTCTCAGGAGCATTCTGGTGTTTGCTGCTGTGTTTTCTTCTGAGGTGCTTGGAAGGAGCACCTTTCCTGAGTGGTTCAGGAATTGAGACTCAATCTACAGGAAGTTCACATTTAATTGTCTGAAGAAGCGTATAGTATAAAGTAGTACGGGTGAGGCCAAAGTCCACTTTAACGCCCTGTCCTTATTGCCTCTTCCTTTTTCTGTCCCTGGACATGGGTAGTTGGGGAGTCCGGGGTGTCTTTGAACTAAGGGTGAGGAAATACACTGTGACAGGGCCTGCACCTCCTTCCCAGGTGAGAGGTCTGTTGAGCAGAGGTGTCTGGTTTTACAGGCAAGGCTGTGCTCTGTTCTAGGCGCCACCCGAAAAGTATGAGCCAACTGGGGGCTGGACCCTGGTTTCTCTTGTACTGGCTTTGAGGGACGATGGGCAGGTAGGGGTGGTTTGGGATGCCAGCCTGCGAGGGGCAGTGGGCCGGAGTGGGCTGGGCACACTCCTCCTGGCACCTCCTCTTTAGCCCAAATTCAGGAAGGGGCACCTCCCTAGAAGAGGGACTCTTGTATTCTTCACCTGGTTGGGAAGGGACTGTTGGGTGTCTTGGCTTTCTGGGGCTATCAGATCTCTGTCTGGTGCCTGGGGCCTGATGGTGGGGCTGTGGGTGCCAGCTGGTTGAGGAGGTCTTTCCTGAGGGGTCGCCAGTTTCCTTCATTCAGGAAAACATCATTGGGTCTCTTGATTCCCCAGCCTCTAGCCCTGCCCCTCTCAGGGACGACCCTGGGGTCAGGCCCCTCAGCCCTCGAGGGGGACCAGGAGCCAGCCTCCTCTGTCTTCTCTGGCTCCCCAGCTCCTCCTGAGCGTCCTCAGGTATCTTACACCCCGGGGGCATTTCCAGGCCCTCTCCCCTCAGGTAACCAGCTCCCGTCCCCTTGGTCCCCTAAGGTCCCTGGATTCGCTTGTGGACCCAGGAAGCCTGCTATCTCCCCTCCTCCATCGAATCCCTTCCCCTTGGGGGTGGCCTCCCTGGGGCTTGGGGCATAGCCACCAGTGAGCGGGTGGGCTGGGCCGTGTCCTCCCTCAGCTCAGTCTCCTCCCCCTCCCCCTGGCCCAGAGAGAGACAAGGAGAACCGACACCGGAAGCGTAGTCACAGCCGCTCTCGAAGCCGGGACCGCAAGCGCCGGAGCCGGAGCCGCGACCGGCGCAACCGGGACCAGCGCAGCGCCTCCCGGGACAGGCGGCGGCGAAGGTACCAGGGCTGGGGGACCCCTGGCTGGGCACAGGCGGGGGTGAGCCAGCGTGGGTGTAGGGTGTCCCTGCACGTGGACCTGGTGTGCCTGGGCCTCTGTGGCTCTTCTCTGTGTCTGGGGGAGGGCTCTGGGGCTTGTCTGTCTTGAGTTCAGTTGTTTCTAGAGTTTAGTTTCTGATGGGTCGGTGGGGGCAGTAGGTTCTTGGAGGTGAGTCTAGCGTCAGGGCATCGACTATTTCCTTCTTCGTGAGGGCTGCCCCAGCCCGTCTCCTAGGGTTCCTTCCTTTTTTGCCCTCTGCTGTCTTTCTGTGGTTCTCTCGGGATGGTCTTCTGAGGCCTGTGCTCTGCCTTCTGAGAACAGGGAGTTCTTGGGGGGGGGGGGGCAGCGTCTCCCCCCCGCCCCCCACCTTTAGCTGCCTTCTGCTCTTCTAATGCCTTTTCCCTTCCCAGGGTCCCCTGTTTGTTCTCTGTCCCCTTAGGTGAGGAAGGGTGGGCAGGTGAAGTTGTGCTTCGTTCCATCTCAGTTTCTCCAAGTAGAAAGTGGTCTGTGTGGCCCTTCTCGCATAGTTCCTCTTTCCTGGGATGGGGGGGTTGGGGGGAATGGTAGGGCCGAGGGGGCCTGCTTGTTGCTTGTTCACCTCGGCCCTGCCCCCAGCCCTGGGGCTCGGAGCCCTTGGGGAGGTGTGGCGTGTGGGGAAGACAAGGGTCCCCAGTCACCCCTCCCCATACCTTTCCCTCCCACCCCCCAGCAAACCTTTGACCAGAGGCGCTAAAGAGGAGCACGGTGGATTGATGTGAGCTTCTCTTCCTGCCCCTTCCACTCTGACGTCCCCTCCCTTTGCCCTCTCCCCCCTGCACCCTGCCCTGTCCTTGTCCAGCCCTGGCCCAAGCACTGCCTTGAGACCGGCACCTCCCCCAGGCCTGGGCGTGGCCCTGACCCAGATCCTCTCCCTTCTGGAGAGTGCTGCACTGCTGGTGGGGGGCTGGGGGGCCTGGGGGGGCTCACAGGCCCACCTTTGGTCAGACTGAGGTTGTCCTGCCCCACTCTCCCCTCCCGCCCTCCCAGTCGCTCCCCCCGCCACGAAAAGAAGAAGAAGGTCCGTAAATACTGGGATGTACCGCCACCTGGCTTTGAGCACATCACCCCCATGCAGTACAAGGCCATGCAAGGTGGGCTGGGGCCGCCGCCTCCTTACTTTAACTTGCTGGGTGGTTGAGGGAACAGACCCTGTTCTTGGTGGGTGGGGTGGTGAGGGACGATGAGGTTCGTGCCCTGGGCTCTCTGGCTTCTGCCTTTCTGAAGCCTCCCGTGGAGTAGGTGCTGGGGGCCTGGATGAGGCCTCGGTGGGACTGGTCCATGTGGAGCCGCCCTCCCAGGTGTGCGGTGGTCCCTGAACGGGGTGGGGGATGTAGGGGATTGCCCTGTTGCCATCTAATCCTGTTGTTCTCCTCTTGAAGCCGCGGGTCAGATTCCAGCCACCGCCCTTCTTCCCACCATGACCCCTGACGGCCTGGCTGTGACCCCGACGCCGGTGCCCGTGGTCGGGAGCCAGATGACCAGACAGGCCCGGCGTCTCTACGTGGGCAACATCCCCTTTGGCATCACTGAGGTACTGCCCGCCCCCTGCCTTTTCCCTGCCCCTACCCTCTCCCCGATTCCCCTACCCATTCCTCCCCTCCCCCCCTTCCCTCCCCCTACCTGCACGGGTCAGATTCTGCTCCTGCAAGGCCCCCCGGCCCCCTCCCAGATGGACCGATGGAGTTGAGCCAGCCAGGGGCCGGGCTGGGGGTGGCCCTCTCCCTCCCTCCTCTTCCCCTCTCCCGTCTCCCCTCTCCCAACCTCCTCCAGCAACCCAGGGATCAAGCACACACATAACGAACCTACGAAAATCCACGAGTCCGTTTCGAGAGAGACAGAGAGGGAGACTCGCACGCGCGCATACACACACACACACACACACACACACACACACACAGACGCACGTTCCCCTCGGTTTTCTCTGACACGTCTCTGGTTCTCTGCCGCCTGTTCCCATCCTCTCCCCACGTCCCTCCCATGGTCGCTGCTCTTTTGTTTTTGATGGCCCTGACCTCCCCTACCTTCCCCACCGCTCCTCTCCCCTCCCCCTCTCCCCAACCCCTTCCCATGGCACCCCGAGAATCCCGAGATCAAAGAGTTGTTTCCATTTCTCTTTAAAGTGAAATATTGTGGGGCTGAGATCCCTCGTAGCAACAAAAAGTTTGCTACCGTCGTCGAAGGCAAGTAAGGTCCATTCTGACTTTCTCAACCTGCACTTTGCTACGTTTGATAAAGCAGCCCCCGGACTCCAGGGCCAGATCCCGCCACATCACTCTTTTCTCCTCCCCTCCCGCCCGCCCTCCCACCCTTGCCCTCCTCTCCTCCACCTTCCCTGTCCCTTCACTCCTCTTTTTCTCTGACTTGGTGCTCTGTGTCCCTGCTGGGTTTTTCTTTCTTGCTTTCCTACTGCTTTCTTCTTGTCGCTATTGGACGGTTTTTTTTTGTTTGTTTTTTTTTTTACGTTTCGTTTTCTGTTCTATCTCGTGCTTTTTACTCTCTTTTTGTTGTCATTGTCTCCCTGCACTTTTCTTGAATGACGTCTCTTCTCTGGTTGGGGCCCCTGTGGCCTGCCCCACGCTCCTGGCCTCTGGCTGTCTCTTGCTTCTGCCTCCTTCCTCCCTGTTCTCCCATTTTTCTACTGCTTCTGTTCCTACTATTGGTCTCTCTGCCCCCATCTCTATTTCACTGTTCCCTCCCTTCTTCCACCCTTCCCCACCCCCTCCCTTCCCCTCACCCCCAAACCCGTCTGTGTCTCCCTCTCTCACCCTCCCCTCCTCTCTCCACCTCCCTTCCCCCGCCCCCCCCTGTCTCCTATTCCCTCTGCAGGAGGCCATGATGGATTTCTTCAACGCCCAGATGCGCCTTGGGGGGCTGACCCAGGCCCCTGGCAACCCCGTCTTGGCTGTGCAGATTAACCAGGACAAGAACTTTGCTTTCTTGGAGGTGAGCTGGGTGCACGGTGGGCTCAGGGAAGTGTGTGTTCCTCCTGGTCCCTGTGGCTCTGTAGCAGCTCTTGTTTGCCCTAGGCCCTTTTGCAGGCTGTTGTCTGCTGGGTTCCCTGACCCTCACCACCCGCTTCTCTTGCAGTTTCGTTCCGTGGATGAGACCACCCAGGCCATGGCTTTTGATGGCATCATCTTCCAAGGCCAGTCGCTGAAGATCCGCAGGCCTCACGACTACCAGCCCCTGCCTGGCATGTCGGAGAACCCCTCTGTCTACGTGCCTGGTGAGTGGGGGACTCGTCCGCCCTTCTCTCCCCAACCCAGCCAGAGCTGCTTGGGAAGTGGTGTGAGTGCTTCTCATCCATTTCCCCAAACCTTTAGAGCTTGGTGTCCTCCCTGCTTGAGGATGCACAGCTCATAAGTGGCAGAGCCAGGGTCGTGGGAGGTGTCGAGGGAGGTGAGGGGCTTGCAGCCTGCCTGTCATTCCTTTTCTGGGACCTGGGAAGTCAGTGTGAGCACAAGCAGGTCAGCGGTTTGCAATTGAGTTCCCAGTGTGAGGTCGGCATCTGGGTGTTCCCTCCTATTTTGGTCCTAGTTTCTCTTCAGTCTCGTGCTCCGGGCCGTGCCCCATAGCTGTGTCCGGTCCTGGTCAGTAGAGAGCACGACAGACCTGGGGCCAGCAAGCTTATTCTGCAGAGGGTCGGAGAGTGGATGTTTTTGGTTTCGTGAGCCGTACGTTTTGGTCACGACTGTTCTGTGGCGATGGTGTAGTCTGCACGCAGCCTCCTGTGATACCTAATCGAACGGGCCTGGCTGTGCGCCACATCCTTTATCAGTTACGCTCGGCAACCTTTTGGTTTCATAAAATACCCACGGGTCCTGCAGTAGCGGGAAGTACAGAAACAGACAGCAGGCCTGACTCGACCTCCAGGCTGTTTGCGGGCCCCTGTGGGCAGATGGGTGTAAGAGAGGGTTGGGGCCTCTGTGGGAGTGTTGTGGGCTTGGGGGAGCCAGTTCTGTCGTCTCAGGCCCTGGAGTTCTCCCAGGAAAGGTGGGTGAGCACTGGTGCTCTGGGTGGGGAGCAAGTAAGCAGCTGGCCGAGGCTTTGCACCGAAGGACACCTTTTAGAAATTGAGTCCACCCTTGGCAGAGTCAGGGACGTGGAGTCCCAGGGAGGCTGGCAGGCGCCTCAGGACTGGAGGCTGGTTCCCCAGCTTGTCTCCAGTGTCTTCCGCTGTAATAATTTGGTAAATTCAGTGGATTTCTTTAATTCTTTCAAGAAACGACACGTGACACATGCTGACACACTCTAAATGCACAGCCTGATGACCTTCTTTTTGTGCACGCATCTGTGGGACCGTTTCCCAGGTGGAGCTATGGAATATTGTTTTTTGTTAAGTAGATTCAGGATGTTATATTTTTCTAACCGGTTGCTGCTGCCTGCTGCGTCAGGCTCTGCCCCAAGTGGGCTGTGGATCATGTTAATATTTGTGACAGCCCTATAGTAAGTACATGGTCAGCAGGTGACAGGTAGGAGGCCACACGTAGCTTTGTTTGTTTCTTTAAAGTGGGCTCCTGGGGCACCTGGGTGGCTCAGTCGGTTGAGCATCTAACTTTGGCTCAGGTCATGATCTCACGGTCCGTGAGTTCGAGCCCCACGTTGGGCTCTGTGCAGAGCCTGGAGCCTGCTTTGGATTCTGTGTCTCTTTCTCTGCCCCTCCCCAACTCACGCTCTGTCTTTATCAAAAAAAATGAATAAATACTAACAAGGAAAAAAAAAATTTTTAAGTGGGCTTCAAACCCAACGTGGAGCACAAACTCATGCACCTGAAATCAAGAGGCACATGCTCTACCAACTGAGCTAGCCAGGTGCCCCCTGCCTGTTTTTTGACGATTTATTGGCACATAGCCCAGCCCACTCATTGCTTATTATCTGTGTTTTTGTGTTGGAGTGGCCAAGTTGGGTGACAGAAATCCTGTGTCAGGACTGTGTGACAGACTGAAAATATTTGCCGCCTGGTTTTTCATTGAAAGGTTTGCCTGCTGCCATTGTGGAGACTGTGAGCCCGTCTCAGAAGGCCAGCAAGGCAAGGGCATGATTAGTGGTCTCCCAGGGGACCTGGCTTGTGTCCAGAGTCGTCACTCTGCCATCTTCTTGTGCTGCCTTCTGCACGTGTCCTTCACCCTGTGGGAGTGGACATCTCCCATATAGGGACAGCGGCTCGGGGTGGTCTTCCCCTTGATGGAGGGGCTGTTGCTGTGATTAAACAGCTGAAGGGTCACTCGTGGATCTTCTCACATGAGGTTTGCCTGTCCAGAGGGGCCTGGGCGGGTAGTGGGATGTCGCAGGAAGTGTGAATCTGTCTTCAGGTTAAGCATCCTCCGCTCGGGCTTTTTCCATGGTGAAGTTCACGTTTTGATCTTTGCTTTTCAGAAAAAGTAAGTCAATCTTAGTATAAAGAGGCTAAAGGGGAAAGTGTTTGATAAAGTTCAGGTGTTTGTGGTTGGAAGAGAAACAATTCAGGAACCTGGAAAGTGACTTCCTTGTCTTGATGGAATTGTGTTGACTTGAAAGTAAATATGCATCACCTGGAGTCATGAAACCTTAAATTCGTTCCCACCAAAGTCAGGCCCAGCTGTTCAGTGCTGATGTGGGGGTCCTGACTGTCCTTTAAGATAAGGGGGGAGGCAGGGAGAGCCAGAGCTGTCTTTGGAGGCAGGAAAGCACAGAACCCTTTGAGTTTGTGAATTTAGTTTGGCCCTCCACACCTTCCCGCTGCCAGGCTTTGTGCTTGGTGCTCTCCCCCACTGGACTCCTGCCAGTGGGGCTTCACCTCTGCGCCTGCTCCCTCAGCAGGGCCCTGCTCTGCCAGGCTCTGTGGTTAGCACATGTAGCAGGGTCCCTCTGCTGAGGAGGAAGTGCACGAGAAAGGATTGCTTGGTCGTTGGGGGTACAGCATGGCCTTTGGGAGGAGGTGAGGCTTCAAGATTGAGGATGAGAGGGGAGTGCCCCGTGGCCCCTCTGAGGGAAGAGGTTGTGTGATCAGGGAGGAGCCTGCCCATTGTGTTGGGAGGGGATTTTGCCGAGGGCTTGATTTTGGGCACCAGGACTGGCCTGGGCTCCCAGTTTGCATCACCCTCGCGTGAGTCCTTTTGCCCAGCTTCAGAACTATTGTCCACACGGGGTCTGCAGCCACTGGGGCCTTGGCATCTCGCTGGTCCTGGCCAGCCTTGCCTCAGGCCCCGTTTTAGGTGTGGGCCTTGTGAGTCATTCTCTGTTGTAGGTGTGAGGTTTCTCCCTGGTTCACAGATGAGAACACTGAGGCTCAGGGAGGCTCACTTGGGGCTGCATCCTGGGTTTGAGCCTCCGTCCCTGATGCCCTCGGCACTGTGTGCTTCCCCGGGGTGCCTGGCACAGCCTGGGCCTGATGGCTGAGGCGCCCCTGGCTCTGGCACTGCCCTGTTGGGGTGATGAGACTCCTTCCCGTGTGCTTGTCTGCCGTCGGTCAGAGCGGTGGTGCCTGTGTAGGCAAAGCCCGTAGCTTGCTGAGAGCTACCTGTGGGGTCGTGATTGATGGGGGCGGGGGGCGGGTGCTTGGAGGCCCCTCTTTCTGTCTGGGCGACTGCAGGGGACTAATTCCTTCCTGTGCCTTAGTCTGTTGCGTCTTGCTGCGATACGGCTTTGGAGAGCATCAAGGCATCGGGTTTCACGAGTTTGATGTGCAGGGCCTGGCCTGTGGCCTCTGCTTATCCTTCGGACACCCTGGTGGTGCTCGGCTGTGGTGGTCAGAGTGGCTGGGGTGGTGGGAGAGGGCACACCCTGCTTTGGGTCTGAGGCCCCCCTGTCCCTCCCCAGGTCAGGAGGAAGTGGGGCGCAGCCACTTGGTGCGGACTGCAGAGGAGGGCCAGGTCATGCAGCCATTGAGGGAGGGTCTGGACTTGGAAAGTCAGGAACCGGTCAGGCTGGGTGGGTGGTGTTTCCCTTCCTTCGAGCCCTGGGTAGCTCACACCTGATGGGAGCCTCTGGGAGGTGTTAGGACCCTGGGCTGAGCCACCTGGCAGGCCCCTGAATCCAAAGACGAGTGGAGACGGTAGGGTTGGGGTAGACGCAGAGTGGTCGTTAAAGGCACTCTGCTGGTGTGACTGCACTGTGACAGCCCTCCTGGGCTCCAGGGTCTGGGTACTGAGTGAACTGGGCACGTCCCTGCCCTCGTGGACCCTGGACCCTGAGCAGCAGGCCTCTCCGAGGCACTCCCTGGTCTGCTGTGTGTGACAGTGCCGGGCTGTTGTAGTCGTGAAATGTGCAGGACCACAGAGGAAGGGACCGAGGGTCAGCCCGAGACCTGAGCTAGACATCGGGTGGTAGGGAAGGGGGTGGAGCTGTGGCCTGAGAGATGTGGAAGGGGGGTGGGTGTGCCCGTGGGATGAGCGCAGACATGACCTGCCGTGGTTGGCGGGTTTGGGACATGAGCTTGCGTCTTTGGGGCTCCCACCGGGGCTGTCTGCCGTCGTGCCGCCATGCGCCCCAAGGAGAGCTGCTGTTGGGGCGCTCGGAGGCTGGGCAGGTTTGGGAGACCCGTTTCTGTCAGCTGTGGCTGGGCTGCTATGCCTGGGGTAAGCTTGTGGATGGCGGGATGTGGGCCTGTTGTCACCACAGCAGGCGTAATGGGCCTGTCCCTGTGTGCTGGGTAAAGCTCCTGCCTTGGGGACCAAAGCCTACTTACTCCCGTTTTCCCCCAGGAGTTGTGTCCACCGTGGTCCCGGACTCTGCCCACAAGCTGTTCATCGGGGGCTTACCCAATTACCTGAATGATGACCAGGTAGACCCCTCGCCTCCTCCTGACTGCTCCCCTCCCAGCCTTTACCCAAACCAGCCCTGACAGAGTTGCGGCCCTGTCTCAGGTAAAAGAGCTGCTGACATCGTTCGGGCCTCTCAAGGCCTTCAACCTGGTCAAGGACAGTGCCACGGGGCTCTCCAAGGGCTATGCCTTCTGTGAGTACGTGGACATCAACGTTACAGATCAGGTGAGCCCCGGGCCCCTGGTGCTGCTGCGTCCGTCCTTGCCCTGCACCTTGCTCTGTGTCCACACTGGTCTCCCCTCCTCTGGATGGGCGGGAGGAGGCCGGCCTGCAGTGGGGCCCTGCGTGGGGGACTTGAGCCCTTTCCCTCGGTTCTGGCTCTTTCCAAGCTCTGACCCCTTTGCCTTCCCCTCTCCCCCACCAATGCCCGGCTCTGGGGTATTGGGGCTTGTGGGGAGGTGTCAAGCTCCTGGCCCCTAACCCGCACCTCTTCGCCGCACCCCCCCCCCCCCCCACCCCTCGCCCTTCAAACACAGGCCATCGCAGGGCTGAACGGGATGCAGCTGGGGGATAAGAAACTGCTCGTGCAGAGGGCAAGTGTGGGAGCCAAGAATGCCACGCTGGTGAGCCCCCCGGCACGTCATTTTCCATTGGCTAGAGGGACACCTGGGGGTGGGGTGGGGTGGGGTGGGTGGGGCTGGGAGGAGGTCCTTCTAAGTCTTTGGCTCTGGCTTTTTGGTGGTGCTGAGTGGGCACCTGAGCCTTACAGGGGCAGGGCCTGGTTTTCCCTGGGTAGGCCTCTGGGCAGCTGGTGTGGCCTTGGCTGTGACTGCTCTGCCCTTTGCCCCACAGAGCACCATCAACCAGACCCCCGTGACCCTGCAAGTGCCAGGCCTGATGAGCTCCCAGGTGCAGATGGGCGGCCACCCGACTGAGGTCCTGTGCCTCATGAACATGGTGCTGCCTGAGGAGCTGCTGGACGACGAGGAGTACGAGGAGATTGTGGAGGACGTGCGGGATGAGTGCAGCAAGTATGGGCTCGTCAAGTCCATTGAGATCCCCCGGCCTGTGGATGGCGTCGAGGTGCCCGGCTGTGGAAAGGTGCGTGCGTGTGTGTGCGTGTGCATGCGTGCGTGCGTGCCCACCCTTCCCCTCACCTTTCCCCGCATGGTGTGGTGTCCCCAGGGAGTGTGGCCCCGCAACTGTCATAGCTTCGGTCTGTCTCATGACCTCTCGCAAGTGGTTTGGTCTTGTCTGTGCAGTGGGGAGAAAAGTGCTGACCATTGGTCTCAATGGCAGCAAGCACGCTTGTGTCTCCTGGGTGCCAGGTACTCACTAAGCTTCCCTGTGCGACTCTGGACTCCCACAGCAGCCTTCTGGGCCCTACCTCAGAGGACACAGGCCATACAGTCACATTTCCCAGCCCACTGAGGCATGTCACTTCTGGCCCCCTGCCAGGAGTCTGCACCTTCCGCTCTCCTTGGGAGGCATGAAAGGGGGGGTGACTTAGGTTCATCCAGCCACTCACCTAGTGATTCAGGCTTTAGCTGGCCAAGTCCTGGGGCCAGCCTTGTCAGACAACATATCTGCCACCTTAGGTGGTACCTGGGAAGGGAGGAGGAGTGCTCTGGATGCAGTGTTGAGATTGGAGGCCAAGAGGCAGTATTAAGCAGGTCCAAGTGACACCAGGTTATCCCGGCAGGCAGGTAGGGTCCTGGCCAGGGAGCCCAGTGAGCATAGATCTCCTGGTATCTTTGGGGACAGTGACCAGGCAGCCTGAGCAGAATAAAGCAGATGGGATTGGGGGCTGAGACCCAGGGTGGCAAATCAGCCCCAGAGGAATGTTGGGTGTTTTCTGCAGTGAGCAGGAAGCCTTTGAAAGGTCCCAACTGTGGTCTGTGGCCTGGCACATGGAGACGGTTCGTTAGAATAAGGTAGGGGTGGCCAGGGATTACAGAGCCGGTACCTCCTCTACCCTGCAGGGCTGGACTCCGCAGCCTGGGAATTTGGAGGGGGCAGAGGGGATAGTGGTAAGATCTCTGGAGCTTTGGCAACTAACAGCTTGTGATCAGCTTGGTGAAAGATGGTGATCAGGCGGACGGAGAGAAATAAGTTCATGGATTTGAGAAACACATTACCTGTAAATGCCCACTGATTTGAGTTATGCTGCAGGGGGAAGAGGAGTCCAGTAAAATGCTCAGACTTGTGGCTTTGGTGATTGGGTGGAACTGGCAGGTGAGAAGGAAGCGAGAGAGTTGAGCAGGTTTGTGGGGGAGGGGGTCAGTGTCGATGGGCAGGTTGACACCTCAGCAGAGATGTGTAGGAAGCCGTGAGCAGGACAGAGCTGCGTCCCAGGCATGAGGTCTGATAGAAGTGTAGGTGTCGTCAACATACTGACCCCTGTTTTGGTGTCAGCTGGATGAACTTGCCAGGAAGCAGTGGAAAGAGCATCGGGGGCCAAGGGACGACAGGGCTTGGGTGAGGGGAGGGGGCGGATGGGCATTATGTCCTCTCCCGTTTTCCTGCCCAGTCCTCACTGTGTGGCAGAAACACCCACTCCCCGCATGTCCTTTGCAGTCAGTGCTATGACAGATGCTGGAATGGAGGCTGGCTCTTGAGGGGCGGAGTAAATACTTGTGGGAAGGATGAATGGGAAGACCTGGCTGGTCTCTGGGATCATCCTGCCTCTTTTGTTTTGAAACTTTTCATTCTTTTCAAACATTTATAAGAGTAGAGTCATCGTAGTGGTGTATTACAGTACATCATTTAAGTTGTATTGAGCATACATAGCAGCGTTGTGATGCCCCATCACCCAGCTTCAGGTTATCCATATCTAGTCATTCTTAGTTTCTATATTTAGCTTCCCAGTTTCCCTTTTTTTTCCTAAAATAATTTAAAGCAGATTTCCAAATTTTACCTGTAACAAACAAGGGCGTTTCTGTAATATCTGAACTTATTAATATTTGGGGCCTGGTAAAACTTGCTTTGGCTTTTGTGCTGTGTGTGTGCTTTTTGGATGTTAAGCTCCATTCCCAGCCTCCACCCAGTAAATGGAAGCACCTCCTAGATGGTAGCATCGGATCCCCCTTTGTGACCACCAAAAACGTCTCCAGACATTGCAGAATGTCGCCTGGGGACACACAAGCTGGTTTTGAGAAGTGCTGCTCTAAACGTTTTAACAGATCATTTCTAAAAAAAAAATCTTAATGAAGCTACAATACTGTTATTACAGTAACAAAATTATCCTGAGGATGTATTTAAGTTTGTGTTCAGATTTCCTTTATGTTTCAAAAGACTTTTTATATTGTTTAAGGATCCAAACAAGGATTCATGCCATTTTGTTTAATAAAACTTTATCGAAATTTATCAGTTCTACATAATTGTCTCTGCCCCCCCTCCCCCAGCCATTTTGTTGAAGCAGTAGGTCAGATTTGTATTAACAGAATCCCGTATTGAGCATTAGGCTGGTATTATCCTCTCCCTCCCTCCACTTCCTGTAAACTGGTGGTTTAAACAAGATGACAAACTTCATTGGGTCAAATATCTGGGATTTTTTTTTTTTTTTTTAATCACCTTGGGTTTGAATCTTAATTTCTGAGCTTCCCTTCATCTGTCCTCTGGGGAGAACATGGCCCTTGGGGGGAGCTTGGGGAGCACCCGGCACAATGCCCGGTACAGGGAAGACATTCCACACAAGTGACCTCTTTCCTTGCTGAGCGTGCAGGTGTCCCATGTGACTCTTGACTCTAGCTCCCCTCTGTTCTTCCTCACTCTGCATGCCTCTTTGATCCTGGGGTTCTGCAGGACGTTGGCCAAATGCTCCCAAACCTGTAGCGAGGCCCTCTCCCTCTTGTGGAGTTCTGGGTTTTGGGTAGATGCTGGCTGGTTGCTCTGACTGAGCCAGTTTGTCCTTGGAGGCTGAAAGGCCACCTTGCCTTCACAACCCGTCTCTTATCCCCGCAGATCTTCGTGGAGTTCACCTCTGTGTTTGACTGCCAGAAAGCCATGCAGGGCCTGACGGGTCGCAAGTTCGCCAACAGAGTGGTTGTCACAAAATACTGTGACCCCGACTCTTACCACCGCCGGGACTTCTGGTAGAGGTGGAGGGGGAGGGTGGGGGAAGGGCTGGCTGGGGGCTGCTCCCCCTCCCACCCCCCCTCTTTTCTCCCTCTGAAGAAGATGGGCAGAGGAGTGACAGCCGAATGACAGCCGGCAGCAACTGGAATGGCAGCAATTAGGGTGGGGTGGGGGTTGGGGTGGGGAGGGGAATTGGGGAAGTGCGCGCACAGGCCCACACAGACACATGCACCCAGACACAGAGGGAAGGGGTCGGGATGGGGAGGGGGTGCACAGCAGGGCGGGGTAGGACCCCCAGAGCCCCTCCCCAAAACAGCCTCTCCTCCCTTTTACCCTCTTTCTCCCCTTCCCCACCGTAGAAACATAGTGTGTTTATATTTTATGGCCAAACTATTTTGAATTTTGTTGTCCGACCCCCAGAGCCCCGCCTTCTCCCTTTCCAGGACCACAGCTCCCGTCCTCTTGGCCTCTGGTCCTCTCCCTGGTGCCCGCCCTCCCCGGTTTCTTACGTAGTTGATTCTCTTCTCCTTAGTCTTCCCCGACCTGTGCCCCAGCCCCGTGGCCCCGTCCCTCTCCTCTCTGTGGCAGTTTCATATTTGCTAAGACGAATTTGCTCATTAAACATTTTGTTGTATTTTACTTTACGGAGCTGCTCTGTGTCCGGTGTGTGTACCCCGTGCCCCCACCCCGGTCATTGGCCCTAGGCTGCGGGCGCCTGGCTGTCCCTGCCCTCCGGCCGCGGCGCCCTTGGCGCGCCCTGCCGGGCACACCCCCGCCTGCGTGGCCGGTTGCCCGGGGCAGGCGCTTGGGGGCGGGGCTCCGCGTGTGCGCCCCTTGGGCAAGGAGAGGGGGTGCCTAGAGCACCACCGCGGGGTGCCGGGGGTGTGGCCTCGCGAGCCCGGCACGGCGCGGCCCCTTCCTCGCCTCCCCGACCTCCCTCGGCCGAGTTTGCCGGCCGGGCCTCTCTGAGGCCTCCACTCTTTCAAGGGCGTCCCCAAGGCCTCGCAGCCGCGTCTGGCCACGGCGCTCGCGCGCCGGAAGTGACGTAGAAGGGCGGGCGGGGCCGCGGAAGCGGCGACTGCGCAGGCTCCCTGCGGGCCGAGTCGCCGGGGCCAAATGCGGCGCGGAGGGCGGGGCGCGCCGCCACTTCCGCTTCCGGTCCGTCGCCTCCTTCGGTTGCTTCCCGTCCGCTCGGCGGCTCCCCTCCCCCGCCCGGCTCTCTGCGCCCCTCCCGGGCGCCGGGGCGGCGGGGCCGTCGGCGTGCGGCCCTCCGTGCGTTCGCGCGTGCGCCCGAGTGCGCCTCCGTGTCCGCCGCCTGCGGCCAGGCGCGCGCCCCGCGACACCGAGGCCAAGCGGGGCAGGGGGCTGCCCGCCATGACCCCCCGGAGCCCGGCGTGAGAGGCCGAGGTGAGCGCGGGCCGGGGTACGGCGGTACGGGGGCGCTCGGGCGTCCGTCGCGTGCGGCCCCTGGCTCATCACCGCGGCCTTTGTGTGTCGGCGCCCGCGCCTTTCCACCCCGCGGTGTCTGTGTTGGTCCGTATCCCGCCGGCCTCCGCCCGGGCCTCGGCGCTGCCCGCGTCCGCTGTGGCGCTTCCACTGGGCGCCGGTCCCCGTGTGTCGACCCCTGTCAGTGTCGGTGTGTGGTGTTCAGGATTGGTGGTCGTGCCGCTGTCTCTTTCTCTCTCTCCCTCTCTCTCTCTCCCTCTCCCTTCTGCCTCCTCTCTTCCTCCGGGCCTCCGTGTCTGCAGTTCCCGGTGACCCTAGTCCCCGTCTCTGTGCATCTTCCTCCCCTCCGTTTTCCCATTCATCGTCCTCGCGCACATCCCCAATCCCGAGGTCCCTCTGCACGTCTGCTGCTTGGTCTGGAATCTGCCCCCTCCCCCAGGTCCTGGAGTCTCCAGAGGGGTGGGAGGTCGAGAGCCGGGCTGTAGAATCGAGGCCCACTCCTTGGCCAGCCTGTACTGGTTATCAGGTGACTTCTTTCATTTCCAAACCTTCGCTTCCTAGTGTTTAAAGTTAGGGTCGTTCACAGTTCCTGCATCCTGGCGTCGCTGTGCGTGTTCCTGGAGGCGGTAGCGGTGAAGCAGCTCGCCCCGCAGTTAACTGCTGGGACCCCTGCATTCCGCTCTTACAGGTTTTCAGCTCCGCGCAGCACATGTTTGACATTAGTCATTTGAGTACCCCTTGAGGGTTTTGCCATATCGTTCGTTCTCTACTCGATCTAATACTTCTCTTTGTGAGTCCGTTTGTGTTGAAAAACTTGCTCTCATTCTGAGCAGCATGCGTGCACTTTCGTGGACTGTTTTTCTAACACAGCTTAGTGTAATTACCCGGCGTTAAAGTAGTGCGTTTTCCTTTACCGGCCCTTTGGAAATGTTCTTTTTCTCTGATAACAGCAGGCAGCGTTACTGAGCCCCTACTATCTGTGGGCAGGGCGCCAAGCACTTTATGTACCCATCTTATTTAATCAGCAAGCCTGCCGGGTAAGAATTCTTTCCTTCTTTTCATAGTTGAGCAAACTGAGTCTCAAGGAGGTTGTTCTGCTGGTAGCTCATGGCCAGGATTTGGGCCCAAGTTACTTGTTCTTTGTTTCACACGTTGGTTTTTCTTTCTCTGATGAGTTTGTAGTGCTGGGTCGCTGTCTCTTTCTTTTCCTTCTAGGGCCTTGATCCTTTCTCTTCGTTGTCATTCGGTCTCTGAGTACTGTCTCTGCCTGGGTTTCTCTGTGCCTCTTTCTCTTCTTGTTGGTCTTGTTCCCTTCCCTCTGTCTCTTCTGTGCTGGTCACATCAGCTCTTTGTCCTGGTGCATCCAGCTGGCCTGCTGGGCCCCCTGACCGCCTCACATCTGCCTCCCTGTGCCTGGGCTCTCCAGCTGGAATTCAAAGCTGGGGCCAGCCGGCCGTCCCAGGACGTAGGTAGGTTGTGGGAGGGCTTATTGGAGTGGATGTGGACCGAGGTGCTCAGTCTGCTCTGCAGCCAGGGTGAGGCCTGTGTCCCAGGGCAAGGGAGTCTCTCTTCCTGTGCCTCAGTTTCCTCCCCCCGTGAGGTGCTGTGAATCACGGAGTTGGGAGGATTAATTGAGTCATTGTGTGTAAAGCATGGAGAAGAATGCCTAGCACGGGGTAAGGCTCGTGCCACCGCTTGCTGTGATAGTCACCTTCCACCTGGTTCCCGCCCTTCTGTTCCTTCCCGTCATCTTGCTCTCAACACGGGTTAGTTTAAAAGTGTAGGTTTTGGTGTCCAAGCAGCCAGAGGTTGAGTCTGTGCTGCTGCGCTTAGTGTGTGACCTGGGCTGAATTGTTTGGCCTCCGAAAGCCCCGCTGGTGGTGTTGAGATAATGGGCATCTCTTGGTCAGCGAGCCCCTGGCATGCGGCTCAGACCCAGTGGGCAGCCGGGCTCATCCTTATCTCTCCTCCCCGAGCCTCCCGCCCCCCCCCCCCCCCCCCCCCCTTGGTACGCCTGTCTCCCTGGCGTTCCCTGCCTCTTGCTCCATTCCCTTTAGTGGTCTCCCTGTGTGTCCTTGTTTCTTCCACAGATTCTGCCCCTTCCACTCCAGCCCTCCCTCCTTCCCTTCTTCCTAGCTGTTTATTGAATGGCTCTTCCGGGACGGCTGTCCCCAGAGACGTGGTCTCTGTCCCCATGGGGCTATTGGGTTGGCCTCAGCCACAGAATCAGACCCACGGGTATAAAATACTGATGGGGCCCCTAGGGAACCATGACTGTGGCATTTGGGTGTGTAACATCTGGGAAGCTTAAGCAGAGCCCTGGGGGTGACGAGGAGTGACCTGGGTGCTGAGGAAGAGCAGGATGACCATCTCGTGACACCACCCACGTTTATAGTGCACTGCCTACGTGCCGGGTTCTTAGCCCCCTGGGTTGTGGAACAAAACCCCACTCTACAGGGGAGAAAACAGGTGTGGAAGTTCCTGGCCCACCCAGGGCAGCGGGCTCGGAAGGACCGAGCTGCGGTGTCCCGTCTGTGATCTATCACTGCACACCCTGCCTCACTGAGCAGGGCCCCCAAGCAGGAAGGAGCTGGGCATGTTTGAGGAACTGAAAGACGGACCGGGTGACTAAGATGGGGGTTAACGAGGGCCAGAGCCTTCTAGGCTATGCTTAGGACCTCATCCTTGACTCCGGGGTGGGGGTGGGGGGCCACGAGGGCAGAGCTGCAGGCTGGACAGCCCCAGGTCCCAATTGTGTTTCTAAAGGTCCTTTCTTCCTCAGATGCGGTGACCCCCAGCCCCTGCTGCTGTCTTTTCCTCCAGTCGCCCCTGTCTCGCCACATCCCGGGGGGCCCACCACCCTCACCATCACCCGCCGCCATGTCGACCTCGTCGCTGCGGCGCCAGATGAAGAACATAGTCCACAACTACTCGGAGGCCGAGATCAAGGTCCGAGAAGCCACGAGCAACGACCCCTGGGGCCCATCCAGCTCCCTCATGTCTGAGATCGCTGACCTCACCTACAACGTTGTCGCCTTCTCCGAGATCATGAGCATGATCTGGAAGCGGCTCAATGACCATGGCAAGAACTGGCGGCATGTCTACAAGGTCAGTGCCCGGGGCCTGCAGCCCAGCTCTCACATGCATGCGTGCTCGAGGGCGGGCGGGGGTGCGCGCAGGGCTCCGGTGGTGGTGTGCCCGAGGACTTGGAGTTCTGGGTGTTTATGTGAACCTCTCTCCCTCCCGCCCTCCTTTTCACCTAACGAAGGCAGCAAACGGGTAAGGGTCTTAGGAGTTTTGAGTCATAGGGTTTAAACTTCTTGAAAACGTGGCACAGTTGCAAGATTCGTCCGCACAGAAGGCCTAAGCAGGTGCACGGCACGCGTCCCTCTGTGTGCCCAGAGCCCAGGTCCCTCTCAGAGGCAGCTGGTGTCCCCCGCTTCTGTTTTTTCCTCCGGAACAATCTGTGTGCACATGTCCCCTGGCACCAGGGAGTTTGGGGGGCCGTGGAGCCGCAGTACCACTGCAGCGCTGGATACGTGGCCGTGTGCAATTATCAGGGCTCAGGACTGCAGTGGAGGACGGTGGGCTGTAGCAAGTGTAAATCGTACCCCAGTTTTAAGAAGGAAGGTGAAGTCACATCTCAGAGGTCATTCCTCTTTAGGATATAAAAGATTCGTACTTTATTTTCTTCCTTTTTTTACTTTTTCAACACGTGCTACCTGGGGACGGACGGATCGTTAAGTGATCTGTGACGTTTTGCTTTTGTGAACAAGACTGCCGCGAATCCCCTTGTATGTTCACCATTTTCTAGAACTGGAACTTTTGGGCGGAAGGACACTCGCAAGTGTCACGTTGAGAAACGTGGACACAGTGCCCACCACAGAAGTGGTCTGTTGACTGGTTCCTGGTGGCGGATGTGTGCGTCCTCACCCAGCAAACAGACAGATTGGAGGCTTTGGTCAAAGGGAACGTGTCTTTGGGGAGTGCCCGTGAGCGGTTTTTTCAGCTTACTGGTCTGGGGCCTGGCATCTTCCCCTTGGACCAAGAAGCGGCGGTGGGCACAGGCTGGCGCGGGTGGCCGGCCCCCACTCCCAGCAGTGGGGCTCGGGGCGGCCTGTGGACGTTCTTGCGTGTGAGGGTCCGGCTGCTGGGGTGGGAGCCGGAGAGCGAGGTTCAGGCAAGTCCTCTTGTCGACGTTTGTTTGGGGACCGTTGGCCAAGGGCCTGTTTGTGTCTGGTGGTGGATGAGGCGGCCGAGGTCCCCGGTCTCATGGACTCCGGCTGGGACCTGCGCTGTGCCCCAGGGCACGGTGCTCCCTCGTTTCTCAGACCTGGAAATGCTGTGTTCTTTCTCACACCCACCCTGACAAACCCGGACTGGGGCCTCAATCCCCCGGACCCGATGTTGGGTCCGATATTTGGTGGTTTGTTGTGAAGGACTGGGTGGCATTTGTCTAGCTGAGAATCGGGGAAGGGGTGGGGGGTCTGGGTAAGCCCTTGTGTGGAGGTGAAGGGAGGGGATGGGATTTGGAGGGCCTCTTGAAACTGCAAGGGAAGCTCACTGGGGCTCATGGACCAAGTGCAGCCGGAGAAACACTGCTGTAGGCAGAGAACCACGAAGTACTTTTCCTGTCCCCACTTTTTAGGTGAGGAAACTGAGGCACAAAGAGGCTCGGGGCCACCCGGGGGCAAGGGGTGGGAGGGGAGCCTTGGAACCCGTTCTCTTGACTGGGTTGTGTCACCTCCCTGCTCCGAGGAATGCAGGGTCTCCATTTTTATCTTTTAAATGTTTACTTATCTTTTAACGTTTATGAGAGAGAGCGCGAGCACGGGAGGGGCAGAGAGAGAGGGAGACACAGAATCTGAAGCAGGCTTCAGGCTCTGAGCTGTCAGCACAGAGCCCAACATGGGGCTCGAACCCACAAACTGCAAGATTGTGACCTAAGCTGAAGTTGGACGTTTAACCGACTGAGCTACCCAGGTGCCTCTCAGTTTTTATCTTTTAAAACAAGAGGTCAACAAACTATGGGCCAGAGGTTGAATCTGGGCAGCCACCTGTGTTGGTGGGTGAAGCTCTATCCGTCATGGCCAGGCCCGCTCATCTGCGGCTGCTTCCCCTATAGCATGGGGGCCATGTGGCCTGAAAAGCTGGGTTACCTAGCACCTGGCCCTTTGAGAAGTTGTTTGTGGATTCCTGTTTTTTTGTTTTTTTACTTTTGTAAACATTGATTTTTTATTTAAGTTTATTTATTTTGAGAGAGAGCGAGAGAGAGAGAGGGGGAGAGAGAGAGAGAGAGCCCAAGAATGCATGCACATGTGGACAGGCAGGGGAGGAGGAGGAGCAGGGAAAGGGGGGGAAAGAGAATCCTAAGCAGGCTCCATGCTGTCAGTGCAGAGCCCGACACGGGGCTCGAACCCACAAACCGCGAGGTGATGATCTGAGGCGAAGCCAAGAGTCAGACGCTCAACCAACTGAGTGCCCAGGTGCCCCGTGTGGCTCCTTGATGCGTGTTCTGGTGTCCTGGGGGATCCAGGAGCAAGCTGTTTCAAAAATTAGCAGGGACTATTGGGCTGTCCAGTTGCTTACTTTTAAGAATAGGTTCACGTTTTCTGTTGTGACACGTGTCACGAGCGTACAGCCTGGTTAGTGCTCACGTGTACGCTCACCTGTGTAGCCACCATCCCGATGGAGAGAGAGAGAGGATGTCCCCGCCTCCCCCAGCAGCATCCTGTCCTGCCTTCTGTCTGCCACGTTTGTTCTAGAACTTTCCACGGACCCATGCTCCTGGTTCTTTGCACCTGCGTATGTTGCTCACGGCCGCATCTGGGAGGTTGGCGTGTGCGGCATCCGCTTGCGTGTTTACGTTACGTTGCTGTGCGTGTGCTGCTCCCGCACCACGGGCCCGCTGTGCTTCACACGTATGCGTGTTACCCGTGGGGTGTTTGGATTCTTTCTGGGTTCACAGGCCATTCAACTGCAGCTCCAGAGCTTTGAAAACGAGTTTTTGTGAGTTGTTGGGTGCAAGTCCCATCCCAGGCTGAGGGGAGGTGGTCTGTCTGCCATCTGTGGGTCTCGGGTAGCTTGACTGTTGGTGGGACCTTCTGCTGGGAGATCCTGTTTTATGTGTCGTGTGGCCTTTCTGGTCTGAACCCGGGAAAGCTGAATTCCAGAGCACGGCTGGCCCAGGACCTTGGGAGCCTGCTTTCCACCCTGTCCCTCCTACCGTGATGCGTAAACACCTCGAGGGCTGGTTAAAGACTAACCTCTGATTACTGGCGTAAATACCGTTCACACACCTTCAGGAAGCCTGTGAGATTCAGGTTTGGCTCCCCAGGAAGGTTGGGGAGACGTCAAGCCCCCACAGCGGGGGTTCCCCGGCAAATCGCGTAGCTCTTCAGACAGCTCAGCCGAAGCAGAAGGTCCTCTCTCTGTTGCTTTGCAGTGGTCTGGGTGACCTTCAGGGGCTCCGGGAAGCTCCCGGAGTCCCCTGCAAACCATAAGGTGCCCTGTCGTCCGACGACCGGAGTCTCTTTCCCCGTTTTTGTTTTAACTTGTTGGAAAGAGAATTTGTTCTTACCTCTTAAATGCAGGAGCTGTCACGGTGTTTCCTCCTCCCTGTCCCTTTGTTCCTGCTGTCCCAGTGCACGAGTGCCCTGCAGAGAGCCCTGCCTCAACAGGCCCCGAGGGCCCGGTGCCTCCCTCCCTCCCTCCCACCTCGAGGAGCAAGTCGCTTCCTTGTCTGCAGAGGCACAAAGCTCTACACGGGCGGTAATGACACACGTTCCAGATGGACAGGACGGGAGAGAAACCAGTCTGGCCGTCCGAGCACTGGGTGCTGTCGAACGTGACTTAACAGGCATATTTTTGTGGTTTCAGAGAAATAGAGTGGGGTCTGCTCGGCTCGGGGAAGCCTGGGAGGGGCTGCAGCGACCATACCTGCCTTTTCCCCGTTTCTGGATTTTTACTGACCTGCACACAGATCCTGTGCCGTATGGTTCACCCTTGTAAAGTGTGCGGTTCAGTGGCACAGAGCACCGGCCCGGGGTTAGGCGACCACCACCACTGCCTGGGTGCAGAGTATCTTCGTCACCTGCACACAGATCCCGTGTCCACCGAGAGTCTCCCAGCCCTGGCAGCCCCGAATCTCCTGTGAACCACATCCTCTGTGGATGTGCCTGTCGGGGACGCCCGCCTCGCATGCTCTTTGGTGTCTGTGGGGTCCCTCCAAGTGGCTGCACGTGGCCGCGCTGCGTCCTCTCTCGCGGCCACGTAGTCACCTGCTGGGCTGCGCGTGTCTGTCCGTGTGCGGCTGACGTGAGGGTTGGCGCCGGGACTGGGATCCTGGCCGCCGTGTGCGTGACCGGTGTGCCCCCCGCCCTGAAGGCCATGACGCTGATGGAGTACCTCATCAAGACCGGCTCGGAGCGCGTGTCCCAGCAGTGCAAGGAGAACATGTACGCGGTGCAGACGCTCAAGGACTTCCAGTACGTGGACCGTGATGGCAAGGACCAGGGCGTGAACGTGCGTGAGAAGGCCAAGCAGCTGGTGGCCCTGCTCCGTGACGAGGACCGGCTGCGGGAGGAGCGTGCCCACGCGCTCAAGACCAAGGAGAAGCTGGCGCAGACCGCCACGGGTGAGGCCTGCCTCGGGAGCCCCCCGCGCCTCTGCGCCCTCACTGCTCCCTCCAGGCCCACCCTCCTCCGTCTTGAAGCTTCCTGTCGTTGCCAGGCACCCCTTGCCCAGCCGCTGGGCTCTCCCCGCCCTGTGCCATCCTTTCTGTGTCCTCATCTGAGGGGTGACGAGCCGTGAGCCTCCTCTGCACTCCTGTGTCCCTTCCCTCTCGCTGTGGGACCCTAGAGCTGAGAGGTACCCTGTTCACCTGCAAATACTAACCGAGGGCCGCCTGAGGGCCCAGGTGTGCCCCTTCCTGAGAGCGGGCAGTGCCGAAGACGGAGAGGAGTGACCTGGAGGGGGTTGCCGGAGGTCTGAGGTCAGGGACGGCAGGCACTCTGGGGGGCCTGCCGACAGTGAGGGGCCAGCTGCGAGCAGCAGGCAGGTGGGCGCTTCCCCTGGCTCAGCATTAGGCCCTGCACCCTGTCCGTGCCTCCTTCCGGGTAGTCACCCCCTTCCGGGTCAGGTCTTGTCTCCGCCACACCCACGGTGGGGGTGGGGGCTGAGGGTGCAGGTTCTCTTCTTCCCCCGACACCCAGCTGGTCCCAGCCACGCAGCCCTGGACCCGTGGGAGCGTGTGGGCCTGGAGACCGGTGTGCCCTGGGGCTCTGAGCAGACCCCGGGCATGCAGCTCGGGAACCAAGGTCGTGGGCTTTGAGGCTCCTGCACATCCTCCCTTTGCTGCTGGCTTTTGTTCTTGGGCCCACAGGGCTGTCCTTCCTTGACACCCCCCCCCCCCCCGCTCCTTATTCCATGTTCTCCCCGGGGCGGGGGGAGGGGAGGCTGGACAAACCCGACTCACAGTCTGCCCCCCCCGAAAGGAAGCCGTCCCCCCCCCTCTCCCCCCCCCGCCCCGCCTGGGCTGTGTGGTCCCTTCTCTTTGTCCAGCCGGGTCTCACTGCCCCTCCCCACCGCAGCGTCCTCAGCAGCCGTGGGCTCGGGGCCCCCACCTGAGGCAGAGCAGGCGTGGCCACAGAGCAGCGGGGAGGAGGAGCTCCAGCTCCAGCTGGCCTTGGCCATGAGCAAGGAGGAGGCCGACCAGGTACTGGGCCCGGCCGGGCGCACCAGTTTGACTCTGGGGGTTTGACTTCCGTTCTCATCCCATCTCATGCCTCAGCCCCCGCCCCTCCACCTCCTGAGGGCCTGTGCCCTCTCTCTCCCACCCCCAGCCCTCTCTCTGCTGGCCCTCCCACCTGGTCTTCCTGTGTCCTCGTCCTGACCGCTTTCGTCCCCTTTACTCGGGTGTTTGTCCTGAGTGGCTCCTTCCCTGCTAGTCTCTCTGCTCTGTCTCTGCCCGTCCCTCGCCGGTTTGGGTGACCGTGTCTGTGCCTTTGGTTCTGTCCGTCCTGGCTCTGTTTCTGTTTCCTTTCCTTTTCTCCTTCTCTCTCTCTCCCCTTCCCTCCTCCTCTCTCTCCTTCCCTCCTTCTTTCTCCCGCCCCCCACCTCGTGTCCTGCCCTGGACCCCTCACACTCTTTCCGTACCTTTCTTCCTCTCTCTCTCTCTCTCCGCCCCCCCCCCCCCGCCTCCTTTTCTCTCTTCTTCCCTCCTTCTTTATCTTTCCCACCCCCACCTTGTGTCCTGTCGTGGACCCCTCACACTCCCCGTCTCTCTCCTCCTCTCTCTCTCTCTCTCTCTCTTCTCTACTTTTCTCTCTCCTTCTCTCCCTCCCTCCCTCCCTCCCTCCCACCCCCCACCTCATGTCCTGCCCTGGACCCCTCACACTGTCTCTGTCTCTCTCTTCCTCTCTCTCTCTCTCTCTCTCTCTCTCTCTCTTCTCTCTCTTCTCTCTCTCTTTTCCTCCTTTTCTCTCTCCTTCCCTGCTTCTCTCTCTCTCCTTCCCTCGTTCTCTCTCCCCCCCCCCCCCCCATGTCCTGCCCTGGAACCCTCACACTCTCTCCGTCTCTCTCCTTCTCTCTCTCTCTCTCTCCTTCCCTCCTCCTCTCTCTCCTTCCCTCCTTCTTTATCTCGCCCGCCCCCAACCTTGTGTCCTGCCCTGGACCCCTCACACTCCCCGTCTCTCTCTTCCTCTCTCTCCTTCCCTCCTTCTCTTTCTCTCCCGCCCCCCACCTCGTGTCCTGCCCTGGACCCCTCATGCTCTCTCTCCCCCAGCCCCCATCCTGCGGCCCTGAGGACGACGTCCAGCTCCAGCTGGCCCTTAGTTTGAGCCGTGAGGAACACGACAAGGTCAGAAGAGCCCCCTCCCCTCCCTAGGGCTCCCCTCAGACCCTCCTCAGGTCCCCGGCTCCTTGCACCCCCTTGCCCGCCCCACAGCAGCCCTGCCCCTGCCGTACACACGTGTCACGTGGGTCCTCCAACGGTGCAGTCACAGCATGGGAAGCAGATGCCTCGTGGCCACTCCGTCCCCTCTGCCACAGCCCAGGCCTTGGTCACCTCCACCCAGCGCAGCAGACACTGCAGAGTCAGACGCCTGGCCCCCGCTTCCCGAGCCTGTCAGAGCAGTGCCTGGCCAGGCCCGTGTCCCCAGCCCAGACCGCACGTGCCTCCCCATCCTCCCCTCCCACATCGTCCACATCCCATTTTAATTTTCAGTCACCTTTGTCGGGTCGGGGGTGGGGGGCAGCCGTGCTGCTCGTATTCTGACCCTCCCTTGTCGCCTGCCTCCATGACCCAAACAGGAAGAGCGGATCCGCCGTGGGGACGACCTGAGGCTTCAGATGGCCATAGAGGAGAGCAGGAGGGAGACTGGTGGCCAGGAGGAGGTGAGCATGGGAGGCCGTCCTGCCCTCAGGCGCCCGGGGCCTTGGGCGGGGCCCTAGGCGGCTGTGGCTGTGGCTGCAGGGAACCGTTTTCTCGTGGAGACGTGTGGGGGCTGGAGGGCGCTCGAATGTGACCCCGCCACGGAGATGTTTCGAGTGGCGGTCGGTGCCTGTAGCTGAGCGAGACCAGAGCGAGATACAGTGAGAGCACCGGTCTGATCGGGCAGGAAGGGGGTGGCTCACGTGTGCCCAGGCACCTCCTGAGCATCCGCCTTCGCCCGGGACACCGAGGGTCAGCGGGCGAGCGACACAGGGCTGGTCCCTGGCCTCCGGGGGCCGCAGTCCCCCAGTGCAGACGTGATGTTTGCTGGCAGTTCAGCTTGTGCTTTTCATCCCGCCTCTCTTGGCCTCACGGGTGAATGAGGCAAGGCCGTGCACATTGAGGCCAGGGTCCCTCGCGTGGCCGGGCATCCAAGCTGGCCTCGTTCCGTGGCCTCACTCGGGTTGCTGTCTCGAGCATCTTCACTGTGGGACCGGCCTCAAGGATGCTGGCCTGGGAGGGTAGCCGCCTTCCTGATGGGCAGGCGGAGGGCGGGTAGCCGGGTGGCCAGGGCTGGCCCCGCAGCCACAACAGGGCACTGGATAGAGGAGCCTACTTGGGCTAGCCTCAGCCGGAGGGTCTCCCTGATGCCCCACCTCTCGAGAGCCTGGAGGAAGGGGGTGCCAGGCCTGCGCCCGCTGTCCTGTGGGAGGTGGGGCACCTCCTTGTCCAGAGAGGCGTGTGCTCTTGGGACACAGGGTCATTGTGTGAGAGTGAGTGCGCGCGCGCGCATGCGTGTGTGTGTGTGTGTGTGTGTGTGCGCACATGTGCATGCTCACAGGTGCTCCAGGCTTCCAGGGCTATGGGTGAGCGCCTGTGAGCGCGTGCGCACACTCACACACACACACACACAGCCCTGGAAGCCTGGAGCATGCTCCAGGTGACGTGGGACATGTACTGGGCTTGAGGCCAGGACTGTTCAGGGTGACCCATAATCACCTGACACTCAGTGGGCGACCCCAGTGGGCCTCCCATGGGCAGGGCTGGGGTGGGCTCCTCTGGGCTCTGGTCGCTTTCCTTGTTCTGGTGGGAACTGGGGAGGGCTGAGTGGTGGGGGGTGGCGGACAGCAGGGGTGTAGTGGGTGGGAGATGGGGAGACTGCCTTCTTCGGTCTCATGACCACAGCACCTGGCTCTTGCTTCTCTCTTGCTCCGCAGCCGTTCCCCCCCCTCCCCCCCGCCCCAGGGCCCTCCTCCCAGACCCCTGGGGTCCCCTGGCCCAGCCTGCTCGGGCCTCATGTACCTTCTTTCCTCTGTACCCTGCAGTCCTCCCTCATGGATCTTGCTGACGTCTTCACGGCCCCGGCTCCACCACCAGCCACGGACCCCTGGGGAGGCCCCCAGGCGGCACCCATGACTGCCCCCACCTCGGACCCTTGGGGAGGGGCCCCTGTCCCTCCAGCTGCTGATCCCTGGGGTGGTCCGGCCCCTACACCAGCCTCCGGGGACCCTTGGAGGCCTGCTGCCCCTGCAGGGCCCCCGGTTGACCCTTGGGGTGGGACCCAGGCCCCTGCAGCTGGAGAGGGGCCCACGCCTGACCCGTGGGGGAGCTCTGATGGTGAGTGCTGGCTGCCTGCCTGCTCTGGCCCCACATCCAGTGTGTGATCCCGGGCATGCCTTAGGGATTGGGACAGATGCAGTACAGTGGGTGGCTGTGGGGGTCAGATAGAACAGCCCAGAGGAGCGGGCATGAGGGAGCCTGTAGGACCATGGCGGGGTGCCAAGGGGCGCGGGGTAGAGAGGTTGCTGCAGTGGAACCAGGGCGGGTGGCTGGTGAGGCTGGGTGCAGGAGGGCTGGGACGGGGCTGGATGCCCTGGGGGGTCTCAAGGGAGCCATGGGGTTTGGGCAGGTCTGGGTGAGCCATACCGCCTTACCCAGCTGGGGAGGTCTTTGGGGGCTTCCCAGAGGCCTCACGGCCGAGGAGGGACGTGTGGGCAGAGGCCCCGCAGTGTGTGTAGCCATGGCTCATTCGTGGGGACGAGGCGGGAAAGGCTGCGGGTGGGCCCACGCTGGGGTGCCCAGCTGCGTCCCAGGACACGGCAGGGCAGGGCGAGGCTTTGGGGAGGTACGGGCCTAGGAGTGAGGCTGGAGGGAGTGGGCAGAGGTTTCTCAGAGGTAAACCCTCCACCCAGCAGCCGCGTACATGCCTCCTTCCTCACTCAGGTGGGGCTCCGGTAGGTGGACCCCCAGCCTCTGATCCCTGGGCTCCAGCCCCGGCCTTCTCGGACCCCTGGGGAGGGTCACCTGCCAAGCCCAGCACCAATGGCACCACAGGTACTGGGTGGGTGCTGGGGTCAGGCTGATGGGGCCCAAGGGTGTGGCGGGTGTGTGTGGGAGCTTGGGGGTGTCTGGTCTCTGGAGTGCCGGGGGCTGGGGAGTGGGAGGTGGGTCCCCATGGGGAGCTGAGTGGGCATCCTGGACCCCCACAGCCGTCGGGTTTGACGCGGAGCCAGATGAGTTCTCGGACTTCGACCGCCTGCGTTCGGCCCTGCCGACCTCCGGGAGCAGCACGGGTGAGCCACCCTCTGGGCTGTGTGGGCCGGCACCCAGACCCTCTCATTGCAGTTATAACTGATCCTGAACATCTTCAAAAGAAAGTTTGATCTTGGTTTTGAATAATTTCATACTCAGAAGAGCTGCAGAAGTAGCATAAGGAACTGTGTTTTTGCAGCTTCCCTAGATTCCGAACTCTGACTTCTGTGTCCCTGGAATGTTCCTCTGGTGTTTCTGGGGGCCCGGCCGGCTGTGTCCTGCATTACCAGCAGTGTGGTGACTGCGGGGGCCCGCCCCCCTGGCCTGCCCGCTGGTGCCTCAGCGCCCAGTGCCTTCCCCACCTGGCATCCCGTCTTCGGGGCACCTTGCGTTTGGGCGTCCTGGCTCTTGTGTCCCTCCCTTCCCGGCACGGACTGGACTGGCTTGTGTCTGGAGAACATGCCGTCTGTGCGAGGTGTTGGGAGGGCACTGAGCCTGTCCCCAGGAGGCGCCGATGTGTCTCCCTGCGCCAGTGGCCTGAAGCGGACCCGGGAAGCAGAAGCAGGAATTCTTGGGACTGACTGGGCAGGCCGGGCGCCAGGGATCCCTCCCTTCCCTTGCGCCCCCTGAGGTTATTGTCCAGTCCCCCGTCCGTCCGTGGTTTGCTACCTTCCCGGGTCTGTTTTCCTCTCTCCCTGCCGATTTCGTGCATTTCCCAGCAGCAGGGGGGATTCTCAGATCTCAGAAACAAGCAGACAGTCTCACAGATGCTCTCCTGTCTGCGGGGCCATTGTGATTCTCCACCGTGATGTTTCTGTTGGGGACGGACGCTGGAGCCAGTGGGGTTTTGTGGGATTGCGTGAACGTCCCTTGGTAGTTTTCTGCCCTGGAGACTATCTGCTGGAGTTCCCTGAGTGGGTCCCCCTGGCTTGGCGCTAGGCTGGGCCTCCCAGTTTGAGGCCCCTGCTGCCCGCCCTCCCCTGACCCCTCTCTGGCTCCTTGTAGGGGAGCTGGAGCTGCTCGCTGGAGAGGTACCCGCACGCAGTCCCGGGGCGTTCGACATGAGTGGGGTCGGAGGCTCTCTGGCCGAGGCTGTGGGGAGCCCCCCGCCGGCGGTTGCCCCCACCCCGCCGCCGCCCACACGGAAGACGCCAGAGTCATTCCTGGGGCCTAATGCAGCCCTCGTGGACCTCGACTCACTGGTGAGCCGGCCGGGCCCCACGCCGCCAGGAGCCAAGGCCTCCAACCCCTTCCTGCCAAGCGGTGAGTGCCAGCCTCCCGGACGGATCCCACCTGTTGACCTCCTACCCGGGCAGGCCCCTGACTCTGCTCTGCTGTCTCCTCTTCTCTTCTCTCCCTGTAGGAGCCCCGACCACCGGCCCCTCCATCACCAACCCCTTCCAGCCCGCGCCCCCTGCGACGCTCACCCTGAACCAGCTCCGGCTCAGCCCTGTGCCCCCGGTCCCCGGAGCACCACCGACATACATCTCTCCCCTTGGTGGGGGCCCTGGCCTGCCCCCCATGATGCCCCCAGGCCCCCCAGCCCCCAACACTAACCCCTTCCTCCTATAATCCAGGAGGGAGGGGGATTTGGCCTGGCCGGGCTCCCCCCATTTCTGCTCCCTGGGAGACCAGTGTTGTGAGTGCATGTGAAGCGGGGGACCCCTGCCCCCACCCCAGCACCCTCCCCTCCTGGGGCCCACTCACACTACACCCTCTTCCATGTCCCCCACCCCACCTCCCCGGAGAGAAACTGGACGTGACATGGGGGATGGGGAGGGGTGCTGGCCGGAGGAGGACCCCTTTCCTGTGGCATTAGAAAGGGGAGGGACAGCTGGGGGTCCCCCACCCATTCCTCTCCCTCCCAACTCCTGACTGGCCCCTCAATCAGTGTTTGAGCCTCCTCGTCCCTATGCGCACCCCTTGGTGAATCCTTGGTGATAATTTTGGCAACTTCGGGAATAAATGGCAATTCTCATGGGTATCACTCCCCCAAGTTCCCATCCGTGGTTCACACAACCTCCTCCCCCGAGGGACCCAGGGCTTTGGGCCTCTTTGTTGCCCCTTGGGGCAGCTGAGAGCCCGTGCGTCTCAGAAGTGTCGGTTCCGGAGGCTTCAGTTCCGGTGGGCAGCCGTGTTGGGGCGTGGGGGGTGCCTGGGTCCCCGTGGGCGGCAGCCCACTCGGGGCTGGAGAGCTTAATGAGGTTCTTGGGTGTGGGTGCTTCACACATGCTTGTGGCCAGTGGACCCCACGTGGGGGTCGGGGGTCGTGCAGGGCTGGGTGAGCTGTGGATGAGCAGGTGAGGGTTCCTGAGACGATGGCGGGGTGCACTTGACACGCGGCGGTGCTGCCGTGCTGTGAACCAGTGCGCATGCCCATCCGGGTACAGCCGGCAGTGGTCTATGCTGCTACCGGAGCAGAGGGACACCGGGTCTGAGCTCTTGCTCTTCCGCCCCCCCCCCCCCCCCCGCCCTGCCGTGGGTCCCTCTCCCATGGTGGTGAGGGCTGTGTCTCACACTCCAAGGAGGCGGCCGACATGAGGGGATGGCATGTGAGCCCCAGGGACAGCCACGGGGACGGCAGGTCAGAGACAGATGGCGGAGTGGGAGTGAGCTTGCCGGCAGGGCGGCTGGACTTCTGTCCTTGCTGTCGAGGGGCGCGGTGGCTGAATGCATGGGACAGCGGCAGCTTCCGCACCCAGAGAAGGGAGGGCCTGGGGTGCTGGGAGCACGGGGGCAGGTGGGCGAGCCCCGGTCTTGGTCTTCCCGGGGCTCCAGGGACCCAGCGGGCTGGACCTTCCTTCCATGGGGCGGGGAGGGGCGGGGGGAGACAGAAACACGACCTGGGTTTGTTGTCCAGAAGCCCTGAGGGTCTGTCCCCAGACGGCGGCCGCAGCACTTAGCGCGTCCCCTCTCGTTCCCTCGGTATGAACGCACGTCAGCTCCAAAGCCCCGGTGCCCCCGCCTCGTCCCTCTAAGAGCCCCGACCCCTGATTAGGCCTGCGCGCCGGGTTTGTAGTGACCGGCCCCCACCTGAGCGCTGAGGAGCCCAGCCGGCCGTTCCTGCCTCACTGGCTCGCTCCTCCTCCTCCTCCTCCTCCTGTGAGTCGCTTGGACTCCGTCCCCAATGTTGTGGGGGCTGGTGGGGGTCCCGGTGGGTGTGTCTGCAGGGGCTTTGGGCCACCTGTGCCAGGGCCGGAGGGGACAGGCCGGCCGGGGCTTGTCTGGGGGTGAGTGTGTGGGTCTGTGACCCACCCGGGCACCGGAGGCCAAGATGGAGGCAGAGGCCCCGCCCACTCGCAGGCCTGCCCCCGCGTTTCAGGACGTGTGCTCGCACGGCCCACTGCGCTAGCTGCTAGCGCTCAGGCTCCCTTGCGTTCGGTGTCCCCGCCTCTCACCTGTGTCCTAGAAGCACGACACAGAGCCTGCCTCGGCCAGCCTCTGCCTCTGCCTCACCTTCCCTTCAGAACTCGTCTGCCCTCGATGCAGAATCCTGACCTACTTGGCCCCCCTGCCGCCCGGCCCGGCACACGGGACCCCACACCCCTTCCACGCTCTCAGTGTGCACACGCCCTGCTCTGTGCTGCACGGGACCCATGTGCAGTCAGCGCATGACGCCCCAACTCAGGTGGGCAAACTACGGCCCCGGCCGCTGCTTATTTTTGTAAATAAAGTTTTATTGGAACACAGCCGCTGTTGTTTTCCTATTGTCTGTGGCAGCTGCCACTTACACAGGCAGCCTTCCGTACGTGTGGGCGACCCCACGTGGCCTGAGAGCCTAGTGTACTTACTGCCGACTGAGGAAAGTTAGCTCCCTGCACGGCCTTGTGCTTTGAGTGACTTCCAGCCCTGCAGGCCTGTCGGGCCCCAGCCCCTGGGACAAGGACACGCCTGCCGTGGGCCCGGTCTCTGCCCTCTGTTGCTTCCTACTGAGTATTTCTGTCTTTTCATTCTGTGTGTAAGGCTAATTCTTTTTCATCACTCATGTATTTTAGTTTGCACATTTGTAATTTCAGAGTTCTATTTAATGATTCCTTCTTAAACGCGTCTCCTGGACACTTTCGAGCAAACACGACTCTAGACAACGGTGCTCTAACCTGCTTGCCAACCCCTTGATGCCCGCCTGGCTGTACCATCCGTGCTGAGGGCCGGCCCCCCTCATCCTCGGCACCCTGGAGGCCCCTCCTGAGAACTGCACACGGGTGGCCCCCTCTACTGCCGGGGGATGTGCTAGCCTGCGTTGATGTGGGGCCCTGTAACAGTTAACCCCAGTCCCCTGCTCTCCAAGGGGAGTGGACTGCAGGGGGAGAGGCCCTGGGTGGGGTGTTCTCACCGGTTCACTTACCGTCACTCCAAGCTTAGCCCTAACTAGGCAGCGATAACTGAACATTAGAAAATCAAGTGGGATGACTTCGGCACACAAAAAGGAAATGTTAAAAATGGCGCTGTATTGGAAAGGGGTGGATCCTGCCGGGGTGACACAGCCCCGCCCCCTGCCCGCAAAGAACCTCCCTGGGCTGACAGTGGTATGTGTGTGGAAATCCGGGGGGGGATGTGCAGCCCAATGCAGAGTGACCAGGGGCGAACCTCTTGCTTTAAGCTGGCACTCCGGTGGTACCAAGTGCATCCGAGCCCCCGTGATGCCAGGCTGCCACCTCCTGGACGGCCCTATCTGCCTCCTTCCCGCGTTCCCGGACTGGTGTGCACTTGAAAGGAATGTGTGCCTTTCAGCGGTTGAGTAAAACCGAAAATACACACACACACACACACACACACACACACACATTTTTACTGTTTACATAGGTCTTGGCCCACATATCACCTAGAAAGTCAATTAACCCGTTGGGTCACATCCAAGTTTTTACTTCGTTTATAACCTCCATTACACACTAAGTTAATACTGCAGAAAATAAAAAACACTCAGAAACTGATGTGAAAACCCAGAACCCAGTCATCGGAACAGAAATAGGAACAAGTCCCCAGAGAAACAACTGTGCTGACGCTTAAATGCTTTCATGTAATTAGCGTTCGCGATCCACCAGCCGTTGCGTGTTTTCCTGCCACGTCTGCACCACGCACCTAACCGGCAGGAGAGTTCCCGGCTCTGGCTGTGAGCACACGGGAATTCTCTACAAATGTTCTGTATCGGAGGTTCGTTTGCCCTGCCCAGAACCCGCGGGGTGGCTGGCAACGCCTGGGCTCCTCACAGGGCAGATTCTCAGGACTTCTTGCCCGTCCGTGGTCGGATTCCCAGGAGCAAAAAACGGACGCAGCGTCTCCGCGGCAGGAATTTCAGCGAACGTGAAAATGTGGGATCCGTCGCTAACGTGGTAAAAGGAAACGGTGCCAAAATTCCTATCCAGGAAGACCCCTACGCGGTGTAACCGGGGGCTCACCGAGAGAACAGTCACAGGCATGGTGCCGGCTTGGAAGAGATCTGTCCTCAGACCCACCGTCCAGAAGCCAAACTCTGAGGACAGCAGAACCGGCCCTTGCCGACGAGCAGAGTCTCTGCAAACACCCACGTCCCATTCCTTGCTGGTCCCCACGTCCACCTCCCAGTAGTGGCGGCCAGAGGAGAACCCAGGGGAGCCCAGCACACAGAGGGCGTAGTCGAATCTCTCGGCCCGGGGCGTCCGGTTCTGTCTGGAATACCCGCAGTGGACACTCTTCAGGTCCTCAGAAATGACGAGGTAGCCGTTGGCCGTGTCAACGTCCAAGGTCACGTCCACTGTGGGAGAGAGAGAAGCCAGTCAGCAAGCACACGCGCCCGGCAGCCCTCTGCACGTCTGCTGCAAAGGCCCAGACGTCTCGGCCGCGGTCACCCCTTCACCCTCCGCTCCGTGCTGCTCGGAATTTCCCTGGGGAAACTTCCCTGGTCCCTGAGGAGGTCGAGTTTATAGACCGAGTGGGTGACGGTGCTCAGAACCAGTCCCTCTGACTCCTAGCGTGTGTTCTCTTCACACCAAGTGATCTGACCGAAGACGCCGGGCGGCATGGTCTCAAATTATCATGCAAAGTAGTGCGGGCCCTGCTGACCTGCAGGCATCAGGTGAATGTGTGAAGGACGGAAACTAGTGCACTTAGTGCAGAATAACAGTAAATATGCAAGTTTTTCACGTATTGCGTTGTCTTGGCCAGTACCTTCCTCGTCTACCGATGTTGAGCAGACAAGTGCATCCCGGGCCCTTGCTCCCTGGAGTTGTAATCACACAGAGGAGTAAGGCTGGGGGTCCCGAAGGAGACGGGTGAACTCTGGACAGTCCAGGCAGAGGAAGGGACCCCTGTGGACACCAGTGGGGACGTGCTGGGCTCTGGCAGTGACATAGACACAGGGCAGTGCCGGAGGGGCAGGGGGTGGAAGGAAAAGGACTGTGGGTGCTGCCCACGTCTCTGGCTTGCCCTGTAGGGAGGCCAGGTGACCGCATGGGTGGAGCCAGTAGCCTTGGAAATAAACCCTCTGGACCCAACACCAACGGCTGCACTTGGCGTCCCAGCACACAGGTGTTTGGAAGATGCCCAGACCCTCCGACCGTCACAGGGGACATGTCGAGACCGGTCACGTTTCTGGGACACGGCTCACCATCTCAGATTCAGGTTGCAAGGAGCTGGAAGTCAACTCCGGGAACACAGAGACCCGTGTCCTTGGCACGACACTGTGGGCTGGCGTGCCCACCCCAGCACCCTCCTCACAGCCCATTCACACCCACGGGACCCGCCACCCCTCAGGACCCAGCACAGGGGAGTTGGGACAGAGTCGGGACAGAGCCAGGAGGAGCAAGGGCTCTGCGAGCTCCAAGGAGCCTGGGAGGTCCCTCCTGGCATCCTTGAGCACGTTAGACGCGCAGCTGAGCCGTGAGAATCCACGGTAACCCTGACTTGGGAGAGAGTCAGGCGTGACTCCTCTCGGGTGCAGGCCACGGCCGGAAGCTGAAATTGTTTTCTCATAGGTGGCGCTAATCTGTACTTCCAGGAAAGCATGACTGGGCCTTGGAAAGCTATGTTTCAGCTCATCCCCTTAAGAAATGGGTAGGCAGGGGGCGCCTGGGTGGCTCAGTCGGGTTAAACGTCCGACTTCGGCTCGGGTCATGATCTCACGGTTTGTGAGTTCGAGCCCTCCATCAGGCTCTGTGCTGGCAGCTCAGAGCCTGGAACCTTCGTTTCAGATTCTGTGTCTCCCTCTTTCTCTGCCCCTCCCCCATTCGTGCTCTCTCTCCCTCTGTCTCAAAAATAAATAAACCTTAAAAAAAAAAAAGAAACATTAGAAGAAACGGGTAGGCAGGCTGCGTCTTCCAGAGCATTTACATGTGGGGACAGGCTGTACCTTGGAACTTGCGTATCTTTGGGTTCATCCGTAGAACAGCTCGCAGCTGGGGCTCTAACTCCTTGATCTTTGCAACCAGCCTCCCAAGCTGGCTTCCGGGCCTGAGGTCCTCCTTCTGAGAGACCACGGAGCAGGAGGGGCACAGTAGGCCCGCCCCGTCGGGCTCCCTCTGCAGCGAATCCAGGCACTGCAGGCAGCAGACGTAGCCACATTTCAGGTACATGGGCGTTTCGAGGTAGGCCAGGCACACGAGACACCTGCTTACTTCTTTAAAGTGTTCGGCCATGGCCCCTGTCTGGGGAGAGACATGCACGTTGGAATTTTCCATGAGGCCTTGGGCCACTCTCCCCTTTACACCCGCGGTGATTTGCAGTCACTACTAACCGGCAGCAAAGGTCCCGCACACGTACAAACATACGGGACTCGCGGCCCTTGGGTTCTGAGGTTTAAGATGCTAGACGGGATGAAGGACACGATTCGCCCTCAGGCCCTAAGTGGGTGGTGAGAGGGGCCCTACCGCACCCGAGCCGTCCCAGCTGGTGGCCGGCCAGCCAGCCCTGGCTAGGAGCACCCGGGGTGGGGCTTGTCCACACAGAACAGTGCCGCGAGCGAGAGACACGCACGCGTGTAGCGGGGAGGACCCGACGAGACACACAGAGCGAGTATACCATCTCATGCAGAACTTCCAGAAACCAGTTCATGCTGGGAGGCTTGCATCTTGCTGAGGTCGATTAGATTTGCCTCATTGTCTGTCTGTGAGGCTGCCAGAGAAGGAGCTTGCCGTTCCACAAGTGGGTCAGCTCCTGGGCAGCCAGGACCGCACCCCCCGCTCCCCCCCACTCCCACCCCCCCTCAACCCCCCCCTCCAACCCCCCATTAACCCCCCCACTGCCACCCCCACCCCGCTCACTCCCCCAGTCCCATCCCCACCCCTCCCCACCCCCCTCAACCCCCCCCATTCCCACCCCCTTCAACCCCCCCACTGCCACCCCCACCCCGCTCACCCCCCCAGTCCCATCCCCACCCCCTCCCCACCCCCCTCAACCCCCCATCCCCCACCCCCCACACCCCTCAACCCCCTCCACTCCCACCCCTCTCTACCCTCCCCACCCCCCACCCCCACCCCCCTCAACCCCCCCCGCTCCCACCCCCCTCAACCCCCCCACTGCCACCCCCACCCCCCTCAACCCCCCAGTCCCATCCCCACCCCCCTCCCCACCCCCCTCAACCCCCCCACCCCCCTCAACCCCCCTCCCCCCACCCCCAACCGCTCAACCCCCCTCCCCCCCACCCCACCGCCTCAACCCCCCCACTCCCACCCGCACCCCGTCAACCCCCCCCACTCCCACCCCCCTCTACCCTCCCCACCCCCCACCCCCACCCCCTCAACCCCCCCACCCCACCCCCACCCCAACCCCATCAACCCCCCCCACTCCCACCCCCACCCCCACCCCCCTCTACCCTCCCCACCCCCCCCAACCCCCCACCCCCCCCAGCAGCTACCCCACCTGCACAGGACAGAAGCCGCAGCCCAGCGTGAGAGGCAGGATGGCGGTGGCTGGGGCTTTGCTCACCACGTCTGCGTTGGCCAAGCTCTGTTCTGGCCCAGCACGGGGCGACCGTCCCGAATCTGCAAGCCGGTGTGGGGAACCTACGCCGCTCCCTTCAGAGGGGCCCAGGACCCCAGGAGCACACGCTGTGCCTGCCCTGAGTTGGCATCAGATGGCACTGGCTGCATTTATCGATCGCTCCCTTCTGAGACTTTGCTTTCTCCTATGAGCTCTTGTAGATATTTAACATTTTTCAAGTTTTTTTTTTTTTTTAATTTATTTTGAGACAGCGTGAGCAGGGGAGGGGCAGAGACAGAGGCAGAGAGAGAAGCCCCAGCGGGCTCCGCACTGTCAGCACAGAGCCCGATGCGGGGCTCGAACACCCAGACCGTGAGGTCGTGACCTGAGCTGAAACCCGGGTGCCCCCAAAGTTTGAAAAAATTAAAAAATTTGGCTACAGTTGGCACTCAAAGTTATGTTAGTTTCAGGCGTACAACATAGTGATTGGACGGGTCTGTAGTTACGCTGGGCTCAGCACCAGGGTCCCCCGACCACACTGTCAGAAGCTCACTGACCATGTTCCCTGCACCTGCCTTTCCTCCCCGTGACTCACTCCCTAACTGGAAGCCGGGACCCCTCTCTGCCCTTCACCCGTGCCTCCCACCTCCACCCCAACCCCCCTGGCAACCGCCCGTTTGTCCTCCGTAGTTATAGGTCTGTGTAGACACTTGGGAAATAAGAAGCTTGTACGCACCTCTTCTGCTCTGGCCCCAGGTCTTGTCCCAGCAGCAGTTCTGAAGTGAGATCTCCCAGGAGGGGCTTTTATTAGCACTGCTCCCCGCCCATCCCACCCATTTCCTCCCCTCTAATCCAGTCAGAATTGGATGAGTTCTAGCATCCCTGGGACTTTTCTCTGTTAGAGAGGCCACCGAAAACAAAGGAGGTTAACTTCAAAGTGTTACTTTTAATGTGATAAGACCACAAGGTTGCCTCAGGATCATTCTAGACAAATGTTGCATCTGTGGGTGATAAGAATTGGGGTTACGGTTAACATTTTTTAAAGATACATCGTCCTTATTGATCCCTATACATGAATGAGGCTAGCTTCAAATAGGTTTTTTTTTTAAACATTTTCTTTTTTTTTTGTAATGTTTATTTATTTTTGAGAGAGAGAGACAGAGCTGGAGTGGGGGAGGGGCAGAGAGAGAGGGAGACAGAACAGAATGGAAGCAGGCTCCAGGCTCTGAGCTGTCAGCACAGAGCCTGACGTGCGGATCAAACTCACAAACTGTGAGACCATGACCTGAGCCAAAGTCGGATGCTCAACCGACTGAGTCACCCGGGCACCCCATCAAATAGTTTTGGTCATGAAGGTGAATTCCCCCATTTTGGTCCACACAAATGGTTAAGCCCAATCAGAAGTCTCTCCCCAAATCACACGGACTAGGTCACGGCCACTTCTCCACAAGTGTTTTCTCCACAAACGTGAGGACCCTTGCTTAGAAGTTCGGTAAACATGGGGCGCCTGGGTGGCTCAGTCGGTTGAGCGTCCGACTTCGACTCAGGTCATGATTTCATGGTTCGTGGGTTCAAGCCCCTTGGGCTCTGTGCTGACAGCTCAGAACCTGGAGCCTGCTTCTGATTCTGTGTCTCCCTCTCTCTGACCCTCCCCTGTTCATGCTCTGTCTCTCTCTGTCCCAAAAATAAATAAACGTTGAAAAAAAAATTAAAAAAAAAAAAAAAAGAAATAAATAAATGTTAAAAAAATTAAAAAAAAAAAGTTCGGTAAACAGGGGCACCTGAGTGGCTCAGTCGGTTGAGCATCCGACTTGGGCTCAGGTCATGATCTCACTGTTCGTGGGTTCAAGCCCCTCGTCGGGCTCTGTGCTGACAGCTCAGAACCTGGAGCCTGCTTTGGATTCTGTGTCTCCCTCTCTCTCTGACCCTCCCCTGTTCATGCTCTGTCTCTCTCTGTCTCAAAAATAAATAAACATTAAAAAAAAAAAGTTCTGTAAACAAACCCCAAAGCTCATCCCTGACGACAAGTGAGCCCGAGAAGGTCTGGCTTCACGTTCTTTACAGAATCAAAGACTGAAGATGTTTTACAATATTACCATGGGATATGCTCCATCACAACAGAGATGAGATACATAGGAGGCATTTCTTTTCAATCACGTGCAAAAGCTGTCCCTTGCAGTTTAGAGGACTCCGTGTTGATCACAGATTAAGGGGCAGGATGAGAAAGTGGGAGACAGCGGGGGTGAGAGGGGGTTAGACTGTGTCTATGTGGTTACGTTAAGTATCATTCAGTTGCTCACTTCCACAGAATCCCTTGCTGGCACCTACTGGGCGTCCGTATCGCTTCTCATGGGAACTGAGGCACGTCCCCCAGCCACGTTTGCCATCCCTGCTCTCCCGCCTCCCGGGTTCTTAACCACACCTCCTCCTCAGGGTCCCTCCCGGGACCCAGCCTGAAGGGAGACCCGTGCAGATGACGGGGGGGGGGGGGGGGGGCAGCAAGGCCCCCATGTCTGCTCTTTGTTTCCTCACAAGATACTTGACGTCATTAACATTATCTTGTCTCTTTTTCTTAGACTCGCGGGGAAAAGAAATCTCTGTAATTCTAACTTGTGGTTAAGCGGCTGATTTGGGAAACAATTCAGTCCAGTTAATACGAGCCGTTAACTCAGTCCTGGCTCCGGAGCCAGGAAAGATTGCTGCGGCAAAGCTTTGGCAACCAGAGCCAGACAGACGGTAGACCGGATGAAGTGCATCGGGGGCATTTGGCCCATGGGGTCTGCCCACTCGTGGAAGTGCTTCCTTCTGTCCACAGTGGATACGACCCTGCCTGGGGCACAGAAACCCCCACCCGGTCATCTCTGATGGCCCAGGAGTGTGCCACGCGGGCATCTCCTCCTGATTCCAATAAAGCACGCAAGACTTCAGTATTGTACTCTGTGCCCTGGACTTTGCTGGGTTCATCTCAGACACCACCGGGGAGGTGGGGACCAGCCATGAGTGGGATCGTGGCCTTTGCAAATAACATGTTTCCCCATGTGTGAAAGTCAATGGGTCTTTGGGAGTTGGGACTCTGGGCGGTGACGGGGACTGTCCTGGATGGGGACCCCAACCTGCGCCTGGTGAGGCTTCTCCTTTGGAAATCATTATTTTATTTCAACATTTGCAATGGATCTCATACCTTCACCTTGACCACACTTTCTGCTCCTGAGGAGATATAGGTCCAAGATGACAGAGGAACAACATAGTCGCTAAGTAGTCACGTTGTACTGTGGTCCAGAGCAAGGTGAAATGGAATTTCGCTGCACATTATCCCCTCGTAGGAGATCCCCTCCTCCCCCCCGACCCCCCGTATTACAGCCAATCACTGACTAGAGAAAAGAAATCCCTTCTTGTCATCTGTCTTTAATGCACATTAAAAACATTTTTTAAATGTTTATTTAGTTTTGAGAGAGAGAGAGAAAGAGAGAGACAGAGAGAGAGAGACAGAGCATGAACAGGGGAGGGGCAGACACAGAGGGAGACAAAATCTGGACAAAACAGGCTCAGAGCAGTCAGCACAGAGCCCAAAGCTGGGCTCCAACCCACGAGCAGTGAGATCATGACCTGAGCTGAAGTCGGACGCTTCACTGACTGAGCCACCCAGGCTCCCAACTGCACATTTAAAGTAAAAAAAAAAAAAAAAAGTAAATTGTGTGAAAAATCATTTAAAATATTTTTGAAATTAAAGATGAGTCATGGGGCACCTGGGTGGCTCGGTCGGTTAAGCGACCGACTTCGGCTCAGGTCGGGATCTTGCCGTCTGTCAGTTCGAGCCCCATGTCAGGCTCTGTGCTGACAGCTCAGAGCCTGGAGCCTGCTTCGGATTCTGTGTCTCCCTCTCTCTCTGCCCCTCCCCTAGTCACGCTCTGTTGCTCTGTCTCTCTCTCAAAGATGAATAAACAAGGGCGCCTGGGTGGCGCAGTCGGTTAAGTCGTGACTTCAGCCAGGTCACGATCTCGTGCTCCGTGAGTTCGAGCCCCGCATCAGGCTCTGGGCTGATGGCTCAGAGCCTGGAGCCTGTTTCCGATTCTGTGTCTCCCTCTCTCTCTGCCCCTCCCCCGTTCATGCTCTGTCTCTCTCTGTCCCAAAAAATAAATAAACGTTGAAAAAAAAATTTAAAAAAGATGAATAAACATTAAAAAAAATAAAAAAAAAGATGAGTCATAAATAGCTCATAAATATAAACATAAATATAAAACACATATATTTTCGCAATGAAATTTGGGGTTTGGTTTTTGTTAAATATTCTCCTACTTATTTCGTCCTTGATTCTCCATATATAAAAAACCTGGGCAAGATTTGCTTTGTGAGTGTCTTAGGCTTCTAACAACCTCTGATAAATGAAGTAATTCTAAAATCTGACTCGGGTCAGCTCGCCGCCACTCTCCAGGAGGCCCCCTTGTGCCTCTCGGTTCTGGTGCAGGCTTCCTGCCTCCACCCTACTTTCCCAGACAACCTGGAGAGGCCCGGGACTCCCCTGCTGCCAGGCGGCTCCGTTTAGCAAACGTCTATTGCCTCCTGATGCCTTGGGACACCTTGACTACCTGCTCTTCACAAGACTATTTAAAATCACCGCAGTGTAAACTCACAGGTACATGATGTCCCATCCTTCCTTCAGCGTGGAAATACTTCAGCATGTTTGATCTGGCAAAACTCCAAGAAAGTCACAGCCCCTTGGTTGTTCCTTCCTATCGGGACCTTTCCTCTGGTCCCAAGACAAATCTTTCCTCTACCTTGTGTTCCCAGGACAGTTTGTAAACCCTTCTCCTGTAAGGGTTAAATTGTAGTGTAGGGCTAACGCTTAGCTTGAAAAATAACAGCTTTGTTCTGACACTGAAGGTTAAAAGATAACAGCCTTGTTTTTACTCTGGTAAATCCCACTTCATACTCTTGTAAATCAGGCTTCACCAAGGAAGGAAACAAAAGCTCAAAGAAAAGAGCATCAGAGGCAAGGTCAAGGAGATCCACAGGTTGCAACTTAGAGGCAGAAAGTCTAAAATAAACACCTCACTCGGCAACTGTTTCTAACACATCTGGCAACTGTTTCTAACTCATCTGGGAACTGTTTCTCTGTTCTGTTCCCAGGTAATGATAAAATGATGTGATTGGCTTTAAAAACTCTGTACCCCAGCTGTTCCGGGCCACACTCTTATCAAGAGTGTTGGTCCCGATCGGTCGGCCTTGCCTCTCATTGTAATAAACTTTGTTGTGACTGTCGCTGGTGCCTGTAGCAGTCTGTTTCAGGAGTCGTGTGGATGCAACACTCCTAGAATCGTTCTCCGCAGACTTGTGTGTTGATCTTCAGGTTTCCTTGTTGAGACAGCCGCTCGTGAAAGCTGGTACCGTGGCCTTGATCTTTGACATTAAATAGCAGAGTATTGGTACATCATTGCATAGGAATGACGCACAATGTCATTTAATGCTTGAACTGTGATCATTTACACTTGATTTAGTCACTTAAACTTTAAATGATTAAGTCTAAATTTTAAAGTCAATCTTGTCTTTTTCATTTTTTTTCCCCTGGATTAAAAAAAATTTTTTTTTAATGTTTATTTCTGACAGAGACAAAGAGTGAGTGGGGGAGGGGCAGAGAGAGAGGGAGACATAGAATCTGAAGCAGGCTCTAGGCTCTGAGCCGTCAGCCCAGAGCCCAACGTGGGGCTCGAACCCACGAACCACAAGATCATGACCTGAGCTGAAGACAGATGGACACTCAACTGACTGAGCCACCCAGGTGCCCCGAAAAATGGCTTTTTAATCACATGTAAAAGCATGGGAAATTCCTCTGAGTTTTGGTAAGGCATGGTAAAAAGGAAGCATTAAGAGTACATGCAAGGTATTTGTGATACATGTCTCGGGTGTAAAGATTACATTTCACATGAGGAAAAGGAAGGAGAGCTTTGAAAAACAGATTTGGGGATGTCACAAACTGCACATAGTACAATGTCATTGAAGGATACTTACCAGACTTCTGACAGCCTGAAGCCCAGGAGAATCAAGGTCTTACTTTATCCTGTGTTGAATCTCACTGTTCTGTAAGGTGCTTACTGCCACTGAGCTTTGTTCTTTATTTTAATGCCTCCGTTTTCCTCCTTATATAAATAATAATTGTTCATTTGTGAAAGTTTCCAAACCCAAGATAAGCAAATAGAAAATGCGAAACAGACAAATAAAATATCAAACAGGAAAAAAAAATGGTCACAGTGGAATATCATTTCATTCTATTATAGATACATGAGTTTTAGAATTTTGTAAAGTTAAGGGGTGCCTGGGTGGTTCCGTTGGTTGAGCGTCCGACTTCGGCTCAGGTCATGATCTCACGGTTTGTAGGTTTGAACTCCAAATTAGGCTCTGTGCTGACAGCTCGGATTCTGTGTCTCCCTCTCTGCCCCTCCCCTGCTCACACTCTGTCTCTCTCTCTCTCTGTCTCTCAAAAATAAATGTTAAAAAAATTTAAATATCTTTTGGGGTGCCTGGTGGCTCAGTTGGCTAAGCATCTGACTCTTGATTTCCACTCAGGTCATGATCTCACGGTTCATGAGATCGAGCCCCGCCTCGGGGCTCAGTGTGAGCCTTCTTGGGATTCTCTCTCTTTGTCTCTCTCTACCCCTCCTCCCCTCAAAATAAGTAAGAACAAAAAACTTTAAATATCTTTTATTTGGAGCAATATTTATGGCAAAAAAGAATCAAAGGAATGTTCTCATTGACCTAACAAGGCATCCCAGATAGTTTCTAGTTTGTTTAATGAACCTCTAAAAATAAATTTCTGCAAACATAGAGAAAAACATGTCTGAGGAAATGATTCTGTTCACTGACGAGGCTTTACAGAATGTTCTGAGTAGGCTTTATTCATTTTATTTATCTGAATATAAGACATTTTATCACTTTAGGTATCAAAAGGGCTTACAACTAAATAAGTTTGTTACATGGGGGGGTAGGACATAGTTTCTCAGTTCTCACCCACACCCTTAATAGGTGAGGTCTGAGTAATATAACCTCTGCCTCGGTGGGAAATTCCAACTTCTGCTCGGATGAAATAAAAATAAACCAGATCAGAGAGGCATGGTGGGTGTGCCCAAGGGGTGAGGGTAGGAGAGAGTGTCCAGTGGAGGGCCAGGGGTTTGTGCATTTTCCACCAGAAGGGGGCGTCCTTTGTAACCTTTGGAGGCCCAAAGAAGCAGCCAACAGGAGAGGTGAATCTGGAACCCAACAATGGCTTTGCCTTCGAACTTCTGCAGAGTTCTAGAAAGGATGGCTTGAGGTAGCTAGAGGGAGAGACTTTACTCACTCATTGAGCTGTTATTGGCAGAGCTTTGACTATCTGTTTTGACTATCTACACACTTTTTTAAAAATGCTTTTTTTTTTGAGAGACACTGCAAATGGGGGAGGGGCAGAGAGAGAGGGAGACACAGAATCCGAAGCAGGCTCCAGGCTCTGGGCTGTCAGCACAGAGCCCAAGGCGGGGCTTGAACTCACAGACTGTGAGATCATGACCTGAGCCAAAGTTGGACACTTAACCTACTGAGCCACCCAGGCGCCCCGTGACACTTTTGTTACAAGTCAACTCTCCCCTGTAGGAAGGCTGGTAGACTTGATTTTCAGTACCCAGACTGGAGTCATGTGTTTATGTAAAATAAAGCATAGTCTGATACTCCAAGCATGGTTGGCCAACACCCTCTATGAAAGTCCAGATAGAAGATGTCTTTGGGGGCGCCTGGGTGGCTCAGTCGGTTGACCGACTGAGGACAAACACTGCATGATTCCACTTGAATGGGGTATCTAAAAGAGACCCAAGGAAGCAGAGTAGATTGGTGGTTTCTGCGGGTTGGGGGAAGGGCAAGGATGGCGTTACTGTTCCGGGGATATAAACTTCTGGTTATGCAGGATGAGTGAGTTCTAGGGCTGTGCTGTGCAACGTTGTGTCTACAGTTAACAACACTGTATTGTGCACTGAAGACTTTGTTAAGGGTACAGGTGTCATCTTAAGTGTTCTTATCACAGTAATAAAAAGAAAGACATTCCTAAGATCTAACTTCTGCCTTTTCCATCCCTGGCGAGTTATTCGAGAATACTCATCGGTTTCCTCATCTATAGATGCTCCCCATTGTAGGTGCTGTTGTGGAAGTTTAAGAAATTGCACAAGATGATGGGACAGCAGAAGTCAGATATTCAGATCAGGAGAGAGTGGCTCCTGTGGGAGAAGATTGCCCACAAAAGCCCGGTGGTTATATCACACAGGGGGATGTAATTAGTAGTGTCATCAGAAAATCCATCAGTCAGCAGCCGTCAGCAATGCCTGAAGGAAGATTGCTCACACCTGAGGTGGAGAGAACACGCCTCAATGGTTTCCCATCACCTCCAGAGTGTAGGCGATCAAGAGTCATGCCAGCCAATGGGGAAGGAGAGATTTTATGGCCAATCAAAGTTCAGGCACAGACTTTTAGTGTGGCTGCCACAGCTGTTCTTTGATGGAGACCAGCCAGGAGGACCGGGGGCCGGATTGGGTGAGGACGTCTTCTCCTTGATCTTTCTTTTTTCCTTCGTTTCTCCCTTTCAGCACTTAGTGCAGATCTGGCGTGCATAAAGAGCCAGGTAGAGGGGTACCAGAAATGCTCAAGCCCTGCCCCCTAGTTTTGGCAAGGATGTACCAATGTGACAAGCATTTTAGGTCACAGAGAAGTTGTCTATCCCCCCCCCCCAACTCTAGGTGACAGGACGGGACTCTTCAGGCTGACCCGGGGCCCCCTGTATTTCTAAAATGTAACCGGGGACATGGAGAATTGGAGGACCTCACGTATCAGATAACTAAGGAGAGAGGGTGAAAACACCAGAGAGCTATTTCTCAGACTCGGTTGGTCTGTCAGTTCTGACTTGTGAGATGCACATGACCTGGGGAGAGATATGAAAAACAGAATTTTAGCAAGGGGGATTTATGAAAGAGGGAGGAAACTCTGAGTGCCCCAGAGTTTATTCTATTTTATGTTTTTAATTTATTTTGAGAAAGAGAAAGCGAGCAGGGGTGGGGCAGAGAGCGGGAGAGAGAATCCCAAGCAGACTCTTGGGAGTCAGTGCAGAGCCTGACTCATCGCTTGATCTCAGGAACTGTGAGATCATGACCTGAGCCGAAATCAAGAGTCTGACATAGTCGTATGCTTAACCCACTGAGCCACCCAGGTGCCCCAGCAGGATTAGCAATAATTTTAAGCCACTCTCAACTGCAGATTTATCTCTGTAATCACATCATTCTCCCTCAGGTACTACTTAATCCTTGTTTTTGAGGAATTTTTTTCTCTCTGGAGATTTCCAAGTTCACAACCCCAGGGCAAGATGGCTGAATCCTTTTTTTTCGGACTTTGGCTTATTGTGGTACCTGGAGGAGCTCAGAAAGGAAGAGTTCTGGAAATTTAAGGAACTCCTCAAGCAAGAACCTCTGCAACTTGAGCTCAAGCCAATCCCGTGGACCGAGTTAAAGAAGGCTTCAAGAGAAGATGTAGCAAAGCTGTTGGGCAAACACTACCCAGGAAAGCAGGCATGGGAGCTGACACTGAACCTGTTTCTACAGATTGAGCGGCGTGACCTCTGGACAAAGGCTCAGGAAGAGATCAGAAGTAAGTGTAAGAGGATGAAGGGGGCAGGGACCCGTGGAAGAAGCTTGGTTCACTGGAACCTTGTGAGAATGAAGGGGATAGTATTAAATTAGTGGCTACTCTCCATCAGTTGAGAATGCATTGTGGATCAAGGGAGCCTTGGAGGTCATGGAATTGTAAGGCAACTCTGGCCATGCATGGGCCAGTGATGGCCTGTGGGCGGGTAGTGTCCTGTTCATCTAAGGGGCGTCTCCCCATTTTCCTGTCAGGAGCTGAGCCCCGTGCTCTTACGAGGGATGCTCCGGGTGTTCATCACCAGGTGTGCTGAGATAGAGTTGCATTATGGTAGTTGACTGTCCTTTTGAGTAGACCTGCTCCAGGGATGAGGCAGAATCCTAACATTAGGAAATAATCAGAGACAGCTTATGTCCCCGGCACTACTGTAAGTGCTACTGATGCCTAATATCTTTTTATTCCCACCACTACCCTGAGGTTTACAAATGGAAAAACCATGGTCCCAACAGCATTTCCTCATGTTAGATGACTTTTTCAGCAGGGACAGATCTGACTTGACATTAGTTATTTTTTTAAATTCTTTTTTATTTTTATTTGTTAACATTTTTGAGAGACAGGGAGAGACTTGAGAGACAGGGCGTGCGCAGGGGAGGAGCAGACAGAGAGGGAGACACAGAATCCGAAGCAGGCTCCAGGCTCCGAGCTGTCAGCACAGAGCCCAACGTGGGGCTTGAACTCATGAGCCTCGAGATCATGACCTGAGCCAAAGTTGAACACTTAGCCAACTGAGCCACCCATGTGCCCCCAAATCAGTTATTTTTTAAAAAAATATAATTTGTCAAATTGGTTTCCATACAACACTCAGTGCTCATCCCAACAGGTGCCCTCCTCAATGCCCTTCACCCACTTTCCCTCTTCCCCACCAGCTCCCCCCATCCACTCTCAGTTTGTTCTCTGTCTTTAAGAGTCTCTTATGGTTTGTCTCCCTCCCTCTCTGTAACTTTTTTCCCCCTTTTCCTCCCCCATGGTCTTCTGTTAAGTTTCTCAAGATCCACATATGAATGAAAACATGTGATATCTGTCTTTCTCTGACTTATTTCACTTAGCATAATACCCTTCAGTTCCATCCATGTTGCTGCAAATGGCCATATTTCATTCTTCTCAATGCCAAGTAGTATTCCATTGTATATATAAATCACATCTTTATCCATTCATCAGTTGATGGACATTTAGGCTCTTTACATAATTTATCTATAAAGAACTCACCAAACTCCACGCCTGAAAAGCAAATAATCCAGTGAAGAAATGGGCAGAAGACATGAACAGACACTTTTCCAAATCCGTTATTTTTTGACTCATTGATGGCTCATTTACACCCTCTGCTGGAAGGATACTCTTTAAAAAAAAAGAGAGAGAGACAAAATGTCAGACATTTTTTAAAAAAAGTATTTCTTTTAAAAAAAAATTTTTTTTTCAACGTTTATTTATTTTTTGGGACAGAGAGAGACAGAGCATGAACGGGGGAGGGGCAGAGAGAGAGGGAGACACAGAATCGGAAGCAGGCTCCAGGCTCTGAGCCATCAGCCCAGAGCCTGACGCGGGGCTCGAACTCACGGACCACGAGATCATGACCTGGCTGAAGTCGGACGCTTAACCGACTGCGCCACCCAAGCGCCCCAGTATTTCTTTTTTTAAAAAAGTTTATTTATTTATTTTGAGAGACTGAGACAGCACGTGCGAAGAAGGGGCAGAGGGAGAGAGAGAATCCCAAGCAGGTTTCGCACCATCAGTGCAGGGCCCCTCGTGGGACTTGAACTCACAAACCATGAAATCATGACCTGAACCAAAACCAAGAATCAGTCGCTTAACTGAGCCACCCAGGTGCCTCCAGACAAGTAATTTTTTTTTCATTTTTAAAAAATTTATTTTTTAAAAATTTACATCCAAGTTAGTTAATATATAGTGCAATAATGACTTCAGGAGTAGAATCCATTGATTCGCTACCTACATATAATACCCAGTGCTCATCACATCAAGTGCCCTCGTTTTTTTTATTTTTAAATTTTTAAAAAATGTTTTTATTTGTTTTTTGAAGGAGAGAGACAGAGCATGAGTGGGGGAGGAGCAGAGAGAGAGGGAGACACAGAATTCGAAGCAGGCTCCAGGCTCTGAGCCGTCAGCACAGAGCCCGATGCAGGGCTCGAACCCACAAACTGTGAGATCATGACCTGAGCTGAAGCCAGATGCTCATCCGACTGAGCCACCCAGGCGCCCCTCAAGTGCTCTCCTTAATGCCCATCACTCAATTAGCCCATCTCCCCACTCACCCCTCCTCCAGCAACCCTCAGTTTGTTTTCTGTATTTAAGAGTCTCTTATGGTTTGTCCTCCTCCCTGTTTTTATATTATTTTTTCTTCCCTTCCCTTATGTTCATCTGTTGTATTTCTTTTAAAAAAAAATTTTTTTTAACGTTTATTTATTTTTGAGACAGAGAGAGACAGAGCATGAATGGGGGAGGGTCACAGAGAGAGGGAGACACAGAATCTGAAACAGGCTCCAGGCTCTGAGTGGTCAGCACAGAGCCCGACGCAGGGCTCGAACCCACGGACCGTGAGATCATGACCTGAGCTGAAGTCAGACGCTTAACCGACCGAGCCACCCAGGCGCCCCATCTGTTGTATTTCTTAAATCCCACATATGAGTGAAATCATATGATATGTATCTTTCTCTGAGTGACTAATTTTGCTTAGCATAATCCACTTTACTTCCATCCATGTTTTTGCAAATGGCAAGATTTCATTCTTTTTGATTGCTGAATAATACTCCATATACACCACATTTTCTTTATCCATTCATCCATTGATGGACATTTGGGCTCTTTCCATACTTTGGCTATTGCCGGAAAAGTCATTGTTTTAAAATTTACCTTTGATACAGTAACTCAAAGTTGCAGGATGCTTTGCCCAATTTTACATGTTATTCTCTCATTGATTTTTATCTACTTGTGGGAGTAGACTTCCTATTCTGGTAAGTAAGACAAGATTCAGATGGATTATAATAGTCCTAAAGTCTCACGATGCAAAGTAGTTGAACCAAGGCATGTCTGCTGGGCTGCGGACCCATCACGCAGTGGCTGGACTGTCAATTGCCACGGCTATTCCTAGGCAGCAAGCTGCTGTTGGACCAGCGTGCCACATGTCCATAAATGTGGTCCGTGAGGACAGAATGAGCCAGATGGATTTAGAAGATTCATTGCTCCCTGAATAACAGGAAATGAGATTTATGTTCACATTAGTTCTTCTTGTCCTTTGAGTCTCCCTGGGGCTGCAGAGGGAGGGTTTGGAGGTGGGCTCAGATAGATCTGAGACATAGTTGAGGAGCCTGGAGAGTCAGACATCCCGACCTTACCTAACACCCGTTGACAGCCCTGCCCTCTGCCCTCCAGGGACTGACACTAGCTTTATTACCCTGGCAAGTCTCCAGGGAGCGAGAGACATGTCTAAATTTCTCCAGAGGGGAAAGAAACATCCGTTTTTATTGTGAAAACGTTTTTAATTATTACTTTTTAAAGTTTGTTTATTTTGACAGAGAGAGAGAGAGAGCACGCAAGCAGAGGGGGAGCAGAGAGGGGAGTGGGTGGAGAGAGAGAATCCCAAGCAGATTCCTCAATGTCAGTGCAGAGCCTGATATGGGGCTTGAACTCACTAACTGTGAGATCATGACCTGAGCTGAAATCAAGAGTCAGATCCCTTCTTTTTTCTTTTCGTGCAAAAAGGTGATTTTATTAAAGCACGGGGACAGGACCCACGGGCAGGAAGAGATGCACTATAAGTGTGTGTGTGTGGGGGGCACTATTGATGGAGTCCAGGGAGATAAATTCTAGGGGGAATTTCCAAAGAGACTTTCACATGCTACAGACTTACTGGAGGCCTAGCTGTTGTCAAGCTAAGGTTGTTTTTCTCTCTAGCAAGGCATTAACATTGACACAGTAGGGAGTTCCTGGACTTTAGGCTATGATGGGATTGCCTTTTTCTGGTAAACTGGTGGAGACTGTTATCAGTTTCACCATTTGTTTTTTGTCCTTTCTCGTTTTTGGGTAGCTGGGAGTGTCCAAGGAATATCACATATGTCCCACCTGGGGGAGGGCAGTGCTATCTTGTGTTTTTCCTCAGCCTGCTTTACACTCTCTTGACCTTTAAATCTTTAAGGTTGTTGAAGGTAGAAGCTCTCATCTTTCATAGCTTCTTCCTGCTGAGTAGGGGCATAGAAAGAGTCAGATCCTTAACCGACTGAGCTACCCACATGCCCTGAAACACCTGATTTTAGAAACAAATCTTCCTTTGTCCCAGAGAGAGGAAGGGCCGTCGCTACATTCCAAGAATGTTATCTAGTCCTACATCCTTGGACAAAACCATCAGTGCCCTTTGCTTGGAAAACATGCAGAAGAACCTCCCCTACTGTGGTGTAGATTTCTCTGATGCAGGCTATGGTCCTTGACCACATTTGTCATTTTATTTAACCTCCTGTAATGTGTTGCCTTGAACATGGAAGGAACATCGTAAGGGTGGGTTGGAAGAATGATGATTCAGGGGTGCGTTTCTGAAATTAACCTGCAGTCAGCATGGCAGAACAGAAATAGCTTAGACCTTATGGTTTCAAATCAGACAGATGTGCAACAGGCACCTGACCCTAATAGTTATTCACTAGCGCAAATTAATCAAGAGACAACATTCTCCCTCTCTGATTTTTTTTGGGTAAAGTGGGTGTAGAACAAATCTCGATGGGTTGTTGACATGAAAGACATAGTAACCATAGTAACATTCTCAGCCCTGGTTCCTGGCAGACACTCAGTAAACGATAGTGGTTATGGGATTCTTCACTGGGGAGATTTTGAATGTGACTCTGAAGCATTCACACAATATATTGCCTTGTAGCTCTGAGATAGACTTCTGGTTTGGGCTAGGTGCTTACATGGACGTGATTTGAGATGGCTTATGGTCCTAATAAAAACTAAGTTAATTAGCCTGGCCATCCATGGACAGACCGTAGTCTTCATACAGGTGGTCAAGTAAATCTCTAGGGATCATTCTGGGTGTCAAAGAATGAGTGACCCTTTTAAAAAAAATTTTTAACTATCTGGTATTCTACCCCTGTCTACTCAGATAAACCAAACCCATACAGAAACCACATGAGAGAAAAATTCCGTCTCATATGGGAGAAAGAAACCTGCCTTCCAGTTCCCAGTGATTTCTATAAAGAAACCACAAAGAATGAGTATGAAACCCTGAAGGCTGCATATCCTGCCAGCCAGGCTGGAGAGCCCACACCCACGGTGGTCTTGCAAGGTCCAGAAGGGATTGGCAAAACCACCCTTTTGAGGAAAGCCGTACTGGAATGGGCAGAGGGCAACCTTTGGAAGGACAGATTCGCATTTATCTTCTTCCTCAATGGCTGTGAAATGAACGCCATTGCAGAGACCAGCTTAGTGGAGCTCATCTCCAGGGACTGGCCTCAGTCTTCAGAGCCGGTCGAGGACATTTTTTCCCAGCCAGAGAGGATCCTGTTCATCATGGACGGCTTTGAGGAACTCAAGTTTGATTTGGAGATTACGACTCAGCTGTGCGATGACCAGAAGCAGCGGAAGCCAATGCAGATTATCGTGAGGAGTTTGCTGCAGAGAAAAATGCTTCCAAAGTCTTCTCTGCTTGTCGCATTGGGAACAGTGGGCATGAGAAGATATTATTTCCTGTTGCAGCATCCAAAATACATAGTCCTCCCAGGATTCTCTCATCATGAAAGGAAGCTGTATTTCTACCATTTCTTCCGCGAGAGGAGCAAAGCCATGAAAGCCTTCAGTTTTGTGAGGGACAACGTCCCGCTCTGTATGTTCTGCCATAATCCTCTTGTATGCTGGCTGGTCTGTACTTGTATGAAATGGCAGCTGGAGAAAGGAAAAGACATTGAGGTTGCGTCCGAAAGCACCACTTCTTTGTATGCATCCTTTTTAATTAACGTATTCAAGTCAAGAAATGAAAACTGTCCCCCCAAGCAGAGCAGAGCCCGACTGAAAGGCCTGTGTACCTTGGCTGCAGAGGGAATATGGACGCGCACATTTGTGTTTCGCCATGGGGACCTCAGGAGGAGTGGGGTATCTGAGTCCGATACCTTGATGTGGGTGGGCATGAGACTCCTTCTCAGGAACGGCCACTGTTTTACCTTCAAGCATTTGTGCATCCAAGAGTTTTGTGCCGCCATGTTCTATCTGCTCAGACAACCCGAGGACAATCCTGACCCGGCCATTGGAAGTGTGACCCAGCTTGTAACAGCAGGTGTGAGTCGGGTCCAGAGCCACTTGTCCCAGATGATAACATTCTTGTTTGGAGTTTCAACTGGAAAAATAACCAACATGCTGGAGACGTCCTTTGGTTTTCTCCTGTCCAAAGAGATAAGGCAGGAAATAACCCAGTGCCTTAAAAGTTTAAGTCAATGTGACACCAATCAGGTTGTGGTGAATTTCCAGGAATTGTTCAGTGGTTTGTTTGAGACCCATGAGAAAGAGTTTGTAAGACAAGTGATGGATTTCTTCGAGGAAGTTGATATTTACATTGGTAACATTGAAGAATTGGTAATATCAGCATTCTGTATGAAACATTGCCAAAATTTGCAGAAACTTCACCTGTCTATAGAAAATGTCTTTTCAGATGACTCTGGATCTATCACAAAGTGAGTCCTTCTATTAATCACCCCTGTCCCCACCCTACACACACCATACTTGTATCTTGTTTTAGTTCCCAATGGGTCCTCCATGGATGTTTACACTGAAAAAACATGGCTTTTGCAATCAGAGATTTTTCACGGTCCCAGTTTTGGTTTTTAGTTTTTAAATTGAGGTATAATTGACATATAACATTATGTTAGTGTCAAGTGAACAACTTCATGATTCAGTATTTTTTTATTTTTTTTAAGTTTATTTATTTACTGAGAGAGAGAGAGAGAGAGAGAGAGAGAGAGAGAGAGTTGGGGGCGGGAGGGCAGAGAGAGAGAGAGAGGGGGAGAGAGAATCCCAAGCAGGCTCGCACTGTCAGCACAGAGACAAACACGGGGCTCAGACGCATGAACTGCAACATCATGACCAGAGCCTGAATCAAGAGTCAGATACTTAACCAACTGAGCCACCCAGGCACCCCATAATTCAGTATTTTTTTAAAAAAAATTTAAATGTTTATTTATTTTTGAGAGACAGAGAGCACAAGCAGGGGAGGGGCAGAGAAAGAGGGTGACAGATATCCAAAACAGGCTCTGCACTGACAGCAGATAGTCTGACACAGGGCTCGAACTACAAACCACAAGATCATGACCTGAGCTGAAGTCAGACGCTTAACCCACTGAGCCATCAGGCGCCCCTCAGTAATTTTTCATGTTGCAAAATGATCACCTCAATATGTCTAGTTAACAGCTGTCACCACACATAGTTACAAAAATTTCTCTTGTGATGAGAACTTTTTAATTTTTAAATTTCTTATTTTTTAAACAATAAATAAAAAAAATATTTATCTATTTTTGAGAGAGAGAGAGCAAGAGTGAGAGCAGGGGAGGGACAGAGAGAGAGGGAGACACAGAATCTGAAGAAGGCTCCAGGCTCCAAGCTGTCAGCACAGAGCCTGATGTGGGGCTTGAACCTGTGAACTCTGAGATCATAACCTGAGCTGAAGTTGGATGCTTAACTGACTGAGCCACCTAGGCACAACTTATTCTTATTTTTATTTTTTAAAGTTTATTTATTTTTGAGAGAGAGAGAGAGGAGAGAGAGAGAATCGCAAGCAGGTTCTGCACTGTCAGCACAAAGCCTGATGTGGGGCTTGGACTCCCCAACCTCAAGATCATGATCTGAGCTGAAACTAAGAGACGCTTAACCTACTGTGCCACCCAGGTGCCCTGAGAACTACTTTTAAAAAGTGAACTCTACACCTCACATGGGGCTCAAACTCAGTCCCAAGGTCAAGAGTTGCATGCTCTATGGAATGAGCCAGCCAGGCACCCCATGATGAGAACTTTTAAGATCTGCTGTCAGCAACTTCCAAAAATGTAATACAGTATTATTAGGTGTAGTCACACCCATGCTGTACATTACATCTCCATGACTTTATTTTGTACCTATATGTTCATATTTTTGGACGTAGTTTCCTGTTTTACTGATGGATCACCAAATCTCAACCTTCATTCATACAACAGTCAGGTATTGTTGCCTAAAACTGGAAGAAAAGGAGGCTGAATAAGACTGAATAGCTTGTCTAGGGTCACTTAGCTAAGTGGTTCAACTGGGGTTTGATTCCCATTGCTCTGGCCTCAGGGTCCTTTCCTTAGCCACTTGACCTGTTAGCTCAGCCAACCTGGCCTTCCCTCTCCTTGTTCAGGCCCAGGTGTCTTTTGGGGAGCTTTGGAGGCTCTGGGGATGGTGTTCTGCCTGTTTTGAGAATGTGTTGAGTTGCACTGAGCCACTGGAGAGTCATGGTCTTTGTTCTCCCACAGTGACGAGGAGAAGCTCTCCTTCTGGAAGGACCTTTGTTCTGTGTTCACGGCCAACAAGAACTTTCAGATGTTAGATCTGGACAATTGTATGTTTGACGAGCCCTCCCTGGAAATTCTCTGGAAAGCCCTGGCTCATCCTGTTTGTAAACTCCAAAAGTTCGGGTAGGTTGGATGTTGACCTGTAAACAACTGAGTTTCGTCCTTTCTACTCTGGATTTTGTGGGAAATACCAATGCACAGAGCTGCAATCCAATGGCTCAAGAAAAATTTGGGGAGCGCTTTCTTTGATACCAATATTTTATTGACAAGAAGCAACTGTGAGCAAACTGGGGGACTTTAGGATTGAACATGGTCAACAGGCTAGGTCCCCAGCCACTATAGGTCAGTTTCCAAGCACAAATGGGGAAGTGCTTTGTTTTCTGGGATGGGTGGCCACCATTGGTCCCCTCTTCTTTTTTTAATGTTTATTTACTTGAGAGAGAGAGAGAGAGAGAGAGAGAGAGAGAGAGAGAGAGAGAGAGACACACCATGAGTGGAGGGCACAGAGAGAGAGAGGGAGACACAGAATTAATTACAAGCAGGCTCCAGGCTCTGAGCTGTCAGCACAGAGCCCGATCCGATGTGGGGCTTGAACTCATGGACAGCGAGATCATGACCTGAGCTGAAGTCAGACACTTAACCGACTGAGCCACCCAGGCGCCCCAAAACCTTAGTTTTTAAACAAATGGATCCTTTCCTTGGGAAACATGGTTCTTCTTGGAGAGTTAACTCAAATACGTGCATCCCTGTTGTATGTCAAGCTCCGGCCTGGACCTGTGGGTGCAAAGATGCACAAGCATCATGTCCCCATCCTGACGGTGCTTAGAATTTAATATGGGATGAGTTTGGTTCACTTCCTTCCAGTATGGACGGTGGTGTGTGGGCATGCAGGGACTAGCAAGAAAGGAGAGAACCGAGCAGCTGAGCCTCTGTGTTTGTCTGCTGTCTGAAAACCCCAGGTAGAGAGAATTTACAGGTGGCAGTAACGGGATATCTACAAACAGTGTTGTGAGCCTAAGCATGGTAGACAGGTGGGAGGAATTGTGTAAGACGTATCTTCCTTTGTGCTTGGACTCTGCTGCATGAGTTTCCACATTTTTTCTAGGTATAATTTTGCATCTTATGTTGGAAATGGCCCAGATTTCTTTGAGGCCGTTCTTCACAACGCTTATCTGAAATGCCTGAACCTGCACGGCACTAGACTTTCCCTTGTGAACGTCAGGCAGCTGTGTGAGACGCTGAAGCACCCCGTGTGCATCGTGGAACAGCTGATGTGAGTCTTGGCTTGTCCGCACTCAGTGATGTTTCTTGTCCAGCATGGAATTTTCCGTGGAATGTGCCCATTTCTTTCCTGCATCAGTCTTTTGTCTCTTACATGGTAAATTTTCCATCTCAGCCTCTCCAGACCTCAGAAGAGCGATCTTCAGACCTCTCAGAAGGCTTGTTACAGCTTTCCCTCCTTTGGTAGTCACTTGGATTACTTCTCGTGGACACCTTACCTTCCTCTTCTTGGTTCTGTCCTCAACCACCTGTGCCAAAACCAAAACTCCATTTTTTCCCCCTGAAGATATTCATAGACACTTAAAATGAGAAATCATATCAATGACCACAAGCGTACTTATGTGAATCTGGTAGGTGACAACATGGAAGCCAGAGGGAAAGCGATTTGCCTCATATCATTTCTTCCTCTTGAAAATTATCTGGGATGCCCCTACCTACCATAGTTGGGTGGTTTCTAGACAGGATCTATCCATTTTTTTAGCAGAAAGAAAAAGGGGGGTGTAATTGAGAACCAACTCATTAAACCCACCTGGAGAATATGCTCTTCTCTCCCCTGCTTCAGAGTCTCTTCTTTGCTGGAAAAGTTGCAAATGTAATTGACAGATTCACATACACTTGGTTAACTGTAACTTGGTTGAGATCCATCAGGAGAGAGAGGTGCATTCTGTGCATGAGTTGTTTGAACACACAGGCTTTCTGTAGATCCTTTTCCTCATTTGAACTCTTTCCATATCATGACTTTTTTTTTTTTTTTCTACTCTAGCTCTCTCTAGTGATGGAGAACTTAGAAAATTCCTGAGTATTTTGCTCCATTTCATGTTAGGCCATTTGCACAGGGTTTTAATATTCCACATTAGCATAAGAATTGGGGAACAGATCTAGGAAACCAGGGGTCATTTGTAGACATTTACTGAGGGAAACTTTGCCTCTTTGGGGCAGACCAATTGTAATCTTGACTTCAGTTTGGTATTAGGGGTGGGAGGTCCCCCAAATCAGGTTCCCCCCAGACCATTAGTTCTCAACAGAGGGCAGTTTTTTCTCTTAGGAAATGTCAGCATCTGGACATTTTTAATGGTCATCATTGCCTTGGAAGGATGCTATAGGCATGTAGTGGGTGGAGGTCGGGGTGCTACTCTTAACATCCAATAACATCCAGGACAGGTCCCACAACAAAGAATTTTCCAGTTCAAAATGTCAATAGTGCTGAGATTGAGAAAGCTGCTCTAGCCTATGATATGTCCTATTTTTTAAAAAATATTTTTTATTTTTAAGTCATCTCTACACCCACCAGGGGGCTTGAATTCACAACCTGAGATCAACAATTGCATTCTCCACCAATTGAGCCAACCATGTGCCCCCACAAGATGCTCTTTTCAGCTGCATTAAGGCGCAGACCAGGGCTTCTCAACCTTAGAACTATTGACGGATAATCAGATTTATTGAGCTCCAGATCATTCTTTGCTGTGGGGGGAGGGGCTGTCCACAACAATGTAGGATGTTGAACAGCATCCCTGGCCTCCATCTACTAGATGCTAGTAGCACCCCTCTCCCTAGTTGTGACAACCAACAATTTCTCCAGACACTGACAAATGTCCCCCTGGGGTAAAAAATCATGCCCCTGTTGAGAACCACTGGCTCTGATTTTTTTTTTTTTAATTTACATCCAAATTAGTTAGCATATAGTACAACAACGATTTCAGGAGTAGATTCCTTAATGCCCCTTATCCATTTAGCCCATCCTCCCTCCCACAACCCCTCAGTAACCCTCTGTTTGTTCTCCATATTTGAGAGTCTCTTCTGTTTTGTCCCCCTCCCTCTTTCAGTATTATTTTTGCTTCCCTTCCCTTATGTTCATCTGTTCTGTGTCTTAAAGTCCTCATATGAGTGAATTCATATGATGTTTGTCTTTCTCTGACTAATTTCGCTTAGCATAATACCCTCCAGTTCTGTCCATGTAGTTGCAAATGGCAAGATTTCACTCTTATTGATTGCTGAGTAATACTCCATTGTATATATATACCACATCTTCTTTATCCATTCATCCATTGATGGACATTTGGACTCTTTCCATACTTTGGCTATTGTTGATGGTGTTGATAAAAACATTGGGGTGCATGTGTCCCTCTGAAACAACATTTCTGTATCCCTTGGGTAAATACCTAGTAGTGCAATTGTTGGGCCATAGGGTAGTTCTATTTTTAATTTTTTTTAAAAAAAAATTTTTTTTTTTTTAACGTTTATTTATTTTAGGGACAGAGAGAGACAGAGCATGAACGGGGGAGGGGCAGAGAGAGAGGGAGACAGAGAATTGGAAACAGCCTCCAGGCTCCGAGCCATCAGCCCAGAGCCCGACGCGGGGCTCGAACTCACGGACCGCAAGATCGTGACCTGGCTGAAGCCGGACGCTTAACCGACTGCGCCACCCAGGCGCCCCAGTTTTTTGAGGAACCTCCATTCTGTTTTTCAGAGTGGCTGCACCAGTTTGCATTCCCTTGCATTCGCTTGGAAAAGAGATCCTCTTTCTCTGCATCCTCACCAACATCTGTTGTTGTCTGAGTTGTTAATGTTAGGCATTCTGACAGGTGTGAGGTGGTATCTCAATGCGATTTTGATTTGTATTTCCCTGATGATGAGTGATGTTGAGCAGTTTTTCATGTGTCGGTTGCCCATCTGGATGTCTTCTTTGGAGAAGTGTCTGTTCATGTCTTTTGTCCATTTCTTCACTGGATTATTTGTTTTTTGGGTGTTGAGTTTGATAAGTTCTTTTTAGATTTTGGATGCTAACCTTTTATCTGATCTGTCATTTGCAAATATCTTCTCCCATTTCATTGGTTGCCTTTTAGTTTTGCTGATTGTTTCCAGATTTTTTCCTAACTTCAGTGGAAAGCAATAGGGATAAATAAATAGAGTCATGTAATTACATTACGTGCTTTTATTTTTATTTTATTAAAAAAAATCTTTAAATACTTCTTTATTTTTGAGAGAGAGACACACAGAATTTGATTGGGGAGGGGAAGAGAGAGAGGGAGAGACAGAATCTGAAGCAGGCTGCAGACTCTGAGCTGTCAGCTCAGGGCCCCATGTGGGGCTCAAACTCATGAACAGTGAGATCATGACCTGAGTCAAAGTCGGATCCTTAACCGACTGAGCCAAGCAGGGGTCCTGCCACATTTGTACTTTTCAAGTCTGGAATGTAGATGGTGGATTTGCTGGTGTAAGACTGGAAGCTGGGATATGGTCCGTGGCCGCTCAAAGCCTGTGGTCACATCCTGCAACATGTGTCTCACATGCAGGTTGGGGAGGTGTGACATCACAGCAAAAGCTTGCGACGATATTGCCTCGGTCCTGGTCTGCAACAAGAAGCTGAAGCTTCTCTCCCTGGTGGAAAACCCTCTGAGGAATGAAGGCATGCTGATGCTGTGTGATGCCCTGAAGCACCCAGACTGTGCCCTGGAGACACTGCTGTGAGTCCATCTGGGGAAAGTGGGCTCTGGGGAGACTGTGGACATGTACATGTGGACCCATCAATAGTGGAGGCAATCAACTGCTCACTGAGGGAGACTGCAGAACTCAGAGTCTATAGTCAGACCTGCCTCTCCATGCCTCAGTTGCCCTGTCAGTAAAATGGAGCTAGTACAACACCTCCTCCATAGCGGCACCATGAGGTTGAATTCGAGAGTTGGAGACCCACCCTTAGGTACCTCGTGTCTACTTGAGAGCCCAGTAAATCCTGGTTATTGTGAACAAGGACCATGCCTTAGATACATTTGGTGTTGGGGAGAGGGAGCGTGTAAGCATCTAAGACAAGGCATTCATTTGGTCCGTTTTAGGAGCAAGGTTTGCACGTTCTAGGTTATTACTGGGGCCCTTCAGAGCTGCCATTTCTCTCATGCTGCAAATATGCACAGTGGAGTGCTTCCTCTGTGGTGGGCGGTTGGCCAGGGCAGCGGTAGAGTGGGACCCCTGTTTGCCCAGTGAGGCCACATGGGAAACTTAGTGTTAGATCAGGTGGAATGTCGTGGTGCTTCCACGTGGGGGCAGGTGCAAGAACGCCAAATCCGTGGGTGTGCATGAGCAACCCAGAAACAGCTGTGTTGTGTGTGCACACACATGCATGTATGTGTGCACATAGGCCTGTGCATCACACACACGCGCACACACACACACACACACACACACACAGGCATCTAAGACAGGAAAGGGAAAGAATACTACCACTGAGATGACATTCTAGACTGTATAGGAAAATCAACAGTGAAATATGTTCCAGGAACATTAAACACTAAAACCAAACCATGAAAGAAAGAAAGAACCACCCCCCCCAACTTTGATCTATAAAGATTAGAATGAAAAACCATCGGGGGTACGAAAGAAATGACATATTGGAAGGTGGAAAGATTTGGCTATGAAATAAGTGGCTGATGTTATACAATGAATAGAATTAACATGTACTTGATGACCAGCAATTAAAATGGGCTGTATTTTTCTTTCTTAAAAAAAATTTTTTTTAATGTTTATTTATTCTCGAGAGAGAGACAGACAGAGACAGAGTGTGAGTGGGGGAGGGGCAGAGAGAGAGGGAGACACAGAATCTGAAGTAGGCTCCAGGCCCTAAGCTATTGGCGCAGAGCCCAATGCAGGGCTCGAACTCACAAACTGTGAGGTCATGACCTGAGCCAAAGTCCGATGCTTAACAGACTGAGCCACCTAGGTGCCTCTCAAATGGGCTGTATTTTTCTAAAGGGTACTTCAAGATCCATCACTTAACACGGTTTTTTTTGTTTGTTTATTTGTTTGTTTTTACACCATAATCAGTATTCCTTAAAAATAGGTGGAATTTGGGCCATCTGGGTGGCTCATTTGATTGAGCATCTGACTTTTGATCTCAGCTCTGGTCTTGATCTCAGGGTTGTGAGTTCAGGTCCTGTGCTGGGCTCCATGCTGAGCGTGAAGCCTATTTAAGAAAGAGAAAGTGGAAGTTAAGAAACAAAGCAAACAAACAAATGAATGAAAAAAGAGAGAAAATGCCAGACTCTTAAAAAAAATTTGTTTATTTTTGAGAAAGAGTGAGAGCATGCACACAGGTGAGTAGAGAAGGGGCAGAGAGAGAGGGAGACACACAATCCAAAGCAGGCTCCAGGCTCCGAGCTGTTAGCACAGAGCCTGATGAAGCGCTTGAACTCACAAACCATGAATTTATGACCTGAGCCAAGGTTGGACACTTAACTGAGCCACCCAGGTGCCCCCAGATTCTTAAATACTGAGAACAAATTGGTGGTTGCCAGAAGGGAGGTAGGTGGCGGGATGGGTGAAATAATGAATTATGTGATGGGGATGAAGAATACATTTACCGTGATGCTCATTGAGTAATTAATATACAGAATTGTTGAATCATTTTATTGTACATCTGAGGTTATTATAACCCTGTATGTTAATTATACTTCAATAAAAAAAAAACTTTTTTAATGAAAGACTGCTGAACATGTACAAATGTCACTAGTAATTTTAAAAGTAAAAATGTTCAACAAAATAATGCTCTTTATAACGAATGCTCAAAAATTTAAAATACATTCCACTTGGCCAGGATTCTGCCAAATGGACAAATTTATACAATGATTGGGAGTATTAATTTGTTGAGGTTTTTTGCAAAGTATGTTAGCAAATAAAGTGAAATGAAAAGTCTTAATAGTAAGCCTTAAAAAAGCATTAAAAAAAATTTGAGGCAAGGTAGTAATTCAATATAACTTAAAATGGCAGAAAGTATAAAGAATACAAGTGGAGATATTTAGGAAATATATACAGTAGTGAAGCCACTGGAGATTATCTTATGCAACCATTAACGTATTAATGAATTTTCAAAATACGTATCAGTGAAGTTTCAAAATTCAGAATACTTATTTCATTGAAAAAAGTATGAAGTACGTGCCATTGGCTGATCTTAAACACGAGAAGATGGGAAGAAAAATCCATCATAGATGAGCAGTGTTTGTTTATCAGAGACTTGTGCTTGCTTCCTGCCAGAGGTCGTGCTCAGGGGTCCCCTGAAGCCCAGGCAAACAACCAGAGTGAGTGAGGGGCTGGGTGGAGGTGCTGGTGAGTTGGACAGTGCCTGCCCCTGCCACCTGGGAGTTTCTGTTCCCCGCCGTTTCTGTTCCCCGCCGTGTGTCTTTTGCTGCGTGACCACCTGCCACGGAGTTTCAGGTAGCTGGCTTGTCTGTGGGAGGTAGAGGTAGGAAATTCCCTGTGAAATCTCTTGGTTCTTACATGTTGACCGCTAATTAAAAACAAAACAAAACATGTCAAACATAATAGCAACTAAATTCACTACATCCAGGGGTAACATTCACTCGTGAGCTGCTGGTGTCTTACGCTTCCCGCGGCTTTCCAAATTTCCAACAGTGGGTATAACCAGAGAAATCATGTTAAATACTACGTCATCCAGCACATTCCACCACATACATGACAAGCACAACAAGCCCCTAGAAGGGATGACTTTGGCTAAGGTCACCTAGCCGGTGGTGACCTGACTTGAAGCTGGAATCTGAGATTCTGTTGCCCAGTTTGGGATGCCCTATTCCAGATCCCACATTCTTGCTTCTGTGTTTGTGCAGCTGTCGGGTGTTCTAATTCTCTTACTTTTCTCAAGTGACTCTGGAGTATGAGGAATAACTTGCATGTGGCTTCATGAAAAGGTTACCAGTTGGAGCCTGAGCGGGTTGACAAGTTGAATGTGTGTGTGTGTGTGTGTGTGTGTGTGTGTGTGTCTTTGCAGGCTGATGTGCTGTGGCCTCACCTCTGTGGCCTGCGACTACCTCTCCCAAGCCCTTGTGTGCAACACATCCCTGTCCGTGCTCGATCTGGAGTCAAATCTCCTGGAAGATAGTGGAGTGGCATCTCTTTGTGAGGCACTGAAGCATCCAAATTGCAACATCGAGCAGCTGTGGTAGGTCTGGCTGTGATTTGCATGAATGTCAGAGTATCCTTTTTGGATATCAGCACCCTGAAAAGGAAACAGGAAGGGGGAACATCACGGGGTCTGCTGAAAAAAGCAAGGCCCAGCCTGATACTTGCAGGGGTGTCCAGTGGTACTCGCGTGTGTCTTGACCGAAGAGCTTGACAGGTCTTGGGTAGGACACACTGCTCTGGAGTTGGGTCTCTGGCCTCAGGAAGGCCAGAAATGGAATCCCCCTGTGCCTTAGGCTAGCCAATGAACATGTGAGGATGCCTCACCTCTCCTCCAGTGTGACATGAGGATAATTATGTTTCCCATGTCAAAGAATTGAGGTGACCAGCGGGAATAGTGCACATAAAGAACTATTACCAATGACTTACCCAAAATAAACAATCGATAAATGATGGCAGGAGGCATAGCATTATTGCTTCTACTGGGCACTGGAAACTCTTCTGGGTAGATAAGATGATGAATTAGTTAACGAAACACTCTAATATCTCTGTTTCCATGGAAGTCAATTTTATGGGGTCTCTCTCTCTCTCTCTCTCACACACACACACACACACACACGCACACACATGAGTGTGGGCTGCAAGTATGTGTGTATATATCATGGTTTATCAATCTTAGCACTATGACATTTGACCTGCATCATTCTTTTTTTTTTTTTTTAAACTTTTTTTTTTCAACGTTTATTTATTTTTGGGACAGAGAGAGACAGAGCATGAACGGGCGAGGGGCAGAGAGAGAGGGAGACACAGATTCGGAAACAGGCTCCAGGCTCTGAGCCATCTGCCCAGAGCCCGACACGGGGCTCGAACTCACGGACCGCGAGATCGTGACCTGGCTGAAGTCGGACGCTTAACCGACTGCGCCACCCAGGCGCCCCATGACCTGCATCATTCTTTATTGTGGGGACCAGCTGTCCTGTAGGATCTTTTATAGGATGTTTAGCACCATCTCTGGCTTCTACCCACTAGATGCTGTTATACCCTCTTTCCCAGTATGGCAGACCAACATTGTTTGTGGACAGTGCCCAAAGTCCCCTGGGGCAGGAGGGAGGGACAAAAATCATTCCTACTTGAGAACCACAGAAACACATACACACATATATCAGACAGATACATACATACACACACACACATATATAACATATGTATGTCTAGGTATGTCCATACATGTGTATGTGTCCATACAGACTTATGAATATATGCATACATTATATAAGACTTATGAACATATGTATACATATGTTGTGGGTGATAAATACTGTGGAGAGCTTGGAGGTAGGACAGAGACTGGGGACATGATGCTATATAAAATAGTGAGAAAGGTCCTCACCAAAGGTGATGTTAGTGCAGGGAGTTGAAGGCAGTGAGGGAGTAACCCCACTGATACTTGGGCTGGAACATTCAACCAGCAAGAACAGGTACAGAGGCCCTGGGAGAGCAGAGACAGGCAGCAGAATCACAGCCCAGCATGTTGGGCAGGAAGGCGGAGGAAACATCACCATCGTCATCTCAGAAATACTCGGGGACATCTTCCTTCATATGCATAATTGAAAATAAGCTAAGATGTGCAAGATGGGACCCATGATTGTATCTCTTCGTGTGTATTTTCTCCCCAGGTTGTCGGATTGTTACCTTACTCCTCTTTGTTGCAAGCACCTCTCTGCTGTTCTTGTTTGCAATGAAAAACTAAAGACCCTGAAACTAGGGAGCAATGACATACAAGACGCCGGAGTCAAGGAATTATGTGAAGCTCTGAAGCATCCGAACTGTAAAGTAGAGACTCTTGGGTGAGCGTCACTGATTATCTTTATGAGAAGTCTTGCCCATTTCAAGAATAAGAAAGGCTGGAGGATTAGTGGTACTTAGGGGAAGCAGGTTTAAAACCATGTGTGTCTGGAATGATCTGATTAGCAAAATGCCATACTGTGAAGCCAGGGCTTACTCAACTTTGGCTCCATTGACATTTGGGACTGAGTAGTTCTTTGCTGTGGTGGGGAAGGGGCTGTCCTGTTCACTGTATGATGTTCAGCTGTATCTCTGGCTTCTTTCTACCTGAGAGATGCCAGCAGCACTGTCCAGGTGTGTCAGATGTCTTCACATGTTGCCACATGTCCCCCAGAGGACACAATGGCCCTGGTTGAGAACCAGTGGTCTAGACTCTAAAGTTTCCTGCTCAGGGGCGCCTGGGTGGCGCAGTCGGTTGAGCGTCCGACTTCAGCCAGGTCACGATCTCGCGGTCCGTGAGTTCGAGCCCTGAGTCAGGCTCTGGGCTGATGGCTCGGAGCCTGGAGCCTGTTTCCGATTCTGTGTTTCCCTCTCTCTCGATGCCCCTCCCCCGTTCATGCTCTGTCTCTCTCTGTCCCAAAAAAAAAAAAAAAAAAAAAAAAAAAGTTTCCTGCTCAGAGGCATGGAATTGGCATCTCACAATGGTGTGCCTTCTGGCCTGCCAAAGCTGCTGTGTTTCCCTGTTGCAGGCTGGAAATATGTCACCTCACCACTGCCTGTTGTGAGGCCCTGGCCTCGGCCCTCACTGGCTGCAAATCACTGAGAAACCTGAACCTGGACTGGATTAGCTTGGACCATGATGGGGCAGTGGTGCTTTGTGAAGCCATGTGCCACCTGGACTGCACCCTGCAGCGGCTTGGGTGAGTGGACGCCATTTCCCTTGTTGTTGAGACACCTCAGAGTGAGTGAGGTTAGTCTACGGTAGGTTTTTCTCACTCTTGGCGTGACTGACATTTGGGTTGGAGGGTTCTTTGCTATGGGGGTATCCTGTGCATTGCAGGATGTTAAGCAGTGTCTCTGGCCTCTGCCTGCCCATTACGTGCCCGTAGCACCTTTCTCTGGTCATGATGATAAAAAGTGGAAACGTTGAGGTTGCTGAGAGCCAAGATTTTAATTGTTCTCACCACAAAAAAGGAAATTATAATAATGTGACATGATGGATGTTGCTAACGCTAAGTTGGCAATATATAGATGTATCAAACCAACGCTGTACATTTTAAGCTTATCCAATGTTATGTATCCATCGTATCTCAATAAAATAATAATAATTTGAAATTTAATAATTAATGAAAAAAGAATAGCTATGACATCCGTTCCCTGAAGTAAAACACAAATGTCTCCTGACCTTGTCACATGTCCTCTGAGAGGCAAAATTGCCCAGGTAAGAACTGCCACCTTCCTATAAACACCATCTCCTGCCTTGTATTGCCCGTAAAGATGTAACCTCATCGTGGACATGACAGATGGGTCTATAAAGGGCTGAGCAGTTTTGACCCAGAAGCACTTTCCTAGAAGAGTAGCAGTCAGTGTTATTCTGAACATGATATTTGCATGTACAGTGTATGTATTTGGCATCTGTAGAATGAATATTTGGGTGCCCCCCATATGCCAGGCCCCTGGATGATATGCTGATGAGGAACAGAATGATTCGCAACCCCATTCTGCACATTCCTATCCTTTCTCCACTCATTCACAATGATTTTCCCAGTCACTTCTAGGAAAGAATGGATTGGGAAGCAGCACTGGGATGTAGAGAGGCAAACGATGATGCATGAAGTCAAGAAAATGTGGTTTCCATTTTCCCAGGCTGGACAAATCTGCATTTGATGAGGAGACTCAGATGCTACTGACCGCTGTGGAAGAGAAAAATCCCCACCTGACCATTTCCCACCAACTTTGGGTCAACGAAGAGTACAGGGTCAGGGGTGTGCTCTCTTGATGGGGAACACCTCAAGTAAATGTCTCACAAAGGCTTCTCCTTAGTCACAGTGGGTGTTCTCATCCTGACATACCCTGTCCTATAAACTGTAATTCATGGCTGTGGGGGGCTGTGATTTCAGACCTGTCCCTTTACAGCGTCCTAGCGATGTGACAGTGGAATGTGACTCAGTTTATAAGTGTCAACTGTGCCTAAGTCCCCACCCCCATCCTTAAAATTCCCACCCTCCCTTGCAGTATTTAGAGGAATACATTAAATGGATAAACACTTTGGAAAGCATGACTTTATTTTCTTAGTGGGTGTCTTGGGATGGAGGTAGGCGCTTGGATTTGAAGGAACCATAATCTGACAATTTTGACTTAGAAGTGATGGTAGAATGTGTCTATAGATTTTAGGTTTTATTTGCTGTCCCTACATCCAGCATCCACCCAAACTTTCCATTTTTAGTTTGTACAAATTGAGATTTGATCAGTTTTGTGGTCAAATAATAAAAATACATTTCCAAATCTCGACTTATCTTTTATTTTTATTTTTTCAAATATTTCTTTATTTTTTGGGAGAGTGCAAGCAGGGGAAGGGCAGAGAGAGGGGAACAGAGGATCTGAAGCGGGCTCTGTGCTGACAGGTTGACAACAGCAAGCCTGATGTGGGGCTTGAACTCATGAACTGTGAGATCATGACCTGAGTTGAGGTTGGATGCTCAACTGACTGAGCCACTCAGGTGCCCCTCTACATATCCTTTAGAATATGCTACTCCAACAGCTTTTTAAAAAAATTCAGTATTCTTCAGGTGCCTGGGTGACTCAGTTTGTTAATCTGACTCTTGATTTTAGCTCAGGTCATGATCTCACGGTTCATGAGATCTAGCCCTGTGTCAGGCTCTGCACTGACAGTGTGGAACCTGATTGGGATTCTCTCTCTCCCTCTCTCTCTCTGACCCTCTCCCTCCCTCTCAAAGTAAATAATAAACACAAGAGAAAATTCAGTATTCTTTTTTTCACTTGCACCTACAGACTTTAATTCAATGTTTTTTTTTTCAAATATATGTAAATACATTGCTTAATTAAATATGGCCTGGTTTTCTGTTGCCTCTACCATAAATTATTCATGCCTTATTGACCCTATATAGAACTCAATTTTGGTTGAATATTAAAAATTTATTTATTTTTAATTTTTTTCAAATTTATTAAAAAATTTTTTTTCATTTATTTATTTTTGAGAGAGTGAGACAGAGCACAAGCAAGGGAGGGGCAGAGAGAGAAGGAGACACAGAATCTGAAGCAGGCTTCAGGCTCTGAGCAAGTGTTCAGCACAGAGCCTGACACGGGGCCTGAACCCACAAACTGCAAGATCATGACCTGAGCCGAAGTTGGTCACTTAACTGAGCCACACAGGTGCCCCTAAAATTTATTTATTATTTAATTTACATCCAAGTTAGTTTGTATATGGTACAACAATGATTTCAGGAGTAGATGCCACTTACCCATTTAGCCCATCCCCCCTCCCACAAACTTTTAGCAAACTTTATTTTTCAGAGCAGTTTTAGGTGCACAGCAAAACCAAGAGGAAGGTACAGAGATTTCCCATACATCCCTTGACCCTATTTATGCCCCCGTACATTGACAAATCTCAGTCCTGACTCCCTCCCACTTGTGTTGTATTTGTTGTTGCCATTGTTGAAAATGGCAAGCTTATTCTAAAATTGTTAAAATGCAAAAAAAAAAAATATATATATAGAATATCCAAACCGATCTTGAAAAGCAACTAATTGACTTGCCATAATTAACGTTCATAGGATTGAGGGCCATCTTCTCATCTATCTTGTGAATTTTCTCTTTAATGTTTTGCCCAATTTTCTATTTGCTTTATGGCCTTTTCCTTGATTTTAAAGAATCTCATGCTACCCTACCATCTGTCCTACATATTACTTCTCCCTGAATCTTGTGTGTACATCTGCGAATACTTCTTCCCAGGGCAAAGTCTGAAAATAAAGGACAGCCTGGTTGACTGATGAGAGACGAGGGAGCAGTGCCCTCTGGATGATTTGGGAAGCAGGTCACAACCTCCTGTGGAGGTACATGGACATTGGGGCTGCCCATGGATTCTGAGGCAGGATAGACTAGCTTCAAGGGGGGTATTCTCCAGGAGTAAAAGACATGGGGCCATAAATGGTAAGAATTGTGGTATTTAAGTTAGAGGAGAGACTAAGTACCAGATCAAAGAGAGATGCTCAGTATGAGCCAATTGTGGTGTTGGCCCAATTCTGGAAACACGAGAGCACTGAGGAAAATACCCATTTGGAGATATTATGAAAGAGACCCTTGACCCAGCCTTGAGTTTCAATTCTACTATGGATGGCAATGCTGACTCTGAACTTAGATTTTTCCACAGGGAACATAGAAACAGCTACTCTTCAGGAACTTCCCATCAGTTACCAAAAATTACCATTAATTACCAGACGTGGCTTGTAAAGACTTGCAGTGGGGATAAAATCCTCTCATTAGAGATGCCCCAGACTCTCCATGCAGACAGTGTCACCTAGACTACACATGACATGGTAATGGCATCTCTGTGGGGAGATCAGGTCTAGGGGCCCTATAACTATGGCTCATCCTGGTTGACACTTCTCTGCACAAAGCTCTGGAGCAAAGACAAGCCAGGTGAGTGCTTCTTTATGTTCAGTCTCAGGGCAATAACCAGGAGACAAGGAGTCTGCAATAGGACAAGAATTCAAAACTGGGTTTGTGTAGTAAGGTTGTAGAGGTGCTCTGGCTGGGCTGGTGACTAGTGCATATGTGCTGGGGAGTGTCCCTGGGTGGGACTACAGTGGGGAGATTCACTGCAGATCTCTGTGTGCTAGGGTCCCTGCCAAGGAGAGAGAAAGAAGATGGGGATCTCGTTGGGCTCTGAGCCAAGCTTTGGATGAGCAGAGCCACTGACCTTAGCCATGTTCAAAAGTCTGCTAATTTTCTCAGACCTAACAGATTTTTAGGCTTGTGTGTATATACAAGTAGAAACTTCATGTGTAGAGCTTAGGTTATAACTTCAAAATCCTGACATTAATAAGATCCGCTGACACACACATTCATGTACAAACAGATATTCCGAGAGAAAAACAGTCTGTGGTGTAATGATATTATGATTTAATGACCCTATTTTTTTTTCTTTCTGAAATCCTACTGCTAGAGGATGCAATTGCCTCTTTTATTCCTCCTGAGATTTTTGGGACGTCAGTTTTTTGGTTTTGTTCTGTATTGTGTGTGTGTGTGTGTGTGTGTGTGGCATCAAGAGAGAAAAAATGTTAGATGAATTGTATTTAATTTTCAAGTCTCAGAAGTAGTTTGGAGGAACATACCTGATCTGTTCTTCCCATTTAACATAGTAATACATTTTCTTCATATCCCTGGTAGTGGTAGATACTCAAAACAAGGGAAAAAATACTACCTACCATAATCAAAATTTCTACTCTTACCACTTTTAAAAAAATTATTTAATGTTTATTTATTTTGGAGAGAGAGAGAGAGACAGAGACAGAGTATGGGCAGGGGAGGGACAGAGAGAGAGGGAGACACAGAATCTGAAACAGGCTCCAGGCTCTGAGCTGTCAGCACAGAGCCCAATGTGGGGCTCAAACTCACAAACCACGAGATCATGACATGAGCCAAGGTCAGACACTTAACCAAATGAGCTACCCAGGCACCCTGTCTACTTTTTTTTTTAATTTTTTTAAACGTTTATTTATTTTTGAGACAGGGAGAGACAGCATGAATGGGGGAGGGTCAGAGAGACACAGAATGTGAAGCAGGCTCCAGGCTCTGAGCTGTCAGCACAGAGCCTGATGCGGGGCTCGAACTCACGGACCGCGAGATCATGACCTGAGCCGAAGTCGGATGCTTAACCGACTGAGCCACCCAGGCGCCCCACCCTGTCTACTTTTAACACTATATGGGAACTAACTTTCCTCTGGTCACTGTGATCAACACTTGACATGGAAATCACATTGTGTGTTCACTCTGAGGACATTTTAGGGTCATATTGTATATTCAGAAGGCTACTGATTTTTTTCCTTCTGTCTAATCACTCTGATGAATAACATTAAGAGTTCTCGAAAGCTGACAGTTGATTTTCTTGCAATTTTAATGAGTTATATTATCTTATACATTTGAACATGGGTTTGCATTTTCCTACTTCATTATCTTAGGTTAATGAATTGTGGTGACAGGATAATTGTGAACTCTAAAAGGGGTACAGTGTGCCTGTCTCCTCTCACTCATTTATTCACTAAATGTATATATTTTTTTAAATTTTTTTTTTAATTAAAAAAATTTTTTTTTCAACGTTTATTTATTTTTGGGACAGAGACAGAGCATGAACGGGGGAGGGGCAGAGAGAGAGGGAGACACAGAATCGGAAACAGGCTCCAGGCTCTGAGCCATCAGCCCAGAGCCCGACGCGGGGCTCGAACTCACGGACCGCGAGATTGTGACCTGGCTGAAGTCGGACGCTTAACCGACTGCGCCACCCAGGCGCCTCTCACTAAATGTATATTTATTTAACACTTTTTGTGGGTCAATCACATTTTTTTTTAAACAAGGCAGGCATGGTGCTTAGATTCATGGCAACTTACATTTTGGCGAAGAGTCAGATTATAAAAGTAAATAGAAATACAAAGTAATAACGTGAAATTGTGAATTGGTGTCCATGACATGCTCTCAAGGTTGAGTTGCCTGTAGGATATGACTGTGTCTCCCTTTTCAGAAGGAGAAAAGGCCCAGGATCCCTTCATGAGGTCATGTACGTATAAGAAGAGTCCTTATGGCAGCACTAACACAGCCTGCTGTTCACTCCAGACCGCCCTGAAGCATTCACCATGTCTTTTCAGAACAATGTCCAAAGAACCACAGGGGAAGTGGCTCTGACAACCATCTTGCTTTTCCAGATGGGCATTGGGACTCTGGCCAATGTCACCCTCTTCTTCTTTAATGTCTCTCCAATCTTGTGTGGACACAAGCAGAGGCTCCCCAACACCATCCTCACCCACAAGGCTGTAGCCAATCTCTTAGTTTTTCTCTCTGCTGGGATTCCCCAGAAGATGGCGGCTTTTGTTTTGAGGAAGCCCCTGTCCAGTCTTGGGTGTAAATTTGTATATTATGTACAGAGAATAGCTCGCAGCACCACCATGTGCTGCACCTGTGTCCTGAGCACCCATCAGTTCTTCATACTCATCCCAGAGAGGGCGGTGTGGACGATGCTCAGAGGAAGAGCCCCCAAGATCATTGATCCTTCCTGCTGTATCTGCTGGATGTTCAGTGTCTTAATGAATATCTATGTTCCTGTGAAAGTCACTGGTTCACAGGACACAGGAAACAGTAGTGACATCCTCGGGAAGTGGTTCTGCTCATCCTCCACTCTGAGTGCAGGCACTGTCGTCCTGTGGTTTGTCTCCGATGCCATGTTTATTGGTCTCATGATCTGGTCCAGTGGCTCCATGGCGCTGTTCCTGTACAGGCACCACCAGAGAATGCAGTATATTCACACCCCCAATGGCTACCGCAAATGTTCCCCGGAGACCAGAGCTGCCCACACCGTCCTGATGCTGGTGGCCACCTTTGTGAACTTTTATGCGCTGAATTCCATTTTTGTGTTTTATGTCGCTGCCTTTTTAGATTTCCGTCTATGGTTGATAGAGACTTCTAATATTTTGGCTTTATGTTTCCCCACTGTTAGCCCCTTCTTGCTAATCCTTCGGGATTCTGGGGTTCCTAGGTCCCACTCTTGAGTTGTTAGAAATCAAAGGTAAATATGCAGAAGACAGCTTTGATAACTACCATGATCACTGTATTCAGTGACCGTTTACTCAGCACTGTTTTTTTTACATAATATTCACAGTGATCTTAAAGGGTGACTTTGATACTGGGGTTGCACCAAGAGACCTCAAAGTCAATCTGCAAATTATGAGCTTGAAACGGACACACAAAGTTGTTGAGGAAACATGTCTCCCCCTTGACCACTGCAGCTGCTGAAACGAATCTGTTTTCTTCAGGAGTATTCGAAGTGTTTCTGCAAATTTTATCTCAGTGTGGGCATGCCGGACACACTGGCATACATTGGTACATAAATCCAATATTTATGTAGATAAATACAACTCCATGGAGGGCAGAGACTTTATTTCATGGATGCAGGTAAGAAACCTGGCAGATGGAGGAGTTTTCTATGTGACTTTCTTACTGTATTTCACTCCTGTTTCCCTAATATGCTGTAGTATTACACAGAAAATCAATGTTGTCCAATGGGTTGCTTTGCCTTTGAACCTTGCAGATTTTCTTTACATGGTTGAGTTCATTGATCAGATAAACAAAGTAGGAGTGCCTGGGTGGCTCAGTCGGTTGAGCATCGGACTTCAGCTGAGGTAATGATCTCGCAATTCATGAGTTCGAGCCCTGAGTCGGGCTCTTTGCTGACAGCTCAGAGCCTGGAGCCTGCTTCAGATTCTGTGTCTCCCTCTCTCTCTGCCCGTCCACTGCTTGGACTCTGTCTCTTCAAAAATAAATAAACATTAAATACACTTAAAAAAAGATAAAGTAATATTGAGGGTTAAAGCTACCATTTGTAGATTTGTCATTCAGATTTTTTAGTTTACCACTGAAATATAGAAACTGGGGACTTAATTTTGTCTTTGTCCCATCTGCTTTTTTCTTTGTTTTTCCTTTTGCCTCTTTTTGGGATGTCTGATATTTATTTATTTTTTTTTTTCTTCTCAACGCTTTTATTTATTTCTGGGACAGAGAGAGACAGAGCATGAATGGGGGAGGGGCAGAGAGAGAGGGAGACACAGAATCGGAAACAGGCTCCAGGCTCCGAGCCATCAGCCCAGAGCCTGACGCGGGGCTCGAACTCACGGACCGCGAGATCGTGACCTGGCTGAAGTCGGACGCTTAACCGACTGCGCCACCCAGGCGCCCCAAGAGGGGATGTCTGATGTTTCTAATAGTCCCTTTTAAAAATTAGTGGTGACAGGGAGCCTGGGTGGCTCAGTTGGTTAAGCGTCCAATGTGAGTTCGAGCCCCATGTTGGGTTCTGCTCTGACAGCACAGAGCCTGCTTGGGATCTTCTGTCTCCCTTTCTCCCTGCCCCCTCCCACTTTCACTTTCTATCTCTCTCAAAAATAAAGATTGAAAAATTAATGGTGTTAAGGTATAACTAATTTTAGTGGTTGTTGTAGCTGTTTTAAAATTTTTTTTAATGTTTATTTTTAAGAGAGAGAGAGAGACAGAGTGTGAGCAGGGGAGGGGCAGAGAGAGAGGGAGACACAGAATCAGAAGCGGGCTCCAGGCTCCGAGCTGTCAGCACAGAGCCTGATGCGGGGCTCGAACTCACCGACCGCAAGATCATGACCTGAGCTGAAGTCGGCCGCTCAACCGACTGAGCCACCCAGGCGCCCTGTGTTGTAGCTGTTTTAAAGCGGCTTTCCAGGGCACCTGCGTGGTTAGGTCATTAAGTGTCCAGCTTCAGCTCAGGTCATGATCTCACAGTCTGTGAGTTCGAGCCCCGTGTCAGGCTCCGTGCTGACAGCTCAGAGCCTGGAGCCTGTTTCAGATTCTGTGTCTTCCTCTCTCTCTGCCCCTCCCCCACTCACACTCTGTCTCTCTCCCTCTTTTAAAAATAAATAAGCATTAAAAAAATAAAAATAAATAAAGTGGCTTTCCAAAATGTTATATCCTAGTTAGAACTACTATTGACCATTTCACAGAATATGTAAGAATTTTACAATAGTGTAATTCCATGTATCTTGTAATTTTTATATTATTTTTATAAATTTTTATTCTACATATGTTATTACCCACAATTAATGCTATTATTTTTTGCTGTCACGAGCCAGTTGTCTCTTATAGAAAATAAGGAATTATAATATAGTACAGATTACACATGTATCCATATGATTGCCAATTCTGCTGATAATAATCCTTTTGTGTGTATTTTCCTCTGGTAGAATTTTCCTTCAGTATTAAGCACCTCCTTCAGCTGTTTTGGAATACAGGTTTGCTCTGTGTGAATTGTTTCAGTGTTTATTTATTTAAATATATATTTATTTCACTTGCTGTTTTTCCTATTGTACAAAATGTCTATTTGAAAAAAAGTAATAGAATATGATCTATGATAAAAATATTTAGCAATATCCAATCTCATTTTATTTATTTATTTATTAAAAAAATTTTTTTTTTCAACGTTTATTTATTTTTGGGACAGAGAGAGACAGAGCATGAACGGGGGAGGGGCAGAGAGAGAGGGAGACACAGAATCGGAAACAGGCTCCAGGCTCTGAGCCATCAGCCCAGAGCCCGACGCGGGGCTCGAACTCACGGACCGCGAGATTGTGACCTGGCTGAAGTCGGACGCTTAACTGACTGCGCCACCCAGGCGCCCCGGCCCAATCTCATTTTAAAAATTGAGAAATTCAATGCCTTTGAATTATTTTTATTTTTAAAATTATTAATTTGAAATAATTTCAAATATACATAATTTTCTTTCTTCCCCAGATACCCCAATAGTTAACATTTTACCACACTTATTTATCAACTAATTTCTGTGTGTTATATTCTGTTATCACTTTTTTTTTTCTGACTCACTTGAGAGCAATGTACATACAAGGTGTACATCATCCCAAACTCACTAGTGTGGTTTTCTCTCAAGCAAAGACATGACTACATAACAATATTCTGTCCTTTGATTTAGAAAATCAATGTAGATACACCACAACTGCTGTGTCCACGGGTCATACTCAAAATTTCCAAGAGATCCAAAAACATCTCCTTTTCCTTTCTGGTTGGGATTCCCAACTGGGAATGTGTGCTATGCTTCGTTGCCCATCTCTCTTCCTTCTTCTCCAGGCTCAAACTGTTAGGATGACTTTCCCTTTCTTTTATATTCTCACCCTGTTTTGTTCTGTTGAATGACACTCCCCTGGGTCTCTCTGGGCTTCTTACGACCAAACTCAGCTCACACTTCCTTGGTAGCAGGACCTTGGAAAAGAGGCTGTCCTCTTCCCAATGTTTCTCATCATGGCACATTATGGGGAGATGTCTTTCCTTTTTTAGGTTTATTTATTTATTTTTAGAGAGCAAGAGAGCTCAAGTGGGGAAGGGATAGAGAGGCAGAGAGAATCCCAAACAGGCTCCACATTGCCAGCGCAGAGACTGATACAGGGCTCAAACTCACGAACTGTGAGATAACCTGAGCTGAAGTTGGACACTTAACTGACTGAGCCACCCAGGTGCCCATTTTTTTTTAAGTAGGCTTCATACCCAGAGCAGAGCCCGACAGTGGCTTGAGCTCAAGACCCTGAGATCAAGACCTGAGCTGAGATCAAGAGTTGGATGCTTAACCAACTGAACCACCCAGGCGCCCCAATGGGGAGATATCTTGAGACTATCCTAATATGCTGTTCCTCGTCACCTTATACTCACCTGCCTTAGCTGTCACAGCTCCCATGGGAATCAATAAACAATAGGATGGTTCTCTCATATCAGCCCTCAACATTAGTTAGGAATCTACTGAAGAAAGAGGCTTCCCTTCACCCCATGTATTTATTTAATCATTCATTCATTCATTCATTCACTTCTATTCCTCAAAAGGATCCCTAAATTCTTGTATGATTTAATAGATTGCATTCTGATACAGTCATTTATCTGTTTTTATGTTCATGTAGTCCCAGATTGGCCAATAGAAGATCTGTATAGCTGCACGGTTTAACAAAAGGAGTCATTGTAGGCTCATCTTGTGCTGTTCTCCATGTAGCCCTTGCATCCATCATTTCACCAAAGAATACTGATGCCTTCAAATGGAGGTTGGTTGCTAGACACTAAGCACTGTTTTTAGCTTTGTACATTGCTCCTAGTATGCCATTCCTTATGGGATCTCCCAGCAAAAAGCTCATGATTAGGTTTCATACACATGCACACATGCATGTCCATAATGAACTATGAGTTACTCACATTTGAATTCCTCCAATTCAAAACCAACCCCCAGGATTAATTCTAGCTTCTCTCTGTTCTCTGCTTATAAACAGTGACAAAGCTGTGCTACATTCACTTCAATATATATTTTTTGAATAGCCAAATAGTTTTATTTATTTATTTATTTTTAATATATGAAATTTATTGTCAAATTGGTTTCCATACAACACCCAGTGCTCATCCCAAAAGGTGCCCTCCTCAATACCCATCACCCACCCTCCCCGCCCTCCCACCCCCCATCAACCCTCAGTTTGTTCTCAGTTTTTAAGAGTCTCTTATGCTTTGGCTCTCTCCCACTCTAACCTCTTTTTTTTTTTTCCTTCCCCTCCCCCATGGGTTTCCGCTAAGTTTCTCAGGATCCACATAAGAGTGAAAACATATGGTATCTGTCTTTCTCTGTGTGGCTTATTTCACTTAGCATCACACTCTCCAGTTCCATCCACGTTGCTACAAAGGGCCATATTGCGTTCTTTCTCATTGCCATGTAGTACTCCATTGTGTATATAAACCACGATTACTTCAATATATTTCTTATTTGCTCAACCGTGATTTACATGCTCGAGGATCCCAATCTCGTAACTACTCTGCTTGTGTCCTCTGTCTGCTTTCTCCCATCCCCCCAGCACTCTCATGCAATGCAGGTTTCTTGCTACTGTTCCTGACATGGCTCTCCTATCTCCTCACCACCTGCGTCCCTGGATTGGCGGTGACTAAAACACTCAACGACACGGTTGCTTTGCCTACTCCTGCCCTCACTGCCCTGCATTCTAGAAGGATTCCTTCTACTACCTCTACTCTATTCTACCTACTACCTCTGCAGTTCTGCCAACTGCACGGCAGCCCGAGAGGGGAAGGACATGGCAAGAGAGGGATGAACATGGGAAAGAGGAGAGAAGAAGGTGTCACCCGAATTTCTGAAGGGCTTTCTCACTGGATGCAAAACTGTACACTGACCCTTGGCTTCTTTCCTTTCATTTGCCCAAGATTGCAGAGCTGGAGTGGGAGAGGCTACAATCACAGATAGATGGGTCTGGCAGCAACTTGTAAATGTAGAAGAATGATGGAATTAGAGTATTGTTGACTGGCAATTGCCATAGAGAAAGATTATTTGATAGTTGTTTTTTTGCTTTTGTTTTTGTTTTTTTTAGTTCTCTGGCATGTGCACGTGGCCAGATCCAGAAGGATCCCACTTTACTTAAGCCCAAAGTTGTTTTTGGTGGGAATTCATTTCAGTCCCCCAAAGTCATGACAGTTTCTGCCCTGACTTCCACCCTCTTGCATATCCTGCACTTTCCAGTCTACAAAATATGCTGCTTTGAACCATCCAAGGACAGGTCTTGGGCTTAGCATTTTTGTGTGGCTGTGGCAGGCAGGCTCGCTCTTGATTCCACACACAATTTTACTGGAACCAGAGGCCTTAACTCTTGAAAGAACCCATCACTTCAAGCACCAGGGGAAGCATACAGGGAGGTCACCAAATCTGTGGCACAAGCAAATGACTTGGATAATATAAGTATCTGCAATTGACACCAAAACCTCTCTCTGAAAGTCATCATCTCTGTAAGAAGGAAAACGAAATGGGAGTAGCTCTGTGGAAAGCAAGTGAAGGGAACTGAGGGGGGAAGGCAGAGGGTCTGAACACATCAAATGTTCCCACAGGAAAATCAACATCCGCAGAACCTAAATCATTGCTGTCGACTTAGATAAGTACAGGTCTACAATTGTTGGGGAAACTGTTCTCTTTACAGTGACTGTAACAAATTACTTGCTTGTTTATCCTTTTTATCTTTTTAATATATTTTTTAATGTTTTATTTATTTTTGAGAGAGCAAGCAGGGGAGGGGCAGAGGGAGAAAGAGAGACAGAGAGAGAGAGAGAGAGAGAGAGAGAGAGGATCCCAAACAGGCTCTGCGCTGTTAGCACAGAGCCCAACATGGGGCTTGCACTCATGAACTGTGAGATCGTGACCTGAACTAAGGTTAACTCAGAGGCTCAACCAACAGGGCCACAGATGGCTTGTTTATCCTTTCTATTAAAGCAAACAAATTTACTTCTGGGCTATGAGATCTTATGCTCCTAGCAACCTGTTGGGTCATTCAACATTTTATGAATCAGAGCAGACATCTAATCACATCAACCACGGTGCCATTTTTAACATTTCTGCTCTATCTGTGCTCTTATATAGTCATTATCTTCATTATAATGCTTGTGGTTAATGAGTCTACAGGCTTGTGTGCTTGAAAACATCCATTAAAATTTCTATTTTAATGAGCAAATGTTAAATAGTGCTCTTTGAAATGATAAATGTTCAAACTGGTATAAAATATTGTGGGTGAAACATAGTGTTAGAGAATTAGCCCTAGGGGCACCTGGGTGGCTCAGTCTGTTAAGCATCTGACTCTTGATCGCAGCATAGGTCTTGATCTCAGCATTGTGAGTTCAAGTCCCACATGGGGCTCTGCACAGGGGGTGAAGCTTACTTTAAAAAATTAGGGGTCCCTGGGTGGCTCAGTCACTTGAGCATCGGACTCTTAATTTTGGCTCGGGTCGTGATCCCAGGGTCATGGGATCAGGACCCGTGTTGGGTGTCACACTGAATGTGGAGGCTCCTTGGGATTCTCTGTCTGTCTCCCTCTGCCCCTCTGCTCCTCTCCCCTTCTTGTCTTCTCTCATTCTCTTTCTAAAATAAAATTTAAAAAAGAATTAGCCCTAAATGTAGAATAAAAAACACAAAGACATACTCGATAGTAAACAAAAGCTGGTAAAAAAGAACAATTTCTGGGTGAAAAGACTGTTGGAAACCCATGGAGGGGGTGTAAGGTTGTCCCAGAGGTTGGGGACACTACAGGCTTTCAGATACAGGGTGGGTTGCTGGCACTGGAAGTCTGAATTCTTTTGTTATCATATTATATTTCCTATATGGCTTTGCCCTAAGCCCAATGCATAGATAAAGGAATGCTTTATCCCTGTGCAAATGATCCAGGAGGGGAGTCTGGTTGCACAATGAGAGGCTCAGGAGGCAGGGCTGAGTGGGTACTTGGAAGGGAAATTATCTTCCTTTGGAGTCATGTGGGCATTAGGGATACCCGTATTTTGACATGGGGAAGATGGCTTGAAAATGGGCTATTTGCCAGACTGAAAAGCCATAGGGTCATAAATAGCAAGAAGCATGGAATTTAAAGTCATGTTAAGACCAGAGCCCTGACCCAGTGATCACAGTCAGTATTTTGGAAAGGTGAAAAAGCACCGAGGAGCACGCCCCCTTGGAAATCCAGCAAAGGGAGTCCTGTAGAGACTTTACTGGTGTAATCTGAAACTGGCCCCCATACATAGAGGGCAGAGACAGACCAGAGAAAGATGCAAGCACCTCCAGGTTGGTAGGTGGCCATTTTAACAGCAGAAGGAACTTAACACACGAGACTTGTCTTGGGCAGCAGCAAGACTAACGAATCCCCACATCTGCTCTCCAACCCTTAAAGGTTTGTAAAGAGGCATTAACTGGGCTCAGGCATGTGTACTGTGCAGGTGTTTTCAACATCACACCACTCTGTCAAGGCTACGTCCTTGGAGCCGCCTCTGGTGTGGGAAAACCAAGCGGATCCTACATTCCAAGGTCAGAGGAGAGAATGAAGTGCCTCTGAGTATCTGGGTTCAGCTCATGGGTAAGTCACTAGTCACATCTTCTTGATCATGTTCCCTGATGCACCTTTGGGTATCCCTTTAATGCCAGGTTACAACTGGTTCTGAGTTACAGTTTTCCACAGAGAATGTAGACAAATTTTCCGGCTAGCTGTTTGGCTACCCATCCCCCCCATGGGGATCTTCTCATTAATTGCCAGAAGTTGTTCTTAATCATGAAAAGAGGATGGTGGTGATTTGCACTGGGGATAAAATTTATGCTCTGTTGGAGACACCCCTGATGTTCTATGCAGGTAGTGTTACCGAGACAACAGGTGTTGTTGTCTGTGTGGGGAGATCAGGTCTAGGAATCTGTCTCTATAACTATGGCTAGTCCTGTCTGACACTTCTGGGCACAGACTCTGGAGCAAAAACCTGCCAGGTGAATGCTTTCTTATGTTCAGGGCAAAATCCAGGAGAGCAGGGTCTCCAACAAGAGAGGTACTTGAGGGTGTGGTTGTGCACCAACATTGGGCAGGACACATGCCCACTGTGTCTCACTCTGAGGGTCTGCATCTGTGCCACAGCTGGGTGGAGGGTGTGTGTGTGTGTGTGTGCTGGGGGTGTCTCAGAGTGGGACCAGATTCGTGTGGTTCATTGCAAATCCTGTGCCTTGGGTCCCTGACCATAAGAGAGAGGAGGCCCTGGTCTCTTGGAATCTGTGCCAAGCCCATGATGACCAGAGTCACTGAGTTCTTTCCCATTGTTTTTTTTTTTGTTTGTTTTATAAAATTTTTTTAACATTTATTTATTTTTGAGACAGAGAGAGAGCATGAACAGGGGAGGGTCAGAGAAAGAGGGAGACACAGAATCTGAAACAGGCTCCAGGCTCTGAGCTGTCAGCACAGAGCCCAACACGGGGCTCAAACCCACGGACCGCGAGATCATGACCTGAGCTGAAGTCGGATGCTTAACCGACTGAGCCACCCAGGCGCCCCTCTTTCCCATTGTTAAAAAGGAATTATTTGGGGCACCTGGGTGACTCAGTCAGTTAAGCATCTGACTTCGGCTTAGGTCATGGTCTTGCGGTCTGTGGGTTTGACCCCATGTCCGGCTCTATGCTGACAGCTCAGAGCCTGGACCTGCTTTAAATTCTGTGTCTCTTTCTCTCTCTGCCCCTGCCCTGCTCATGCTCTCTCTCTCTCTCTCTCTCTCTCTCTCTCTGTCTCTCTCTCTCTCTCTCTCTCTGAAAAATAGACATTGAGAAAACATTTTTTAAAAAAGGTATTGTTGGGGCGCCTGGGTGGCGCAGTCGGTTGAGCGTCCGACTTCAGCCAGGTCACAATCTCGCGGTCTGTGAGTTCGAGCCCCGCGTCGGGCTCTGGGCTGATGGCTCAGAGCCTGGAGCCTGTTTCCGATTCTGTGTCTCCCTCTCTCTCTGCCCCTCCCCCGTTCATGCTCTGTCTCTCTCTGTCACGAAAATAAATAAACATTGAAAAAAAAATAAAAAAGGTATTGTTTTATTGGCCCTGAACAGATTGAGGCTTGCACGTGAAGCAGCTCTCAGTGTCTCCCTATCCAGGGCCTTTTCCCCTGTTGTCCACAGCACGTGATGATGCCTCTAGGAGGCTCTTCTGGGCTCTACATTATCACTTTACTACAAAGCAGCTCTAGGGTCTGCGTTCACCTGTGATGAGATGGGGTGCACACCCCTCTGCCGGCTCAGCACCACAGTTAACTCTGGCTGCTTCCATATAATGTATGCACCTAGTCACAGAAGCAAGAAGATTCTGGAAAATACGAGGAAGCTAGTGGAATAGAAAGTGTAGGCACAAAAGACAGCTGCCTTTAAATTTCTTTCTTTCTTTCTTTTTTTTTTTTTTTGCCTTTAAACTTTGTTTTAGTGAAAGCGGAGCTGTATCATCGGAAATGTTGTTGCAAAAATAGGGCTTCAGGGTCTTTTCTTTCTTTTTAGGACCGGCTGGCATGCAGTTTGTCCTGTTATGTGGCAAGTGAGTCACTGAGGCTACAGTAAAACCCAGCACCCTGGCGTGCCAGGGAATTTGCAGGTAATTAATTGTAAGTCGAAGGAGACACCAGAAAGCGTTCTGTTTTTCCTCCTTTGATTGTGGCTCACCATGCCCAGATGGTATGGTTTGAGCATCCATCAGGAGCATCTATTAGGAGAATACTTCATGCCCTCACAAAGCTCAATGCAGGGGTAGAGAGAGAATGAAGGAGTAAATAAGGCAAGGGATACGCCCCACTTTGAGATGAAGAGAAGAAGCAGGTGTGGTGATGGAAAAGGACCGTCAGGTGTCTGAGCAGGTGAAGTAGAGTGCGTTGCAGCTAGAGGAGGTGGGAGATGTTTGGGGTGCGGGGCGGAGGGGCATCCAGCAGGAGAAGGAGGAACGTGGGTTCCTTGCGTGATGAAGTGAAAACACGTTTCTGGTTCTTTCTAGGGAAGTGAGTTCAGCTGGCTCCTGTAAGAAAAGGGATGGAGGGTGCGATAGGTCGGAAATGTAATCGTCTTCCTGGCCAGAAATGCAGTTGTCCTCCTGTGTGTCCCTGCCAGCGGTAAGTAGTGACAGCTTTGGGCTGCACTGCTCTTTTCTATTGTTTTGCTGGCTTCTGTTTCGTTATTTATATTCTGCTATTTGTTATTTGCTTCCTTCTACATACTTTGGGCTTCATTTGTTCTCTCTCTCTCTCTTTTTTTTTTAGTTCCTTGAGGTATAAAGTGAGGTGGTTTATTGAGCTCTTTCTTTTTCCTTAAGGTAGGCGTTTATCCCTATAAATAGCCCCCTTAGAACAGTTTTTGTTGAATCCCATAAGTTTGGTCTATTGTGTTTGCATTTATGCTGGTCTCAAAAATATTTTTTTGGCTTCCCTTTTGGTTTCTTCTTCACTCCACTGGATGTTTGGGAGTGCGTGGTTTAATCTGCACATAAATGTGGATTTTCCAGGTTTCCTGCTGTTACCGATTATTAGTTTCATGTCATTGTGGCTCGAAAAGATACTTGATGCGATTTCAGTCTTTGCAAGTCTGTTAAGATGTGTTTTGGGTGGTAACCTAGGACGTCTGCGGGCAGATACTCTGCATGTGTGCATGGAGGTACGTGTATCTGCTGCTGTGGGCAGGTGGTCAGGATATCTGTAGGTCTAGCTGGTCTATATTGAGCTCTGGGGGCAATGCTTCTATTGAGACTCTGGTGACCTATCCACTGAGGAATGTGGGGGCATTGCTCATACTCTAAATGAGTAGAAAAGGGCCCTTCTACCTTTAACTTGGTGCAGGAAGAGGAGAGAGAAAATTTTAGTGAGATGAACTCTGGTTCATTTTCAAGTCTCACACAATAGTGTGAGTGTTGGAGTATAGTTGATCTGTTCATTGCATTTTCCATGTTATTATTCTTCCCTCCTATCCCTCGCTGTGGCAGGAAATTAAAACAAGGGAACAAATAACACCTGTTATAAAAATAGTTCCTACCACCACTTGCAAACTTTGTTCTACCTGTTGTGATCTCAGACATGAAATTGACCTTGCATATCTACATGTGGTTTACGAACGCTGGTCTGTGTTGATGCAGACTTTTCTATAGTCTTAAAAAATTTTTTTTCATGTTTATTTATTTTTGAGAGAAAGAGCACAAAGTGGGGAGGGTCAGAGAGAGAGGGAGACACAGAATCGGAAGCAGGGTCCAGGCTCTCAGATCTCAACACAAGGTTCAAACCCATGGACCATGAGATCATGATGTGAGCTGTAATCGGATGCTCAACTGACTGAGTCACCCAAGTGCCCCATCCAAACTTTACTTTTAAGTGAGAAAACAGATGCACAGAGGGTGATGCTCCCCAGGTGGGATTAAGCTCATAAGTGGATAATTATAACACACCATAAGAGCTTCCAGGATGCAGAGTTTGGAATCTTCCTCTACTCAGAGATTAAGCCTCTGACCCAAGGTTATGTCATTCCCATATCCCCAATGATGGAACATGTTCTCAGAGCTCAAGGCTGTGTTCTAATGTCCCAGCACCATTAATTACCATTGATGACTGGGGAATAAGAGATAAGACCTGAACTGGGTGAATCCAAAGTAGATGGTAACAAACTTTTCATGGTGTGGCTTCTTGTGCTGTTTTTTTTTTTTTTGTTTTTTTTTTTTTACACAGTAGTTCCATAACATGGTCCCAATTTTCCCCTAGAGCAAGAAGGATTAGTACCTCAGGGATTTTTAAAAATGTATTTTACCTTTTGACAGTGGGTTCTCAATTCTGCAGTAATAATTAGGATTATTGCTTTTAGAAGGCTTCACACCTTTTCTTGGAATAAATCCATTTTTCTGTTGTAGGTAACAGAGTCTTCTTTTTCACTCATAAAGCTTCAGATCAGTCTTTATTTTAATGCATCACCTAATGTGTGCTATGGTTGCTTTTGAGCTCAAGTACCTATTTTGATTCTCATTTATAATATCTAGAACGAGGACGCATGGGTGGCTCAGTCGGTTGTGAGTCCAACCCAGGTCGTGATCCCAGGGTCATGCCCCTCGTTGGGCTCTGTGCGGAGGGTGGAGTCGGCTTGAGATCATCTCCATCCCCCCCTCCCCTCCCCTCGCCCCGCTCCCCCTCCCCTCGCCCCGCTCCCCCTCCCCTCGCCCCGCTCCCCCTCCCCTCCCCTCGCCCCGCTCCCCCTCCCCTCCCCTCGCCCCGCTCCCCCTCCCCTCCCCTCGCCCCGCTCCCCCTCCCCTCCCCTCGCCCCGCGCCCCTCCCCCTCCCCTCGCCCCGCGCCCCCTCCCCTCCCCTCGCCCCGCGCCCCCTCCCCTCCCCTCGCCCCGCGCCCCCTCCCCGCGCCCCCTCCCCGCGCCCCCCCTCCCCGCGCCCCCCCTCCCCTCGCCCCCCCTCCCCGCGCCCCCCCTCCCCTCGCCCCCCCTCCCCTCGCTCCCCCTCCCCTCGCTCCCCCCCGCTCCCCCTCCCCTCGCTCCCCCTCCCCTCCTCCTGCTCTCTCTCTTAAAAAAAATTAAAAAAAAAATCCAGAACCAACTAAAGAGTCAGACAAAATGCAGGAACTCAAAAACTACTGAAGATGTAAAGCAATCTGTGTGTGCAATGGTTTAATGATACTCTTTTACTAGCTTTACTGAGGTATAATTGAGTAACAAAATTGTCTCTACTGAAGGTGTACAACTTGATGTTTTGATCGGCTATTTTGAGTAGTGTTTACTTTTTGGTGTGGACTGAGGTGTGCTGAAAAATCGCTCCAGGAACAGACTTCTCAACAAGTTACAATCTGTGGAATTATTAATAACTAGAATTCTTTGGGCACTAGGGATATTTTCTATACTGAGTACCATATCTGAGGACATTTTAGGGACATGTTGTGTATTCAGGTGGCTACTGATTTTTTGAAAATTGCTTTAATATATAATACTGAGTTCTCAGAAGTTGAATGTGTATTCTTGTAATTTTTAGATAATCTTATAATTTGTGTATTGTTTTTGCATTTCCACTTAACTTTATTTTTTTAATGTTTATTTATTTTTGAGAGAGAAGGAGAGACAGAGTATGAGCGGGGAAGGGTCAGAGAGAGAGGGAGACACAGAATCTGAAGCAGGCTCCAGGCTCTGATCTGTCAGCACAGAGACCGAGGCAGGGCTCGAACTCACAGACTGCAAGATCATAACCTGAGCTGAAGTCCTAGACTTAACCGACTGAGCCACCCAAGTGCCCCTCCATTTAACTTTATTAATGCATTATAATGGCAGACAGGATGATAATGAATTATAAAGACCCTACAGTAACATTCTTGTTGCCTCCTTTCACATGTTTATTTACAAAGTACACATTTATTTCATACTCATTATGTGTCAACCATATTTTTGACCAAGACAGGCATGCTTCTTATGTTCATGGATTTTATATTTGGGCAGGGGGTCGGAGCATGAAACTAAAGAGACATAACTACAAAGTAATAACGTGAAATTGGGAAATTGGTGTCTGTGGTATGTCATCCAGGTTGAGTTGCCTGTGGAATATGGTCACATCTCCCTTGTCAGAAGAAGAAAAGCCATAGGATCCCTTTACAAGGTCATAGAACTACGAAGAGCCACCAATGAGCCTACTCTTCACTCCAGGCCACTCTGAAGTGCTCACAATGTCTTTTCAGAACAATACCCTAAGAACCACAGGGGAAGTGGCTCTGAAAACCATCTTTGTGGTATAGATTGGGGTTGGGTCTTTTGCCAGTGTCATAACATATCTCCAATCTTGCGTGGACACCAGCGGAGGCTCCCCAACATGATTCTCCCCCACATGGTTATAGCCAATCTCTTGGTTCTTCTTTCCACTGGGACTCCACATGCTATGGCATCTTTTGTCTTAAAGCAACCCCTGTCCACCTTTGGGTGTAAACTTGTCTGTTACACCCGCCAGATGGCTCGCACCACCTCCCTGTGCTCCACCTGGGTCCTGAGCACCTTTCAGTGTGTCCCTCTCTTCCCTAGGAGAGAAGGGAGGATGATGCTCAGAGGAAGAGCCCCCAAGGTCCTTGGTCTTTACTCTTGAATCTGCTGGATTTCCAGTGTCTTAATTAATATCTATGTTCCTGTGAAAATCACTGGTTCACAGGGCACATAAAACTATACCCAAGGCAAATGGTTTTGTTCATCCATAGGTCCTACTACAGGAGTTGTCTTTTTTTTTTAAATGTTTTATTTATTTATTTATTTATTTATTTATTTATTTATTTATTAAAAAATTTTTTTTAAACGTTTATTTATTTTTGAGACAGAGAGAGACAGAGGATGAACAGGGGAGGGGCAGAGAGAGAGGGAGACACAGAATCGGAAGCAGGCTCCAGGCTCTGAGCCATCAGCCCAGAGCCCGACGTGGGGCTCCAACTCACGGACTGCGAGATCATGACCTGAGCTGAAGTCAGAAGCTTAACTGACTGAGCCACCCAGGTGCCCTTAAATGTTTTATTTTTGAGAGAGAGAGAGAGAGAGAGAGAGAGAGAGAGAGAGAGAGAGGCAGGCAGAATCCGAAGCAGGCTACAGAGCCCAACACGGGGCTCCAACTCACCAACTGTGAGATCATGACCTGAGCCGAAGTCAGACACCCAACCGACTGAGCCACCCAGGCGCCCCAGGTTTTTTTATTCTTGTTGTCCGTCTCTGATGCCATCTTTATTGGCCTCATGGTCTGTTCCAGTGGTTCCATGGTGCCACTCCTGCACAGGCATCACCAGAAAATACAGTATATTCATAACTGCAAAGGCTACCGCAAATGCCCACCAGAGACCAGAGCTCCCCACGCCATCAGGATGCTGGTGGCCATCTTTGGTGTCTTCTACATGCTGAATTCTATTCTTGCTTTTGATATCATTACTTTAGTAGGCTCTTACCTATGGTTGATGTATACTTCTCATACTTTGGCTTCATGTTCTCCTACTACTTGTCTCTTACTGCTGATCCTTAGGGATTCTACAGTTCCGCATTTCCACTCTTGAATGTTGAAAATGGCTATTAAGAATCTAAATCTATAGAAGTCAGCTTCAACAATAGCCATGATTATACTGTTCAGTAAAATCATTCCCTGAACACCAGTTACCAGTTTTTTTTAACATAAAATACACAATGATCGTTATATCTTTAATTGAAATATAATTGACACATGATGCAAGTCTAAGATGTGTAACATGTAAATTTGATATATTTACATATCGCAATATGATTACCAAGGTAGCATTAGCTAACACCTCTATCATGTAATTATCATTTCTTCCTTCATAGTGGGAACAATTAAGATCTAATCTCTCAGCAACTTTGAAATTTGTGATACAGGATTGTTGATTATAATCACCATGCTGTGTGTTAGCTCTCCAGGACGTCTTTATCTATGTGTTTTCAGTTTGTACCTGTAAATAACATATCCCTAATTTCCCTACCATCCAGCCTCTGTTAACCACCATTCTATTCTATGTTTTCACAAGTTTGGCTTTTTCAGATTTCACATATAAGTGTCATCATATGGTATTTGTCATTCTCTGTCTGACTTCTCTCACTTAGCATTCATGCCCTTAAGATCCATCTATGTTGTTGAAAATGGCAGGATTCCCTTCTGTATCATGGCTGAGAAATGCTCCATTATGTGTATATGTATCACAACATCTTTATCCATTCATCTGTTGGACACTGAGGTTGTCTCCATGTCTTGTCGATTGTGAATAATGCCGCAATAAACATGGGAGTGCATATCTTTTCAAGTTCCTGTTTTTTATTTCCTTTGGATACACACACACACATACAAACATAAATGCCTATGTATATATACATATATATGTATACACACACACATATATATACACACATACACACACACCCATAATTGTTGGATCATACTGTCATTCTATTTTTAATATCTTGAGGAAACTCCATATTGTTTTTCATAGTTGCTATACCAGTTTACATTCCTACCAATAGTGCACAAGGGTTCCATATTCTCGAAATCCTCAACACTTGCTATCTCTTTTTGATAATAACCATTCTAACAGGTGTGAGGTGACATCTCCTTGTGGGTTTGATTTGTATTACCCTTATGATTAATGATATTAAGCATCCATTCATGTACCGTTGGCCATTTGGATGTCCTCTTTGGGGGAAAAATGTCTATTCAGTTCCTCTGTCCATTTTTTAAATTGGATTTTTAAAAAATTATTGAGATGTAGGAATTATTTATATATTTAGGGTATTAACCTTTTAACCTGTATGGTTTGCAAATAGGATGCCTTTTCATTTTGTTGTTTCTTTTGCTGTGCAGAAGCTTTTAAGTTGGTGGTACCATTTGTTGATTATGCTTTTATTGCTTTTGCTCTTGGAGTCTTATTAAAAAACAAACAAAAAAATATTGATAAGACCAATGTCGAGGAGATTCTCCCCTACATGTTCTTCTGAAAGTTTTATGGCATCAAGTCTTATGTTTAAGTCTTTAAACATAAAGTTAAGTTCATTTTGAGTTGATTTTTGTGATTGGAAAAGGGGTCCAATTTCATTCTTCTGCATGCTTTTACCCAATCTTTCAAAGCCATTTGCTGAAGAGACTATTTCCTCAATGAGTGTTCTTGGCTTCCTTGTCAAATATTGGCTGGCCATATATGTGGGGGGTTATTTTTGGACTCTGTCTCATTGGGCTATGTGGATATTTTTATACTAGTAACGTACATAAAACATTTTTTTAATGTTTATTTATTTTTGAGAGAGAGAGAGCATGAGCAGGGGAGGGGCAGAGAGAGAGGGAGACACAGAATCTGAAGCAGGTTCCAGGTTCTGAGCTGTCAGTACAGAGCCTGATGCGAGGCTTGAACCCACGAACCACAAGATCATGACCATAGCTAAAGTCGGATGCTTAGCCAACTGAGCCACCCACGTGCCCCAGTAATGTACTTTTTAAGTTTCTATAGCTTAGTAGTATATTTTGAAATCAGAAGTGTGATGCCTTTGGCTTTTTTGTTCTCATGATTGCTTTGGTTATTCAAGGTCTTTTGTGGTTCCATACATACTTGAAGAATTTTTTTCTATTTCTGGGAAAATGCCATTAAAAATTTGACAAGGATTTCATTGACTCTATAGATGGCTTTGGGTAGTATGGACACTTTATTAATTTTTCCATGAACACAGGATATATTTCCATTTGTGTATGTCTTCAATTTCTTTTATCAAGGTCTTGTAGTTTTCATTGTATGGATTGCTCACTTCCTAGTTAAATGTATTCCTAAGTATTTTGTTTTTGATGCTGTTGTGAATGGGATAGTTTTCTTTTTCAGAGGTTTCACTCTTAGTGTGTAGAAGTGCAACTGTTTGTTGTTTTCACACCCTGTAACTTTAGTGAATCCATTGATTAGTTCCAACAGTTTTGTTAAGTCTTTAGGATTTTCTATATAGAAGATCATGTCGTCTGCAAATAATGACTGTTTTGCTTCTTCCTTTTCAATTTGGATGCCTTTCTTTCTTTGTCTTGCCTAATTGCTCTAGCTGGGACTATATTAAATAACAGTGGTGAGAGTGGGCACAGTTGTCTTGTTCTTTTTGAAGCATTTTTAGGGGCGCCTGGTGGCTCAGTCAGTTGGGAGTCCGACTTTGGCTCACAGTTCGTGGGTTTGAGCCCTGCATTGAGCTCTGTTCTGACAGCTGGGAGCCTGGAGCCTGCTTTGGAATCTGTGTCTCCCTGTCTTTCTGCCTCTCCCCTGCTCATGTTCTCAGTCTCTCAAAAATAAATAAATGTTAAAAAATAATAAAAATAAATTTTAAAATGTTAATTTATTTTGAGAGAGAGAGAGAGAGAGAGAGCATGCGTGCACGAGCTGGGGGGAAAGGGCAGAGAGAGAGAATCCCAAGCAAGCTCCACTGCCAGCCCAGAGCCTGATACAGGGCTCAACCTCACAAACCGTGAGATGCAGACCTGAGCCAAAAACCAAGAGTTGGACGCTTAACTGTCTGAGCCATCCAGGTGCCCCCAGTTGTCTGGCTCTTGATCTTAGAGGAAAAGCTTTCACTTTTTCGCCATTGAGTATAATGTTAGCTTGGTTTGTTGTATATGGACTTATGTTATGGAATGTTCTTTCTATATCTGATTTGTTGAGGTTTTAGCCATGAAAAGATGTTGTGTTTTCTACAGCAATATGTCTTTGTCCAAGTCCAAGGTCTCTGGGTGCAGCATCAGTGATAGTAATGCTTTTTGATTCCATCTTTTTGGTTTTGACAGAGAAAATTTCTTTATGTAGATGGGGTGTAGGTTACATGAAAGAATTCATTTATAACAAATTTGTAAAAGTTGGTTACATGGTACATTTAAGATCTGAGCATATCATTACATGTAAGTTATACATCAATACAATTTTTATACTAAAAACTAAGATACTTGATATTCACTTTATAACTCATTGCATGTATTTTTACTGTATTTTCATAACATGGAGAAAAATAACTTTATAAAATAACTGTACTCATAGCTTGGAAAGAAAACATTCTCTTCTATTTTAAATAAAAGGGAAAAGCAAAGACCTATCTGTAATGAAATTATGCAGCTGCTACTAAAAATACAACCTTCACATTTATGTCTTATTCATGATGAGAGAGAAAAAATTTCAAGGCTGGGTAATGCCTAAATATATTTAATAGAGTCTTTGCCTTTTTTTAAAACTTCTTTTCTTTACATTTGTATTTATTTTGAGAGACAGAACACACGTGGGGGAGGGTCACAGATAAAAGGAAACACAGAATCTGAAGCAGGCTCCAGGCTCTGAGCTGTCAGCGCAGAGCCCAATGCGGGGCTCAAACTCATAAACCGTGAGATCATGACCTGAGCTGAAGTCAGATGATTAACTGACTGAGCCACCCAGGTGCCCCTAGAGTTTTTGCCTTTAAAAAAGTATTCATATTAAAAATTTCATATTTATTCCAAGTCAAATTACAAGGTCTATGTTAGAGAACATCTCCAAAAAATATTTTCAAATCAACTTACATATTAAAAAGAGATATACAGAAGACAAACTTTTGAAAAAACCCTACATGTACTTTTTAAATTTATTTTTATTTTTATTTTTAAATTACATCCAAATTAGTTAGCATATAGTGCAACAATCATTTCAGGAGTAGATTCCTTAGTGCCCCTTTGCCCATTTAGCCCATCCCACCTCCCACAACCCCTCCAGTAACCCTCAGTTTGTTCTCCATATTTATGAGTCTCTTCTGTTTTGTCCCCCTCCTTGTTTGTATATTTTTGTTTCCTTTCCCTTATGTTCATCTGTTTTGTCTCTTAAAGTCCTCATATGATTGAAGTCATATGATTTTTGTCTTTCTCTCACTAATTTCACTTAGCATAACTCCCTCCAGTTCCATCCATATAGTTGCAAATGGCAAGATTTCATTCTTTTTGATTGCCCAGTAATAGTCCATTGTATATATATACCACATCTTCTTTATCCATTCATCCATTGGTGGACATTTGGGCTCTTTCCATACTTTGGCTATTGTTGATAGTGCTGTTATAAACATGGGGGTGTATGTGTCCCTTCGAAACAGCACACCTGTATCCCTTGGGTTAATACCTAGTAGTGCAATTGCTGGGTGGTAGGGTAGTTCTATTTTTAGTTTTTTGAGGAACCTCCATACTGTTTTCCAGAGTGGCTGCACCAGCTTGCATCCCATTTTTGATTCCATCTTTGTAATTTTTACAGACAGCTGTAAATAAGATATTGAGTCAATTATTGTAATACCTGACCCAGAGGAGAGTTTGTTCTGATTGTTCATTTGCATTTTACACTGAAAATCATTCTTGGAACACTAAAAAGTAGCCCTCTTTATAGCTTTTCCAATTATTCTGTGAGCACTTAATTTCTTTCCAAAGATCTCAAATCAGTGGAGAAAAGAAGGAATTCATTAAAAAAAAAAAAAAAACCAAACAAAACACTTGTTTGCACACCTGAAGAACAATAGGAAAAAGCTGGACCCATCTCCCACACTCTTAACTAGAGCTTGGTGCCCAGGTGATCAGAGGACCTCCTGATCCAAAAGGGGATGCCTATGGAGGGTACCCTGGATCTCCCAGCAGATGGAATTGGAAAAAATTTTAGGGCAGGCCTTCAGTGTCCCAACCCTGTCAGGGACTGTGACCTTACCATCTTGTGACTTTTCAGTAATCAAACACTCTTTGAGAATAGATAAACTTTATTAAATGTTAAAATAGTGGCAAATGTAAGGAGATGGGAGAATAGAATATGGGCCTCCTGAGTGAATGACCACATACTGATAATGTTCTAATGGCTCTGGAGTGGAAAGCGAAAAGTTTAATAATGAAAAGATTTAGAAGAAGAAAAGTTATGGAGGGAGAAGGGGCGGAGATGTCTGAATGCAGGACTCAGGTACCAGGGAGATCTTGGGGGGGGGGGCAGTGGGGTGAGGGGAGGACTCTGAGGAGGAGAGTCAGGAATCCTGTCCCGTCCTACTTACACCCAGACCCCACCCACTTCCTGGGCCGCAGAATTTCAGAGCTGAGGGAGGCTCCGTGCCCACCCTGGCCATGGTTATCCACTATGCTGGAGTCCTGCTTGGTTGGACTCCTGTTCCGGGTGCTCCTCACCATACTTGTCTGAAGTCTGTCTGTAGCAAACCTTACATACCTACTGCTATCTCTGGTCCATCAGTCCCACTGCTGGAATGACTATGTGGCCAATTCAGCCCTCAGAAGCGCCGTCTAGTTGGGACATTTGGTCATCCCACCAGTACTAGCATCTGACCAACTTCCCAGTTTTATCATCTTTTATTTTTTTTTTCAACGTTTATTTATTTTTGGGACAGAGAGAGACAGAGCATGAACGGGGGAGGGGCAGAGAGAGAGGGAGACACAGAATCAGAAACAGGCTCCAGGCTCTGAGCCATCAGCCCAGAGCCCGACGCGGGGCTCGAACTCCCGGACCGCGAGATCGTGACCTGGCTGAAGTCGGACGCTTAACCGACTGCGCCACCCAGGCGCCCCCCCAGTTTTATCATCTTGTGAATTCTTAAGTCCAGTCATTGAGCATCCTTGGAGCTGCATAGACAGAGACTAGGCCTTCTCACCCACCTAGCACTGGATGCAGATTTTTCTCTCACAATGCAACCAAGTCATCCTCAAACAGTGACCTGAGTCACCAACTTGAGCCTCATAAAACATCTCGTGAGTGAGTATGAGAGCGGGAGAGACTGAGAGAGGGAGAGAGATTGGGGGAGATGGGGGGAGGGAGGGAGAGAGAGATTGGAAGGAGAGACAAAGTGATAGAGATTGAGAGCTAAAAAGACTGAGCAAGCATGTAAGACAGTGACATGGAGAGACAGACATGGAGAGAGCAAACAGAGTGAAATGGAGAGAGGCAAGATAGAGACTGAATTGAACAGAAGGCTGACCCAGGCCCCCTGAGGTTCCCATACCCACCTAGTGCCATATGTGAAGTCCTTACATGTGGGAAGAAAACTTCAATTCCACACAAAGATCAGAGGCCTAGAACAAAGTCTTGCCTCCCCAACATCTAGTCCATGGACACACACACACACACACACACCTCAGACAGCTGGTAAACCTAGCCCATAGGAGGGGAAAATAATCCTTCTGTGCATGCCCCATTGAAAAACTGATCCAGAAATGGATGCAGATAATTGATCAATCAGAGCTCTTCAGGGATAGGGACAAGGTCCTGGCTTGCACAGGACATCTACACAATGTTGGGGTGAGAGACATACAAACATGCATGGAAGGTATCCAGATAGCTTGTCAGCCTGGTCTCTCAAAGGCAGGAAAAGCACTTCATGACTGAGTTGTGAACAGTGCTAGTCACTTTCATGGAACATCACTTTGACTTGAATAAATTGCCAACAGGCTATTGTCATTCAGAGTTAAGTGTTTGGCACGCATTTACTTGAAAATGAATGGAGTCTGTCATCTCAAGCAGAACGATGGACAGTATTATTTTGCCAATGATAAAATTGGAGCCTTCAAGCCAAAATGGTAACTGGAAAACTTGTATCCACCGTCTGGTGCTTTGTATTTTCTGAATACTGACTTTTTAAGGGGAAAAATGATGATATTCATATGAGTAGCTTTAAAAATATTGTACAAAATATGAAAACATTCAGAAGGTCTGCATAACTATGTGAAATAATATTTTCCAAATGACAAATACAGATGTCATATAATTGTCCGTGAGCAAAAATTCTATTCAAATACAGGCTAGCCCTATAGATTTTACCTGACAGAGATCACTGATCTGATTTCCAATCCACATTTTAAGTAACCATGATGAAGTTACCACTTTTCAAGTGTTGGTGTAATAGCAAAGAGGATTATCCAAAATTACATGAAAAGAAAATTTAAAATGCCCCTCGTCTTACTGGCTACATAGTTGTGTGAGGCTTGAAATTTTAATTCACTTCAACCCAAACAAAATATCACAATATATTGAATGTGAAGTAGATATCAGGATCCACATGGCTTATATTTAGCTAGACATTAAAGAGATTTGTAAAAATATAAAATAATGCTATTTACCATGATTTTAAAAAAGGTTCTTATGGGGGGGAGGGAGGGAGAAAGAGGGTGAGTGGAGGAGAGGCAGAGAAAGAGAGAGGCACAGAATCTAAAGCAGGCTCAAGGCTCTGAGCTTTCAGCACAGAGCTTGATGTGGGGCTTGAATCCATGAACCATGAGATCGTGTGACTTGAGCTGAAGTTGGATGCTTAACCAACTGAGCCGCCTAGCCACCCCTGAATTTTTTTAAACAGTTATTCTACACAAAATTTTTTTTATTATATGAAATTTATTGTCAAATTGGTTTCCATACAACACCCAGTGCTCATCCCAAAAGGTGCCCTCCTCAATACCCATCACCCACCCTCCCCTCCCTCCCACCCCCCATCAACCCTCAGTTTGTTCTCAGTTTTTAAGAGTCTCTTATGCTTTGGCTCTCTCCCACTCTAACCTCTTTTTTTTTTTTTCCCTTCCCCTCCCCCACGGGTTCCTGTTAAGTTTTTCAGGATCCACATAAGAGTGAAACCATATGGTATCTGTCTTTCTCTGTATGGCTTATTTCACTTAGCATCACACTCTCCAGTTCCACCCACGTTGCTACAAAAGGCCATATTTCATTCTTTCTCATTGCCACGTAGTATTCCATTGTGTATATAAACCACAATTTCTTTATCCATTCATCAGTTGATGGACATTTAGGCTCTTTCCATAATTTGGCTATTGTTGAGAGTGCTGCTATAAACATTGGGGTACAAGTGGCCCTATGCATCAGTACTCCTGTATCCCTTGGGTAAATTCCTAGCAGTGCTATTGCTGGGTCATAGGGTAGTTCTATTTTTAATTTTCTGAGGAACCTCCACACTGCTTTCCAGAGCGGCTGCACCAATTTGCATTCCCACCAACAGTGCAAGAGGGTTCCCGTTTCTCCACATCCTCTCCAGCATCTATAGTCTCCTGATTTGTTCATTTTGGCCACTCTGACTGGCGTGAGGTGATATCTGAGTGTGGTTTTGATTTGTATTTCCCTGATAAGGAGCGACGTTGAACATCTTTTCATGTGCCTGTTGGCCATCCGGATGTCTTCTTTAGAGAAGTGTCTATTCATGTTTTCTGCCCATTTCTTCACTGGGTTATTTGTTTTTCCGGTGTGGAGTTTGGTGAGCTCTTTATAGATTTTGGATACTAGCCCTTTGTCCAATATGTCATTTGCAAATATCTTTTCCCATTCTGTTGGTTGCCTTTTAGTTTTGTTGGTTGTTTCCTTTGCTGTGCGGAAGCTTTTTATCTTCATAAGGTCCCAGTAATTCACTTTTGCTTTTAAGTCCCTTGCCTTTGGGGATGTGTCGAATAAGAGATTGCTACGGCTGAGGTCAGAGAGGTCTTTTCCTGCTTTCTCCTCTAAGGTTTTGATGGTTTCCTGTCTCACATTCAGGTCCTTTATCCATTTTGAGTTTATTTTTGTGAATGGTGTGAGAAAGTGGTCTAGTTTCAACCTTCTGCATGTTGGTGTCCAGTTCTCCCAGCACCATTGGTTAAAGAGACTGTCTTTTTTCCATTGGATGTTCTTTCCTGCTTTGTCAAAGATGAGTTGGCCATACGTTTGTGGGTCTAGTTCTGGGGTTTCTATTTTATTCCATTGGTCTATGTGTCTGTTATTGTGCCAATACCATGCTGTCTTGATGATGACAGCTTTGTAGTAGAGGCTAAAGTCTGGGATTGTGATGCCTCCTGCTTTGGTCTTCTTCTTCAAAATTACTTTGGCTATTCGGGGCCTTTTGTGGTTCCATATGAATTTTAGGATTGCTTGTTCTAGTTTTGAGAAGAATGCTGGTGCAATTTTGATTGGGGTTGCATTGAATGTGTAGATGGCTTTGGGTAGTATTGACATTTTGACAATATTTATTCTTCCAATCCATGAGCAGGGAATGTCTTTCCATTTCTTTAAATCTTCTTCAATTTTCTTCATAAGCTTTCTATAGTTTTCAGCATACAGATCTTTTACATCTTTGGTTAGATTTATTCCTAGGTATTTTATGCTTCTTGGTACAATTGTGAATGGGATCAGTTTCTTTATTTGTCTTTCTGTTGCTTCATTGTTAGTGTATAAGAATGCAACTGATTTCTGTACATTGATTTTGTATCCTGCACCTTTGCTGAATACATGTATCAGTTCTAGCAGACTTTTGGTGGAGTCTATCGGATTTTCCATGTATAATATCATGTCATCTGCAAAAAGCGAAAGCTTGACTTCATCTTTGCCAATTTTGATGCCTTTGATTTCCTTTTGTTGTCTGATTGCTGATGCTAGAACTTCCAGCACTATGTTAAACAACAGCGGTGAGAGTGGGCATCCCTGTCGTGTTCCTGATCTCAGGGAAAAAGCTCTCAGTTTTTCCCCGTTGAGGATGATGTTAGCTGTGGGCTTTTCATAAATGGCTTTTATGATCTTTAAGTATGTTCCTTCTATCCCGACTTTCTCAAGGTTTTTATTAAGAAAGGGTGCTGGATTTTGTCAAAGGCCTTTTCTGCATCGATTGACAGGATCATATGGTTCTTCTCTTTTTTTTTTTGTTAATGTGATGTATCACGTTGATTGATTTGTGGATGTTGAACCAGCCCTGCATCCCAGGAATGAATCCCACTTGGTCATGGTGAATAATTCTTTTTATATGCCATCGAATTCGATTTGCTAGTGTCTTATTGAGAATTTTTGCATCCATATTCATCAGGGATATTGGCCTGTAGTTCTCTTTTTTTACTGGGTCTCTGTCTGGTTTAGGAATCAAAGTAATACTGGCTTCATAGAATGAGTCTGGAAGTTTTCCTTCCCCTTCTATTTCTTGGAATAGCTTGAGAAGGATAGGTATTATGTCTGCTTTAAACGTCTGGTAGAACTCCCCTGGGAAGCCATCTGGTCCTGGACTCTTATTTGTTGGGAGATTTTTGATAACCGATTCAATTTCTTCGCTGGTTATGTGTCTGTTCAAGCTTTCTATTTCCTCCTGATTGAGTTTTGGAAGAGTGTGGGTGCTTAGGAATTTGTCCATTTCTTCCAGGTTGTCCAGTTTGTTGGCATATAGTTTTTCATAGTATTCCCTGATAATGGCTTGTATTTCTGAGGGATTGGTTGTAATAATTCCATTTTCATTCATGATTTTATCTATTTGGGTCATCTCCCTTTCCTTTTTGAGAAGCCTGGCTAGAGGTTTGTCAATTTTGTTTATTTTTTCAAAAACCCAACTCTTGGTTTTGTTGATCTGCTCTACAGTTTTTTTTTAGATTCTATATTGTTTATTTCTGCTCTGATCTTTATTATTTCTCTTCTTCTGCTGGGTTTAGTGTATCTTTGCTGTTCTGATTCTATTTCCCTTAGGTGTGCTGTTAGATTTTGTATTTGGGATTTTTCTTGTTTCTTGAGATAGGCCTGGATTGCAATGCATTTTCCTCTCAGGACTGCCTTCGCTGCATCCCAAAGCGTTTGGATTGTTGTATTTTCATTTTCGTTTGTTTCCATATATTTTTTAATTTCTTCTCTAATTGTCTGGTTGACCCACTCATTCGTTAGTAGGGTGTTCTTTAACCTCCATGCTTTTGGAGGTTTTCCAGACTTTTTCCTGTGGTTGATTTCAAGCTTCATAGCATTGTGGTCTGAAAGTATGCATGGTATAATTTCAATTCTTGTAAACGTATGAAGGGCTGTTTTGTGACCCAGTATATGATCTATCTTGGAGAATGTTCCATGTGCACTCGAGAAGAAAATATATTCTGTTGCTTTGGGATGCAGAGTTCTAAATATATCTGTCAAGTCCATCTGATCCAATGTATCATTCAGGGCCCTTGTTTCTTTATTGACCGTGTGTCTAGATGATCTATCCATTTCTGTAAGTGGGGTGTTAAAGTCCCCTGCAATTACCACATTCTTATCAATAAGGTTGCTTATGTTTATGAGTAATTGTATTCGGCGCATAGACATTTATAATTGTTAGCTCTTCCTGATGGATAGACCCTATATTATTATATAATGCCCTTCTTCATCTCTTGTTACAGCCTTTAATTTAAAGTCTAGTTTGTCTGATATAAGTATGGCTACTCTAGCTTTTTTTTTGGCTTCCAGTAGCATGATAGATAGTTCTCCATCCCCTCACTCTCAATCTAAAGGTGTCCTCAGATCTAAAATGGGTCTCTTGTAGACAGCAAATAGATGGGTCTTGTTTTTTTATCCATTCTGATACCCTATGTCTTTTGGTTGGCACATTTAATCCCTTTACATTCAGTGTTATTATAGAAAGATACGGGTTTAGAGTCATTGTGATGTCTGTATGTTTTATGCTTGTAGTGATGTCTCTGGTACTTTGTCTCACAGGGTCCCCCTTAGGATCTCTTGTAGGGCTGGTTTAGTGGTGACAAATTCCTTCAGTTTTTGTTTGTTTGGGAAGACCTTTATCTCTCCTTCTATTCTAAATGACGGACTTGCTGGATAAAGGATTCTTGGCTGCACATTTTTTCTGTCTAGCACCCTGAAAATCTCGTGCCAATTCTTTCTGGCCTGCCAAGTTTCAAAAGAGAGATCAGTCACGAGTCTTATAGGTCTCCCTTTATATGTGAGGGCACGTTTATCCCTTGCTGCTTTCAGAATTTTCTCTTTATCCTTGTATTTTGCCAGTGTCACTATGATATATCGTGCAGAAGATCGATTCAAGTTACGTCTGACGGGAGTTCTCTGTGCCTCTTGGATTTCAATGCCTTTTTCCTTCCCCAGTTCAGGGAAGTTCTCAGCTATAATTTCTTCAAGTACCCCTTCAGCACCTTTCCCTCTCTCTTCCTCCTCTGGGATACCAATTATGTGTATATTATTTCTTTTTAGTCTACACAAAATTTTTTATGTTAAAATGGAATGAATTTAAAGTTATTGAAGATAAAAGTATATATTTGAAAATTTCCTCCGGTTTAATTTTTGTTCTTTCATTTGTTTTGTTTTTAATTATATAATTAATTAATTAATTTTTATTTTATTTATTTTTTAATATAACTTACTGTCTAATTTGTTTCCATACAACACCCAGTGCTAATCCCAACAAGTGCCCTCCTCCCTGCCCATCACCCACTTTCCTCTCTCCCCCACCCTCCATCAACTCTCAGTTTGTTCTCAGTCCTTAAGAGTCTCTTATGGTTTGACTCCCTCCCTCTCTGTAACTTTTTTCCCCCTTCCCCTCCCCCATGGTCTTTGGTTAAGTTTCTCAAGATCCACATATGAGTGAAAACATAGGAGGTCTGTCTTTCTCTGCCTGGCTTATTTCACTTAGCATCACACTCTCCAGTTCCATATATTTTGCTGCAAATGGCCAGACTTGATTCTTTCTCATTGCCATGTAGTATTCCATTGTATATATAAACCACATCTTCTTTATCCATTCGTCAGTTGATGGACATTTAGGCTCTTTCCATAATTTGGCTATTGTTGAAAGTGCTGCTATAAACGTTGGGATACATGTGCCCCTATGCATCAGCACTCCTGTATCCTTAGGGTAGATTCCTAGCAGTGCTATTGCTGTGTCATGGGGTAGTTCTATTTTTAATTTTTTGAGGAACCTACACATTATTTTCCAGAGTGACTGCATCAGTTTGCATTCCCACCAGCAGTGCAAGAGGGTTCCCATTTCTCCACATCCTCACCAGCATTTATAATCTCCCAATTTGTTCATTATAGTTACTCTGACTGGTGTGAGGTGATATCTCATTGTAGTTTTGATTTGTATTTCCCTGATGGTGAGTGGCATTGAGCATCTTTTCATGTGTCTGTTGGCCATCTGGATGTCTTTTTAGAAAACTGTCTATTCATGTCTTATGCCCATTTCTTCACTGGATTATTTGTTTTTGGGTGTGTAGTTTGGTGAGTTCTTTATAGATTTTAAATACTAGCCCTTTATCTGATACATCATTTGCAAATATCTTTTCCCATTCTGTTGGTTGCCTGTTAGTTTTGTTGGTTGTTTCCTTGGCAGTGCAGAATGTTTTTATCTTGATGAGGTCCCAATAATTCACTTTTGCTTTTAATTCCCTTGTCTTTGGAGGTGGGTCGAAAAAAAAAATTGCTGCAGCTGAGGTCAAATAAGTTGTTGCCTGCTTTCTCCTCTACGGTTATGATAGTTTCCTGTCTCACATTCAGTTCCTTCATCCATTTTGAGTTTATTTTTGTGTATGGTGTAAGAAAGTGGTCTAGTTTCATTCTTCTTCATGTTGCTGTCCAGTTCTCCCAGCACGATTTGTTAAAGAGACTGTCTTTTTTCCATTGGATATTCTTTCCTGCCTTGTCAAAGATTAGTTGGCCATACTTTGGTGGGTCCAATTCTGGAGTCTCTATTCTATTCCATTGGTCTATGTCTGTTTTTGTGCCAATACCATGCTGTCTTGATGATTACAGCTTTGTAGTAGAGGCTAAAGTCTGGGATTGTGATGCCTCCCTCTTTGGTTTTTTTTCTTCAATATTACTTTGACTATTCAGGGTCTTTTGTGGTTCCATACAAATGTTAGGATTGCTTGTTCTAGCTTTGAGAAGAATGCTGGTGCAATTTTGATTGGGATTGCATTGAATGTGTAGATTTCTTTGGGTAGTATTGCTATTTTAACAATATTTATTCTTCCAATCCATGAGCACGGAATGTTTTTCCATTTCTTTGTATTTTTATTCAATTTTCTTCATAAGCTTTCTATAGTTTTCAGCATACAGATATTTTACATCTTTGGTTAGGTTTATTCCTAGGTATTTTATGCTTCTTGGTGCAATTGTGATTGGGATCAGTTTCTTTATTTGTCTTTCTGTTGCTTCATTATTAGTGCATAAGAATGCAACTGATTTCTGTACATTGATTTTGTATCCTGCGATTTTGCTGAATTCATGTATCAGTTATAGCAGACTTTTGGTGGAGTCTGTCAGGTTTTCCATGTATAATATCATGTCATCTGCAAAATGTGAAAGCTTGACATCATCATTGCCAATTTTGATGCCTTTGATTTCCTTTTGTTGTCTGATTGCTGATGCTAGAACTTCCAACACTATGGCAAACAACAGCAGTGAGAGTGGACATCCCTGTCGTGTTCCTGATCTCAGGGAAAAAGCTCTCAGTTTTTCCCCGTTGAGGATGATGTTAGCTGTGGGCTTTTCATAAATGGCTTTGATGATGTTTAAGTATGTTCCTTCTATTCTGACTTTCTCGAGGGTTTTTATTAAGAAAGGATGCCGAATTTTGTCAAATGCTTTTTCTGCATCAATAGACAGGAACATATGGTTCTTTTCTTTTATTAATGTGATGTATCACATTGATTTGTGAATGTTGAACCAGCCCTGCAGCCCAGGAATGAATCCCACTTGATCATGATGAATAATTCGTTTTATACGCTGTTGAATTTGATTTGCTAGTATCTTACTGAGAATTTTTGCATCCATATTCATCAGGGATATTGGCCTGTAGTTCTCTTTTTTTACTGGATCTCTCTCTGGTTTAGGAATCAAAGTAATACTGGCTTCATAGAATGAGTCTGGAAGTTTTCCTTCCCCTTCTATTTCTTGGAATAGCTTGAGAAGGATAGGTATTATCTCTGCTTTAAACTTCTGGTAGAACTCCCCTGGGAAGCCATCTGGTCCTGGACTCTTATTTGTTGGGAGATTTTTGATAACTGATTCATCTCTTCACTGGTTATGGGTATGTTCAAGTTGTCTATTTCTTCCTGTTTGAGTTTTGGAAGTGCGTGGGTGCTTAGGAATTTGTCCATTTCTTCCAGGTTGTCCAGTTTGTTGGCATATAGTTTTTCATAGTATTCCCTGATAATGGCTTGTATTTCTGAGGGATTGGTTGTAATAATTCCATTTTCATTCATGATTTTATCTATTTGGGTCATCTCCCTTTCCTTTTTGAGAAGCCTGGCTAGAGGTTTATCAATTTTGTTTATTTTTTCAAAAACCCAACTCTTGGTTTTGTTGATCTGCTCTACAGTTTTTTAGATTCTATATTGTTTATTTCTGCTCTGATCCTTATTATTTCTCTTCTTCTGCTGGGTTTGGGGTGTCTTTGCTGTTCTGCTTCTATTTCCTTTAGGTGTGCTGTTAGATTTTGTATTTGGGATTTTTCTTGTTTCTTGAGATAGGCCTGGATTGCAATGTATTTTCCTCTCAGGACTGCCTTCGCTGCATCCCAAAGTGTTTGGATTGTTGTATTTTCATTTTCGTTTGTTTCCATATATTTTTTAATTTCTTCTCTAATTGTCTGGTTGACTCACTCATTCGTTAGTAGGGTGTTCTTTAACCTCCATGCTTTTGGAGGTTTTCCAGACTTTTTCCTGTGGTTGATTTGAAGCTTCATAGCATTGTGGTCTGAAAGTATGCATGGTATAATTTCAATTCTTGTAAACGTATGAAGGGCTGTTTTGTGACCCAGTATATGATCTATCTTGGAGAATGTTCCATGTGCACTCAAGAAGAAAGTATATTCTGTTGCTTTGGGATGCAGAGTTCTTAATATATCTGTCAATTCCATCTGGTCCAATGTATCATTCAGGGCCCTTGTTTCTTTATTGGTCCCGTGTCTAGATGATCTATCCATTGTTGTAAGTGGAGTATTAAAGTCACCTGCAATTACCACATTCTTATCAATAAGGTTGCTTATGTTTGTGATTGTTTTTATATATTTGGGGCTCCCGTATTTGGTGCATAGACATTTATAATTGTTAGTTCTTCCCGATGGATAGACCTTGTAATAATTATACAATGCCCTTCTCCATCTCTTGTTACAGTCTTTAATTTAAAGTCTAGTTTGTCTATATAAGTATGGCTACTCCAGCTTTCCTTTGACTTCTAGTAGCATGATAGATAGTTCCCCATCCCCTCACTTTCAATCTGAAGGTGTCCTCAGGTCTAAAATGAGTCGCTTGTAGACAGCAAATAGATGGGTCTTGTTTTTTTTTTTTTTAATCCATTCTGATACTCTATGTTTTTTGGTTGGAGCATTTAGTCCATTTACATTCACTGTTATTATAGGAAGATATGGGTTTAGAGTCATTGTGATGTCTGTAGGTTTCATGCTTGTAGTGATGTCTCTGGTACTTTGTGTTTATTGCAACATTTCATTCACAGAATTCCCCCTTAGGATCTCTTGTAGGGCTGGTTTAGTGGTGATGAATTCCTTCAGTGTTTTTTTTTTTGGGGGGGAAGAACTTTATCTCTCCTTCTATTCTGAATGACAGACTTGCTTGATAAAGGATTCTTGGCTGCATATTTTTTCTGTTCATCACATTGAAGATTTCCTGCCATTCCTTTCTGGCCTGCCAAGTTTCAGTAGATAGGTCTGCCACTAGTCTTAGGGTCTCCCTTTGTAGGTTAGAGCCTGTTTATCCCTAGCTGCTTTCAGAATTTTCTCTTTATCCTTGTATTTTGCCAGTTTCACTATGATATGTCATGCAGAAGATCGATTCAAGTTATGTCTGAAGGGAGTTCTCTGTGCCTCTTGGATTTCAAATGCCTGTTTCCTTCCCCAGATCATGGAAGTTCTCAACTATGATTTGTTCAAATATACCTTCAGCCCCTTTCTCTCTCCCTTCCTCTTCTGGAATCCCTATTATACGGATATTGTTACACTTGATTGCATCACTTAGTTCTCTAATTCTCCCCTCATACTCCTGGATTTTTTTTTTTATCTCTTTTTCTCAACTTCCTCTTTTTCTAAAATTTTATCTTCTAATTCACCTATTTTCTCCTCTGCCTATTCAATCCGAGCTGTGGTCGCCTTCATTTTATTTTGCACCTCATTTATAGCATTTTTTATCTCCTCATGACTGTTTCTTAGTCCCTTGATCTCTGTATTAATAGATTCTCTGCTGTCCTCTATACTTTTTTCAAGCCCAGCGATTAATTTTATGAGTATTATTCTAAATTCTTGTTCCATTATATTGCTTAAATTGTTTTTGATCAATTCTTTAGCTGTCACTGCTTCCTGGAGTTTCTTTTGAGGAGAATTCTTCCATTTCGTCATCTTGGATAGTCCCTTGAGTGGCGCGGAACTGTGGGGGCACTTCCCCTGTGCTGTCAGGAGTAACTTGTGTTGGTGGGCAGGCCGCAGTCAGAAGTGATGTCTGCCCCCATCCCACCGCTGGGGCCACAGTCAGACTGGTGTACCTTATCTTTCCCTCTCCCAGGGGCAGCACTCACTGTGGAGTGGTGTGACCCCTCTGTCTGGGCTACTTGCACACTGCCAGGCTCATGGTGCTGACTCGATGGGATCTGGCATATTAGCTGGAGTGGATCCACAAGGCACACAGGGGCGGGAGGGGCAGGTTCAGCTTGCTTTGCTGTCGGTGGTCCCCTGCAGGAGGGGCCCTGCAGCACCGGGGAGGGAGGCAGGCAGACCCAATCAGAGTGATGGATCCACAGAAGCACAGCGCTGGGCGTTTGTGTGGTACAAGCAAGTTCAGTGATGGGAACTGGTTCCCTTTGGGATTTCGTCTGGGAGATGGGTGAGGGAGATGGTGCTGGCCAGTGCCTTTGTTCCCCGCTGAGCTGAGCTCTGTCTTCTGGGGCTCAACAACTCTCCCTCCCGGTGTCTTCTTGCCCTCCCGCTCTCTGAGCAGAGCTGTTGACTTTTAACGTTCCAGATGTTAAGTCCTGCTGGATGCCAGAACTTACAGAGTCTGGCCCCTCTGCTTTTGCAAACCAGACTTGGGGGGCTCTGCCTTGCAGAGTGGGCTGCCCCTCCACTGTGCCGGCTTCCTCCTGCCAGTCTGTGTAGTGCGCACCACCTCTCCACCCTTCCTACCCTCTTACATGTGCCTCTTGTCTACGCCTGTCTCTGGAGAGTCCCTTCTGCTAGTCTTATGGCAGTTTTCTGGGTTATTTAGGCAGATGTGGGTGGAATCTAAGTGATCAGCAGGACGCGGTGAGCCCAGCGTCCTCCTACGCCTCCATCTTCTCCTCAACCTCTTGTGACTGGGTTATTCAAACTTATTTCTTTTTAAGTATTTTTTTTTTTTTTGGATTGAAACCCAGGAGTGAAATTGGTAAATCCATAGGGTAGTTCTAATTTTAATGTTTTGAGGATCCTGCATACTGTTTTTCATAGTGACTGTACCAATTTATGTTCCTAATGACAGTGCACATGTGTTCCCTTTTCTCCACATCCTTGCCAACACATGTCTTTTTGATAAGTCATTCTAACAGGTGTGAGGTGATAACGCATTGTGGTTTTGACTTGGATTTCCCTGATGATGAGTGAAGTTGAGTATCTTTTCAGATACATGGTGGCCATGTGTATGATTTAAAGAAATATCTATCCAGTTCCTTTGCTCATTTTTAAATTGGGTATTTTTTTCTTTTTGCTATTATAGTTCTTTTATATGTGCAATATATATATTTATATATATTTATATATATGCAATATATATATACATATATACATATACATATATACATATATATGTATACATATATATGTATATATACATATATATGCTATATATATACATATATATGCTATATATATACATATATATGTATATATATAGCATATATATGCTATATATATACATATATATGCTATATATATGTATATATATAGCATATATATGTATATATATACATATATATGTATATATATACATATATATGCTATATATACATATATATGATATATATATATATATATATACACACACACACACACACATATACATATATATATGCAATATTAACCTCTTACCAGACAGAGGGTTTACAATATTCTCTCCCCTTCACTCTCTGGATTGTGTATTTCTTTTTCTTACCTGATTACTCTGGCTAGGACTTCAAGTACTATGTTGAATAAAAGTCAGCCTGCCGGGCTTCATAGCCAAATGTTATGGGTACTTAGCTTCTCAGTGTGGGTCCCCACTGCCTGGGGTAGCTGGGGTGGGGTCGGATACACTCCTCCATGCATGTGATGTCTCTCCCACCTGTGGCTAGTTGTGCTGGGGTTTTAGTTCCCAATGGAATCTCTGACCCTCCACCCTTTTCAATGTGACTTTCTATTCATGATTAGCTGTGGAAGATCTGTCCTGCAGTTTTCAGGTCACTTTCAGAGTTGGTTGCATAGATGTGGTTATGTCATTGTGTCCATAGGATGAGGTAAGTTCAGGATCCTCTTACTCCAGTATCTCCCCCCAAAACCTCAACAGACTTAAAAATGTATAATATAGTACGTTAGCTGTAGGCACAATTTATTTGTCTTGCATAACTAAAAGTTTATATCTGTTACACAGTAACTTCCAGTTTGCCCATCCCCACAGCCCTGGTAACTGCCATTCTTTGTTTTTCCAAGTTTTACTCTTTTATATACCTCATAAAAGTGGAATCATACGATATTTGTCTTCCTCTGACTGGCTTTTTTCACCTAGCATAATGTCCTTCCGATTCATCCACCTTTTCCCATATCCAGACTTGCCTTCCTTTTTAAGTCTGAATAATCCATTGTAAGTATATACCACTTTTTCTTTATCCATTTATCTGTCGAAAGATGTTTAAGTTGTTTCCATATCTTGGCTATTGTCAATATTACTTCAATGAACATGGGAATGCAGGCATCATTTTGAGATCCTGATTTCAATTCTTTTGGATATATACCCACAACTGCGATCAATTTCTCTACATCCTCATCAATAGATGTTATCTTTTTTTTTTTGGTATAAAGCAGCGGCTTTAACAGGTATGAAATGATTCCTTGTTGTGGCTTTGATTTGCATTTCCCTGGTTTTTAGTTATATTGTGCATCTTTGCATATACATGTGCATTTGTAGGTCTCCTTTGGAAAAAAAATCTGTTCAGTTCCTTGGTCTATTTTTCAATCAGGTTGTTTTTTCTACTCAGTTCTAGGACTTCTTACATATTTTTATATTAAACCCTTATCACATATACAGTATACAAATATTTCATCCCAATCTGTAAATTGCCTTTTTCAATTAATTGATTTTCTTCACCATGCAGAAGCTTTTTAGTTTGTGTCCCATTTGTTCATTTTTGCTTTTTTGGCCTGTTCTTTTGGTGTCCCATCAAAAAATCATTGCTATGGCTACTGTCAAAGATCTTCTCTGTTTTCCCTTAGGAGTTTTATGGTGTTGGGTTTCATTAAGTCTTTAATCCATTTTGCTTTGATTTTTGTGTATTCTGTAAAATGAGTCCAGTTTAATTTTCTATGTGGATATCCAATTTTCTTAGTTCACTTGTTGAAAATTATTTGAATGTATATGCTTAGGTGCCTCCCCCCCTCCAGGTTCTCTATCTTGTTCCATTGCTCTGTTTTGTGCCAGTACCATACAGTTTTGATAACTGTAGCTTTATAATATAATTTGAAATCAGGAAGTGAAATGCCTCCAGCATTGTTCTTTTTACTCAGAATGTCTTTGGATATTTGGGGTCTTCCGTGGTTCCATATAAATGCTAGAATTGTTTTGGGTTTTTTTCTATTTCCGTGAAAAAAAAGACATTGGAAGTTTGATAGGGATTGCATTGAGTCTGTCTTCTGTAGCTTGGAAATTTTAATATTTTTCTAATCCATGAACGTGGAATAGCTTTCCACTTATTTATGTCTTCAATTTTTCTTTCATCAGTGCTTAATAGTTTTCAGTATACACAACTGCCATGTACAATATTCTTGTTTGACTCCACCTGACCTGACCCTAATCCAATACTTTGAATATATCACCCCATTCTTTTCTGGCCTGCAAGGCTTCTGCTGACAATTCACTAAGGATTTTATTGGTATTACCTTTTTATGGGACAAGTCACTTTGATCTTGCTACTGTCAAAATTTTCCTTGTCTGTAACTTTTGACAATTTGATTACTATGTGTCTCACTGTGAGTATCTTTGGGTATTTTGGGCTTCCTGAATCTGGATACCTATTTCTTTCTCTAGATTTGAGATGTTAAGCCATTATTTCCTTGAATAAATCTTCAGGTCCTTTTTTTGTCTCTTTGTGCCTTCTGGTGCTCCCATAATGCATATATTGGTGCACTTGAAGTGTTCTGTAAGTCCCTTAAGGAACCTTCACCATCCTTTTTTTCCTTCCTTCCCTTTCTTTTTATTCCTTTTCTTTCTCCTTTCCCTCCCTTTTCACTCCTCTGACTGGATAATTTCAAATGACCTGTCTTGGAGTTTGCTGGAAAATGATTTCTCTAGTCTGCTGTTGACCCCCTCTGTTGAATTTTTCAGTTCAATCTTTAGCTCTAGGATTTCTGTGTGATTCTTTAAAAATAGTTCTTTTGTCATAGGTTAATTGACTATATAAGCATGTATTTATTTGGGGGCTCTTTATTCTCTTCCATTTATCTATTTTTGTGCCTGTACCATGCTGTTTTAATTATTATAGCTTGAAATCCAGGATCATGACACCTCCTGCTTTGTTCTTTTTCTCTCAAGACTGGTTTGGATTGCAAGCTTTATATCAAGACAGAAGGCATTGGTATTTCATTCTACAGCCATTGAGCTAGAAGAGGTTGCAGCTATATCCTCAACCCCACATTTGGGTTTATGAATAAGAGTAAATCAGGCTTTATTTTCTGAAAATGACCTGGCTCCATCACCTGGATCACACTACGCAAGGGTATTGTCACCACTTAGGTTAATCTAGGAAAGGAGAAATAACTTGGTAGAGATAGAAGAACGAATCTTTAGTGTGAAGGTAGTCCAGGAATGGACTAATAAGTCAAAAATGGAGGTAAATGTTAAATACAGGAAGGACTGGGGCACCTGGGTGGCTCCATTAGTTAAGTGTCCGACTTCTGCTCAGGTCATGATATCGCTGTTCATGGGCTCGAGCCCTGCAATGAGCTCTGTGCGGACAGCTTGGAGCCTGGAGCCTACTTCAGATTTTATGTCTTCCTCTCCCGCCGTCCCCCTGCTCTCTCAAAAATAAACATTAAATTTTTTAAAAAACATGGGAAGAAGTCTAGGAATGGTCAATAACATCTGGGTTGGATGATAGGATCAAGGATGCCATCAAAAATAGGATGAGAACTCTAAGATGGTAAGCATTTATGATATATATCATGTTTTGCATTCTTCTTAACCAAATACCCATGTACTCAAAAGCATGACACTGGCCATGAGATATTTTTGGTGAATGCATGATACCTCTGAAGACCATCCCTCATCTAGGGCTGGTGGGAATACAAAATGGTATAGCCCCTTCAAATATTTAGATTCTTTTTGAAGAATTGAAAAACATACATTTACCATATGACTAGCAATTGTATTCCTGGGCACTTACCCAGAGAAAAAAAATACATGGCCAAATTGGGGTGCCTGGGTGGCTTGGTTGGTTAAGCAATTCACTCTTGATTTCGACTTAGGTCATGATCTCATGGTTCATGAGCTGGATCCTCACATCAGACTGTGCTGACAGCATGCAGCCTGCTTGGGATTCAGTCGCTCTTAAATACTTTAAAAAATACATGCTTAAATAAATAACCGTGTATGATTGTTAATAGTAGCTTTATTTGTAATAGCAAAAAAAAGGAGTAAACACTCCAAATATCTTTTAATAGATCAATAAAGAGTGATACATCTGTACCATGGGATCCTCCTCAGCAGTTAAAAAACTGAACAATTGATATACGTAAAAATTTGGAAGCATCTCAAGGGTATTATGTTGAGTGAAAAAAGCCAATATCAAAAGGTACATTATACATTGCTTAATTTATATAAAATTCTCAATCACAAAATAAGTATGTTGAATACATTAGTGATCACTGAGTTATGGATGGGGCTGGGAGAGATGTGGGTATGAATATGAAGAGGTGTCATAAGGAAGACATTTGTGGTGATAAGAATCTACATATGTGATAAAATTTCACGTAAATACACACATATCTGAATTCATGTAAAGTTATACAAAAAAATGGAAAAACATTCCATGCTCATGGATTGGAAGAATAAATATTGTTAAAATGTCAATACTGCCCAAAGCTATCAACACATTCAATTGAATCCCAATCAAAATTGCACCAGAATTCTTCTCAAAGCTAGAACAAGCAATCCTAACATTTGTATGGAACCACAAAAGACCTCGAATAGCCAAAGTAACATTGAAGAAGACCAAAGCAGGAGGCATCACAATCCCAGACTTGAGCCCCTCCTACAAAGTGGTAATCATCAAGAGAGAATGGTATTGGCACAAAAACAGACACATAGACCAATGGAATAGAGACTCCTGAATTGGACCCACAAAAGTATGGCCAACTAATCTTTGACAAAGCAGGAAAGAATATCCAATGGAAAAAAGACAGTCTCTTTAACAAATGGTGCTGGGAGAACTGGACACCAACAAGCATAAGAATGAAACTAGGCCACTTTCTTACCCATTCACAAAAATAAACTCAAAATGGATGAAGGACCTAATTGTGAGACAGGAAACCATCAAAACCCTACAGGATAAAGCAGGAAAACACCTCTCTGACCTCAGCCACAGAAATTTCTTACTTGACACATCTCCAAAAGCAAGGGAATTAAAAGGAAAAATGAACTATTGGGACCTCATCAAGCTAAAAAGCTTCTGCACTGCAAAGGAAACAATCAACACAACCAAAAGGCAACCAATGGAATGGGAAAAGATATTTGCAAATGACCTATCAGACAAAGGGCTAGTATCCAAAATCTATAAAGAACTCACCAAACTCCACACCCAAAAAACAAATAATCCAGTGAAGAAATGGGCAGAAGACATGAATAGACACTTTTCCAAAGAAGGCATCCAGATAGCCAACAGGCACATGAACAGATGCTCACCGTCACTCCTCATCAGGGAAACACAAATCAAAACCACACTGAGCTACCACCGCACATCAGTAAGAGTGGCTAAAATGAACACATCAGGAGACTATAGATATTGGAGAGGATGTGGAGAAACAGGAACCCTCTTGCACTGTTGGTGGGAATGCAAACTAGTGCAGCCTCTCTGGAAAACAGTGGGGAGGCTCCTCAAAAAATTAAAAACAAATCTACCATATGACCCAGCAATAGCACTGCTAGGAATTTACCCAAGGGATACAGGAGTGCTGATGCATAGAGGCACTTGTACCCCAACATTTATAGCAGCACTTTCAACAATAGCCAAATTATGGAAAGAGCCTAAATGTCCATCAACTGATGAATGGATAAAGAAGTTGTGGTTTATATATACAATGGAATAGTACATGGCAATAAGAATGAAATATGGCCCCTTGTAGCAACGTGGATGGAACTGGAGAGTGTTGTGCTAAATGAAATAAGTCAAAAATAGAAAGACACATACCATATGTTTTCACTCGTATGTGGATCCTGAGAAACTTAACAGAAGTCCATGGGGGAGGGGAAGGAAAAAAAAGAGAGGGAGGGAGCCAAACCATATGAGACTCTTAAAAACTGAGAATAAACTGAGGGTTGATGGAGGGTGGGTGATGGGTATTGAGGAGGGCACCTGTTGGGATGAGTACTGGGTGTTATGGAAACCAATTTGAAAATAAATTTCATATTAAAAAAATGAATTCATGTAAAGTTAAATCTTCAAGCTCTATAGATTTTTGTGATACTGTGTTCCTATATTTGATGTTGTACTATAGCTACAAGGATGTAGTCTTTGGGGAAAAGTAGATAAGGAGCAGTTATATATTACTCCAAAATAAAAAAAGGTTACAAGAAAATGGATAATCCAGAGCACCTAACTAACCAAGATAGGCTGGAAGTTCCTAATACTCTGGGTTCTCTGAGCCCTCAGCAGGGGTAGTTACTATTCAGAGGAAAAGGTGAGCTATGTATTTCCTGATCCTTCCTTCCCATGGTGCTGTGAGGCCCATTTGTCTTTATTCTGAAAATAACAAAACTGCCTCAAACATTGAATATGGGTCAGTCAAGACATATCTTTGACATTCCTATAAAACATGAGACATAGAACCAATCAATCAATTTCTCTGATACAACCTTGGAGCCCCAGAACCATCCCCTGTCACCCTTTCTCAGCATTGATGCTTTAGTAAAGCCCAATGTAGCACTAACAGTTGTGACATAGCTGGACATTTTGTTCTTCTTTGTTGTGAGAAGGAACTGTTTTTGGAGGACTGACTCAGTAGTGCTTCAGGTTTCCATTCTCAACCAAGGAATTGATGACTCTTCTCTACACTGCCCCCAAGGTCCTGGAGAAAGAAAACATGGTGAGCAGATAGTGGTGACAAGCACTGATTACGCAAGTGGTGTTCTAGTTCTAATTAAGTTTGAACAATTAACATCTGGGTAACTCTCTGAAATTCTTTAATGTTATATATGCTTCCGTTTTCAAATCTGTAAAATTCAAGTTACAAAAGTACCTACAACATAAGGTGGTTATGAAGATGTTATCAGGGAAGGTAGCTTATATAATTAATTTCTGTGAACTTAACATTTAGCACTGTTTTTCATGGCTCACATAGAATCTAGTGGGGGTTCTGCTAATTGCATACATCTTAATATGATTTATGGTCCACCCCCCCGCTATTTTGAGGCTCTATACTCCATGTATGGACACTTCTCTCTTTTCCACTAGTGGGTGGGGGAAGTATCCTGCTTTTGTGTCATTCTGCCTTGAAGTGACACCAGATTTTCATAGACAAATTCTATTGGCCAAACCAAGCCACCTAACCCCATATGGAGGCAGAGGGATTGGGAAATGTAGCGCCTACATGTGCAGCTACTTTCTAGCAACAGTTCTACATTATGAAAGAGAACTTGAAATTCCAGGGATCTTTGTCCAACCCTGCCACTCAAGTAGATTGGTATAGATTGGTTAACAGAAGAACCTATGATACGGGGAAAGGTTAGATGTACATTGGCTACTGTTATTGGCACTAGAATGGTTGCATGTAATATAGTCTACAGTGGCTTCATTCCTGTCTACACCCTCAACACCACCTGTTCTGGATTTTCTAGTTTGAGAAATCTAACCTGGACCAATGTCTGAAAGTTTATGTTGAATAGCTTTTGCCTAGATTGCCACTCCTAGAGTCAATCTAATTGTGTATGGTCCCCAAGTTGGAAATGAGTAAAGATGTCTATGTACATATGGTATATGATGGTGAGATGTGGGAGGTGTCGGGTTGGAGTCAGCTTTGTGTGGAAATAATTTCCATGTAATAAGCACACACTGTGCTGTTGAAGAATGTGCCTAAATACAGAAGTAGAATAAGAAGTGCTAGGATGCCATTCTAAATACTTGAGATTGCCTTATCCTAAAACTGGAGAAACCATCAGAAGAAATATACATCTGTAGTAATGATGTGGCTAACCGTTATTAAACACATACACCATGCTAGACCCTAGTCTAGACTCTTTTCACTTGATTCTCACAGCTCAATAGGCCCGTAACTATTGTTACCCAGTTTGATGAGTAAGATACTGAGGCAAATGTGGTTAAGAACTTTTAATGGTTACCCAGCCAATGGCAGGCAGCCTGACTCTGAGAGTCCAGCTCTTAACCACTACCTCCCAAGAATGTCTTTGTATGAGGAAGGGAAGAGATATCTAGGAAAGGAGAGGGAAATATGGCTGACTCTCAGAGGGGCAGAGAAAGAGAATTACCGTCTGGAGTTCTTCATAGGATGTTAGTACAAAGAACTCCATGCCTCTTTCCATCCATGCAAGAGTGTCATCAAACCAAGATCATAATTTACTGTGGTCATAGGTAGAAAAGAGAACAAATGAAAAGGATTATTTTTTTTTTAATTTTTTTTTCAACGTTTATTTATTTTTGGGACAGAGAGAGACAGAGCATGAACGGGGGAGGGGCAGAGAGAGAGGGAGACACAGAATCGGAAACAGGCTCCAGGCTCTGAGCCATCAGCCCAGAGCCTGACGCGGGGCTCGAACTCCTGGACCGCGAGATCGTGACCTGGCTGAAGTCGGACGCTTAACCGACTGCGCCACCCAGGCGCCCCAGGATTATTTTTTCATAGCCATATTCCAGGAATACTAATTGCCATTCCTTCGGGGTGGGGGGATTAGTTTTATTTTGTGGCAAAAGGAATAAAACCAAGTCCATCCCTCCAGAAGTTGATGATTTATGCAATCATTTTAAGATGAACTTTTCCATGTGCCAAGAAACACTGGTACAACTCATTTTTGCCATTTAAATTTAAGATGTTTAAATGCTCCTAAATTTTAAGTATTCAGTTTTTTAAAAAATTTTTAATGTTTATTTTTGAGAGAAAGAGAGAGACATGCACACAGAGTGAAAGCGTCGATGAGCAGAGAGAGAGGAAGACACAGAATCTGAAGCAGGCTCCAGGCTCTGAGCTGTCAGCACAGAGCCCAACACGGGGCTTAAACCCATGATCAGTGAAATCATGACCTGAGCCAAAGTTGGATGCTTAACCGACTGAGCCACCCAGGAGCCCCTGTGTCCAGTGAGTTTTGAAGTAGCTACCACCTAGGGACTTTAATACCCATCCTTCCACATTATACTGGTATCTTTGCCAGCAAGAGAGTATGTGATGGGAATTTACTTTCTTACTTATTTGAGGGAGGGATTTACTTTTTTAATAGGCTCATTCATAAAAGTGCTATAACTTGGTATGCATTTGGAAAAATTATATTACACAATACCTAAGAATAGTGGATCAGTGATCTAAGTATATGAAAACTAACTGTACATGTATGAGAAGACAATATGAATAAATTCCTGTTTAGTTTCCTCTTGGAAGAAGACTTGGTTCAGTAGGATTCAAAATCCAGAGGTAACAAAGACTAAAACTGAAGTAAACCAGAATATGCCATCCCAAATTATACCAATTTGACATAAGGATTAATTTGAACTAAAGACAGTTAAGTATCAGATACAAAATTCTACCCTCCCCTATTTGCCTAAAAGCAGGAAATAAATGTTCAAAGGTGTCCCTCATCCCCTATCAGGGAGGGCAAAAGTTAACCATCAGAGTCAACGTTAGACCCTTATATCTGCCTAGAGACAGCACTAGAGGAATCTACATTTATCTACCTTTGTATCCTATATATTTACCTTCCTATAGTTTGTTGCCCTTGGATCACTAAAACCATTTTTTTTCCTCCTGTTATTCCTCTACAAATTTATTGTTCCTGGTTGAAGATTCTACATAAACCTGAGTTTTAAGTACTCTCTTTCAGTCATTCATACCTGAGCTTCTCCCATGTGTGTGGGAGATATACATGTTATTATGTGTGTTATTTTTTCTTGTTAATCTGTCATTTATTACAGAACTTCAACCAAGAACTCAAGATGAATAGAGGAGAAAATTATCCTTCTCCAAGATCTCTTTTTGTAGTGTCCAATTGAAAAAGAAGGTAAAAATTGCCCCTTTCTTCCCAATTCAGATTGGCAGGAGAAAATAGCATTTGGACTGTGACTTGTGTAAATTTGGTTTTGGATGCCCCTTAGTTGTGATCCCTTCCCATTGTGGTACAGCTATTACTTTCTTGTTTGTCTCATTTGGTGATTGGGGGCTTGGATTGACTTTCAGCCTCCTGCAGCTGGGCCTACATCTGTAAGTGGCTAAACATCAGGTTGGTAGCCTGAGGAATGTGTCTGAACAAAAATGTGGTTGCACCATAGTTGCAGCTAACATCCTACAATAATAGACAATTCCTAAAGGCAGCTTCTCTTTATTTTGGGTGCTTTTGGAGACTGCTTTAGATCTTGAGAGAGCCCCCCCTTTTTTTCTGCCTCTTGGAACCATGGTTAAGCCATACACGACTTATTGGTTTTCATTAACTTGGAATAGGTATACATTTGATTTTTTTAAAGAAAGAAAATAAGGAAAAAGTGATAAACTCAAATAATAAAATGGAAACAAAGCATTATTTGAGACTACTTTGGACAGTTATGCACAACAATTTGGATAACCTAGAAAAACTGGATAAAGTCTCAGAAGCATACAATCTACCAAGACTAAATTATGAAGAAAAAGAAAATACAAACAGACCAGTAACAAGGAGATTAAGACAACAATCTAAAACCTTCTAACAAAGAAAAGCCCAGGACAAGAAACATTCATGGGTGAATTTTACCAGATGAATACTTCTAAACTCCTTTTACAAGGCAAGCATTACCCTCATACCAAAGCCAGATAAACATATTGCAAGAAAAGAAAATTAGAGGGGTGCCTGGGTGACTCAGTCGGTTAAGCATCCAACTTCGGGTCAGGTCTTGATCTCACGGTTCATGAGTTTGAACCCCACATTGGGCTCTGTGCTGACAGCTCAGAGCCTGGAGCCTGCTTCAGATTCTGTGTCTCCCTCTCTCTCTGCCCCTCCCCCACATGCACTCTGTCTCTCTCTGCCTCTCAAAAAAAAAAAACTAATAAAAAATAAAACTACATGACAATATTCCTGATAAACAGACACACAAACCCAATTCAACAGCATATTAAAAGGATCATATATCATAATAAAGTGGGATTCATCCCTGGGATGCAAGGATGGTTCAATATAGTATGTAAATCAATATACGTGATATACCACATTAATAGAATGAAAGATAAAATCATAACCATTTTAATAAATACAGAAAAAAACTTGACAAAATATAACTTCCTTTCATGATAAAAAATAGATTGGATATAGAAGAAATGTGCCTGGTCATACTAAAGGCCATATTTGACAGACCCACAGTTGTCAGACTTAATGATCAATAGCTGGAAGCTTTTC